>NC_132966.1:0-717000 GCF_034638445.1 Ciconia boyciana
GGTACAGAGAAACCTCCTGTCCAGCAAATGCTTTAAGCTTTTCTACGTTCAAGACTTTACTTCCCAGGTCCCTGCAAAGACCCTTACTCTGCCCTGCCCCACCCAACCCGTTCTATTCGGAATGATTGCTGAAAAACACGACCATTCCACAGCAAGTAAGCAAGTGACATCCCGACCCAGAGCTTTCCCTTACAGCACAATGCCAAAGCCAAGCCCAGAATTTTTACTTGCTGATGACCGGCAGCGTGCGAGAGCAGAGCCGGACGCGAGGACTTCCCTCCGGGATGGCTGATCCGCTGGTGCGCGCACACGCATGCGCGGTGCCGAGCTGCAGTTGCAGCTTCCAACCCTACCGACGACCAAACGTCAATACCTCAGGGGGGGAGCCGCGCATGCGCGGTGGTGCATTTTCAACTGCTCGCTGCTGCCGTTCAGTGGATCAACGTCGGTACTGCAGCTGGGGAGGCGCGCATGCGCGGTGGGGCAATTTTTTTGGTGCTCGCTGCTGCCGCCCGGTGGACAAAGGTCGGTACTGCAGCTAGGGAGCCGCGCATGCGCAGCGGCGGACTTTCGAGTGCTCGCTGCTGCCGCCCGGTGGACAGCAGTCGGTTACTGCAGCCTGGGAGCCGCGCATGCGCAGTGGTGCAATTTCTTGGTACTCGCTGCTGCCCCCGTGTGCACAAAAGTCGATACTGCAGCTGGGGAGCCGCTCATGCGCAGTGGTGCAATTTTTTTTGCTGCTCGCTGCTGCCGCCGGGTGGACAAGATGCAGTACTGCAGCTGCGGAGCCGCGCATGCGCGGTGGTGCATTTTCCCGAGCTCGCTGCTGCCGCCGTGCGGACAGACGTCGGTACTGCAGCTAGCAGTCGCGCATGCGCAGTGCCGCTTTTTCGTTGTGCTCGCTCCTGCCGCCCCGTGGACAAATATCGGTACTGCTGCTGCGGCCCGGCGCATGCGCGGTGCCGCATTTTCCCGTGCTCTCTACTGCCGCCCAGGGGAACAACGGCGGTACTGCAGCTGGGGAGCCGCGCATGCGCGATAGCAGATTGGGGGGGGTTTTTTGTGCTCGCTGCTGCCTCTGTGTGGACAGAAGTCGGCACTGCAGCTGGGGAGAGCTCGCTCTGTCTTGTTGCCATTTAAAATTTCTTCATCTACATCCTCTTTTTATGCACTTTTAAACTCCTTGTTTTAGTCATATATATGAGTTCTTTTTCTATTTTATAACCCTCTATACCTCGATTTAGATTTTTTTCAGATTCTACCATCCTTTCTATAAGAGAGTAGACAGAGGCCTTTCTTGTCAAATCTTTTGACGTATATATACATAAAATTTTTCAATATACATAAAAAGGAGAGATTTTTCTCTACTTCCATGCCTCACACCCATATTTACAGGTTTTCATTATTTAATCCCTCCCCCACCAATTCTCAGGCATTTGGGGGCTGTCACCCCCCTTTTGGGGGGGTGAACTGGCCCGTGACCCCCCCATCCCCCCACTCACCCTGCTCCTCTGCCACATCACCATCGTCCGCCCCAGTGACATCGGGGTGCCCCAATAGACATCATCACTCCCCAGCCTCCCCCCTTCTTCGTCACACCCAAAAGACAAACAAAACAAGAGAATCTGCCCCAACTGCCAGCTCCTTACCTTCATCAGGCCATTTACATATGTACATGCCCCACCAAAAAAGGGGAGCTCCGCTAGAAAAATAAAGGGGGGGCAGCCCCCCAACTGCTTGCAGCCCCTGTCCCGCAGCCTGGCAGCCGCCCCACGCCATAGGGGAGCGTGCCCGAGGACGGTGCCACGTCTCTCGCTCGGCCTCTGCTCCGCCATCTTCCCCCTCCCTTCCCGCGCTGCGACCGACTCCCCAGGGCAACAAACGGCCCCGGTCCCTCTCGGCCCCGGGCTCTCCCCACCACCTGCGGGGCACCCACCGCACACAGAGCCAGGAGCCTCCAGCCACAGGGCTGGCCCCTGACCCTCAGCATGCTTCACGACCCGCAGGGAAACCTGGCCGGCGGGATCTAGGGAGCACCACCAGACGCTTACAGCAAGACCGCTGAAAAACAAAAACCCCACATTCCCTTTCAGCACATGAAAAAAACCACCACAGCAGAAAGTACAGGGATTCAGTCGGAATAAGGGATAGGAGAGGAGCTGAGCTAAAGCAGGATTCTAGGGAAACGGGTCCGCTCCAGATACAGCGCACGCTTTAACAGCTACACTGACTGCAACGCTTCAAATCCCTATTGAGACCAAGTGGTAGGATTTTCAACACCTTCTTCACCTAAAAGCGAACGCTCTTGCTGCTCTTGGAAAACGTCTCATCCCTTCCTTCCAGCACTGCTGCAGGGAGACAGCCCGGTGAGGCTGCAGGACAAGGCCGGACCGTCATCAGAATCTACGCTTACGGATCCACCACGACGGCTACGGCCCTCGCGCTGCTGCTGCTGCACGTCTTGCTCGCTCGGTCAAGAAAGCTGAAAGGGAAGTGTAAACCTTTAGAGAGTAACATGGAAAATAAAGAACACATCTCAGTAATTCACTCTACACTAAAAAGGTGGGCGTATGTTTATAGACATCCAACAACAAGACTTACACTAGAAAAGCATTTGAGTTTCCTTTTGCATTCATTTAACTTGCACAGCTGGGATACCGTTAAATCATCTCTCTCCAAAACGCACGGTTATTATGTGACCGGGGGGGGTTGTGCGCTATGTCATTAGGAGGGACATCTGCCCAGCTGCGCTGCCCAAGAGAGACGCTACTGAAGCGCCAGGGAAACGCACCATGGAAAGAGGGGCAGAAATAAAGTACTGCCAAGCACGCCGTCAAAATACCGGGGAAAACCCCGTAACGTTCAGTTGCCTCTCTCTTGAAACATGGAGAACAAATACCTCACTGCTGAAATACACCTCCTAAGTTGCATGCCACAGCTATTGGGCACTTACAGTTTCAACAGTGCCAGTCGCTTTGTCAATGACACCGTTTTAACTTCTCTTTAAAGTTTCCATTTGATAGAAAAGTCAGTGAGATAAGAGATCCCCAGACGGTTTCACTGGGGGGGGGAGGAGGGGGAGGCACAGAAATCAAATCCCCAGTGCTGCAATACATCAGGCTACCAAAAGGGACCGGCAGATTTGCTAATGCTTTTGGCTGTACCGAAGCATGCAGAGGAACGCCTTTCGATCATATCTCGGCTGTTACAACTGAGAACCAAAGACCAGCGATGCCATCAACTTTTGGAAGACGTGCTGGGCTTGGGTCCTTGGAAGGAAATTGACTTTTTGGGGTGTTTGTAAAGAGAGTGAAAAGTCTTGTTGCTGATGACTTCTACTGGCACGTCCAGCCGCTCCGATGGGAAGTTCATCAAATGCAACTTCTTTGAATGAGAAGGATTGCCAGTCGGGAAAATCTCTTTCCAACTGAAGTCAAAAACTACACACTGTAGCTTCAGGAAAAAGGACCTTCTTGAAGCAGTAACTCACCAAAACCACATCAGGACTCACTGGCGGTACTTACAAGGCTGCTAACGCTTCTTGGGAAAGCCTGGAAAACACGCGGAAGCGACGCCCATTTGTCCCGTTTTGTCCACGTCTCTTCTTTGACCTTGACGGCTTTTCGTACGGATGCTAGGATCGCAGTAAGGCTTTTCAAGTACTGCTACAAGACATTTTAAAACCTTACTGACTGAAAAAGCAGAAAGCTTTTCCCAGGAAAACAAAGGCTCTTTCTTCTGAACACCTCAACTCTTCCCAACAGTTTCTTTCCTCTTTTAGTACAAAATTATTTTCACAGTATCATTTCCTAGGAAGCGCACAGAAGATTACGCTTTCGGGAAGAGAAAAGAAACGGAGGGAAGTCAGCTTTGCGTAGGCACGCTCCAGAACACGCCTTTTTCTATCCGTAGTATTTGTGTTGAAATACTTCACAGAAAAACTACAGGAGGAGAGGTGGCACATTCTTCACCTTAACTTTCAAGTCCCCGCTACGAGTACCTTAGGAAAAACGCAGGCACACATCGTAGACATACCGTGGACTTGCAGACCACTACGGATCCTTTCCGTCCGTCTTGCACTTTCCTGGCAGAAGAAAGGGCGACCGCGGCGAAATGGTGGCAGCTGACATTCTGCTGAGAGAGGAAAAAAACCCTTTAGCATAAAGCTGGGTAGGAATCTAAAGCTTCCTGTTTTGGTGAAGCTTGGTGAAGACTACAACTGAGCGGAGGAAAAGTGTTTTGCATCGTCTTCGGAACAGTTGACGATACAGGCCGCTAGAGCTTGTGCGCTTTTAGACAACCGTGCCTTTTTTGACTCACAGGCAGCTTTGGTTTGCGCAGCAAAAGACGCAGCAAAAGCGCAGCAAGAAGACGGCACGCCCTCAGACCCAGAGCACAACCCTCCGGACGGCCACACGCCCCTCGCTGTTTTGATGAGGAGCCGCCGAGCATCCCTGCGAGCACAGCTGCACGCGCAACATCACTTTCACCTACGCCGATTTCAGCGGATGTAGTTTCTGAAGCTTTACACCGAAAACCGTATCTTGACACTTCGCCACAGGAGAAGCGATCCGTAACTAGAACCCCACAAAAACCTAGAAACACCACTTGCAATCCCACAGCAGCGACAGCTTCAGAACTATTTAGACCAGGAACAAGGGAGAAAAATAACACCGCTTCATCGCGCGCACGGGAAAGCGGCAGAGAAAAGGGTCAGCATTCGTAGCCCTCACAGGAAACAGGCATTCTCCTTCCCTTCCTAAAGCCCTCTCTTGGGTCTAAATACCGCAGCACTACCGTGGCAGTATCGAGAGCAGGGAACAACAGCCCCGCCGCTGGACATTTACGTAGCGGCATACATAAACAGAGGGACACGTTTTGCCACCCACAACCCTGAACTTCCTGAAAACTCACATTTACCAAAAAAAGAGCCGCTTGGAGCATACTGCCCAGCAGCGTTTGGCAATAAAACTGCCATGTGGTGGACCCACGCAAATTGCTCGGTAACTTGCTATTTGCTTCCCGTTGTTTTTCTTCCTTCGGAAATTCTACTTGCGGCCAAGTTATTCACTACGGCTTCAAGCATTGACCTTCCTGGGATTACCAGCACGTCTACACAGGCAAGTAACTTACCTGCTCTTCTACCGTTGTCCAAATTCCAATTACAGTCATGAAAGAGGAGTGAGAGAGAAGAAAAGGAGAGCTCAGGCAGCAAGAGAGCTCTGCAGGCTGCCGCCACTCAACGTCGCACTCTTCTTTTTAAACCACACACACGTGCCCCCCCACAAAAAAACAGACCAAAAACCCCGTGACCTTGTACCTTTTTTCTTTCAGAGCTCATCCCTGTCTCAGCACGCCGTCTTGTCAAAGCGTGAAGTGCAGATGATCTGTAGCCCAATGACATTTGCGTGCGATGGATACGTGTTCAGAAGGAGTCCAGATCTGTAAGACGGGTGCCATTTTGGTGGGTTTAATAATCATCACTCGAGTGTATCGACGGACACGTTTGGGAGGAAACTAACTGTTGTGGTTTAGCCCCAGTCGGCAATTAAGTGCCACCCAGCAGCTGGCTCACCCTCCCCCCAGGGGATGGGGGAAAGAAGCCAAGGAGCAAAAGTCAGAAAACTCGTGGCCTCAGATAAGAAGAGTTGAATCATTGGAACAAAATAAGAAGAAGAATGAATTATCATGAGAAGGAAAACAACAAGAGAGCAAGAGAGGAACAAAACCCAGGAAAAAACAAGGGATGCAAGCCCTCACCACCCGCCGACCGATGCCCAGCCACTCCCCCAGCAGCGATCCCTATCCCCCGGCCAACTCCCCCCAGTCTCCATACTGAGCGTGACGCCAGATGGCACGGAATAGCCCTTTGGCCAGCTTCCATCAACTCTTTTGGCCGTGTCCCCTCCCAGTTGCTCGTGCGCCCGGCAGAGCGTGGGAAGCTCAAAAGTCCTTGACCAGTGGAAGCATTTCTTAGCAACAACTAGAACATCACTGTGTTATCAACATTATTCTCATCCTAAAACCCAAAACACAGCACTATACCAGCTACTAGGAAGAAAATTAGCTCTATCCCAGACGAAACCAGGACACTCATTCCCTTTTAAACGCAGCGTCTCCTTGGGGGAAAAAAAATGTGTTAGAGACGGAAAAAAAAAAATGACAACTCGGGGCTCCCAACCACCACCGAGCAGTGGGGAAATTAACGAAAGTGAAGACAAAGAGCAGCAACGCTGTAATCCTGATCACGGACTTCAGAGACCCTCCAAGTCTACACCTCAAGCCTAGGAATGACTAGTCCTTTTTTGGAAGGACAAACTTTTTTTTTTTTTTTAAAGTCCTAGACTGAAGGCTCCACGGAAGAGAATGCGGATTGACCCACAGCACAGCATGCCATCAACACTCTAATGAAAAAACCAAAAAATGGAATAAAAATCAAGTTGAAATGTCAGTTTCCATCACATTTCACTCATTCTATTTCTACTGGCATCTAGGTGCTCCAAAATTAACTCTACTGACACCATAGTTCACTAACAGTGTAGTTGTGCATATAAAAAGAAAAGGCTCTTGCCAACTTGCCCATAAAGTCAGTCTGAACAAACAGAAGAGAAACACTTGACCCTGAAGAAGGTAACAGGCAGCTCTTCATTTATCCGAGATGAAAGTTCATTCTTTTACCCGAAAGGAGAACCTTCGGAACTGCCAAGGGACCAACCCAGGAACGAGGCACGCTCTGTTACCCGCAAGTCTTCATCACCTTTTCTGCACTGGCAGCAGATTTGCCTTTTCTCTGGGTTTCAGGCGGAGCATCTGTAGCGTCCCTGAACTCGCAAAGGTTTCTCCCCGCTCCCCCGGCCCCATACGCGTGATTCCCTGAGCGGCAAGCGGGACCGACCACGCGGGATTTTCTGCACGTGACGCCGAAGGTGACACTGGGAAAAGAGGAGGCAAAAAATGATCCTGTTTGTCACACCCAGCCGACGGGGAAAACACAGGGGAGGGTTCTGCCAGAGGGGCCATGCGGGGCCAGGCCGTGCACCTCGGGAGCTCCAACCGACCGGCCCCTCTCCCCTTTGCCAGGTACCGGGGAGACACCGCTGCCTCCCACTGCCGCCTCGCCCGCGCCCCCTCGCAGCGGGGCTGCCCCAGGAGAGCCGGGGCACCCCCACCTCTCCCCCACCCCCAGGAACAGGACCGGGAGACACCCTCCACACAGGGAGGGGCGCAGGGCGTGGATTTAATCCCCGAGGGAAGAGGCCAGGCTCCCCGCTGGCAGAAGGACCGCTCGCCTCCCTGCTGCTCAGAGCCGCTTGCTGGGGACAGCCCGGCCTGCGCCCGGCCGCTCTGCAGCCCCGCTGGGAGCGCAGTCCGGCTGACGGATGCTCCAGCGAATAGACGCTCCTGCTCGTGGCCGCCCCCGCTCAGCTAACGTTGCCTCTGGCTAACGCACGCTCCAGACAGCGGACACCCCATCTCCTTCCAGCTCCTCCTCGCTACAGCTCTGGCTAACCGAAGCTCCAGCTCCGCACCGAAGCTCCGCTGGATTTCAGCTCCTTCTCCTTACGAGCTCCAGCTATTTGCCACAGTCTGGGCTTTCGACAAGGTCGGAAAGCGGTCGCTGTCAGAACTGGAATATGACTATTAAACATCACAGCTGTACGCTGTGGAAATACCGATTCATTAGTTTGTACGATTAAGTACTTAAGAACTATTCTCAGCAGCGTACAAAGAAGAGCTGGGCTCCAAGAGGGCGTGCGGGGTCTGAAAAGCACCCTTCCCCCCCCAGAGGCCACCTCAGACCGTGAGGCTGGCCCGGGGCATGCCGGCCTCCCGAACTCTGGGCTCCGACGCGACCAGACCCCCACCCTCCAGGGAGGGTCCTGCCCACCCTCTGCTTTCCCCCGCAGCCCCCAATGCCCTCCCCCCGCCCTGCGCAAACAGCCAAACTGGCTTCTGCTTTGGGCCCCCAAACCAGCTCCCATTTCTGAGCCCACAAACCCACCTGCTCAGCCTGTTCCCGAGTCCCAGAAATGCAGCACTTCACCTCTGCTCCTCAGCCCAAAAACGTACCGCTCGGTCCCCTCTGGCAGGTCCTGAAAACGCACGACTCAAGCCGTTTCTCAGCCCCAAAGTCAGCCACCTCAGCCTCTTTTCAAGCCCCGCGAACACAAGACCTGCTCTCCATTTTCAGGCCCCAAACCAGCTCACCCTCTCTGCTTTCCGACCCCTTTGCGGTCCCCACGCGTGATGCTGCGGGGCGGGGGGAGCGGAGCCACCCCACAGCCCTGCACCCCCAGGGCCACACGTGCACTTTTGGGGAGCGCTTGGGCACTGCGGAGGGCCCGGCCCCACACCTCTGCAGGGCCGCACCAGCACAGGCAGGGCATCGCTTTATCACGGCTGCTTCCGGCTCGCTTTCTCCGGCACTGGTTTGGGGTGCCGGGCCCGCACCCCAAACCCCCGCAGCCCCAAGCACCCCCGCGGGGAGCCGGGCCCAGCCGCCTCCAGGAACCCCCGCCCGCCGCAGCCGCGGCCCTTCCCCGCCACTCCGGCCACCGGCACCCGCCCGGCGCCGCAGGAGCCCCCCGGGCCGCCGCTGCCTGACCTGCGCCGGGAGCAGCAGAGGCTGCCCAGCCCCACAAGCAGAACCTGAGAGCCAGATGGGGCTGCCCCTACTCCCCCCCGCTCGCACACGGGCTCGGCCCCAAAACCCCCCGACGAACCCCAGGAGAGCGCTCGGCCCAGGGCTGCTTTTTCCCCCGCCAGTCCCAAGAGAACAGAGCCTGCACCCGCCCCTATTTCATACAGGGATGGGGAGCAGGACAGAGGACTGGAAAGAGAAAAGGAAGACAAGGGAGAAGACTGAGGTGCCGCCAGAGAATGAAAGGCCGAAAGAAAAGGTCAGAGAGGTAGAGAAATCAAACACAACAGGGACGAGAAGCCCTGCAGAGAGATGGAGCAAGAAAAGGCAGGGTCAGCGAGCAGGACAGAGGGGTAGAGAGGTGGGGGGGGAAGGGAGAATCAAATCCCCAGTGCTGCAATACATCTGGCTACTCTTGCCATGAAAAGCCGGTCTCAGGACTTGATAGTAGGGATGACTATTAAGCAGGAATTTGTTATTGCAGCGCTGGGCAGCACTGGGGATCCCTCTGCCACTAGTGCTCCACTAAGTTAGCACAACACATCAGTTCATACACAGCAAAATCATACATATTAATCAGATCTCCTTAAAAGGGCAGTTTTACGGGGATGAGTTCCCGGTAATCATTGACATGGTCCAAGCATGCGCAGTAAAATTAGGGTTAAGGTCTCTTCACCCTCCCACTGCTCTTCCATAGTCTTCCTCACATTGTTCACTAGTTGAACTTTGGGCTTCCTTTGTCCATAGATAGTCATTGAGTTAGCTCATTGGTCCTTCCGCCTTCAGGATGTTACAAGGGGTCCATTTGAACTACTTCTTTGGTGCTTATCTTCCACACAAATGTCCTGAGTTCCTGTTATCAGTGATTTAATTAGGAAGCCTAACCAGCTTGCTCAAGGCCTGTTTAGTCCTATCAGGTAAGAAGTTACAGGAAATGTCCTACCATCAACTCTGCTCAGCAGGTAACTAAAACTATATTTCCAGGGGAAGAGAACAAAAGAGAACAAGAATGCTAGTGAAACTAAAAAAATTCAAGTCTATGTATCACAGTAAGGTCTTAGGGATTGTCAGGGATTTAACCCTTTCACCAGAGAACATGAAATAAGCCAGAAGGGTCTCTCAAACTTGGGCATATCACTCCTGCATCAGCACCACACACAGCTCTCAGCAACGCTGGTGCTTGTTGAAGCCTGCGATTGGCAATTCCAGAATCATTTGATTCATTTCTCAGTACTGCGAGTAACCCAACTATATTCTGAAGTGTATACGTACACATACTTCAGAAAACAAACACTGCCCTAAACATTTCCGTTTCAACTTTAAGTTTGCAACTCCTCTGAGCTGCCCAAAGACCCTCGAAGCTTCTGCAGAAGGAAGTGCCAGCAGACGGCCTGCAGAAGCGGGAAGGTGCGGGAGGGATGCCCCGGCAGACAGAGGCAAGCAGCATGCCGGTGCCTCCTTGCAACGAAAGGGAGAAGGAGCTGAAATAACTCTAAGGCAACTCAGCTCTCACTTTCCGCTCTTTCCTGGACAGCACATACAAGCTGGACAGCTGTACAAGCATATTACACAAGCCCTAGAGCCTGTAGTTCCCACTGTCCTATCTGCAGACTGCTGGGGCAGCAATATGCCCACAAAGCACAACAGAGTTTTCCCAGTTTTAACCTTTCCGTTCGCAGTGCTGTCCCTTGACAAGAAAGGGATCAGACATTTATTACCACAAAGTAGGGAGGAGCAGGACCTTGAAAAGACAGGGCTTTAGACTGTGCCTTGCTGCTGCAGAGTTCACATTTGGAAGCAGAAAACACATGCCAGTACCAAATATAATCTTCTTCCTTGCAGATACGAATCAAACAGCTCAGAATTACAGACTAAGAACACTCCTGCGTTCGCCCACTGTAATCCCAGAAACAGTGTTTTCTTGTCCAAAAGTTGTACTTATGAAAGCCTAAAGCTCATCCAGAGCCTCCCGGCATCAACCACCTTTGGAGCAGACCCATAATTAAAAAAATTTAGCTCCAGACCTACAGCAGATGTAAATCATCTAAGCTCTACTGATGTCAAAATGTAAAACACTATTGAAAATCTGAAAATATTATTACACGGATCAAATTTATGCTTGCTGCATCATCACTGATTTCAGGGGCTGCCTGCCCCTTTTACTGAAGCAGAAGGATCTTGTCACGTGAAATACTTAGTCAGATGAAGGCACTGAAGCTTTCCTGAGGTCATACCACACTCAAAAGTCCATTTTCCTCCTCTTTGCTCTTTGTCAAAGTTTGCTTTAGAAACACAAGTACTTGTCAGAGACTGGCGATCTGGATCACAGACAGCACACCTGTTCCCTCCCTCAGCTCAAAATAAAGGTGTCCCCGCATTTGAAATAATACAAGGTGTGGTACCTGATGCATGAATCAGGAGTGCAGCCATGATAATTATCAGTGGCTTCAGGGCATACTTTAAGCTCTCGTGTTCCTCTTTATACTTTTGAAAACAGCAAATAGCCCCCGTAGCTCCCTCACAAAAACCCATGGGCTGAAAGGGGAGATGCGCCAAGAGCAGCAAGAAAGCAAGCAGAAGGGAGACCACCTAAGGCACGGGCGCTTTCTCCACTTCAGCCACGTCAGCAGGCGTGGGGCAGCCAGAAATACCCATTCCGTTACTTCATGCCAAGTCTCTTGTGCCTCTAACAAAGGCAGCTAAGCAGACCGAACTCCTTTGCCGGGACTGTCGATGTCATTTGAGGCCGTCGCCGTGCACATCAGCTGCCCGACAGCCCATCTGCAAGGATTTTGCTCCAGTGCCTCTCCTCGCTAACCACTCTTACTCAGGCTCTGACTTCCTACGTCTGACCACAAATTCTCTCCCACCACAAAATTTAAACTGCCCAAGGTCAACCCAAGAGGAAGAACATAAACTTTCCTCCTTACTAAACTGTTTCTGGTTTCCAGCAACATGTTTCTATGCACTGCATGGGACTTTTGGCCATTTCTTATATGGCCGGATGTCAAAACACAGATTTTACAATTAATATGCTCTATGACAAACGTAGGAGGGACCCCTCCCCCCCCATTATTATTTTTTTTTACTTTAACACATTTCAAATTTGCTTCATCTCCAGTAAACCAGATGGGAATTTACACAAATGTTTCATGCAAAGGTACGCTTCTGAATGCTATTCTAAACTGGCCTTGTGTTCAAATAACACTGGGCGTTCTTCCCAACCTTTTACTCCTTTCTATAGCAATAAGAAATCCTCTGCAGTAGCAGATCTCTAAACTGACTCTTGTCCTAAACTCAGGTCTAAATCTACTTTACCAGTGACCATAACTGTCACCAAACGTAATGGGAGCAAAACCAGCCCAGAAGTTCACGTTTTTCGACTGCCCAGATTTGTTTTCCTAGTGAAGGAATGATTTCTCCTGCTTCCAGCAAACTCTTGCAACAACAAGAACGCGTGCTTTTGGACACATCCATGTGTTTCCAACACATTCTGTCACCAGGCTCTTGTGTACCTACCACACACAGTCACGTAGAAGAAGTAAAGGATGGTTGCCGTGATCCAAGTCACAGTTTGCCATGATCCAAAAGGGAGCAGGGAATTCCCACAGCCCACACAAAGCTTTAGCTAAAGATGCAGGACTGTACTTTAACGACGAACAGACATAACCTCACCAGCGACACTGCTGTGGGTTTTTGTTCAGGACAGGAACATGAGTTAGGTTCCTGCTCAACCAATTACACTACCCCCTACAGGACACTGATTTCTTGATGAATTACACACTCAGCGAGATGACAAAAGTTCACGACGACTCTCTGGGTTCTAAGTAGATCCCCTGCGTTTTACTATTGGTCTTAGATACACTGAATGCCGAAGAGATTCACAGGCTGCACAACCATCCAGCTCCCAGCAAGACTACACCCCTCCCAGCTGCACCGAGACGTGTCACTCGGTGGCACATTCTGTCCTCACACCAGCACAACTCACAAGCATTTCTAGCAGGCTGCGCATAATTGTTCAATATTGTCTTGGAACCCGCTTGCACTAGGATGATACACTCCACTGTAAAGGCTGACATCCAGGCCGACTGGAGCAGGCAGCTGACACAGTGATTTCACTGCCGCCAGGATTTGAGAAAGCAGAGGAGCTAAGTGCTGGATCCTGGAGAGACAGCTCCATCTTTTGTGTGAGCAATTCCTCTTCTCTCCCCTGCCAGCTTTTAGTGTTTCTGGCGCTTGACTGGTGCCTTAAGGCAAAGCTGTTCAGACCACTGCTCAGGATGAGCAGGGCTTAATTCAACAGAGCGTTCCAGATACTGGCAGGCAACGCCACCGAAAAGGAGGCAGAAGATACTGCTTTTGTTTTCCCTCCCCTTGCTTCTAGATTTCATCCCTCCACCTTTACTCTTACATCATAGTTTCACACCGCTCTGTGACTAATTTCATCATCATCTGCGTGCTTACTTATAGAACATCACGTGTTGGGTGCTGTGGACTTGGACAAAACATGGACAGCGAGGAAATGCTTCGCCTGACACACTGCACAAGACCAGGAGCAACCTGAAAAGCAGTACCGTGTCTTAACCGAGAGCACGCAATGAGCACGGCAAGTTAGCCAAGGGCTAAGGTGCGAGAACTTCAACGGCTCTAGTGCAGTCTTACACACTTGCGCGAGTGCACCTTTTGTAGAAGGTACTCTGGATGCTGGAATTGAGCAAGTGGAAATAGATATGTTACACCTATAGCTACAGACAGGTACAGTGTTCCCACATCAGCATCTAGGCAATGCCCAGGATCTATCGAAGCTGTACTCCTGTGTACCACAATCCCCATCGTCTCCGCTCAAGCACTCCCAGAGACGTCAAGCTGCTTCCGTGATCTGCAGACAGAGCAGGAAGAAACACTAGCAAGCCGTTACAGGGGTATACTCAGCTTGTCAGGAACTGCGACGCACAGTTGATTTTTTGAAAGCACTGCCAGCAAGCTTTGATGTATCCCAGCCCTGACAAGCTTCCAGAGCAGCCTTTAGTGCTCCTTTAAAGTTCTCCTTCAGCTAGATGAAATTAAAATGGGTATCGCTTCTAATAAGAGAAAATGGCCGTTATTTCTGGAAAGTTACAAAGCTGAAATTAAATTTTAAAAAATCGCTCTCATCAGAAAGTTGTTAGTCCATCATTTGAAGGATCAGAGAAACTTTGCTTACAAGTGGCAGGAAAATAATTCTATTTAATGCCTGCGTAACAGGAACAGATTGAAAATTCTACCGATTTCTTGTTTGATTTGGAACTGTTCAGATAACTAGATCTCTCTCCGACAGACTATATTTTAGGATAACGAAATACCACTTGAGAAATTAACTGGAGTATTTAGGACATGATACAACCTGTAGTTATGCAGCAAAGCAAAGCCTACCTTGCACACAGCAAGTACGTTCCACCAATTTATTTTCATCCTGTGCAATTGTTTTCACTTTGTTTGCTTTAGTGAAATATTTAGGAGTCTTCAACTATTCCTCTGGGCACAAGGGTGCATAGGGAAAGACTAATCTCTCACTCTTGCACCAAAGCTGGTTATGCAGGGGCTCGACCAAATGTCTGCTACTGTGGCGGTGTGCTCCCCCCCCAGCTCCCCAGCTCCCTGCACAAGCAGTAACCATCAGTGGGAGTCATCCTGATAGCTGCATCCAGTTATCCTGGACCTTGAGGACAAATGGCAACAAAGTAGCCATTGGCTGCTTTGAAGCAAGGATCTAAACCTCTTGCTGATATGCAAATATGACCATAAGTCAATCATCTTACTCCTTAAATAGTGGACAGCCCAGGGCCCTTTGAGCTCTCCTGCACGGCAGCGGGCTGCACGCCAGGATCTCCCCTTGGGCAGGGACGCCTCTCAAGGTTACTCCTCGAGGTTGAGAGATTCCTTGCCGCAACAGATCCTCGGTAAGTGACTAACAGCATGCTAAACTTTGAAATCTTAGCTAAGTGATATAAAGGATTGACTGCGCACATATAATCCTTTAGACATAAACCGTTGACCAAGTCTGGGACTAGGACTGGATCTAGCCGCACCTAGACTCCTCTCTGAGAAGGAGTTTAGAAAGCAAGGGGATCCTTTCCGAACCTCATGACTCAACGGGAGGGTCTCCCTGACAGTTTTGTCTGACCCTGTCCTCTATGCAGTAAATAATCAAGTGTGCCTCGCCATCGAATCTTGTTAAAACACTGTCGCATTGAACTTTGTTAACTCCCTATTCTGTATCAATAAACTATATTTTTACTTCTCTCTTACGAGTGAAGTGCACTCTCACTCCATCCGCGACAAATTGGCGTAGTCGGCAGGATGGCAAGTAGTATCACTGATTATTTACGGAGGCATGGAGCGGATCCGAGTCCCAAATTCTCAGCAGAATGGACTCGTGACAATTGGCATAATTGGGAAGCCATTGAAGAACACCTAAAAGTAACTAGAGGCCACACAAAAGATGGAAAAGGGAAAGGAATTATCTGCAAGATGCTAGGTGCCTGTTTAGAAGCTGCACATCAGGAAAGAGACAACAGAAATAAAAAGGAGCAGGACCTAGAGAAGGAAATAGAAGGTAGAAAGGCAACTGAGTTGTTACTATCTTTTAAAATTGAACAACTGCAGAAACAGTTGCAGGAGGAAAAGGAAAAAAGACAAAAGTTGGGAGAAAAGGTCGAGATGATGCTTATACAGGCTCCCCGCCCCCCCGACATTGTACAGATTAGGAAACTAATAGTATCCCCTGAAGATTGGGATGGAGACATCTGGGGTGATCCCGATGATAGCGAGCCAGAAGACGACGACCCTTTGTTCCCCACAAATCCTCCTGAGTACGAAGCCAGACCCATTGTTAAAACAGAAAGAACTGTGGGTCCTCGGGGTGGTCATCCGCGACATACTACGCGAACCATCCCCTGGGATCCGTTGCAATTGACAAATTTGCAAGAGAGATATAGCAGAAAACCAGGTGAAACTGAAACGGAATACTTGTGGCGAGTATGCCTCAGTGGCGGTGACCGAATAATGTTGAGTGAGGATGAAGCAAGCGGCTATTGGGGTCCGGGAGTTTTCTTAAATTTAGGGCCTGACCCGACAAATACACCTCATTCTATCACCAGCCGAGTAGCTTATTGGGCTGGAGGAATAGACAGCATGGAGCGAGGTGAACCCTCCATAATTCCCATTAAATCTTTAAGTGAGCTCTCTACAGCCATCACAAAAGCCGCCTGTATACAAGCCATGCACAAACGAGGGTCCCGTGATGTCCCACTGTCTGCTACAGTAGATTTTGCAATGTTAAAACCACTGATTAGAGGAGCCCCGGCAATTCTTAAATCCCATTTAGTTGCAAAACGAGATGAGATCAAGAAAGACACAGAACACAATGAGGGACTAGGTGACAACGCTCAAAATGCCCACAAGCAGCTCCCTACCTGGGCAGAATTGATGCATGGCATTGTTAACTACAGCCGTGAGATGGGCTGGGATGATGCACCAGCTGAAAAACAAAACCTGAAGCCCCGGGGAGGAGATCACAAAGTAAGACCCATAAAACAGGGAACAGAAACTAGATCGAAGGGAAACAAATTTAAAAACCCCCAAACAGAATCTCGAGAACAGAGGAATGAGTTGTGGAGGAATGCATTAGCTTTAGGCATTCCCAGAGCTGCGATTCAAGGTCAACCTACTGGCATTATTTTAAGTCTAATTGAAGCATTCCAGAAACGAGATAATGGTGAAAGGAAGGACCATATTTCAACTCCTCCTGCACCAGACCCCAGAAGGGGAGATAACCCCTTCCTCCCCCTTAGGGAGGAACTGCAGGACATGAAGTCAAAAAACGGGTAGTGTCCGGAAGGCAATTGGGCCTGCCTGTCCGGAAAGTGGAGGCTTATCAGTGGATAAATGATAACGGCCCATACATTCTAATTCCAGTTGGTCCTCAAAGACAATTGGTAAAGTTTTTAATAGATACGGGAGCACAAATTTCACTATTAACACAACAAGATGCCGAGAAGCTGGGTGTACGACCCAGACGGCAAAGAGTTAAAATTACCGGCGTGAACGGAGTGAGTGTCCAGTGCCAAACTGCCAAGGTCAATTTATGGCTCCCGGGCGAGAAGCGCATGTCGAGTACTCGCTTTGCAATTAAAGATCACCATGAAAATATTTTAGGTTTCGATGTTTTAAACGGACGAACCTGGCGCCTGCCGAACGGCAGCGCGTGGTCCTTCGGCTCGAACATCGATCCCAACCCCAGCAGAAGCCGGGAGGCTGCAGTGCGGGCACTGCGCGCAGCCCCTGCGCTCCCAGAGTCAAAAATCACTAACGTACCGCAATATCCCATGTCTGCTGCGGCACGAAATGGAATTTCTGAAGTCATAGCTGATTTGGAGAAACAACAAATTATCTCCAGAACGCACTCCCCATATAACTCACCTGTCTGGCCCGTCCGGAAACCAGACGGGAGGTGGCGTTTAACAGTCGATTATCGGCGCCTGAACGCCAATACAGCCCCGCTCACAGCTGCTGTGCCAAACATTGCCAACTTAACAGCTACTTTGCAAGCAGCTGCACACCCATGGATGGCAGCCCTAGATGTAAAAGATATGTTCTTTATGGTTCCCTTAAAGGAGGAGGATAAAGAGAAGTTTGCTTTCACTTGGGAGGGAATACAATACACCTTTAACAGACTCCCACAGGGGTATAAACATTCACCCACGATTGCTCATGCTGCGCTTGCTGAACTTTTACAGACAGTCTTACGTCCCCAAGAAGTGAAACTGTACCAATATATAGATGATATTCTGATTGGAGGAACTTGCCCTGAAAAGGTTGGAGAAGCGGCAGCAGCAGTATGGCAAGCACTAAATAAAGCAGAAATTGAGATTCCACCTGGAAAATGTCAGGGACCAAGTAAAGAAGTAAAATTTTTAGGTACTTGGTGGATAGCAGGCAGTGCAGTGATTCCTCCAGATACCTTAAGAAAAATTGAAGAGCTGCAAATGCCCCAATCAAGGAAGGAGTTACAACAATTAATGGGAACTTTAGGATATTGGAGGAAACATGTGCCTGGATTTTCTATCATTTCTCGTCCCTTATACTCACTCTTACGGAAAGGCAAACCCTGGGAGTGGAAATTAGAACATAAAGAGGCAGTCAAAACTCTAACTGAAGAGTTAAAAACATATCAGTCACTGGGACCAGTGCACCCCTGCGACCCTATTATAGCCGAATGGGGTTTCGCCGAACATGCTACTTACTGTAACCTGTTCCAAACTGGACCCGATGGGCCAAAAAGACCTTTATTGTTTAGCTCAACTGCATTTAAAGAAACAGAACAACGATACTCTGAATGGGAAAAGGGACTTTTATCTTTAGTCCGAGCAGTTAAACAAGTTGAGAAAATACATCAGGGACAACCTGTGCAAACTAGAGGACCATTTAATTTACTAGAAGCAATCCTAAAAGGGACTGCTCCCCCAGAAGGAGTTGCACAAAAACCCACTGTCCGAAAATGGTATGCCTACCTAACAGGAGTTGCAGAAAATATGCAACTAACTGAAGGACACACTAAGGTTTCCAAATTGCAGATGCCCATAAACACAGACCCTTTAGCTTTACAACAACCTTTTAAACCTTCACCCATTCTGGATGCACCACCCCTCACTGAGGGTACACCAACAGAAAACATTTGGTTTACAGATGCTTCAGCAAAAAGGGTAAATGGTAAATGGCAATATAAGGCTGTTGCATTAGACATTACCACCGGCAAACAAGTAGTAGAAGAAGGTGAAGGCAGTGCACAAGTAGGAGAAATAAGAGCAGTTGTTTTGGCAGCACAGAATGGAGCAAAAATCATATATGTAGACTCCTATGCTGTGTGGGCCGGTGCCACACAGTGGCTCTGTCAATGGGAAACCTTGAATTGGGAAGTAAATAGATCCCCAGTTTGGAGAAACAAAGATTGGCAATTATTACTAGATATAGCCAGGAAAACACCTTTCAAGATGGGATGGGTAAAAGCTCATGCTAAAGATAATCAACCAGCCACAAAGTGGAATCAAAAGGTAGATGAGCTAACTAAAATTAGGAAAATCACCTTAAATCCTGAGTGGTATCGACTGGGAGAATGGTTACATCAAAACCTAGGCCACACAGGTAAAGAAGCACTTTACTTTGCTGCACAGAGTAAAGGCTGGCCTATAAATAGAAAAACTTGTGAAACTATTCTTACAGAATGTCCTCAGTGTAGACTGAAATTACAAGCAGATCATCCTGCTAAAGCACCACCTTTACATATTAATGAAGGGAAAACTTTATGGTCTACATGGCAAATTGATTATATCGGACCATTCAAATCCTCTGCAGGATATCGATACATCCTTACAGGAGTGGAAGTAGTCTCCGGCTTGCTTATGGCGACTAAATGTTGGAAAGCCGATGGGCAAAATACAGTGCGAGGGCTATCATTTTGGTTCTCAAATCTACCTACTCCTGATGTTATCCAGAGTGATAATGGCTCACACTTTTCTTGTAAGGAAGTGCAAGATTGGGCAAAACAAGAGGGAATTAGATGGGTTTTCCACACCCCATACTACCCTCAATCAAATGGGATGGTAGAAAGAGCTAATGGCTTGTTGAAAAGGAGTCTCAAACCACAGGAAGCTCAATGGGATACGAGACTTCCCAAAGTACTCCATCAATTAAACAATCGGTATGGGCCTACTGGAAGCCCTGTAAGCCGAGCATTCTTTGTAAAAACTGAGCTTAGCGCTCCACCTACTAGGAAAAGAGAATATCCAATGACATTACAGCCAGGACAGCCTGTGATGGTCAATTTGCCATCTATCGGTACTGTGCCTATGACTTTAACTAAACCTCGTGGCCCACTTGCCTGGGAAGCTACTGATAGCAGTGGTGCAAAACACAGAATTAGTTCACGATGGATTTTTCCTTCTTCTTAATGGGGTAACCTGTTCGGACTCTCCCCACCGAAACAAGTCTCTATTTTCTCTTACAGCACCCCACAAGATGGCAGACGGAAATGCTGTGTTCATGTTACTATTCCAAACCCTAACAATGCTGCTCTTCTTAGCGTGTGGTCAAAGAACCCTAGAATGGCCATGGTCCCAAGCTCGTGTTAAGTACACTGGAAGTATGGGAATACACTCTAGTAAGGGAGATTTAAAGCTTTCCACCGTGGTCATGCACGGAACTGAAACATACTTAGAAAATGAATGGAGCTGGGATAAAGATGATAAAGTTCCCCGGCTCCGAGGAACAGCAGGGAAAGAAATTAAAATAGGATGCCGGATGATCAATGGGTCTACCCATGAGAAGGCATCTCAGATTTCTGTGTACAACATTACATCAAGGCCAATAGCCAAAGATACGAAACTTTGCGCCTTTGAAAAACTGGACTGTTGGTACAATTTTACCTTAGTACAACCTGTTTTTGTAGTCTGTCTCTGGGCTCACCATCGTGTGGGATTATCCTTTAAATTTAAAATAGACATTATTGAGCCTAGCACAACATCCGCCCTGACTGTAAAGGATGAGACAATTCTATCCCCACAAGTTTCTGAAGTTGGACCATATGTGATCAAAAATACAGGCCAACAACAAGTGTTATTTAATCCATCATGGTCTCTTAAACGAGTAGAACTACTGATGCAAATTAATATCTCTGCAATCAAACCGACCTGTTCACCATTCCTAGGTACGTCCTATGCAGGATGGTTAGCATGGTTACATGGGCGAACCCTCACCTCTCCAAGACGAACAAGGAGAGATGTGACCGGTATCATAGGGACAGGATTGGGAGTCTTAAATAGTATCGATGCTGAAGTACTCGTGAACAAACTGAGCACAACAACAAGTGATTTGAACAAATTAGAACACCCATTACGGTCTTCTCTATTAGCATTGGGAACTAACCAATGGCTCTTATCTGATATATTACCTCAGTGGAAAAGAATTAATGAAAGGGACCACCAACTGATTGTGGATGCACTTGGTGTAGCCCAAACCAATGTTTCTCTAGCTCTTAGTTGTATCCAAGCTCAACTGTGGATGCAATCTATGGTAGCAGCAATTATAAGAGAAGGTGAAGAGGGCACCTTACCCACTGAAATTCGAAAGGTAATTTGGGATAATGCAACTAAATTTGAGAAAGAATTCCAGTCCTGGTGGTATTTAGTCAATTTCACTTATGACCCCATTAGCAATAAGGCCACAGCTTTTGTCTTAACAATTCACAATGCTTCGGTATATACCATATACCCAATCATTGCGTTGGGATTAAATCACAATGGAACTGTACTCTATCCATTAGAACACAGAGTATGGGCCCACCAAAATGGAAACAAATGGCAAACTGTTGATGTTAATGCATGCGTTGTACGGGAACAACAAGGATTTATTTGTGAGAGTAACACCCTCAAAGCCCAAGACATCTGTCTTGACACTGAACAAAAATGTTTGTCATTTTGAAATACGACCTGATGAAGCCCCTGAAACTGTACTTGTATGTGTTTGTATGAGAACTCTTTGTGATTTTATATTTGTAGATAACATTACTGTAGATACAAGCAATCGCTCAAATATTTGTGTTTGTAACTTTACAAAAATGGTGGGATGTGACTTCAATTATTCAGCTCCTGTTACGTCTTATCAATTGTTACAATCTAACTATACATTGAGTCGAGATTTATTGCCTACCCCCATCGGAATGAATCTTACATTGGTGAAGAAACTACTACAACACGATGACCTGTGTCAACTGCTAGAACGCATACGAAACAATGGACACAAAACTCTGATCACCGTTCATCATGATGCAGAAGAGATACACCATGTCTTGGAAAGAGTGAAGAAGGATGGAGAACACCATTGGTGGGAGACTCTTCTTGGATGGTCACCGACAGCAACGGGAGTGCTTAATCTTATGCTTCACCCAGCTGTCATTTTACTGACTCTAACATTAGTGTCTCTATTGCTTATAATTATATTGTATATAAAGGTTTGGCACATGATAAAACAAATAACCCAACTCCAACCACCCAAAACATACAAATTAACGCATAGCAAATAGCAGTGCTTCACTGTCTACTTACTGTGGATCTATAAGTGCATAAATTATCAATATACTATTTATGGCACAGAGGCAAGAGGTGACCGTACCACCACTCTGTGAGAATAAGATGAATTGACTATAGTCACGGGGTGGAGTGTGACGGTGTGCTTCCCCTGCCCCCGACCTTTATCTCCTGTAACCCTGCTTAGGTGATAACCACCAGCGGTGATTGTAATGGATGCATCTGGTCACGATGGCTGCATCAGCTCAAAGTGAATTCAGGAGACAGATAACAACACAATAGCCTAGGGCTATTGTGCAACACGCCCACCGAAGAAATTAAAACCTGTGGTCGGCATGCAAATATGACTATGGGTCAATCATCTTATCCCCATAAATAGTGAGCAGCCCAAGAGCCCTTTGAGCTCTCCTGCACGGCAGCGGGCTGCACGCCAGGATCTCCCCTTGAGCAGGGACGCCTCTCAAGGTTACTCCTCGAGGTTGAGAGATTCCTTGCCGCAACAGATCCTCGGTAAGTGACTAACAGCATGCTAAACTTTGAAATCTTAGCTAAGTGATATAAAGGATTGATTGCGCATATATAATCCTTTAGATATAAACCGTTGACCAAGTCTGGGACTAGGACTGGATCTAGCCGCACCTAGACTCCTCTCTGAGAAGGAGTTTAGAAAGCAAGGGGATCCTTTCCGAACCTCATGACTCAACGGGAGGGTCTCCCTGACAGTTTTGTCTGACCCTGTCCTCTATGCAGTAAATAATCAAGTGTGCCTCGCCATCGAATCTTGTTAAAACACTGTCGCATTGAACTTTGTTAACTCCCTATTCTGTATCAATAAACTATATTTTTACTTCTCTCTTACGAGTGAAGTGCACGCTCACTCCATCCGCGACACTGCCAGCCGGCCTTCCATTTCTTCTTCTTTACCCTTCTCTGGCCTCTCCAGCTTCAGCAGCTCCTGTCCACAGCCAGCAAGCACTCCGCCCGTCCCTTTTCGCCCCCACACCGCGAGGAGAGCCAGGCCAGGCACAGACAACCCACGCAAGCCTGAGGCGGGTGCCATCACCGGCAGCCCCAGGGGAGGAAGGGACGACCGTGTCCTCAGTGCAGCCTCTGGGAGAGAGAAAGAAGCAGCAGCAGCCACCGTTATTACCGCAGATCGCCCCTGGCTGAAGCCTCTCCTTCTGCAGGGGCTTCTGGAGACGCCGCCCCTTCCCCGCACCACTGCTAACGGCACCCACGTTAAGGGATAGTCCAGCGCATTCAAGGGCCAGCTCACTGCCTTCCCAACAGGGCTTGGGGGCAGCCTGGGGCTACGGGACAGGCTTCAGGGGAGGTGCTGGAAGCTTGGAAGCTGACCATCCCGCCACCCCCAAGCAGCCAGGAGACAGCCCCGCACCCACCAAAGGGGCTCGCTCACCTCACCAGTGGCCCCGGCCCTCATTCGCCACTGGGGCCTGCGACCAGAGCACCGCCACGCTGCTCCCAGGCACAGCGCATGCACTGCCACCGAGAGCACGCCAGAGGGTCCACGGCCCCATACAGCGGCGAGCACGGTATAGCGCACTAGCGCAGCAGTCCCGACTGTTAATTTAATTTTTGTCACACTGTTACCCCACAAGCGTGAGGTCGCTTCCCAGCGGGCGAGACACCAATATACACCCAGGGCAGAGGTATTTTTATTTCATGTCTGTGCAGAGATGGGTGCTAGGTGGTAGCTCCACAAAGCTAGCACAGAGTTCGGTCATACAAGTACAGTATTTAGACAGTCTAGCTATGCATAAGTAATCACACAAAGCAGTTTTCTATCGGTTTACATTTCTCTTATTTCAACTTCAAGCTACAGAGCTACTTTAACATGCTGCGCATGCTGAGCGGTGAGGATTGCTGACACAATGAGGTCCTCGGGAGGGGATCTGAACAGAGTAGAGATGTCCTCAGGGGACCGGGGACCGAACAGAGGCATCCGACATGGCGGAGGGAAGGCAAGAGTGCTCTGAGGGAAAACGGAAGCCTGAGGAAGCGTTGTCTCTGAAGAAGAAAGATACAAAGCCCGCTGCAGAACTAAAGGATGGCCATGGACCACAAGGGCGCTGGCAGGAAGCGTCGCGACAGAAACAGAGGGGTGCCGAGATGGCCAGAGAGACAGAAGGCGGCTTGAGGGCACAAAGGTACTCGGGAGGGGATTTGAACAGAGTACGGGGGTCACGAGGGAGACGCCGACCCACTGGAGGCAAGCGAGATGGAGGAGAGGACAAAGAGACTGCTCTGAGGAAGAGGGAGGAGATGTTCTTACAAACCGAGAGGGGTACAAGTTACGCTTCAGAAATAACAGCATGCTGAGGAGACCCTCTACAGCCTCAGGATGAATGGAGAGAAGAGAAAAAAATAAAAGACAGAAAGAAAATTTAAGAAGCAACAGAGTATGTGACAAGAAAGAATTAAAAAAACAGGGACAGACAGCTCAATAAACGTCGACATAGGAAGAAAATGGAAAAAGCGAAAGGGTACAAGGCAGAGGAGAAAAAATTTAAAAATAGGGATAGCAAACTAGATAAAAGTAGGCATAGAAAAAAATTGAAAAACAAAGGCCTTAAAGGAAGAAAAAAAAATATAGGGAAGCAAACTAAATAAACAAAGACACAGAAGCAAAATTTTAAAAGCAACAGGGTATGGCCCAGACTAGCATGAAATAGAAAATAAAGACAGGGAACTGGATACAAGTAGATATAGAAAAAATTCAAAAGCAACATGACACATGAAAGTCTGGAAATAAAAAAATAGGGTTAGACATCTGGGTAAAAGTAGACAGAAAAAAATTGTGCTGGTGGTGCGCTCTGCCGGGGACGGCTGGGAGGGATCCTTCCCGGCTGCGGGGACCGGCTGCTCCTTGCTGGAGGCAGCTGCCTGGGGAAGCCCCTTCCTTTCACTCCTCAGCCAGCTCCCGCAGGCAGGCATGCCTAGGCAGCCCCCTCCCCACATAGAGCCCCTGGGCACAGCAGGGCCAGCCCCATCCTCAGCCCTTTTTAAACCCTGGGCCCAGCCCCATCCTCACCTCATGGGTCCCACCTGTGCTGCCCCGGGCCACAGCTGGAGCCCATCGGGAACAGGGGGCCAATTACCCCAACCCTCACAAGCCAGACACAGCCAGCAACCTGGCACCGGCATGGGCAGACACCAACATCAAGCTGGCACCGCTGCGGGCAGATGCTGCCGCCAAGCTGGCACCGGCCTGGCAGACTTTATTGTACAGCCCAAAGCCGAGGTTGGCCTCTAAACAAGAAAACATGTGAAAGCACCCTTACAGGATGCCGGTCCGGTGGTGGCCATGATAGCTCTCACAGCCTCCCATGTAATAGACAGCTCCCCTGTCCAGGACCATGTTTGGCATGTCCCAGGTCCTCGCCGCACCCATGTTGAAAATCAAACAGAACAATTAAGGACTCTGCTTCATCACCTCAGCCTCCCAAAGAAGCTTTCTTCCTCTGCTGACGGTCGACACGGATATCCTCGTGCTGTTCCTTGAATGCGGGCTGGCCTTGGGTGCCTGTACTGCCAAAGGAAGAGAAAATGATCATGCTCTTGTAACGTGCTCCATCATCCTCTTGTTCTTCAAGAAATCAAAAGAAAGCTACCATCCCCATTGCTACATAACAGAAATTTGTGCAGGAGATGGCTGAGCCCATCCCCCGAAAGGAAAACTCTGCTATGACCCTGCTTTGCCTTTTGGCAACCCGCCATCGGTGTGCCCCAAACAGGCAAGGTCCCCTGCGGGCTGGCGTCCGTCACAACAACCAGGCGAGGTCCCCATTCGGGCTGGCATCTGCCACACACAGGCAAGGTCCCCTGCAGGCTCTCGTCTGCCACACACAGGTGAGGTTCCCTGCAGGCTCGCGTCCGTCATAAACAGGCAAGGTCCCATTCGGGCTGGCATCTGCCACAAACAAACGACGTCCTGCTTAGGCTGGCGTCCAGCACGCACAGGCGAGGTCCGCCTTCGGGCTGGCGTCCAGCACGCGCAGGCACGGTCCCACTTGGGGCTGGCGTCCGGCACGCACAGGCGAGGTATCCTGGGACCTCGCCTGTGTATGCCGGACGCTAGCCCAAACAGAGACCTCACCTGAGTTTGCTGGACATGACCCCAAACGGGGACCTCGCCTGCGTGTGCCAGACCCTGCAGCTCGGCTGCTCGGCCGTTCAGCCTCGGCCCTGCAGCTCAGCCGTTCGGCCGCTCGGCCCTGCAGTTCTGTCACTCGACCACTCAGCCCTGCAGCTCAGCCTCTCGGCTGCTGGGCCACTAGGCCCTGCAGCTCAGCCACTCGGCGCTCGGCCCTGCAGCTCGGCCGAGCAGTGGAGCTGCAAGGCCTAGCGGCCAAGAGGCTGAGCTGCCGAACTGCACAGCCGAGCGGCCAAGCGGCTGAGCTGCGGGGCCAAGCAGCTGACCTGCAGGGCCAAGGCCGAGCTGTGGGGCTGAGGCCGAGAGGCCGAGCTGCGGGGCCAAGGCCGAGTGATCGAATGCCTGAGCATCCGAGCTGCGAGGCCGAGTGGCCAAGCAGCTGAGCTGCCTAGCTGTGGAGCCGAGGCCGAGCAGTGGAGCAGCCGAGCTGTGGGGCCGATGCCAAGCGGCCACACGGCCGAGCAGCCGAGCTGCGGGTCCGAGGCTGAGCGGCCGAGCCAAGGCCGAGCGGCCAAGCGGCCGAGCTGCGGAGACGAGGCCGAGTGGCCGAGCTGCAGGGCCCAGCAGCCAAGCGGCCGAGCTGAGGCCGAGCGGCCGATCTGCAGGGCCGAGGCCGAGCGGCCGAGCTGCAGGGCCAAGCTGCAGGGAAGAGCGGCCAAGTGGCCGAGCTGCTGGGCCGAGGCCGAGCACTTGGCCACTCGGCCCTGCAGCTCGGCCACTTGGCCTCAGTCCTGCAGCTCGGCTTGAGGAGCTCAGCCTCATCCCTGGAGCTCAGCTTGAGGAGCTCGGCCTCATCCCTGGAGCTCAGCTTGAGGAGCTCGGCCTCATCCCTGGAGCTCAGCTTGAGGAGCTCGGCCTCATCCCTGGAGCTCGGCCTGAGGATCTCCGCCTTGTCCCTGGAGCTCGGCCTGAGGATCTCCGCCTTGTCCCTGCAGCTCACCTTGAGGAGCTCCACCTCGTCCCTGCAGCTCACCTTGAGGAGCTCCGCCTCGTCCCTGCAGCTCACCTTGAGGAGCTCCGCCTCGTCCCTGCAGCTCACCTTGAGGAGCTCCGCCTCGTCCCTGCAGCTCACCTTGAGGAGCTCCGCCTCGTCCCTGCAGCTCACCTTGAGGAGCTCCGCCTCGTCCCTGGAGCTTGCCTTGAGGAGCTCGGCTTCATCCCTGGAGCTGGGCCTCATCCCTGGAGCTCACCTTGAGGAGCTCGGCCTCGTCCCTGCAGCTCACCTTGAGGAGCTCTGCCTCGTCCCTGGAGCTTGCCTTGAGGAGCTCGGCTTCATCCCTGGAGCTTGCCTTGAGGAGCTCGGCTTCATCCCTGGAGCTCCGCCTCGTCCCTGGAGCTCGGCCTCATCCCTGGAGCTCACCTTGAGGAGCTCGGCCTCGTCCCTGCAGCTCACCTTGAGGAGCTCCGCCTCGTCCCTGCAGCTCACCTTGAGGAGCTCGGCTTCATCCCTGGAGCTCGGCCTCATCCCTGGAGCTCACCTTGAGGAGCTCGGCCTCGTCCCTGCAGCTCACCTTGAGGAGCTCGGCCTCGTCCCTGGAGCTTGCCTTGAGGAGCTCGGCTTCATCCCTGGAGCTTGCCTTGAGGAGCTCAGCCTCATTCCTGGAGCTCCGCCTCGTCCCTGGAGCTCGGCCTCATCCCTGGAGCTCACCTTGAGGAGCTCGGCCTCGTCCCTGCAGCTCACCTTGAGGAGCTCCGCCTCGTCCCTGGAGCTTGCCTTGAGGAGCTCCGCCTCGTCCCTGGAGCTCGGCCTCGTCCCTGCAGCTCACCTTGAGGAGCTCGGCCTCGTCCCTGCAGCTCACCTTGAGGAGCTCGGCCTCGTCCCTGCAGCTCACCTTGAGGAGCTCGGCTTCATCCCTGGAGCTTGCCTTGAGGAGCTCGGCTTCATCCCTGGAGCTCGGCCTCATCCCTGGAGCTCACCTTGAGGAGCTCGGCTTCATCCCTGGAGCTCAGCTTGAGGAGCTCGGCGTCATTCCTGGAGCTCGGCCTCGTCCCTGGAGCTCGCCTTGAGGAGCTCCGCCTCGTCCCTGCAGCTCGCCTTGAGGAGCTCCGCCTCGTCCCTGCAGCTCGCCTTGAGGAGCTCCGCCTCGTCCCTGGAGCTCGGCCTCATCCCTGGAGCTCACCTTGAGGAGCTCGGCCTCGTCCCTGCAGCTCACCTTGAGGAGCTCCGCCTCGTCCCTGGAGCTTGCCTTGAGGAGCTCGGCTTCGTCCCTGGAGCTCGGCCTCATCCCTGGAGCTCACCTTGAGGAGCTCGGCCTCGTCCCTGCAGCTCACCTTGAGGAGCTCTGCCTCGTCCCTGGAGCTTGCCTTGAGGAGCTCGGCTTCATCCCTGGAGCTTGCCTTGAGGAGCTCAGCCTCATTCCTGGAGCTCCGCCTCGTCCCTGGAGCTCGGCCTCATCCCTGGAGCTCACCTTGAGGAGCTCGGCCTCGTCCCTGCAGCTCACCTTGAGGAGCTCCGCCTCGTCCCTGGAGCTTGCCTTGAGGAGCTCGGCTTCATCCCTGGAGCTCGGCCTCGTCCCTGCAGCTCACCTTGAGGAGCTCGGCCTCGTCCCTGCAGCTCACCTTGAGGAGCTCGGCCTCGTCCCTGGAGCTTGCCTTGAGGAGCTCGGCTTCATCCCTGGAGCTTGCCTTGAGGAGCTCAGCCTCATTCCTGGAGCTCGGCCTCATCCCTGGAGCTCACCTTGAGGAGCTCGGCCTCGTCCCTGCAGCTCACCTTGAGGAGCTCCGCCTCGTCCCTGGAGCTTGCCTTGAGGAGCTCGGCTTCATCCCTGGAGCTCGGCCTCATCCCTGGAGCTCACCTTGAGGAGCTCGGCCTCATCCCTGCAGCTCACCTTGAGGAGCTCTGCCTCGTCCCTGGAGCTTGCCTTGAGGAGCTCTGCCTCGTCCCTGGAGCTTGCCTTGAGGAGCTCGGCTTCATCCCTGGAGCTCAGCTTGAGGAGCTCGGCCTCATTCCTGGAGCTCCACCTCGTCCCTGGAGCTCGCCTTGAGGAGCTCCGCCTCGTCCCTGCAGCTCGCCTTGAGGAGCTCCGCCTCGTCCCTGCAGCTCGCCCCCAGGAGCTCGGCTTTGTCCCTGGAGCTCGGCCTCGTCCCTGGAGCTCGCCTTGAGGAGCTCGGCCTCGTCCCTGCAGCTCGCCTTGAGGAGCTCGGCCTCGTCCCTGGAGCTCGGCCTTGTCCCTGGAGCTCAGCTTGAGAAGCTTGGCCTCGTTCCTGGAGCTCGGCCTCGTCCCTGGAGCTCGCCTTGAGGAGCTTGGCCTCGTCCCTGCAGCTCGCCTTGAGGAGCTTGGCCTCGTCCCTGGAGCTTGCCTTGAGGAGCTCCGCCTCGTCCCTGGAGCTCAGCTTGAGGAGCTCGGCCTCATCCCCGGAGTTCGGCCTCATCCCTGGAGCTCACCTTGAGGAGCTCGGCCTCGTCCCTGCAGCTCACCTTGAGGAGCTCCGCCTCGTCCCTGGAGCTTGCCTTGAGGAGCTCGGCTTCATCCCTGGAGCTCGGCCTCATCCCTGGAGCTCACCTTGAGGAGCTCGGCCTCATCCCTGCAGCTCACCTTGAGGAGCTCTGCCTCGTCCCTGGAGCTTGCCTTGAGGAGCTCTGCCTCGTCCCTGGAGCTTGCCTTGAGGAGCTCGGCTTCATCCCTGGAGCTCAGCTTGAGGAGCTCGGCCTCATTCCTGGAGCTCCACCTCGTCCCTGGAGCTCGCCTTGAGGAGCTCCGCCTCGTCCCTGCAGCTCGCCTTGAGGAGCTCCGCCTCGTCCCTGCAGCTCGCCCCCAGGAGCTCGGCTTTGTCCCTGGAGCTCGGCCTCGTCCCTGGAGCTCGCCTTGAGGAGCTCGGCCTCGTCCCTGCAGCTCGCCTTGAGGAGCTCGGCCTCGTCCCTGGAGCTCGGCCTTGTCCCTGGAGCTCAGCTTGAGAAGCTTGGCCTCGTTCCTGGAGCTCGGCCTCGTCCCTGGAGCTCGCCTTGAGGAGCTTGGCCTCGTCCCTGCAGCTCGCCTTGAGGAGCTTGGCCTCGTCCCTGGAGCTTGCCTTGAGGAGCTCCGCCTCGTCCCTGGAGCTCAGCTTGAGGAGCTCGGCCTCATCCCCGGAGTTCGGCCTCGTCCCTGGAGCTCAGCTTGAGGAGCGTGGCCTCATTCTTGGAGCTTGGCCTTGTCCCTGGAGCTCAGCTTAAGGAGCTCGGCCTCGTCCCTGGAGGTCGGCTTGAGGACCTCTGCTTGAGGAGCTCAACCTCGTCCCTGGAGCTTGCCTGGACGAGCTCAGCCTTCTCCCTGGAGCTCAGCCTCAGGAGCTCGGCTTGAGGAGCTCCTGCAGCTCCACTCGGCCCTGCAGCTCGGCCATTCGGACTGAGCAGCTCGGCCATTCGGACTGAGCAGCTCGGCCTCGGCCCTGCATCTCGACTGCTCGGCCCTGCGGCTCGGCCTCGGCCCTGCGGCTCGGCGCATGCGCTGCTCCCGAGCTGCAGTAGTAGGTTTTGGTCGCCTGGAGGCAGCAGCGAGCGCGGGGATACGCGCCACTGCGCATGCGCAGTTCCCAGGCTGCAGTACCGGCTTTTACTCGCCCGGTGGCAGTAGCGAGGGCAGCAATGCCCTTATCTGCGCATGCGCAGTTCCCGATCTGCAGTACCGGCTTTTGGCCGCCGAGCGGCAGCAGCGACCGCGTGGATATCCGCCACTGCGCGTGCGCACCTGGTAGCTGCAGTGCCGAAATTTGGTCGCCGGGTGGCAGCAACGAGCTCTGCAAAGCGCGCCATCGCGCATGCGCGGCTCCCGAGCTGCAGCACCGGCTTTTGGTCGGCGCGCGGCAGCATCGTCTCATGAGTCTTTCCGGAGTGTTCGGCAGTTTGAGCAATGACCGATCCCTCAGCCCCGCTCACACCATCCCGAGACGGTAACTGCTTCCTGGGGTACCGGCCTTGTGTCTCTCTGCCCTTGTCCCGCGCACGGCCCAGGCAGTGAGATGCGTTGCCTCTCTACCAAAACGCATCCAAGTGGCTCGAGCATTTCAGCCCTTTGCCTTTGGCTGCTTTGAGCCCGACGGCTGTTTCTGTCCGTGCCTCCCACCCCATTCCCTAGGGAGGAGAAGCAGCACAGGGAACCTGTGGAACACGTTCCCCCGCCTCCCGCCGAGTAAGCCCCAGGGATTGCTGTATGGTCTGCATGCGGCACCAGGGCCGTGGGACTGACAGCAGCCACTCACCAGATGCTGGAGAGAGACTTAAACGAAAAAAAAAAAGGCAATACAGATGGCACTCTGAAGGCAGGTGAGAAGAGACTGAAAGCTGCTTTGTGTGAGGGAGCAGCTATGGTTATCAGGAGACAGCACATCCAGGCACACCAGATGCACGTGGCTGATCTGCCGCTGAGGGATACGCTGGTGATCCTTGGGCTTTTTTGTGTCTTTTGCACCTTTCCTCACCTCTGTGCTGTCAGTAACTTGCTCTCACAGGGCTTCCTTGCTAACACAAGGCTTCCTGTGCAGGGCTTGCCACTTAGATAAGAGACACTGCACGACGTTACTCACCCCCCTGCCGTCCAGCGTGCAAACTGGTTAGACATGAATCAGGGAAAGCGAAGAGGTTAGATGTCCTCAGCAGGTGACCGTAGAGCCCTGGATGTTCCACCTTTGCTCCGTACCGCACCGTCGCTACACAGTTTGACCCCTTTGCCAAAGCCCGCAAGGGACCCTGCTGCCTTCCAGAGTGCCCCAGGGTTCTTGCCTTGCACTGCATCAGTTTTGGGGTTCATTGGAGCTCCTGAGCTCGGCCGGGACTCCTAAGGGAATTTTGGGGGGTACCACAAGGGGTTTGGGGGGGCTTTGAGACCTCTAAGGGAGTTTGGGGTGGTCCAGGGCCCCCAGCAGAGTTTTGAGGGTCCCCAAGGTCGTGCAGTGCTTGGAAAGGCAGATAATACATGCGTGCCCCCTCAGTTGCTGAATCCGGCCCCCACCCTGCACCGAGTGGCACCAGGTGTTTGCATGGGGAAGGGGTGTCAGTGGGGCACCCATGGGTGCTTGGGGGGGCAGCATGCAGCACCCCTGGGTGCTCAGCCCTGCTGGGGTGTCTTGCAGCACCCCTGAGTAGTGAGGGTGCTTTGCAGCACCCCTGAGCATTTGGGGGGCCATGCAGCACTCCTGGGTGCTCAGCCATGCTTGGGGGACCCTGCAGCACCCCTGGGTGTGGGGGAGAGCTCAGCATGCCGGTATCCACCTCACCAAGGCTTGGGATGGATACAGCGGGTACTGCCGAATTCCCTGGGGCCTCCGCGCCGCCCCGCTGTCAATCGTTCCATTCATTAGTCCACCCACACCCATGGGTGCTGCCGGCAGGGATTGCTGAGTCAGCACATTGCTCAGCTGCTTGGGGAGGACCCAGGCATTCGGGCTCCCCTGGGGGTGCTATGGGAGTCCCTGGGGAGCTATGGGGGTCCCAGGGGTGCTTTGGGGGTCCAAGGGTGCTATGGGAGTCCCTGGGGAGCTATGGGGGTCCCAGGGGTGCTTTGGGGGTCCAAGGGTGCTATGGGAGTCCCTGGGGTGCTATGGGGTCCCAGGGGTGCTTTGGGGGTCCAAGGGTGCTATGTGAGTCCCTGGGGTGCTATGGGGGTCTCAGGGGTCCTTTGGGAGTCCCAGAGGTGTTATGGGTGTCCTAGGGGTGCTATGGGGATCTCAGGGTCACTATGGGTGTCTAAGAGGTGCTTTGGGGGTCCTAAGGGTGCTACGGGGATCCTGGGGGTGTGATGGGTGTCTCAAGGGTGTTATGGGGGGATCCCGGGGTGCTTTAGGGTCCTGGGGGTGCTTTGGGAGTCCCAGGGGTGCTCTTTAGGGGTCCCATGGGGGGGTCCCAGGGGTGCTACAGGGGTCCTGGGAGTGCTATGGTGGTCCCAGGGGTGCTATGGGGGTCTTAAAGGTGCTCTGGAGGTCCCAGAGGTGCTTTGAGGCTCCCATGGGGCATCCCGGGGGTGTTTTGGGGGTCATGGGGGTGCTATGGGGGTCCTGGGGGTACTACAGGGGTCCTAAGGGTGTTATGGGGGTCCCAGGGGTGCTTTGAGGGTCCCATGGGGGGGTTCCAAGGGTGTTTTGGAGATCCTGGGGTGCTATGGGGGTCCCAGGGGTGTTATGGGGAGTCCCGGGGGTGCTTCCCCGCCCCAGCCCAGGGGTGCCACACAAATCCTGCATGCCACCAGCCCAGTACCCATGTACCTGTGCATGCATGCACTCCTGCACACGTGCACCCATGCACCCATGCTTCTGTGCACCCTGGCACCCATGCACCTGTGCACTCATGCATCTCTGCGTTCATGCGCTCCTGCACCCATGCACCTGTGCACCCGTGCTTCTGTGCACCCATGCAGCCATACACCCGTGCTTCTGTGCACCCGTGTACCCATGCAGCCTGCAGATCACACAGGCAGGCGCCAACACCTGGAGCAAGGGCAGACCCGGGTGGGGGGCACAGTTTGCAGGATGCGTCCCCATCCCCTCCAGCTCCTCTCCCACTCGGCTCATCCCCGGCTTGCTGAGCCGGGAGTCCATCACTGCAGCCACAGGCCTAGCCAGCTGAACCCAGCCTCGCACCACCCCCTGTCCCACGGGATTTTGTGCTGAGTCTCCTGAATTCCTGGAATTCCCTTGGGGTGGTGGTGGGGGGAACCCAGGACAAGGGACCCCCTTGTCCCCCCAGCGTGTGGGTGGGTGCCAGCGGGAAGTTCGGGGTGCGATGCCAAAGCAGGGTGTCTCTGGCGCAAAGCTGGTGACCTTTGCTGAGTCGGCGTGGGATGGAGAACCTGGATGCCTGGGTTCTCTTTTAGGGGGGGCCCGGATGCCTGGGTCCCCCCATTCTGGTTGGGGGGGGACGACACAACTACTTCCTAGCGGAGCGCTGGAGCAGGAAAGAGCTAGGAGGCGAGGGGGTCTTGGTGGATCCCAGCGAAGAGGTTTTGGGGTGCAGGGGGGGAAGGGGGGCCCCCCACCCTAGGGCTACCTGCACTCTGCCTGTGGGTGTGGGGCAGGGGAGGAGGGGTGGGGGAAGGAGGGAGGTGGGGGGCTGCTGTGGGGGGGTTGGGGGCTGCAATGGAAACGTTGGGGGTTTGCAATACGGGGTTGGGGGCTGCAATGGGGGGAGACGGGGGTCTGCAATGGGGAGTTTGGGGGCTGCAACGGAGTGTTGGGGTCTGTGCTCCCCATTTGCAGGAGCCTGGGGTGCCGGAGCACCCCAGCCCCTGCCTCTGCCTGTGTCCCCCGGGGACCCCAGTGACACCCCCTGGAGGAGGGGCCCCCCCATCCCCCCCATGGAGGTGAGGGCCACAGTGGGCGGTGGGGCATGGCATGGGGCAGGGGGGAAGGGCCAGACCCCACCCCCACCGTCCCTCTGCTCCATAGGAGGACGCAGAGCTGGTGGAGCTGGAGACAGCACCCGAGGCTGGGGTGACGGGCGTCACCGTGGCCTGTGACCGCCACGGCCTCTACATCACCAAGGCGCCCAAATCCCTGCGCATCCACCAAGGTGGGGAATCCCTGAAACCCACCCGGATTTGAGGTGGGGATGGCACTCAGGGTGACAGCCCCTATGGCCCCTATAGGTGACCGGCTCCTCAGCGCCAGGGTTTTCTTCGAGGGGTCCCCCCCTGAGGACGTCGTGCGGGTGCTGGAGGGTGCCAGGTCCTGCAAGGTCTCGCTCTGCCTCCAGCGTCAGGTGCCCGGAACCCGCGTCCTCCTTGGCGGCACCAGCACCAGCAGCGAGGGACACCAGGGGAAGGTGGCCAGGCTGGTAGGTCCCTATGGATGCAGGACAGGGATGCGGGATGCTGGGGGGGCCCTATGGATGCAGCAGGAGGGATGCAGGATGCTCGGGGGGGCCCTATGGATGCAGGACAGGGATGCGGGATGCTGGGGGGGCCCTATGGATGCAGGTCCAGGAATGCAGGATGCTCGGGGGGGTCCTATGGATGCAGGACAGGGATGCGGGATGCTGGGGGGGCCCTATGGATGCAGCAGGAGGGATGCAGGATGGTCAGGGAGTCCTTGTGGATGCAGGACAGAGATGTGGGATGCTGGGGGGGCCCTATGAATGCAGCAGGAGGGATGCAGGATGCTTGGGGGGCCCTATGGATGCAGGACAGGGATGCGAGATGCTGGGGGGGGCCTATGGGTGCAGGACAGGGATGTGGAATGGTTGGGGGTGCCCTATGGATGCAGTGGGAGGAATGCAGGATGCTCGGGGGGGTCCTATGGATGCAGGACAGGGATGCGGGATGCTGGGGGGGCCCTATGGATGCAGGTCCAGGAATGCAGGATGCTCGGGGGGGTCCTATGGATGCAGGACCAGGGATGCGGGATGCTCAGGGGGCCCCTATGGATGCAGCACCACGGATGCAGGATGCTCGGGGCTCCCTATGGATGTACACCGGGTGCGGTTGGTGCCAGGTCCCATCTCCCTCACACCCAGAGCATCCCGATCCTGACACCCTCCAAGAAGCCGCTGCCAGCACCTGCCACAGTGAGCACGGCACCTGCCAGCGCTGTGGCCGTGGAGTTTGCCCTTCCCAAGCTCCCCAAGCTGGTGAAGAGCCAGAGCACTGCCAAACCGGCACCAACACCCACATCCACCTCAGTGCTGCCAGCAGCAGAGCCCAAGCGGCCGCGTGCAACGCCATCCCGGTTAACGGTGAAGGAAGCAGCGGCTGGCAAAACACCAGTGATGGAGGAGCCACCAGTGAAACCGGAGGTTCCTGCCATTGCTGCCAAGGTGCCGGCAGGTACCAGCGCCCGGTTACCGGCCGTGGAGGTGGCAGCACCCAAAGTCACCGTGGGGCTGAGCCTCGCTGGCGCAGCACTGCCAGCCACCCCTCAAGCCAAGGAGCCTGCATTACGGCTGCCGCGGTTGGAGGTGGCCGTGCCAGCATTGCCGCTGCCGGCAGTGATGCCGGAGCCCAGCACAACCATAAATCAACCCCAAATCAAGCTGGGGGAGGGAGACACCCCTGGAAGCAGCCGTAAGGGTGGGGGGAGCCCAGTGCCGAAAATCAAGCTGCCGAATTTCGGCACAGCTCCAGTAGAGGATGAGGAGGGATACGCCAGCACACGACGGGGGTTTGCCGGCATCCGTGTCCCCTCCATCGCCATTGCCGTCCCCAGTGCTGCTGTGGAGCTGGTCCCTGAGCTCGGCATGCCCAAATCAGAGCCGGCCATCGCTGGTGGGCAACCACAGTTGGAGGTGAAGCTGCCGGTGCGGCGGTTGGAGTCGCCACCGGCAGCACCGTCTCAGTTGACCTTCCCGGCAACGGTGGTGCCGTCCATTGATATCACTGTGCCGCGTGTTGGTGTGGGTTTGGCATTGCCAGCAGGTGCCAGTGCTGCAGCGGTGCCAGATGAGGGGGATGCCGCAGTGATGCCGGACGTGGCAGCTAGGTTTGCCAAAGGGCTCCGAAAGCTCAGCCTGGAGCTGGAGCCCACAGCTCCACTGCCAGCAGTGGAAATCACCACCCCGGCACGGCTCACTGGGGACGTGCCGGCAACTGGCGCCAAACCCAAACCCCCCAAATTCACCCTGCCGCGGTTCGGGTTGTCCCTCACAAAGGGGGAGGGACAAATGGGGGCTGATGGCAACAGGTATCCCCTGGCATCCCAGGGCACAGCCGCACCAGCACCGCCCAGCATCGCCATCACCGGTCCCACAGTGGCGTTAGACCTGGCTTTGGGGACGGTTGGTGCCACCGGTGCCGGGGTCAAGCTGAAGGTCCCCAAATTATCCCTGGCACCTTTCGGTGTCAAGGATAGGGACAAGGGTGCTGGCAGTGAGGAGGGTTCCCAGGATGCTGGTGCACTGATGAAGCTGCCACGGTTGGGAATCAGGGGGTCAGGGGGGCATGATGGGAAGTCAGCAGAACCAGGGTTCCCTGGGACCCCCCGGCTTTGGGTACCACAGGTGGGCATCACCCTGCCAGCAACAGGCAGCCGACGCGTGCTGTCGTTGCCTAAACTCCCTGCTGGACCAGAGCTGGGTGGGGGGGTGAAGTTGCCAAAATTTGGGGGATCCAGCCCTGATATCCGCATCCGGGCAGACCCCAAAATGATGAGACATGGGGGAAGCGCCGAGAGCTTGAGCTTTGGCATGGCAGGAAGGAAGATGCTGGAGTCTCCCAGCACGATCCGGTTGAAGCTGAAAACCAAGGGGGCAACGGGTGATGGGGAGGTGCAACCATTGACCCCCCGGTTCACCATCCCCACTGTGGGTTTCACTATGCCAGTAAAACAACGGGAGGATCCAGTAAGCCAGAAGATACCGAAACCCACCAGCATGACAGCGTTGAAGGTGCCGGTGTTGGAGTTGGCACCACCAGGGATGGATGGGATGGAGGAGACCACCAGGAAGGATATGGCACCGGGACGCCAGTCTAGGGTCAAACTGCCAAAATTCGGTGCAGGTTTTGCTGGGAGCGGGTTGGAAGGTGAGGGGAGGATGAGGATGGGCGGCGTGAAGAAGGCAGTGTTGGTGTTGGTGAAGCCAAAAGAGAAAAGAGAAGACAACCGTGTGGTGGACTCCCATCCCCACATCAACGGGGAAGCGGCAGGCAAGGCCCGGCGACGGCGGTGGGTGCCCAAGGTGGGTTTCTCCCCGGGGGGGTCCCCGCCAGAGCCTCCCATCACCCAACCCAAGGAGGGGAAGATGCGGTTACCCAACGTTGAGCTCTCCCCCGGGGACCCTGAATTCAACCAGCGGCCGGTGATGATGGAAGTCACTCCACGCTTCAATTTGGGGGGTGTCAGGGGTGAGGGGACCCCTAAATTTCATCTGCCTAAGCTGGCGCTGAGTCCCCAACCCTGCGGTGAGCGGTGAAACCCCCCCACTGAGCACGGGGGTCTTTTGGGGACCCCCTGAAATGGTGATGGGGTGGTGGAGCACCACTTGCTCCCCCAGACACTCTTTAACCCCCTTGCCCCCAAAAGAATTCCTAATCCGGCTTTTTTCAGGGGGTGTTTGAAGCTTTTTTGACCATTTTCCAGGTGTTAATATTAACCAGGGAGGGCAGGGGACAGCGGCATGAAACCCCCCAGCCCCTTGCTCTTGGCTCAGGCAGAATAAATGTTAACCCCAAAAAAAGCTCTGAGTGTGTCTATGGGCTCTGGGGATGGGTTTTGGGGGACCAGGGATGGGTTTTTGGGGACGGGGATGGGTTTGGGGGACCAGGTATGGGTTTTAGGGGACCAGGGATGAGTTTCAGGGGGCTAGGCCTGGGTTTTGGGGGGCTGGGTATGGGTTTCAGAGGATCAGGGATGGGTTTTGGGGAGCTGGGGCTGGGTTTTGGGGGACCAGGGCTGGGGTTTGGGGGTCTGGGAATGGATTTTGAGGGACCAGGGCTGGGTTTTGGGAGCTGGGATGGGTTTTGGGGGACCAGGGCTGGTTTTCAGGGGGTTCCTCCACGCAGGCTACAGTCCAGTGTGCAGGGGAGTGGTTGCTCCTCATGGCAACATCAACAACAGAAGGTGTCGTCACAGCAATGCCGGAACCCCAGTGCCGTTGGGGGCCAGGTTGAGGTGGTTGTGTGTCCCAAGCCCCTGTTGGGTGCTGAGTGGGGGGGTCCCAAGCCCCTGGCGAGGAGCCGACCCACCATGGGGACATTGGTGGTGGGTGCTGAGCACTATGACATGGTGGCCACAGTGGGGAAGGGGACCTTCGGGGAGGTGACCCAGGGCTGGCGGAGGAGCACAGGGGAGATGGTGGCCATCAAGATCCTGAAGAACGAAGGCCACCATGGCCGGGTGGCGAAGAATGAGCTGAGGCTGCTGCAGGCCTTGCGGGAGGTGGACACAGAGGAGTCACACGTTGTCCGTTTCCTCGAGTCTTTCGATGATGGTGCCTGTACCTACCTGGTCTTCGAGCTGCTGGAGCAAAACCTCTTTGACTTCCAAAAGCAGAATGACTTCTTGCCGTTGCCTGTCCGGCACATCCGTACCATCACAGCGCAGGTGCTGGCGGCGTTGGTCAAGCTGAAGGAGCTCTCCATCATCCATGCTGACCTCAAGCCAGAGAACATCATGCTGGTGGACCACGCGCGCTATCCTTTCCGCATCAAGCTCATCGACTTTGGCTCGGCCAGCATCTTCACCGAGGTTCGCCATATTAAGGAACCCTACATCCAATCCCGCTTCTACCGGGCACCGGAGATCTTGTTGGGGTTGCCCTTCTGTGAGAAGGTGGACATCTGGTCTTTGGGTTGCGTGGTGGCCGAGCTTCACTTGGGTTGGCCACTCTACCCCGGCGTCAACGAGTATGACCAGGTCCGCTACATCTGCTCCACCTTGGGGCTACCACGGGGTGAGTTGCTCTGCGCCGCCCAGAAGACATGGTCCTTCTTCCGACGGGTGCCACATCCCACCAGTTCCTGGCAGCTCAAACCACCAGGTGAGGAGATGGCGAAGCCAACGGAGAGGAGGAAGTATGTCTTCTCCTCGCTGGATCAGTTGGCGGCAGTGAACATCCGCCAGATGTCTTATCCCAGCCGGGAGGCGCTGGCTGAGCGCTGTGACCTGCACGGGATGGTGGACCTGGTCAAAAGGATGCTCACCTGGGACTCGCATGAGAGGATCGTGCCCAGTGCCGCCCTCAAGCATCCCTTCATCTCCTTGCAGCAGGTGAAGTCCAGCTTCAAGGCCACCCGGTACTACCAGCTCTGCCAAGAGGACTTGAGGGCATCCCGTAAGGATGCCAGTGCAGTTGAGATCTTCCCTGACATGGAGGAAGGTGCCTTCATCCCCGCTGGCCAGTGCAGCATCCAGAAGGCCATTGCCCAGATGGATGGGCTCAGCCTGGCCGAGCCAGTTGGGGACACTGGTCACAAGAGCCAGCAGGACATCTGCCAAGCCCCCATCCCCACCCACTATGGCACCCAGCACCGCCAGCATCACTGGTGTCCCAAGACGGAGCCCACTGCCAGAAACTTGATCCTGCTGGGCTCCCCTGGCGGACAGGAGCAGCACGGCCACCACGATGGCAGCATGGTCTGTGGTGGTGTCATGGAGCAGAACCTGCCTGGAAGACCGTACACCTCGCCCCACGCCAAGGTATGGCCACAGGGTGGGGGGCTCACGCAGGGACCAGGGGCTCCTGGGCATGGGTACTTTGGGACACTGGCTGCTTGGGGTCCCTTGGGTGCTTTGTGTCCCCCCGTTGCTTCGGGTCCCTGGATGCTCGGGGTCCCTGGTGCCCCATGTTCCCTGGTGCCCCACATCATGGGTGCTCAGGGTCCCTCGTGCCCCATGTCATGGGTGCTGGGGGGCCCTGGGTGCTCAGGGTCCCTGGCTGCCCCAGGTCCCCACCAAGGGGTGGGGAGCCCACCGATGGGTGCCGCTCACCCCCTCCTCATGCTTCTTCCCCCCCCGCAGAGAGCTCCGGTGACACGGCACGACCCCAAGCCCCCCTGTCGCATCCCTGTCCCCAAGGATGGGCTCCAGGGGCCAGGCTGGGACCCCCCCGCTGTACCTGGCACGCTCTTCCCGGCACAGAGCCGGCAACACCCACTGCACCACTGAGCCACCACGACAACCCTGGCAAACACCCTGGCAGCCGAGAGCTCACCAAAGACCTTCGTCTTCCTCACCTTCGGTCACCCTGACCGGCAAAACCCGGCTCCATGCCGGTAGAGAATGTAGCCAGGGATGCACCTGGATGTACTGTGCTGGATGCTACCGGCACTGGTTCTTGCAGTGATCCCCCAATAAATGGTTTGCCGATGGCTGAGCATTTAATCTGACTCTTTGCTGGGATGGGTTTGGCACTGCCAAGACTCGAGGGGCGTCCCAGCTTCCCTCCTGGTGCTGGCACAGCATTCGGCAAAGGCCCAGCGCTCTCCATCACTGAGGCGTGGAGGACCCCCACCTCAATAACAGCAATGCAAAGTCCAGAAAAACTCATTTTTTCTGTTTTTTTTCCCCAAATTGGAGGAGGGCGGCCAGATACGGCACAGCCAGAACCCGTGGTTCACCGGTGGTCCATTCCCCGGCGCCTAGTGGGAGCCGCAGAGGCTCTCCCACCGCTCGGCATCGCCGATGTCGGCACTGTACTGGGAGTTCCAATCCCGCTCAAAAACCGCCTGCAGCTGCTCCCGGATGGTGCTGGTGCCAGCAGCAGCAGTGCCAGCGGCAGTGCCGGCACCAGTTCGGCTCACCGTCTGGTTCACCACCAGCGCCGATCCTGCCGTCCGCACGAAGTAGTCACCAGACCAGTTGGATGTCCCTGCAAGGAGATTGGGGGGGACCCCAAACACCGCCCCCAAGCCACCGTCACCAGCAGCCGGTGGTGACTCACATGGTGGCACCACCACTCACGCCATGCTTACCGATATACGCTGCCATCTCCGTAACCATGTACTTGTTGTGGTTCACCCGGGCGTAGGGGATCTCAGCTTGCGCCGCAGTCGCCGGCACCATAAAAAGCCGCTACAGGGAGCAAGGAGACTGTCACCCACTGAAACATCGCCCGCCAGCACGCTGTGGTCGTGCCATGATACTCACCACCTCCACGCTGTAGTGGGTCTGATTATCGGCAATGGCGGCAAGGGATTTGAGGAAGGGGAACATGGTCACTTTGCTGTGCCGCCAACAACCCACCAACAACCGAACCTTGACCCGGCGTTCAAAGACGGCTTTCCGCAGCTGGTTATCGATCGCTGGCCAAAATCTGGGGAGAGAAAGCGTTTAGGCATCACTGGTGCCAGCAAGCCGGGGTTGGCACAGGACCATACAAACCTTTGGGGGTGGGAGAATTCGGTGGTGGGTAAGTAGCTCATCACCGCGATGTCCACAAAGTCCTCGGCAGCATCGATGACGTCGAGGAGGGCGCCAAGATCCTGGGTCCGACCGGCAGCACAGAGAGCCGGCGGGGAGCTCTGCCGGAATAATTAGAGATGGATCAAGCACTACCACAGCCAATCCTCAGCACCGGGAAAACCAACCACGGTGGATCAGGGACGTACTGAGAAGTAGACGGCAGCATCGGTGTCATTGAGCTTCAACTCCAATGGCGTCTCCATGTTGAAGGTGGTGGAATAATTTGCCGGCCATGGTACTGGGATGGAAGCACCAGGAACGCCAAGAGCCCAATAAGCTTCAAAAATTTTGCCTAAATCTTTGGCCAAGCAGCTGCAGTTGTAGACGGCGGCGCCGAGCTCCTTTACCTGTGGCAAGCGGCACGGTGGCACTGTCACATCACCGGACGGTGCCATCATCCCTCTCCAATGCCCTAAGTCCCATCTTATGGCATTGAGCGTCCCTTGATGGCGATGGGGATGAGGTGTTGGATTTGGGATAGCCCCAGCGCCGTTCGGCACAGGTTTGGCATCATCTGGTGGTATGATGGTGCTGCTGTGCTGCTCACCTGGGTCAAAGACCTCCAGTCCATGTTGGCGCTCCCAATGTAGAGGTGTGTGCCATCAACGAGCCAAAACTTGGTGTGCAGCACGCCGCCAGTGAGCCGCAGCATATCAACAGTGCGCACCGCAGCACCTGCGCAACCACAAGTTGGGCATCTCCCACTCAAAATTCCCTCAAAAACCCAATTTGGGGGTTTCTCCATCACTCACCACTCTGCTCCAGTGCTTGGAGATCATTCAGGGGCGATTTTGCTGATGGGTGGCTGACGGCAATTCGGACAGTGACACCGCGCTGGGATAATTGAAGAAGTTCCTCCAGGATTTGTTCACCCTGAATCAGCATGTGGTTTGAGGCCAAAAGAAGCAGAAATGATTAAAAATGATGGGAAGGTGAGAAAATGGCAGCTGGTGCCAGGTTCAAGCACCGGAATCGGAGCTCCGCTGCGTGTGCCGGATGCCGGCAGTGCGGACCTGGGCGGCGGAGGGTTCGTGTGTCCGTGTGTCCTCGTTGGTCATGGTCCAGTAGAAGGAGGCGATGTCCAGGCTGCAGGTGACAGTCCCCAAGAGGTTCATCCATGCGGAGAAGGTGGATGGATTCGGCACAGAACCATCACTGAAGGTCATTCCCTCGGGGATGCTCTCCACCAGGACGATCCTATGGCAGAAATTCAGCAGCGCTGGCACCGGTGAGATTGCAGCACCAGGATGCCGAGGGTCTCGGTGGAGGGTCACCCCCGTAAGCTCGTCTTACCGGCACGCGTCACTGCAGGATCCAGCATCACTGCCAGCATTACCACTGGCATCACCATGGAGGGCTGAGCTCAGGCAGAGATTGAAGAAGAGGAGGAAGATGAGGATGAAGAGGGTGAGGATGGCGGAGAGCAACGTGCCGCGGGAGCACTGGGATGGAGAAGGGGCAACAGTGCCCCAAAAGTAAAGAATAAATTAATTTATGGGGTTTAAAGCCACCCCCAACACCGGTGGGATCCAGCAAGGGATGGTACCGAATCCAGCCGGCGCCGAAGCTGGCCCCCGTAGACCAGGGGAGTTACCTTCAGTGGGAAGCGCGTGGGCTGCGTGCCACAGTCCTTCAGTGGGTCCAGCTGTGATGGGGGGCAGAGAATTGGGGTGGGAGGGACCACCCCGGCGAGAGTAAAACCCACCCCAAAATGACCAGGGTCCCCAGGCAAAAGTGCCCCCCCCCCCCCCCCATATTGCCAGGGGTCCCCATGGGATGCAGGGTCTGGGTGGAAATGGGGGGCATGGGGTGCCCAGGTTTGGGGTTGTAGGGTGCTAGGGCAGGGCAGGGGCCTATGGGGCACCCCAATTTGGGATTTTAGGGTGCCAGGATGGGGCAGAGAGCTATGGGGTGCCCCAGTTTAGGGTTGTAGGGTGCCAGGACAGGGCAGGGGGCTCCACGACCCCAGTTTGGGGTGTCAGGGTGCCACCAGCACCATACCTGCTTGTAGGTGCTGTCGGGCTTCATCCCGGCGTGACGCTGGAACAGAACAAACCGGATTTCTCCCAACATGTCCGGACAGGTAAGACCCCCCCGGGGTGCAGCACAGCTGGGATTTTCGGGGTATGGATAAGGGGAGAGACCCCCAAAAACCCGGGCGGGGCAGAGGCTTTCCAAGCTGACTCACGGGATCAGGGAGCTCACGTGCCCTGACCCGTTTGGGGCGGGGAGGGGAAGTGCCTGGTCCTCCCCCCCCCCCCCCCCCGCTCCGGGGCTGATTCCCCCCTGGGAATAGGGTTGGGCACCCGAATTTTCGGGTACAGACCCCACACACACCCCTGCTGGGACCCCTCTCCTGTGCCTCGGGGACCGCACAAAAAGGGGGTGCTCGGCCCCAGGGATCAGCCCTCCCCAAACCCTGCCCTGTTTTGGGGGAGGGGGTTAGGGGCAGGGGGCGGGGATTAAGCTCGGTCTGGTGTCACCCCCCTGGCTCAGCTGAATTTGGGGGGGTCAGGGCTGTGTGTCAGGGTTAGGATGACTTTTAGGGACGGGTTTAGGGCCACGGTCAGTGTCAGGGCGATGTTTAGGGGTTGTTTAGGGCCAGGGACATACTTAGGGCCAGGGATATTTTAGGACTGAGTTTAGGGCCAGGGCTCAGCTTAGGGCCAGGTTTAGGGACAGGGCCAGGCTTAGGGCCGGGTTTAAGGCCAGAGACATATTTAGGGCCAAGTTAAATGACCAGGGACATATTTTAGCACCAGGGATGTATTTAGGGCTGGGTTTAGGGCCAGGGCCGAGTTTGGGACCAGGTTTAAGACCAAGGACATATTTAGGGCCGGGTGTGGGGCCAGGTTTGGGCCAGGGCCGGGTGTGGGGCCAGGTTTGGGCCAGGGCCCCGCTCAAGGCCGCAGCTCCCGGGGGTGCCCGGTGCCCCCCGCCTCACCCGTACCGGAGACACCGGCGTCCGCGGGGGCGGCTGTTCCCGGGGCCGCCCGCGGGGGGGCGCACTCGGTCCTCCAGGGCTCTATGGTCGCCCCTCCCTCTTCCCCCTCCCGCGCCGCTGCTGCCTGGAGCGGCCCCCGCCCCGGCGCGCGCGACTGGCGCCGCGCTGGGACGGCCGGCGAGGTCACTTCCGGCGCTCCGTGACCGGTGTTTCCGGTGGGGCCCGGCCCGGCGGCGGCGACGACGACGGCGGCGGGATGGGGCGCGGCGGGAGCGGAGAGGTGGGGGGACAAGGAGGGTGTGTGGGGCAGGAGGGTCTGTGAGGCAGGAGGAGGGGGCAAGGAGGGGGTAAGGAGGGGTGTGGGGCCGGAGGAGGGGCAGGAGGGAAGGGTAGGGGGTGTGGGGCAGGAGGGTCTGTGGGGCAAGAGGAGGGAGCAGGAGGGAAGGGGAGGGGGTGTGGGGCAGGAGGAGGGGGCAGGAGGGAAGGGTAGGGCAGGGCGTGTGGGGCAGGAGGGTCTGTGAGGCAGGAGGAGGGGGCAAGGAGGGGCTGTGGGGCAGGAGGAGGGGGCAGGAGGGAAAGGTAGGGGGTGTGGGGCAGGAGGGTCTGTGGGGCAGGAGGAGGGAGCAGGGAGGGGGTGTGGGGCAGGAGGAGGGGGCAGGAGGGAAGGAGAGGGGGTGTGGGGCAGGAGGAGGGGGCAGGAGGGTCTGTGGGGCAGGAGGAGGGGGCAGGAGGGAAGGGGAGGGGGTGGGGGGCAGGAGGGTCTGTGGGGCAGGAGGAGGGGGCAGGGAGGGGGTGTGGGGCAGGAGGAGGGGGCAGGGGGGCAGCAGCAGCCCCGTGCCTGCCCGCGGGCCGTCAGAGGGGCCACGCGGCCGTTCTCTCACCCGGCAGCCTGCTCCCAGCACTGCCGCCTAGCCCCACACCAGCATCCTCCGGCTCCTCCACCATGGTGTCCGTCACGATGGGTAAGGGACATTTTCCTCCCTGTGAGTGCACCCCGCTGCCCTCCCCTCCCCACCACCACCCAAAATCACCCAAAATTGCTCTAAAACCCCTCAAATTGTGTATTTTCATCCGGAAGACCATCCCCACCCCCCCTCCCCACTGCCATCCCAGGAACCGTTTTCCTCCCGATCCTGTTAATCACGCGACGACAGCTGTGAACGCCTGGAATGAGCCTCTCAGCCGGCGCCTGCTGAAACCTAGGCAACCGCCCCACCCCTTTTTCCATATCCACTTAAGTTTTCCTTTTCCGCGGCTTTTTTTCAGCGACATCCGAATGGATTCAGTTTTTCAAGGAAGCCGGGATCCCCCCAGGCCCCGCCGTCAACTACGCCGTCATGTTTGTGGATAACAGGTGAGGTCAGCAATGACGTGGCGCCTTTTCATCGCATCATGGGAGGAAAATAGCACCAAAAGGTCCCCCTGGTGATGGGGAAGGAAAGAATTAACCGATTATCCCACTCCTTAATTAGTTATGTTAGTTGTTATTCTGCGCTGAGCTTCTTTTTCATTATCAGTGCTGTTTCTATGGGGGCGGTGGCATCTGAACCCAGGTTGGGGATATCATGGTGCACCTCGCTCAAGGCTTAATTAATCAGAGCTCGTAAAGAGGGGAGACCTCGTTAAGCCGGATCTTTCCTCACCTCAGGATCCAGAAGAACATGCTGCTGGATCTGAACAAGGAGATCATGAACGAGCTGGGCATCACAGTGGTGGGAGACATCATCGCCATCCTCAAACACGCCAAAATCGTGTACAGGCAGGTACGGTAACAGCGACGCCAGCACAGGTAAAGCCTCGCTGGCTCATTTAGCAGCAACGTTTTGCCTCAAGGCTCCTCGTTTGCCTCCAAAGAGCCTGAGGGAAAACCTCCTCCGTGTTTTTTTCCTTCAGGAGATGTGCAAGGCAGCCACCGAATCACTCTGCCCTGGCTCCCCCAACGTTCAAGCCGAGCTGCGCCGCAACGCCAACAGCGGTGAGTGCAGGCAGGAGGCTTCTGGGAGGTTAAATCCCCTCGCTTGATTAACAAGGTGAATTAATTATCTTGAAAATGAAGGGCTCAAATGATGGCTGCCTTCCCCACGATCCCAGGGAAGGACTGCTCTTTCATTTAGCCGACAAGACGGATGCTTGTTATGCTCACCAAAGCCCCTCGGGGTTTAAAACCTCTCCTTCACTGCGCCGTCCTCCCCTTCCAGCCGCCAGCCGGATGATTGCCAACAGCTTGAGCAGAGATTCGCCTCCCACCACCCCCGTCCGACAACGGCCCCACGCCTCCAAAATCTCCGTCACTGTCTCCAACAAACTGGCCACCGCGAAGGCAGGTAGGGAGGGCGACGAATCCCCGCAGAAACCATGCAAAAAGTTGCTTTTTCCTTTCTATTCCCATTAAACTACCCCCCTCGCGTCAAATTTTAACAGCCGCTTTGGATCTGGGTACGGGTTTTTTGAGCTAATCACACAAGACCCTTGTCTTTGAAATGAAGAGACGTGGATTTGAGGGGTGGACCCCTTGGTGGGTAAGGAATTGGCCAGATGGTCACTCTCCAGCTTGATGACTGGGTGGAGACCGGTGACAAGCGGGGTCCCTCAGGGGTCCGTACTGGGCCCAGTATGATTTAACGTCTTTGTCGGGGACACGGACAGTGGGGTCAAGTGCACCCACAGCCAGTTTGGAGGTGAACCCAAGCGGAGTAGGGGGGGTTGATGCTCCAGAGGGAAGGAATCCATCCAGAAGAACTGTGACAGCCTGGAGAGGGGGGGCCCATGCCAACCTCATGAAGGCCAAGCGCAAGGTCCTGCATGAGCGGGTCCAGAGGAGGTCACGACAGTGATCGAGGGGGCTGGAGCACCTCCCGTACAACAGGCTGAGAGAGCTGGGGTAGAGACAGGATGAGGGAGAATGGTGTTGAACTGGAAGAGGGGAGATTGCCATTAGAAATTCTTGATTGTGAGGTGGTGGGACATGGGAACAGGCTGCCCAGAGCAGCTGTGGATGCCCCTGCCCTGGGAGTGTTCAAGGCCAGGTTGGATGGGGCTGGGAGCAGCCTGGTCTAGTGGGAGGTGTGCCTGCCCACGGCAGGGGGTGGATGGTGTTTAAGGTCTTTTCCAGCCCAAACAATTCCATGATTTTGTGGTTGGGAGTAGCTAGAGACGGGGCAGGGTGTTTGCAGAGCCCCAGATGTTGGTGCCAAAGCAGCCGGTTTCAGAGCTCACTCGAGCCTGGGATTGTGCCCAAGCGCTCATAAAACCCTTCTGCCCCATAAGTCTTGGTGGAATGAGAGCTCTCAATTCGCTCTTCCTTTGCTCACCAGGTTTGTGCGACGCAGCAGATGAAAATCCAACAATCCCGGTAAAACGCCGCCGAGTGACAGCAGAAATGGAAGGGAAATACATCATCAACATGCCCAAGGGCACCACACCGAGGACAAAGAAAATCTTGGAGCAGCAAGCGGCCAAAGGTACCAGTGGAGGGGTTTGATCTTCATTTTCTCTTCCAGAAGCCCAGTTTAGTCCCAGTTTAGCCAGTCATTACAAATCCCGTGAGGATTTTCATATCCAGAGTGTTACTGGGTAGAAGTTGTGTTATTCCAAGGACATATTAACTCACCGTGAGCCGTAAAGGTTGCGCTCACTTCTATTTAAGCCTTAGGAAGAAGGGGACGGGTGGCCATTTGCACACTTTTATCGAGTCGATTTTATTTTGCTGGGTGCCCCGATGGTAGGACAGCACTGAAAGGCTGCAAGCCCTCGGCGCTGACCCAGCGTAGCTTCATTTTCCAGGGAAACCTCAAAAAACCCCATGTTTTCTTGAAAACCGCAGGTCTGCAGAGGACGTCCGTCTTCGACCGGCTGGGAGCCGAGGCAAAAGCAGACACAACCACAGGAGGGAAGGTGAGAGGATGCGGGTTTTTGGCTGTGGCTCCATTTAGCTGTCACTCTCAGCAGCTGTGCCAAACCCCACCAAGATCCCGACCTGAGGGTCCTCTCCCCGAAGATTATTTCGGGATTTGCAGCTGCCCGCTCGCCGTGGAGGGGCTGAAGGAACCTTGAAATAACTGGAAAATGATGGGGAAACACCGGGGAAAAGCAGGATGGAGCCACCAAAGGCAAGCGGATCCCCAATCCCTGGGTGATCCCCATCTGCGCTTCTATTTTGACCCTTTTAGTGGGGGAGACAGGAGGTTTTTTTCTCTCCTCTGGAGGCAAAAAGCTATTTGGGGAGACGGGAGATTTTTTTCTCTCCTCTGGAGGCAAAAACCTCAGCGTGGAAGTCTTGGGGTGTAAAACAAGCTGCAGACTCAGCCCCTCAAGAAAAATAAGAGGGAATATGATCTTATGGGTGATGTATAGACCTGTTTTATAGCCTGATGATTAATTTAATCGCTGCAGGCAGCATTTTGCATCATTACATCCCAAAATGCTTCACAGGCGAGGTCAGCATCCATCTTGCCTCTGTCATGGTGGCAGAATTCTAGGGGCGAAGGGGAGGGTAAATTGAGCACCCGAAATGGGGGTGCAGGTGCTGATGGGATTCCCCCCCTTGTCTCTCAGCCCACGGGGGTCTTCAGCAGACTGGGTGACACCTTGGGGACCGATGGGGACAGAGCCACCGAGAGCGATGATGACTGCTCTGTCCTCCAGTACGCCGGCGTCCTAAAAAAACTCGCCAAACCTCCCCGTAAGGAAAGCACTGAGCTGGGAGGGATCATCAAGGCAAAAGCCACCAGTTCGGAAGCCAAACCCGTCACCACCGCCATCCAGCGGCTCAGTCACAGGAACACCGCTGGTATCCGTATGGCGGTGAAACCGCAACCGGCAGCATCCAAAATCGGCGTCATCAGTATTGCCGCGGTGCCGGTCAAAGCCCAGGATGGCAACGTCACCAGCACGAAGGATAAAAGCGAACCCGAATTTCGGGTGACGATCAAAAGGACCTGGGGGTGCGGGAAGGTGAGCAGCACCAGCGAGACCCCCGGCGCTCAGATGGACAGCGCTGGCACCATTAGCGTCTTTAAACGACTGGGGAAGAAACCGGATTGATCCCACGGTGCTTCTTCCCGCACCGGATGGGTCATCCGGATGGTTTTCTGCTTGTCCCGGCCCCTCCCGATGGTTGTCCGCTGTCCGCCATCCCATTTATTCACCCTCAAGAACTGGCAGAGTCTCATCCTGCCTTCCTCCTCGCTAATCCCATGGGGAAGCAACACTAATCCCATGAGGAGATGCTTAATCCCATGGGGAAAGACTTAATCCCACAGGGAGACACTAATCCCATGGGAAAACAGTGGAGGGAAGAGGGGAAAAGCCCTTCCCGCTGCATTTCCTGCCTGCCCCTGCCCTCAAAGCCAGCAGGTTGCGAGGCCAAATCGTGGCTCTCCATCTCCTACCAGCACCAAACCCTCTTTTCCCCCCTGCCCCTATTTTTCCCTCTGCAGGTTCTTTCCTGTATTTAGGAATTCGGACCTGGAGAACTCCATACAGAGGGGTTTTTTCCCTATTTTTTCTGGGTTTTTTTCTCTGCAGGGTTTTTTTCCTGTATTTAGGAATTTGTACTAGAATGATTCCGTAAATAATCATTGCGGATCGGTGGCTTGATTCTTAATTTTTAAGGATTTCAGAGCAGCCTCCAAAAAAAAAGAAAAAACAAAACCCCAAAAGCTTCAAAAAAAACTCCTTGGGGGGCTGAAAAAATCCCAAAATTGCCTTAATTTAAGCGACACCTTCAATCTGCCACTTGCAGTTTTAGGCTCAAGCTCATCCCACTGTGAAACCTAAAATGGCCGCCGTGCGGTTTTACCAAAATTATTTATTTCCCCCAAAATTTGTTTCCCCCAGAGTTTATTTCCAGTGACATCACCGGGGGTGTCTTCACCCTGCGCCTGTCTGGCATTGCTGCAAACCCTGAAAATACACTTTTTCTTCCCAAACTAAAGACAATGGGGGCGGAGGCAGCTGCATGGGGAGTCAGGGTCATAACGGTGAGTCTTTTTAATAAGAAAAACCACTGATTTCTTTATTTTACCCTATTTTGAGAGGTTTCTTTGCGCTTCAGGCGTTGTTTGGTGTGTGAAAATGAGTGGTTTTTCCCAATTTTTTGCTTTCTATGTCACCCGCCAGCCCGCGGGGGAGCTTTTTGCAATAAAGTGTGGAAATGGCTCTGGTTGGTGTCGATTGAGCCCCCCCAGTCTGTGGCCAGGACCCCCCAAAACCACCCCAGGGTGCTGAGGCTGGAGCAGCTCGGAGCACCCATGGGTGGGCGGTGCACCCCAGGGTGGGGGATGCCCACGCCTTGTGGGCATCAAGCAAACATCATCCCCTTGCTCCTCGGCCGCGTGTGGGTGGTCAAAGTGCGAATTTATGTAAATATATTTAAATATATGCAAATGAGCAACAACGGGAGGTGCTTCTGGGTGCCGGCCCTCCGCGGGGGCGAGAGGCGTATGCGCTTTGGGAGGCGGTGTGACCCGCCCCCCTCCCACCCCTTCGCGCAGGCGCGGTGCCCCTGCTCCGCATGCGCAGTCGGAGGCGGTGGCGCGGCGCCTGCGCAGTGCGGCCCCGGGGAGGCGAGCGGGGTCCTTCCCTCTCCGTCCCCCCCTCAACCCCCCCCCAACCTCCTCCCCGTCCGTCTCCGCTTCCTGCGTGCGTGGGCCCGGAGCGGGCGGGGTTTCCGGGAGCGCGGGCGCCGTCGGGGGTGATAAGGCGGAACGGGGGGGAGCCCCACTGCTACCGGTATGAGCGACGGCAGCCTGCCTGGCCTGCGGCGTCCATGACAGGTGAGGAGCCGGCCCTGCTTCATTCCCCACCCCCCCGCGCCGCCCAGTGGGCTCGCCCGCCCCCGCTGGGCGCCGCGCGGAACACACCACCCGCGCCCCTCCGCCAGGGGTGCCCGGCGCCGCCCCCCCCTTCGCGCCGCCGAATGGACCCGCCCGTCTCCTGAGGGGCGCCGCGGGGACCGCACCACCCGCGGAGTGGGGGGGGGGAGGGCAGAGCACCCTCCTATGGGGCCGGGGGATGCTGCGGGGCGAACCGCCCGCCGTCGCGGGGGGGCACCCGGACGATACACACGACTGTAGTGAGGGGCTGAGCTGGGCTGGGGGGGTCTTACAGTGTGTGTGTGGGCTCTCTCCTAGGGTGAGTGGAGGGGGGGAGTCTGTGTAGGCTGGGGCGCCTGAAACGGGCGGCCATGGCAGGCTTGGGGCGCCTGTCCCAGAGGCCTGAGATGGGGGGCCCTGGCAGGCTGGGGGGGGCGGGCTTAGCCAGGGGGATGACATGGAAGGCCTGTCCTTGGGCCCTGGCAGGCTTGGGGGGGCTCTGGCAGCCTTGGAGGGCACTGTCCCAGGGGGCTGAGGTGGGGGGGCTTGGGGAGCTCCTTGTGGGCCTCTGGGGTTTGGGGGTTGTCTCTCGCCTGCGGGGGGCTCTGCCATGGGAGAACAGGATTTGGCGGCTTTCTGCGAAGTGGGACCTCTCTGATGGATGGAGGGGGTCTGTGCTGGGACCCCCCCACTATCCCCGCCAGGGAGGAGCAGCAGCACTGCGGGACCCACCCCCCTCCCTAGCCACCCCCCGAGTGAGCCCGGCAGAGGGCTCTGCCCCCACAAAAGTAACAACTGCAGCCCCCTGCCCACCTCCACTGTGGGGGGGAGGGTACCTGGTATACCTGATACCAGAGTAGGGGGCTCGGGCCGCGCCATCCCCACGGCTTTCAGCACCAATACCTTTCAGACCTTTTCTGCAAGCTCCTCACCGTTCATCCCCGGGACAGGATGCACGCTGCCACACTTTGAGATGCAAATCTTTTACGGTGCCGCTTCACAGCCAGTTTAATGTCTGTTAAATGTGCCTGAAATGGGGCTTTTTTGGTGCTTTTTTTGATCGCCGTTTTTCGGTGTATGCCTGGAAAGCGCTCTCATGGCGTCTATGGGGCTGTCAGGGTCCCTTGGTGGTGGATACAATCCCCATCCCTCGTTGGAAATAACGGTAACGATCAGGGCTCGGAAAATATGTGTAACAACCGCTGCTCATTCCCACTCTTCATTAGCCATCAGGATCATATTAAAAATCCTCTGGTGCCTGCAAGGATGAGGAGGGGACCATGACGGGGTTTGACGCTTCAAGCTGCTGGCAATTCCTGAATCGCGATTCTCCCATTGTTGTAATTATCCTTAAACACACCCAAGAAGCAACAATTTGGGTTGTTTGGTTTTGTTTTTTTTTAAACCAACACCGTATTTTTTCGTATTGCTGTTGAAGGATGACTCTGTGTCGGCTCGGAGAAGTCCACAGGCTTGGGGATCGAGAGCCTCGCCATCCCATGCTTTGCATAAAAATATAATCAAAGGTCAGGTGCGACCAATTGAAGGCTTTTAATTGCAGCTGGGATAATTAGCACGGCGTAGAAACAAGCCCCGGATGTGAATGAGCGATGCTCCGACCTCACCAAAAACATCTTTGTTCCACTGTTGGGTTCGAAGGCTCGTCGCATCCTGACCGTGTTTTACCCACCTCCGATGCCATGGATGCACCGGATCCTCTCTGCTGTGCTGACTGCGGGATGAGCCGATCCCAAAATCCTGCAACCTCCATCCATGTTGAATCACTCATTTAGGAGCTGTTTTTCTTAATTTGGGGGATTTTTTTATTAAAGCCTCTTGTGATCTCATTTGCATCTGCAGTCTGGATCCCTCGTGGGACACTTGCAGCGTGCTCAGCCTCTTCGGGCCAGCTCAGAAATTAATTAGAGCCCCTTTCTGCAGCAAGCTTTTTATTTCCTTTTTAATTAACATCGACGAGCTCTTTGCTGGAGCCCATCCGGGAGCAGATCCATGCAGAGATTGACCCTTCAGCAGCTGGAGAAACATTAGCTCCTTGCACTGCCAGGTCCTGCCTGTATTTGTTCTGCCCGAATTGCCTGGCTGCCTGCCCCGCATCCTTGCCCACTGCCAGGCGAGCGGAGGAGCCTCGAGGGCAAGCGGAGTCCCCAGAATCCTCCTCCCCATCTGGGATCGCAGGAGCATCCCAGGATGCTCGTGAGGGGTGGTTCCCATTAGGAAGGCATGGGCCGATTTACAGGAGCAAGGAAGGGAAATTATTTCCCTCCCGCCCACCGTGCTTCCCTTTGGAAACCCCCTTGTCCTTGTGGCAGAGGGAGCTTTAAAGGTGAGATTGGAGGTTTGAAAACTAGGCTAGAGGTTTGGGAGTTAGGCAGGTGCTGGGATTGATCCAGAGGGATTGGAGGGCAGCAGGAGCTCCATCGGGATAACACCGTGTCCAGGGAATTCATCTCAGGCTGCTCTGGCTCTTGCCTTGCTTCAGATGCAGCTGGAAAACCCCAAACCCTTGCGCCCGGCCCTAAGTTTATGGGGTTGGGTTTTATTTTACCCTGATTAAAGCCAGAGGATGGGGGGGCAGCGAGCCCAAAATGACTTTGGGGAAAGCCAAGGTGGGGACAAGCCCCTCCGGCCACCACCGGGACATGTCATGTCCCCTTGTCCCACCACCTCCCATCGCCTGGTGCAGAAGGATTTTGGAGCCCAAGGAGTTAATCCTGTCAGGTGACTCAGATTAATTTTTCTCTAGCTGTTTGTTTTGCAAGAGACCGTGCCCCCCCCCCCCAGCTTGTCCAACCCTCCCAAGGCTTTTTAATCCCTTGTCGCATGGCGGCCAGGTAAAGGGACGATGCCGACAAACCTGCTCCATCCTGGCATCTCCAGGTTTGCAAAGCCACCACACTGATTTTGTTTGGCTTTTTTTTTTTTTTTCTTGAGAAACTGGTGCAGTGGAGGAGTTTTGAATCGGCACGTGGGGGTGGCTTAGCGCTGAAACCAGCTGCCTCCCCTTGAGGGAGGGGAAAGAACAGCGTTGGGAGCTTTGCCGGCTTCTTTTGAGCATCTCTCTCTTCTCCCGCAGGTCATCTCCGCTCTCGCCGCTCCTCCCGCTGCCGCCGGCGTTAGCCTCTTCCCTGGTCCTGCGGCAGAGAGGAGGTTAGAGCCCACAGCACCACCATGAATGAAGTGTCGGTCGTGAAGGAGGGCTGGCTGCACAAGAGAGGTGAGGGAGGCGAGCCGGGGAGCCGGCTCAGCAGCAGTGGCATCTCTCCAAGGCCGGGTCACTGCAGGGAATCTGGGCCTGCAGCTGCCACTGGGAAAGGAAAGCTCCGGTTTCCAGTTACCAGTGATTTTAACCTTTCCCCGGTGCAAATGCAGGGGGGTCTCCACTTCCCCTCACCCCAAAACAGGGCAAAAAGCACCTTGGTACCGCAGGGCATCCCAAAACCCACCGACGCCTTCCCCCTTCAGCTTTCTCCTGCTTCTGGCTCAGCTCAGCAGCTCTCCTGGCAATCAGCGACACTGCTTTGTCAGCCTTCAGTCTGTGCCACAAGTAAATCCTCTGGCAGCATTGCTTTTAATTGTTTGCTGCGTTGGGAAGCCAGAGGATGATCCTAACATCTCCCCACAGACCCTCTAACCCAGTTTGCCAAGCCACCTGCCACGGTGGCCCTGCAGCGAGACGCCCCAGCCAGCCCTTTTATTTTCAGCCGTACACGGGGAACATCGCAGCATTGTAGCAACTGCGCACATGGGGTTTTATTTTTAGACCCATTGAAGGTGGCTCTTATTTTTCCTTCCCTTGCTGAGGGTGGTTCGCAAGGGGAGCACACGTGAAAGCCATCCATCTCCATCTGCCTTTCTCCCACCAGCAGCCCTGCTGGATCCCTGTGTCCAGCAGGTTCACGGATTCCTCCTTCTTCTGGGCAAATACAGCGGGAGAGAAGGAAACCAGGGCCTCCCTCCAGTGCTATTTCTTTATCCAGAGCTGCTGAGGCTGCTTCGGGTCAATTTTCGGAGCTGCCAGGGGAAGCATGAAGCTTTTTTGCACTGTGTTCCCTCAGAGTGAGCATGTTTCAGGCTAACCCGCTGCTCACATCTCTCCTAAATTACAGCAGCTGGCTGCTTTTTGCAGGAGCTTCTCCGAAGCAGCTCCTAGAAACAGCCTGAAGAAAAACATCCGCTTAATTTTCCATCTACGAGCGGTCCTTCTGCCACTTAATTTTCCATCTCGGCAATGGGACCCCCCTATGAGGGCTCCTTCCCTGAAAACCCCTGCGCCATCCCCCGTGCTCCCCTCTCTCTTGCAGGGGAATACATCAAAACGTGGCGTCCCCGATACTTCCTGCTGAAAAGTGATGGCTCCTTCATCGGCTACAAGGAACGGCCAGAGACGTCCGACCACAGCTTGCCACCTCTGAATAACTTCTCGGTAGCGGGTACGTCAGCACAGATGGCTTCAGGGCTGTCCGCAGTTACAAGCCAGCATCAGGGAGGGTGTGTTCATCCCCGATGCCGTTAGGCAAGGTTTTGGGATGAGGATATTTGATCCTAAACCATCTTCTTCCCCTTTTTTTTAATATATTTTTGAACCTTCGCAGAGTGCCAGCTGATGAAGACTGAGCGGCCTCGGCCCAACACCTTCGTCATCCGATGCTTGCAGTGGACGACAGTCATTGAGAGGACCTTCCATGTGGACTCTCCTGAAGAGCGGTAGGCGTGTGGGATGGCCCCTTCCTTTGGAAATCTGGGATAAATAGCACATTGCGTTGATCCTAGCTGGAGGAGAGCCCCGAAATCTCTCAGCTATGACTCCCATCTGCCTGCAAAGGCTGGAGGGGCGGGCACAGCCCCCCTTGGTGATCCTCACCACCTTCCTGTGCCACCAATCCCCTTTTTCTCCATAGCGAGGAGTGGATGCGAGCCATCCAGACGGTAGCAAACAGCCTAAAGAACCAGGAACCAGAGGCAGACACAATGGATTACAAGTGCGGATCTCCTAACGACAGCACCGGTGCAGAGGAGATGGAGGTGGCTGTCAGCAAAACCCGTGCCAAGGCTGTAAGTCGCCCCTGGCGCAGCACCGTCTCTTGCCACAAGCGGGATTGCCAGCAGATTGGGACTGCCGAGCGATGAGGGAGGTTTATGGGATAAACCTCATCCCCGTGGTGTCCACTGTCACTGGGATAATCACGGGTGAAATAGCTCGGAAAACCCTTTCCCATCCTGGATCCCCCTTGCCCACACCGCAAACTCTCACCTCCGTCTCCCCATTTCTCCCTAGACCATGAATGATTTCGATTACCTGAAGCTCCTGGGAAAGGGCACTTTTGGCAAAGTCATCTTGGTGCGGGAGAAGGCCACTGGCCGCTATTACGCCATGAAAATCCTACGGAAAGAGGTCATCATTGCAAAAGTATGTGCCAAGCCCCAGCGGAGGGCGAGGGGAAGAGCTGGGAGCCAGCAGGGCTTAGGGGATCATAGAATCATAGAGTAGTTTGGGATGGAAAGGACCTTTAAAGGTCATCTAGGCCAACCCCCCAAATGTTGGGATAGCTTTCAAAACATGCCTCCGAAGCTGCCGAGCGATGGCCGGCTCCTGCTGTGCTCTGAATGCTGGGGGATTCCAGGAATTATCCCTATTTGAAAACCCCGGGCATGTGTTGTAACGCACAGTTGGGTGACACCATGGGATCTGCTTGCTCGCTTCTCTCGGGGGGGTGCGGTGCGGCCACGTCCTCCCCAGGACCGGCCAGTCGGCAAACCCTTCTCCCCGTGGGGACGAAAACAGGGTAGAGGTTGGCGCTTCGAGCTCCCATCCCTGTTGTGTTTTTTTTCTGGGAATAGTTGACAGCAGTGAAAAATCTCTGATTTTTCCAGAAACGATGGGGGATAAATGGCGCTTAATTTCTCCTCCCTTTGCAGGACGAGGTAGCGCACACTGTCACGGAGAGCCGAGTACTGCAGAACACCAGGCACCCCTTCCTCACAGTAAGTACGGCTGGTGGCAGCGAGGCAGGAAAGGGGCAGCATGGTGGGATGCCTGCTGTGCCCCAAAATGACCCTTCCCTTCCCCCTCACTGCCTCCTCTGGAAGCGCAGAGCCCTGCAGCTTCTCCAAGACCTTTTTTTTTTTTTTTTCCCCCCCCACTTGCAGGCACTGAAATACGCCTTTCAGACGAACGACCGGCTGTGCTTTGTCATGGAGTACGCCAACGGCGGAGAGGTGGGAGCTTAAGACCTGACGCTCCCCGCAGGCCTTAGAAGGATCTTGTCCGCATGTTAAATTGCTGGTTTCTGCTCATTAGAGGACAATTTATTCCACAATGTCCCCATAGCATGTGTTTTGGGAGGTAGAGCACGGCTCTCCTCTCACCTGAGCTTTCGCGGCTTGCTTGCCTTCCTCACGCTTGATGTTGCAGTGAGGCTGTTGCGTGCGTGAAGCAACCCTCCATGGGAGGAAGCAGGACCCCAGGGGCCCTCTTCCTCATCACCTGGGGAGCTGCAGACACCACAGCATCTCCAGCCATCACTGCCTCCATTACCTTCCACCCTGTGCTTGTGTCCAGCTTTGTTTCTCCACCCCAAGGCACTTTCCTTGCGAGGGGGAACGCAGCCGATGGCGCAGCCCCTCTCACAGACAACGCACAGCAGCATTTTCCCCCCCAGCTCCCGCCGGCAGAGCGAAGGGGGGCCGTCAATATTTTGACTGCTCACAGTGAGGAGCTTAGGACACATATGACCGCATTAGCTGTGTTCTGAGAGCGATTAACCTGGGTTTCACTGGGGTTTTTTAAGCGCTTGTTGATCAGCTGTTCTCTTTTTATTTTTTTTTCCTTTCTTTCTCTCAAGCTGTTTTTCCACCTCTCAAGAGAACGCGTCTTCACGGAGGACCGAGCCCGTTTCTATGGTGCGGAAATAGTCTCCGCGCTGGAGTACCTGCACTCCCGGGATGTGGTGTACAGGGACATTAAGGTACCAGCCCAGTGGCAGCAGCGTCCATAAGCGGTACTTTCACCCTGTCTTAGCACCGGCACAATTTTAATCTTCCTGGGCTGGTGTTTGGGGGTGTGGAGTCGCTCCCAGCGCCTCTAAAAATCACTCAAGGGGCCTCGAAGGGTATCAGTCGGCGGAGCGTCACGCTCAGTTGATGTGAGCCACTGTCGTGGTTTAGCCCCAGCCGGCAACTAAGCACCACGCAGCCGCTCGCTCACTCCCCCCTGGTGGGATGGGGGAGAGAATCGGAAGAGCAAAAGTAAGAAAACTCGAGGGGTGAGATAAAGACAGTTTAATAGGTAAAGCAAAAGTTGCGCACGCAAGCAAAGCAAAGCAAGGAATTCATTCACCACTTCCCATGGGCAGGCAGGTGTCCAGCCATCTCCAGGAAAGCAGGGCTCCATCACACATAATGGTTACTTGGGAAGACAAACACCATCGCTCCAAATGTCCCCCCCTTCCTCCTTCTTCCCCAGCTTTATATACTGAGCATGATGTCATGTGGTATGGAATAGCCCTTTGGTCAGTTTGGATCAACTGTCCTGGCTGTGTCCCCTCCCAGCTTCTTCTGCACCTGGCAGAGCATGGGGAGCTGAAAAGTCCTTGCCCAGTGCAGCAACAACTAAAACATCTCTGTGTTATCAACACTGTTTTCAGCACAAATCCCAAACATAGCCCCATACCAGCCACTATAAAGACAATTAACTCTATCTCAGCTGAAACCAGGACAGCCACCTTTCTCTGCTCCCGCTCACTGTGGGTGGTGAAGAGCCACTCTCCGCCTGGGGCTGGGGGTGTTTTCGCACACGTTGTTGCAGGAGGGAGGGCGGGAGCTTGGCTTCAGCAGAGAGAGCTTGAACCTGCCCTGTGGGGAGGTGTCACCCTCGTCCCCATCATGCGACAATGGATCGAGACCCCAGTCATCCGACAGAGCCTTTTGGGGAGCAGCATCCTGCTCCCATGCTCCCGGCTTCACTCAGCTCCAAACCTTTTCTCCCACCTGTCTACTTTTTGGGTTTTTTTTCAGCTGGAAAACCTCATGCTGGACAAAGACGGCCACATCAAAATCACCGACTTCGGCCTCTGCAAGGAAGGCATCACAGATGGAGCCACCATGAAGACCTTCTGTGGCACTCCTGAGTACCTGGCTCCAGAGGTACTTAAGGCGTTCCCGCAGCCAGGCTTTCCTCGAAACTCTTCTGCCAAAGAGGTTTTCCTGTGGAGGTTATTCCCAAAGTCCAAGATGGCAGCAGTTCAGCAGGGGCTTTTCCAAACACTTGGATTGCAGGAGTGGTTGTATCTAGAATGGGGTTCCCTTCTCCCTCCTCACGTTGCCGCCTGGTTCTTCGGCCTCGTTGGCACCATACTCTCCGTCTTCCCCCGCGCAGGTCCTGGAGGACAACGATTATGGCCGTGCCGTGGACTGGTGGGGCCTGGGGGTCGTCATGTACGAGATGATGTGTGGCCGCCTCCCCTTCTACAACCAGGACCACGAACGCCTCTTTGAACTGATCCTCATGGAGGAGATCCGCTTCCCTCGTACCCTCAGCCCCGAGGCCAAATCCTTGCTGGCCGGGCTGCTCAAGAAGGATCCCAAACAGAGGTGAGTGTTCTCTGGGGATGAACAGGGGGGACCATGGTGCTGCTGGCGGTTCCAGACATGCCTCTCCGTGCCCCCAGGCTTGGCGGAGGTCCCAGTGATGCCAAGGAGGTGATGGAGCATCGCTTCTTCACGCCCATCAACTGGCAGGATGTGGTTCAGAAGAAGGTAGGAAGGGAAGGGAGTGCTTTGAGGGGGTGACAGGGCAGGCAGGTGCTTGCACACTGCCAGCGAGCAAATTTCTCGTCGTCTCCATCAGCTGGTCCCGCCATTCAAGCCCCAAGTGACATCCGAGATTGACACACGGTATTTCGATGACGAGTTCACTGCCCAATCCATCACCATCACCCCGCCAGATCGCTGTGAGTGCCAACACCGCTCAGAAATGGGGACCCCCCTTTGTCACCTATACCCCTTCCTCTCATGCAACCTCATTTTCCTGTCACCATCCTGGTGGTGGGTGTCACCTGAGGGGCTGGTAGCATTGCTGTCGTACCTCTGTAAAAGCTCGGAGTCCCTCTCGCTGCCCTGGAGAGGTCTTGGGCAGCTTTGGTGGTATCTCCACCACGGGAGGGAGTGAGGAAGCTTGTGAACGCACCAGGGAAGCTTCGTCAGCATCTCCCTCACCCTCAAACCCTTCCCCGGCTTTGCAGATGACAACATGGGCTCCCTGGAGAATGACCAGCGGACGCACTTCCCCCAGTTCTCCTACTCTGCCAGCATACGGGAGTAACCGGCAGCAGCAGGACTCGGCCTCCGAGGAGGAGGGTTTGGGGGTTCACTCACGGCGGGGGGGATTTCTCTTCCATTCCCAGCAGCAGGGGGGCGGGATGCTGTGGCTCACTGGCATTGCACCGTGGCGCCTTTCGGAAGCCATACCCCTACCAAGTGCTCTTGCTCCGTGGCTCCCACCGGCACCGAGCCGTGCTTCCTGCCCCTAGCCTAGGACTGCTTTGATTTTAACTATTATTATTTTTTAAACTCCTAGAAGTGCTCACAGCTTTTTAAACCAACCCCCACTTCCCCACAACCGTGGCCTTGACCCCCCAGAAGCTCGGCCAGCCCTCTGCCCAGTAAAACCCACTGCTCCTACTTGGGGAGAAGCTCTTGTGACAGCAGAAGGGAGGGAGAAAAAACCCCGGTGGCTGGGATCCAATGCCAGCTACACCGAGGAGGGGGGAACAACAACAGGGCAGGACCCCCCACCCCCCCACGAGACCATGGGGGCCACATCTCAGCCCCTCAACTCCTCCCGGCTCTGCTTTGAACTGAACCTGCAGTGACCGAAAACCAACCATACCCCCGAATCAGTGCCTCGGTGGAGGGGAGCACCTCAACCCTGCCGCTGGCCGGTGTGGCCCTAAGGAAAATGCGATCCTAAAAGCAATAGTTTGGCTTCTCCGGTGCCTTAAAGCCAGGAGCCACGGTGATGCGGGGCTTGGTGACACTGGCCACATCCTCCGGCATCCTCGGTGGATGATGGAGTCACCGGAACCAACAGCCTCCAGTCCCAGGGCGGTGTTGCAGAGGGACAGGGCTTTTGCTGCCACACCGCCAGCTTGGCATCCCCAGCTGCTGGGGTCAGGACTGGGTTTCTTCCGGCATGCACCGTTGCTGGGTTTCTTCCGGCATGCACCGTTGCCGGCACTGGAGCCACACCCAACGGACGCTCTGTGGATGCCTTTCAGTAGAGGCCACTGTCACCGGGGCTGTTGGCTCCAGGCCCTGCTGGCGTGGCACAGCACTGGTGGGATCCGGCGTTTGGGAGCATCACGTTCACCGCGGCATCCACACTGACAAGTTGGGCTAGTGACAAGCTGGACTTGCTGCCCAGTGTCTCCTGGCACAGCTGAGACTAGGGCTGCGGTTTGGAGGTAGGAATTTGGCACCTGGTGCCGCTTCCCCACAGGGAGGAACTGAGAAAAGTCTCTTTTTCTTACTTAGTTCCTAGTCACCTAAATTCAGTTGAATTAACTTAAAAATACCGGAGCAGGGCAGGGGCATGAGACCCCTCGACAAGGCGGGGGTGGGTGGGGTGGCCCAGCATCCCCGGCGTGGTGGCAGCGGCTGGCTGGCAGCTCTCACCTGCCCTTGTATTTGTACGGTACAAGCAATAAAATGGGGTTTTTTTGTTCTTTTTTGTTGTTGTTTTTTTTTTGTGGAGGAGTTAGGATCTTGGGCTCCTTTGGGACAGGGGAAGGGCAGGCTAGCGCTGAGCAGGTGCTCCTTGGGAGCTTGATTATGTGTCCCTGTCCCCAGGGGAGTCCCCATGGCAGGTGACAGCACAGGACACAGCATTGGTCACCAAGCACTTTACTGGTGGCTCCCAGGGGGCTCAGAGCTGCAGGAACTCGGCCACGAAGGTGACCAGGATCTTGCACAGGTCCTCCATGGTGGGGGGGTGCAGGTTGTCCTCGGTGTCCTCAAGGGTGTGCCACACGCGTGGGAAGGGTGTGGGGATAAGGTGCAGCACAGGGACACCTGTGGAGACATGTGTCCTCCTGAACATGGGCCTGCAGGACCCCAGCTGCCCACCCTGCTGCTTGCCCCAGCCATGCAGCATGTGGACAGTGCAGCGCACCCCAGGGGATGAGGGGGAGGTGGGGACGTCACCTCGCTGGAGGAAGGGGACGTGGTCATCCTCGACGGGTCCTGGGGCCAGGCTGAGGCGGAAGAAGGGCTGGTCCTGGCGAGGGGCGTGCAGCAGCCCCAGCCGCCGCAGCTGCTGCTCTGCAGCAGGGACACGGGGGTGCAGAACCTTCTGTGACACCCCCAGCCTCTTCCCTGTCCCCATCCCAGCCCATCGTCCCCATCCTGTCCCCGTTTCCATCCCTGTCCCAACCCTGTGTCCCACCTCGTCCCCCATCCATGTCCCCACCTGATGCCATCCCCACGTCCCACCTGTATCTCATCCCTATCTGTGTCCCCTTGTCCCATCCCATCCCCAGCCCCGTCCCCACCCTGTCCCCTTGTCCCCATCCCCATCCTGACCCCATCCCCATGTCCCACCGATGGCGACGAGGCGCAGGAACCAGTGGTGGGTGCGAGGGAAGTGGCTGTGGATGGCGGGGTGGCGAGCGCCCAGCAGGTCCAGCAGCACCAGCAGGCTCTAGGGACACCAGCATGGCCATGGGTACACTAGCACAGGTGCGGGGACACTGCGGTGCCACCACCCTCAGATGCTGTGGCACTGTCCCAGCTGGGCAAACACCGTGTCACCATGCTTAGGTGCCACCACCCTTGGGTGCCACTAGACTATCCCAGTTGGGTCACCACAGTGGCAAGGACCGTCCCTGGCTGGGCCAATGCCATGTCACCACACTTGGGTGCCATCAGATCAGCCCACCACCCTTGGCCATCATCCTTGGGTGCCATGGGACCATCCCAGCTGGGTCACGGCCACCAGATCACCCCACCACTGTGCCACCACCCTTGGGTGCCACCAGACTTCCCCCCCCCCCCCCCCAACATGGGCCTTGGTGCTACTCACTATGGCAGTGATCTGGGTGCCGCGGGGCCCGTGGGGGGTGGCGGCCATACGTGCCGCCAGGTGCCGGGCACCATAGAGGGAGTCGGTGACGCTCCAGTCCTCGAAGGCCTCCTCCCCGTCCAGGAACAGCAGCTGCAGTGTCACCTCCGCACCCTGCCGGGACCCCAGCGTCTGGCAGCAGGGAAGGGACCCTGGCATCCAGGAGGGGACCCAGGTGGCCGGGGTGGGGGGGACCCAGGTGGGGGACCCAGGTGTCCTGGGGCAGGGGGATGGTCAGGAGTGACCCAGGTGTCTGACGGGGGGGGGAGGGGGGCGGGGATGAGATGGACCTGGGTGTCCTGGGGGGGGAGAGGGTCTGGGGGGAGTCTGGAGAGACCCAGGCATCTGGGATGGGGGGGGACCCAGGAGTCCCAGGGGGAGGTGAGTCTGGGAGGGACCCAGGCATCCTGGGTGGTTCTGGGCCCCGGGGCCACCCATCACCCACCCTGTCCTTGGTGCGCAGCAGGGGCCGGTCAAGGGCAGCTGCCAGCTCCAGGAGGATGGCGCAGGGCACGGCTGAATCAGTGGCCCCCAAAAAGAGCTGCTGGCCGGGACCAGGGGGCAAGACCTTGGTGTCATAGTGACAGGCGAGGACCAGCCGGCGGGGGGCGGCGGGGGCCACAGTGGCCACCACGTTGGTGAAGGTCACCAGTCCCCGGGGAGTCACCGCTTCGAAGGTGTCGAGCTCCAGGTGCCAGGCGGCCCCCAGGGCACTCAAGTGCCCCACGATGTGCTGCGGGGATGAGGAACCCGGTGAGGGGCACGGCAGCACCCTAGGTGGGTGCAGCGGCAGCCTAGGGTGGGGGGAAGGCGGGGGGGGGTGTCTTACCTGGCGGGCAGCGCGGCTCCCAGCCCCCCCTGGCACCCGTTCCCGCAGGAGAGGCCGCAGGAAGGTGTCCCGCAGGCGGGTGGGATCCAGCCGCCCCAGCAGCGCCCGAAGAGCCGGCTCCGAGAGGGGGCTGGGGGAGGACTGGGGAGGACTGTGTCAGTGTCGGGGAGGGGGGTTGGGGTCCCCAGGGGGTTTGGGGGTCCCTGGAGGGGTCTAGGGGCCCCCATGATGGGGTCTGGGGGTCCTAGGGAGTTAGGTACCCTGGCGGGGGCCCTGGGGGGATGTTGGGGGGTTCGGGAGGTGTCTGGGTGCCCGTGGGGGGACTGGGGTGCCCATGGATGCATTGGGTGGCCCCATGATGGGATCTGGGGGTCCTGGGGGGCTTGGAGGGGTTGAGAGCCCATGGGGATGTTGGGGGGCTCTTGGTGGGGTCTGGGGACCCCCTGGGGGGTCTGGGGTGCCCATGGATGCATTGCGTGGCCCCATGATGGGATCTGGGGGGCCCTGGGGTGCTTGGAGAAGTCTGAGGGCCCTGGGGGATGTTAGGGAGCCCTGGCGGGGGGGTCTGGGTGCCCCGGGATCCATTGGGTGCCTCCATGATGGGGTCTGGGGGACCCCAGGGGACTGGGGGTTCCTGAGAGGGACTGGGGGCCCCGGGGAAGGTTGGGAGGGTCCCCATGGGATATGGGGGCTCCCAGGGACAGCGGGGACATGCCGGGCACCCCCTCTCCGTGACACCCCCTCCCCGAGACCCACCGGGACCTCCCCTCCCCGGTCCCCCCTCCCGCTCACCGGGCCAGTGCCCCGTTCCCCGCCGGGCCAGGCGACGTAGAGTAGCGCGGCGGCAGCCGCCAGCGCCAGGAGCGGCAGCAGCGGCCGGGGGCAGCGGCGGGACCGCGGGCAGAGCCCGGGGCCCGGCACCGGCACCAGCACCGCCACCGGGCCGGGCCCGGGACCCGAACCCGCGGCCCGGGCCCGGCGGGAGCCACCGGCGCCCTTCCGCATGGTGCGGGGGCGGGGCCTGCCTGGGGGCGGGGCCGTGGAGCGTAGCCGCGCGACGAGTAGGCCGCTGATAGGGGACGGGGCGGGGCTTGCGCCCTAGGCCACGCCCTCTCCCCGAGAGGCGGGCTCCCGGTGAGAACGGGGACGCATGCGCGGTGGCCCTGGCCACATGTTGGCGCATGCGCTGGCGCGTGTACACGGGCAACCCCGGGAGCGAAGACACGGCGGCGGGGGGAGGGGGGGGCCCGGCCACCGCCCTCCTGCTTGGGGCCATCACCCCGGTGGGATGTCACCCCAGACGTGATGTCACTCTCAGTGGTGATGTCACTCTCCATGTGTGATGTCACCACAGATGTCAGCCGGGGGCAGGTGTCACTCCAGGTGGGATGTCACCGCAGGCCAGGACATCACCCCAGAGACGTTACCCTGGAGGGGGATGTCACCGCAAATGTGGACATCACTCTGTACTAGGAGGTCGCCCCAGATGGGGGACGTCACTCCCGAGGGGACGTCACTCTCCACGGAGATGTCACCACGGATAGGACATCACCCCAGAGGGAGCTACCATCCTCCATGGGTCTGATGTCACCCTCCACGGGGCCATCACCCTCCCTGGGGCCATCAGCCCAGTTCAGGTCATTGCCATGGGGCCATCACCCCAGATGGAGATGTCACCCTCCATGGGGCCGTCACCCTCCATGGGGCCATCACCCCAGACGGGGCCATCACCCTCCATACTGCCACCACCCCCTCTCCCCACCCCCCCCCCCCCCCACCCCCTCCACTTTGTTCCTTTTTCTTTTTTTCCTTCAAGTTTTGGGGTTTGACGATTTTTTTTTTTCCACCTTCTCCTCCACCCTTTCTGGCAACCGCCACGGACAACCCCCACCCTCCGTGTCCCCAAGATCCGCCACCACCGTCCCTGCCGGCGCTTGTCCCTTCACCTGCCGTCATCGCGCCGGGTGGCCGGGTGTACCCAGTTGTTATCGTGCAAGCCCACCCTGCAACCGGGCGCCTCCTTATCGGGTCTCCGGCAGCACATCCAGTAGGATCGGCCGTAAGGCAGGTCGTGGTGGTAGGGCTTAGGATGCCACCGGCAGAGGGACACATCCCCCTTCTCGTAATGCTTCTTGCACTGCTTGCAGGGGTCGTCGCGGTAGAGGGGGTCGCGGTTCCAGCGGGAATCGGTGGCCTGCACCCCGAAGGTCTCGATGATGGACTTGAAGTAGTGACAGGAGCACTTGAGGGCGGCCAGCGCTTGGGTGGGCAGGTAGCTGAAGATCTTCACCATGATGTGCTCCGGCAGCAGGAGCATGTACTGTCGGGGCTCCAGCAGCCGCTGGATCTTGAAGCGGATCTCCAAAAAGTCATGGGAGACGTGACGGTACAACCGGCAAAGCGAGGGGTCGGGGACAGCTGACGGCTCCTCACCGGCCTCTGTGTCCTCTGCTACCGGCGTCTCCTCAGGGATGGGCAGGAGGAAGAGCTGCCCCGGCGGCGGGTCCTCCTGTGCCGCCGCCGGCAGCCGCACCGTCTCCTCCTTCATCTTCTTGGCGCTGTCCTTGCCAAAGAAGACACATTGGTCCACTACCCCTGTCACCACCACATCCACATGGAAGCCAGAGGCGCAATCCCGTGCTGACGCAGACGACCCCTCGCCAGTTCCTTCGCCCATCTCCGGCTTGACCGCGGTTGCCGACCCCTCGCTGCACCCCATGTCCACGTCGGGGCCATCCCCATCCCCCTTGGGACCAGCAGTGGCCAGGAGGAACTCCACATTGTTGGGCAGCACATCACGGGATGGGCTGATCAGCTGGTAGAGGTCACAGGTGATCTTGTCCTTGGCGCGACCACTGGCATTACCGCTGCTGCTCGCCGTTCCACAGCTCATAAAGACACAATTAGGACGCCCGACAGCACTTGGCTCAGCCGCGGCGGCTCCAGCGCGGGGCTCACGGCCACTGGAGATGCGAAAGGCGATGCGCACCTCGCCGGGACCCGGTGCCGATGATGCCGCGGCGGCCGCGGCACATTCAGCACCCGGGCGGCACAACCCGTTGGGTCGGGTGCTACCATGCTCCCGCTGCCGTGACTCAAAGTGGGCAACGGCTTCGGCCACCCGGCTGCAATCGGAGCTGCTCGGCGCTTTGGTTTCACTGTCGGCCGCCTCCACGAAGACAACTGGGGCGGCGGGAGCACCGCAGGGCCGTGGGAAGCTCTGCAACGCCAGCGCCGTCCTCTGCTCCACCAACGCTACCATCTCTGCCACCGACAGCAAGTCAGGGGCTTCACTGGCAGTGGTGGACGGTTCACCAGGACGCGGGCAAGCCAGGTCCCTGCCGCTGGTAGCCCATGCTGGGCTCAGCTTGCTCTTAGTGGGGTCGTGGCAGCGCCGGCGCCGCTTGGCTTTGGAGCTATCGCTGCCCCAGTTGCCCTTTACCTTCATGGTGCTGGCGCGGCTGCCGGTGCCACCGCCGCCAATGCCACCACCACACTGGTGTGCCACAAAGAAAGCCACTTTCTCCTTGGTGTTGCCCGGTTTGATGACGTACCATGTGTCCAGCAGCACCCGACCTTCCTCTGCCGATGCTGGGGGAGCCGGGGCGGCATCGACGGGAGCCGGCGGCGTGTTTTCGGAGGGGGCCTGGGCTCCAGTGGGCTCTTCGGTGGGACGGCAGGAGAAGGGTTTCTTGCTGGAGCCGGGGCCGGGGCATGGTTTGTTCTGGGAGTAGGTGCCGAAGGGCCGCGGGCACCAGAGCTGCAGCTGGGGGAAGGCGTTTGGCTCCATCAGGGCAGCATGGCACTGCTGACACCGCTGACGCTGCGGGCTGCCGGTGCCCGTGCCCAGGCCTGCCGGGAGAGAAAGGGGTGTTCATGGGGATGGTGGAGACAGTATGGGGACAGTAGGGGTCTGGTGGGGACAGTATGGGGACAGTATGGGGCTGGCAGGGCTGGTGTGGGGCCTTGGGGACACCATGGGGCCGGCGGGGCAAGCACGGGGCCATTCCTGGGCCATTCCCGGGCCATTCCCAGTACCGTTACTGGGCCGCACGGGGGTCACCGGGGTGGGCACTGGGGCGCTGCCCGGGCTGTGCCCCCCCGGCTCCTCCCCCCTTGCACACACCCTCACACGCCCCGCCTACTCGCTCACCCAGCTCAGAAGGCCCCGCCCCCTCCATAAAGCCCCGCCCCTCACCGGCACCGCCGGCTCCGGCTCCCCCCACAGGGGCCCTTTAAAGCGGTCCCGGCGCCCCTGGAGGTGGGCCCCGCCCACCCCGCGCCGCCCCGCCCTTTTAACGACCGGCGGCGGCAGCCGTTTGTTGACAGGCCCTGCGCGCGAGGCGGCGGCCAATCAGGGAGCCGCGTTCGGGCCATGCCCATATATGGACGGCAGCAGCGCGGTGGGCCAGGGGCGTGGCCGGCGGAGGGGCGCGGCCGGCGAGGGGGCGTGGCCGGGTGTCCCCGCCCCCCCCGGGCCGCAGAGACGGGAGGGGCGCGGACACGGTCCCGCGTGGCCGCGGGGGGGGTCCCGCCCGACCCACACCTCCCCGGGGGGGGCAGACTCGATGACCCTCGTGGGTGACGCGAAGCCGGGCCTTGTCCCCGCCCCAGGTGTGACGCGGGGACACGCCCGCGCCCCCCGCGCGACATTGGGACACGCGTGTCCCCACGCGCGACGCAGGGACGCGCCCTTGGTCTCGCGCAAGGCGGGAACAGCCCCATCCCCGAATGCAAAGCGAGGGCGCGCCCGTCCCCGGTGTCCCACGAGCGCGGGCCCCCCCCGATGTGTGTCACGGGTGGGACACGCCTTCCTCCCCCGTGTGCCGCGGACACGGCCTCGGTGCGTCATGAGTGGGAAACGCCGGTCGCCGGTGGGACACGGGGACACCCCCGCGGGATGAGCCTTCCCCCGGGCCCCGGCCCAACGGCCCCACAGCCGTTACCGAGCACCGGCCCCGGGGCTCCGCCGCCGCCCCGCAGGGCCCCGCCTCACCCCGGGGCACCGCCCGCCCACGCCCACGCCCCCCCCGCGGCCCGGGCCCCGCCCGGTGCCGCCGCCCCTCCCCCGCTCACCGGGCAGGTGCCGGGCGCGGCCGCTCCGCCTCTCCGCGCCGCTTCCGGGGTGCCCCGCGCATGCGCTCACCCGCCGCCCTCCGCACATGCGCCGCGGGAGGGCCGCTGGGAGTTGTAGTCTGCCACGGTGCTGCTCGGTAACCCCGCGCATGCGCAACGGGTGTGCCGGGAGGTGTAGTCCACGCGTGGAGGGGGTCTGGAGTTGATGGGCATCTCCCCTCCCCGCCCCCAGTCGCCCCCCCACTCCGGTCTCCCACTTACACCCTAGTACCGCCCCAGTGACTCACACACCCCCCTGGTCACCCACTGACACCAGCAATGACCCCCCCCGACGCCAGTTACCAGTGACCCTCGATGATCCTCCCCAGTGACACCCAGCCCGAGTCACCTGTGACAGCCCACTAGCACCCAGTGCCACCCACCCCAGCCACCAGTGCCCCCCAGTGACACCCCCAAGAGTCCCCGAGTGCCCCCCAGGTGATTTCACAGGAGCCACTCGTGGGTGTCACACGTTTCTTTAGGGTACAAAGCTGGGGACGCCTGGGTCCCCACAGCCCGGATGCCCCTGCGACACCCACCCTCCTCGCACCCCAAGGTGCCAAGGAATCCCCCCAAGACCCCCTGACCCCCCCAGCACCCCAAGGCATCGGGGACCCCCCATCAGCGCCCCAAGGTGTCGGGGTCCTGGACCCTCCCCCACACCCAAAGGTGTTGGGGACCCCAGACCCTCCCCCAGCAACCCAAGGTGTCAGGGCCCCCCACAAGCCCCCTGACTCTCCCCAGCACCCAAAGGTGACAGGGACACCCCCCCAGCATCCAAAAGCTTTTGGGACCCCCCAGCACGCAAAGGCCTGAGACACCGTGTCCCCCCCCAGCACCCAAAGGGGCCGCCCCCCTCCTCAGCAGCAGCTCTCGGCGATGGGGTGCCCCCCGGGATCGGGGGGTGCCGGACGCTGCCCCTCCACGGCCACGTAGCGGCGGGTGCCCCGGGGGGGGGCCCGGGGGGGACCGGGGGCACCCAGGCGGCACCGCTGCCACCCGCGCCGCACCTCCGCCTGCACCTGCGGGCAGCGGGACATGTCGCGACACGTCACGCCACGTCACGACATGCACACCCCACACCCCCCGACATGTTGCGACTCGCCCTGACGCACCTCCTTGTTGACGAAGCAGTAGAGGACGCTGACAACGAGGCCCTGGGGGGGGGGGCACCCCGGGGTGGAGGACCACCCAGACATGTGGGTGCACGCACACGTATGTGCGCTCCTCGGACCTGAGGACCTACCCCCCCCTGCACCCGCACCCCATTGCAGCACTCACTCCCTGCAGCCCCCCATTGCAGCCCTCATTGCACTCCCCCATTTTCGCCCCCCCATTGCACCCCCCAATTCCCCCCATTATACCCCCACCCCATTGCAGCCCCTCCCATTGCAGCAGCACCCACCCTTTTGCAGCCCATCACCTCCCATTGCACCTCTCCATTACACCCCCACCCCATTGCAGCCCCCATCACCCCCCATTGCACCCCTCCATTACACCCCCACCCCATTGCAGCCCCCATCACCCCCCATTGCACCCCTCCATTACACCCCCACCCCACTGCAGCCCCCCATCACCTCCCCATTGCACCCCTCCATTACACCCCCACTCCATTGCAGCCCCCCATTGTACCCCCCATGGCCCACCCCGTTGCAGCCCCCCATTACAGGAGCACCCACCTCGTTGCAGCCTCCATCCCATTGCCCCCCATTGCTCCCCCAAGCCCCCCATTGCCCCCCAGGACCCCAATTGCTCCCCCGTTGCCCCCCCAACCTGGGAGGAGGAGAGCAGCAGCTGCAGGCAGAGCCGCACCAGGCGCAGGGTGCCCCCACCCTGCCCCTCCCCCACGAGGGCGAAGGCCACCTCGTGCACCCCCAGAAGCGGGATCAGCGTCAGCGTCGACCTGGCCAGCCTGGGGGGGGGGGGTGCACTTGGGGACACCCTCGGGGACACCCGCGGGGACAACTCTCAGGGATGGGGATGCCCCTCGGGGACAGCCCTGGGGACATGCTTGGGGACAGCGACACCCCTGGGGACCCCTTTGGGGAGGGATGGGGATGGGGACACCCTCAGGGAGATATTTGGTGGCATTACAGGGAGGGGGACATGCATGGGGACACGCTTGGGGACACGCTTAGGGATGTCACAGGAATGAGGACGTGCTCGGGGACATTACAGGCATGGGGCCACACTTGGACACACACTCGGGGTGTTATGGGGACAGGGACATGCATGGAGACACGCTTGGGGACGTGACAGGGATGGGGACACACTCGGGGGGGCGTGCAAAGGGCTGGGGTGGGCACGAGGAGATTGCACGGACAGCATGGGGACATGATGGGGTATGCGACCCATGTCCCTGAATCCCCACCGTCCCCACACACACCCCAGTGTCCCCCATGTCATTGGCGTCCCCACGCCCATCCCCAGTGCCCCCATGTCCCCCCACACACTCCGATGTCCCCACCTGACCCTGGTGTCCCCACGGGACACCTGATGCGCCCGGACTTTGGCCACCAAGATGCGAACGATGCGCACAAACACCACGAAGTTCACCTGGGGACGGGGACACCAGCAGTGACACCCCCTGTGGTGGGGACACTGCCCTAGGATGGCCACCCTCCCACACACACTGTGTCACCCACCGCCACGGCCATCAGGATGGGACAGCGGATGATCCACCACACCGCCGCCTTCTCGTTCCTCTCCCAGCACCTGCCGGGGCAGGGGGGGGCTTAGCCGGACGCCTGGGTCCCCTGTTGGGGACATCGCAGTGTCCAGTGTCCCCCGGGTGTGACAAAATGAGGAAGGGGGGTGTCTGGCAGCCTCACCCCTCATTCTCGTAGAGGTACCTCACCACCACCCATGGTACCACAAAGAGCACGGGAGCTCCTGGAGGGATGGGGACAAGGTTGGGGAGGGGACATGGAGACACATGGGGACACGTGGGGACACATGGGGACACGGGGACAGGCTCACCCCAGCCAAGGAGGAGGAAAGCAGGAAGGCAGCGCTCGCCGGAGAAGGCCGCCAGCACCAGGAGCTTGTGGAGGAAGAGTCCCTCTGCCAGCAGCCACCCGTAGTTGGCCCCCACACAGTACTGGGTGAGAGCCTGGGCCAGCCGGCACCCTGCCACCGCCTGCTGCGGGGACACCCGCACCGCCACCGGGAGACCAGTGTCGGGGAGGGACCGGCATGGGGGTGGCACCAACATCATGGTGGCACCAGCATCATGGTGGCACCAGAACTTCAGTGGCACCAGCATCATGGTGACCATCGCCCACCCTTCGGTCCCCCATCCCAGCGCAGCCCACCATCCCCCATCCGTGGGTGCCCCCCTCCACGGGTATTCCCCCATGGGTGCCTCCCCATGGATGCTCCCCTCCCATGGGTGCCCCCCATCCCCCATGGGTGCCCACCTGCTGGCCCAGCAGCTGCAGGGGATGCCCGGGGCCGGGGCGCAGGCGACGTTGCAGCAGCGCGTCCCGCGTCAGGATGGCGCCCGCCCGCAGCACAAAGGAGAGGAAGAGGTTGGCGTGGATGAAGTTGCGGGTGCAACGCAGGCGCCTGCGGGGATGAGGGGCAGCGGGTGGCAGCACCTACGGGCGCCCCGCTAGCACCCAGGGGTGCCCCGGTGCGGGTACCTGAAGAGCAGGAGCAGCAGCAGCGCCAGGAGGAGGGCGACGAGGGAGAGGGAGTAGCCCACAGTGTAGAGGAGGCGGAACTGCTCCAGCAGCCAGGCCTGCCGCTGTGGGGACAGGGGACACAGGGGACAGGGAGGTGGCACCACGCCGGGAGGTGGCACAGGGCATGGTGTGGCACGGGGCAACAGGGCATGGCATGGTGCGTGGTGCAGCGTGGTGTGGTGCAGCACGGCACAGCACAGTGCAACAGGACACGGCACGGTGCAACATTGCACAGCACGGTGCATGGCACAGCATGGCACGGTGCAACATGGCACGGCACAGCACAACACCGCACAGCATGGAGCAACACGGCACGGCACAGCATGGCTCGGTACAACACAGCATGGCACGGTACAACACGGTATGGCACAGTGCATGGCACAGTGCAACATGGTGGCACGGTGCACAGCACAGCATGGCATGGTGCAACATGGCATGGCATGGTGCAACATGGCATGGCACGGTGCAACACGGTATGGCACAGTGCATGGCACAGCATGGCATGGTGCGGCATGGCACAGTGCAACATGGCACAGCACGGTGCACGGCACAGCATGGCACAGTGCAGCACGGAATGGCATGGTGCAGCACAGCGCGCGTCACAGCATGGCATGATACAACACAGCATGGCACAGCACAATGCATCACGGTGTATGGCACGGCATGGCATGGTGCCGCACAGCACAGCATCATGCAAAGAGGCATGGCACGGTGCAGCACGGCACAGCAAAATGCACGGCACAGTACGGTGCAACAGGGCACAGCGCAGCCCAGCAGCTCCCAGCGCAGCGCACGCTGCAGCACAGCCCGATGGCACATGGCACAGCACAACGTGGGGTATGGCACGTGTCAGCCCAGCATGGCAGAGCCCCCGGCACATGGCCCAGCATGGCATGGGGCACGGCACAGCACAGCCCAGCAACAAGGAATGGCACGGAGCATGGCATGGTGCACAACACAGCACGGTGTGGCACAGCACAGTGCACAGTGCAGCACGGCACGGCACAGGGCACAGCGTGGCATGGCACAGGGCATGGCATGGGGCACAGCATGGGGCACAGCACGGCACGATGCGCAGCAGAGCGGCACAGTGCCCGGCACGGCATGGCACAGCATGGCATGGCAGCATGACACATCCCAGCGTGGCATCTCCCTGCGTGGCCCAGCATGGCCTGGCACGGCACCCCGCGGCACGGCACCCCGCGGCACGGCACGGCACGGCACCCGGGCCCCCACCTGCAGCGGCTGCTCCTGCGCCAGGTCCTCGCACTGTGAATGGTCCCGCCAGGGCCGCCCCGTCTCGTCTGTCACCCACCGCCCGTCAGGTCCACAGCGCCGAGCCACCACCCCGCCCTGCACTGAGCACCCTGTCCCGTCACTCCACATCACCCAGGGGCACCCACGGGGCCCCCCGGGGTGGGTGCCACCCCTCCCATTACCTCGGTGGTGCCAGGGCAGGTACCAGGGGCAGGGGACGGTGACGGTGCTGTTGGGGGCTGCGTCCCCCCAGCAGGCGTACATGTCGAAGCTGCGGTTGCAGACGGGTCCTGGGGGGGGGGGGGGTGTCAGGGTCCCCCCGGTGTCCCCCCGGTGTCCCCGCCCCATCCCCACTCACCGAGTGCTGGGGGGTCGAGGCGCAGGCGCAGCTCGCAGGCGTGCCGGTACTCACGCCAGGCAGCCAGCGTTGCCTGAGCCGAGCGCTCCTCCTGCAAGGGGACACCACGGGGGGGACACCGTGGGGACACCACCACCACCAGGGTCACCATATTGAGGCAACCACCATGGGGCCACCACCATGGGGCCACCGCCACCAGGGTCACCACCATGGGGCCACCACTATGGGACCAGCATGATGGGGCCACCACCACTGGGGCCAAGACCATGGGGCCACGACCACTGGGGTCACCACCATGGGGACACTGTGACGGGGCAACCACCAGGCGGCCACCACCATGGGGCCACCATGACTGGGGCCACCACCATGTCATGACCAGGATAGGGACACCACCATGGGGACACCACCATGGGGACACCATGGTCCTAGGGGGGAGGTCCTGGAGGTGGCAGCTGGGGGGGTCCTGGTGGGGTGGGGGTCCCGATGAGGCAATGGGGTGGGGTCCTGGGAGGGGTCCCAGCAGTGGCAGTGTGGGGGTCCCAGGGTGTGGGGGGACCCCAGGGTTGATGTTTGGGGGGTCCTGGGGGGGCGGGGGTCTCACCTCTGCCCCACGCAGGACCCGGCTGAGCAGGAGGGGGCCACTGCCCGGTGGCCCATGACGGCAACAGCGGCTCCTGGGGGGGGTGTACCGGGGGGGGCACCGGAGGGATGGGGGTACCGGCGCCGCCCTTTGACGCGCTTGTTACCAGGGAGCTGCGGGTGGTGCCCGGACGCCTGGGTCCCTCCGGGAGGGGACGGGACCGGGACATCCCCCGCACCGACACCCCCCCCTCAGGTCCGCGAACACGCATGGGGACCACGGGCCGGGGCAGCCGTCGTGGGGGGTGGGCAGCGGCCACCCCACCCCACCCCCGGTGATGCCAGTTCCCCCCCGCTGCCACCTCGGTGCCCCTTGTCCCCCCACCCCGTGTCCCGGGTCCCCCACGCATGTCCCCCACTGCCCCTCAAAGTGCCCCCATGTCCCCTCCGCTTCACCCCGACACCCCCTCGCCCCCGGGTGATGCCGGTGCCTCCCGGTGCCACCCCTGGTGTCCCCTGCCCCCCCGGTGTCCCGGTTCCCCCCAGTATCCCGGGTGTCCCCCGCGTGTCCTTCCGCCGCCCCCTGTCCCCTTCATCCCGAGGGCCCCTCCGGTGCCCCCGATCCCCCTGAAGCCCCCCGACACCCCCCCCGGGACGCCCTGTACCGGCTCGGCGCGGGGCTCCGCCGCCGTCGGGGCACCGGCACCGGCTCTGGCTGCGCCGCCCCCCGGAGGGGCGGGGGCACGGGTGGGAGGGGGGGACCCGGGTAGGGACTCAGTCGGAGCAACGTGACCCGGTGGTAGCGTGGAGCCTGGCCCACGTCTCGGGTGGGGGGAGCCGGAAGGCTGTCCCACACGTCCCGGGGCTCCACGGTCACCCAAGAGGGGGGGATCCAGGGTCACCCACGGGGTCCAGGGTCACTCAAGGGGGCAGCAGCATCACCCAGGGGTGCCCCAGTGTCACCCACGAGTGCTCCAGTGTCACACAAGGGGGTCCAATGTCACCCACGGGGACTTCAGGGTCACCCGTGGGGGGTCCAATGTCACCCAGGGGACTTCAGAGTCAGACACGGGAGCTCCAATGTGACACTCCAGGTGGGCTCCAGTGTCACGCAGGGAGATTCAGTGTCACCTAGGGGGGTCCAGTGTCACCCACGAGTGCTCCAGTATCACCCAAGGGGCTCCAGCGTCACCCATGAGTGTTCCAGCATCACCCAGGGAGTTCCAGCATCACCGGGGGAGGTTCAGCATCACCCACGGGTGCTCCAGTGTCACCCAGGGGGGCTCCAGGGGCACCCACGGGTGCTCTAGTGTCACCCAGGGGGTATTCAGTGTCTCCCACGGCTGTTCCAGTGTCACCCAGGGGTCTCCAGCATCACCCACAGACACTTCAGTGTCACCCAGGAGGGCTTCAGTGTCCCCCACGGCTGTTCCAGTGTCACCCACGGGCCTCCAGCATCACCCACGGGTCCTCCAGTGCCTCCCATGGGTGCTCCGGGGTCACCCACGAGTGCCCCAGTGTCACTGGGACTGCTCCAGCATCACCCACAGATGCTCCAGCATCACCCACGGGTGCTCCAGTGCCTCCCACGTGAGCTCCAGTGTCACCCACGAGTGCCCCAGTGTCACTGGGACTGCTCCAGCATCACCCACAGACGCTCCAGTGTCACCCAGGAGTCTCCAGCATCACCCACACGTGCTCCAGTGTCACCCAGGGGGGCTCCGGGGTCACCCACGGCTGATCCAGTGTCACCCAGAGGGGCTCCAGTGTCACCCAGGGGGGCTTCAGTGTCCCCCACGGCTGTTCCAGTGTCACCCAGGGGCCTCCAGCATCACCCACGCGTGCTCCAGTGTCACCCAGGGGGGCTCCGGGGTCACCCACGGCTGATCCAGTGTCACCCAGAGGGGCTCCAGTGTCACCCAGGGGGGCTTCAGTGTCCCCCACGGCTGTTCCAGTGTCACCCAGGGGCCTCCAGCATCACCCACGGGTGCTCCAGTGTCACCCAGGGAGGCTCCAAGGTCACCCACAGGTGTCCAGCCCCACCCACGGGTGCCCCGACGGGCGAGGGTCTCTTTGAGCGTGGGGGCGGGGGGAGGGAGGAAACCCGGCCGGAGGGGCGTGTCCCAGCGGCGGGACGGGGCGGGGCCGAGAGGACACCCCGCCCCCCGGCCGCCGCGCTCTCCCCGCCCCTCCCCGGGTCGCGCGGCGGTGAGGTCACGGCGCGCGCGGCGGAGGATGGTGGCGGGCGCGTTCCCGCTGGCCAAGCTGCTGACGCTGGGCGCGCGCCAGCTGAGCCGCCCCCTGGCGGCCCGCATCAAGGCCGGGGCGCGCGCCAGCCCCTTCTTCCGCGCCTACATCTGCCTCCCGCCCGCGCAGCGTGAGTGGGGCCGGCACCGGGAGCGGGAAGGGCGCGGGGGCGGGGAGCAAGGACACGGGGGGCGGGGGGGCGGGACACGGCGGGGGAGGGACGCGGGGCGGGGGGCGGGGGGGCGCGGCAACGGAGGGGGGAGACCCACCGGGGGGGCCTGGCCGGTGCCCCGCCGCTCCCTGCCGGTTCCCCGTGTCGTCCCCCCCCCCCCGCAGTGTATCACTGGGTGGAGATGCGCGCCAAGATGCGGCTGATGGGTTTCCGCGGCGCCGCCGTCAAACCGCTGAACGAAGAAGCGGCGGCGGAGCTGGGAGCGGAGCTGCTGGGGGAAGCGATCGTGTTCGGCGTGGGAGGGCTCTGCCTCTACCTGGAGTACGCCCGGCAGGCGGGGCAGGCGCGGCGGCGGGAGGACGAGCAGGCGGCGGCGCTGCGAGAGGTGGGGGAGCGACTGGAGCGGCTGCGGGAGGAGCTGGACGCCATGGCGGCGCGCCTGCCGCCCGGCCACGCCCCCGACCACGCCCCTGCCGGCTCTAGCCGCGCCCCCGCGCCCGCCGCCGGACACGCCCCCGGAGCCGAAGGCGCTGGCTCAGGACACGCCCCTGCCGGAGCTGGACACGCCCCCGATGGAGCCGGCCATTAAAAGCGCCCTCGTGCTCTTCCCGCCGGCGGTTTCCTTTAGGGGCGGGGCTTGGTAGATGGGGCGGGGCCCCGGGGAGGGGTGGGGCCTGGCTTTCGGCTGAAGGGCTGCTTGGGGCGGAGCTAATGCTGGTGGGTGGGGCCTGGAGTAGGGACGGGCCTTTGTGGGTGGGGCCGCTTGGGGGCGGAGTCTGGAGTGAGGCGGGCCTTGGGGTGGGATGGCACTTGGGGCGGAACCAGCGGTGGTGGGCGGGCCTTCGGGTGGCACGCCGCTTGGGGGCGGGGCCTCGTGCCTTTGCAGCGAGGATTGGAGGAGGGCTGGGGGCGTGGCCTGAAGGGGCGGGACCTGGCCTTTTGGTGTGGTGCCTGGGACGGAGCCAAGGGTCATGGGTAGGGGCACATGTCGAAGGCGTGGCCAGGACCATGGGGGAGGTCACTGGGGCGGGGAGGGCGGAGCCAAGAGCTGGGGCGGGGCCCTGTATCCGGGAGGGGGATATTGGGGGCAGGGCTGCGATTGGTGGGGAGCTGCTTGGGGCGGGGCTAGGATGAGTGGGCGGGGCTTCTCTCCTGCAGGGGGCAGCTGACAGATGCATTAAAGCAAAGCAAAGCCCCCGCTGTCCCTGTCATTGCTGGCAGTGACCCCCCCCCACGGGTGGGTGATGGCCCCCCCCCCAGGTGACACGAACAAGGACACAGGAGTCATGTACAAAACAACCGCATTTATTTGTGGCAGGGGAGGGGGACAGCCCAACCTGCCCCCCCCTCCCCTAAAGAAAAGAAAAAAAAAAGTGAAAAACCCAAAAGTGGCATTAAAAAAAAAAGACCCCGGGGGAGGGGAGAAGGGGGCCACCCCTCATTTGCCTCCCCAAGTATAAAAAGGGGTCCCCAAACTGGCAGTGAGGGGGGCACAGTGTGTGGGGGGCTGCTTGGGCCCCCCCCAGCCGGTAAGGCACAGCCTGAGGGAGTCCGGCCCAGAGCCCCCCCCCAGGGTGGTGGGGGTGAAATGGGGGGTTGAGGCTGGGGGGAGGAGGAAGTAGAGGGGACCCCCCCCCCCCATCTGGGCCCATCTTGGGGGAGGCTGGGAGGGGGAGTTAGGGGACGTTCCGCTTCCGCAGCTCCACCATGAATGCTGTGGGGGGGGAAAAGCAGTGTCAGGGAGGGAGGTCCCCCAATTACCCCACCTGGAGCCCCCAAAGTGCTCCCCCTTCCCTGTTGCTCCCATCCCCCAATGCCCTATTTCCCCCTCTTGTCCCATGCCCCCCCCTTGTCCCATGAGCCCCCCCACCTTCGATGATCTCCTCCTTCATCTTCTGCAGCTCCCTCCGCACCTCCTCCAGCAGCTCCTGGAGGGGAGGGCACAAGGTGAGGGAATTTGGGGGGGCCTCCTCTGACCCCCCCAGACCACCCCAGACCCCGGTACCTGTTTGATTCGCTCCAGGTCCGGCTCGTCAGCGGGGCCAGGAGGGTCGGCGGGGGCAGCCGACTTCATCCTGGGGGGGGAGCGGAAATAGGTTGGGGACCCCCCCAGGCCTCCCTGATGCCCCCCATCTTGGGGATGCCCCCCATCTTGGGGATGCCCCAACCTGCCTGCCTATCCCCCAGCCCAGCAACTTCCCCCCAAATGCTGCTCTGGGGGTACTAGAGACCCCGCCAGCACCCCAAACCCCCCTGCACGGGCACCCCAAAGCCCCTAAAACACCCCTCCAGCCCCTAGACCTGCCCCCCCCCCCCCAAACCCACCTGGGCAACGTGGAGCTGGCCTTCTCCCAGGGCCTCCGCACGGGCTCTGCGGGGAGAGGGCTGCGAGTGACGGGGGGGCCTGGGCCCCCAAACCCCTACCCTTCCCCTAAAGGAGCCCCCCTAACGCTCCCCCGCCTGCCGGACTACATTTCCCAACGTGCCCAGCTATGGGGGGGGAGGGGGGGAGGCCGCGGGGCACGCTGGGAGTTGTAGTCCCCGCACTCACCCGCGGGCAGCCCCGGGGTCCTAGTGCCCGGCTCCGTTTCGTCCTGTAAGGGGAGAGAGAGGGGTCGGGGAGGCGGGGGCAGACGGACGGGACAGAGCACCCCCAATGGGGGGGCCCCCCCAAAAGTGGTATTTGGGAGGCGGGGGCACGCACACTGGTGACATCCTCGTCCCTCTTTGGTGCTGGCTTGTCCCCCTGCAGGGTGGCTTTCCTCCTAGGGGGGGGGCAGGGGGGGTCAGCGTGGGCACAGGGGTACCCCCACCTTGGGGGAGCTGCGGGGCAGAGTGGGGTACCCCCCCATTACACCCCCCTGCCTCACCGTCGGGCCAGCATGGCACTCATCTCCTCCATCAACCCCCCCCCGCCCCCCCCACGGGCACCCTCGCCCTTGGGGGGTGCAGGGGGGACCCCTGCACCCGGCGCCTCATCCTGCCAGGAGAAAAGGAGTGATGCAGAGCTCCCCCAGATTATTGCCCCCGCCCCCCCCCCAAATTGTGCCCCTCCCCTCACCTTGCCGACTTTCCTGAGTTTAGCCCCTGCGATGGCGGCAGCAAAGCCGGAGCCCCCCAGGCCCGCCCCCGGCAGCACCTGCCACCACCGGCAAGGGGGCAGGCGGGACCCCGTGGCTGGCGGGGGCCGGGGGTGGGGGGCCCCGGGGTGGGGGGGCCAGGGGCGGCGGGGGGCCTCCAGCAGGCACAGCCTGGGCGCCTGGAGGGGGAACAAGGGGTTTAGAGGGAGGGGAGAAAGGGGTTTAGAGGGAGGGTTCTGTGCGGGGGGCCTCCATCCCCAGTGTTGGGGGGGGGGGAGTCAGGCTTGGACCCCCCGTCACGCACCTGCAGCCGCCGTGCGGCGCTCAGGCTCCTCCAGCACCTGCCTGGGGGAGAAAGGGTCAGCACCCATGCCCCCCCACGGCATGGGGGCCCCCCAGCACCCACGGTCCCCCCATGGCATGGGGGACCCCCCCCAGCACCCCCAATTTGGGGTTCCCCCACCTCTCCTGCTGCTCGGGCTCCTCCGGAGCCGAACCATCGGGGTCCGGCCAGGACAGCGGGGTGCCTGGATGAGGGGGGGGAGACAGAAGGCAAGGCCACGGGGTCAGGCCCCCCACGAGTGCCCCAGTGACAACCCCACCCCCAGTACTCACCCTCCTCCAGCGCCCGCAGGGCCCGCAGGACAGCGGCGGCGAAGAGGGCGGCCTCGCGGGGGGCCCCGAAGCTGAGCCCCCAGACCCGGCGGGCCTCCCGCCACTGGTGGAACTGGGGGGTGGCCTGGCTGTAGCGCAGCCCCCGCCCCAGCGGGCAGTTCAGCACCACCTGCGGGCACCCACAGGCGTGGGGGGGCAGCCCCGCACCCAGGGGTGCCCCAAGCCCCCCGTGCCCAGGGGTGGCCCACAGAGCCCCCCCATACCCGTAGAGGATCCCCATACTTAGCATTAGGGCATAGTCCCTACAGCACCCACGGGTGCCCCATGCCCACCCTATGACCAGCGTTGACCCACAGACCCTCCTGCGCCTGTCGCTGTCCCATAGAGCACCCCCATACCCATGGGTGCCCCATAAACTGCCCCCCATACTCAGCATTACTCCTCCTGCACCCACAGATGCCCCATAGCCCCTCCTGCACCCATGGGTGCCCCATACCCACACCCCCCCCCATGCCCAGTGTTCCCCCATAACCCCTACCCCCATGGATACCCCATGCCCAGTGTTACCCCATAGCCCCCCATCTTCAGCATTACCCCATAGCCCCCACACTCCGGGCTGCCCCTTCGCCCCCCCGCACCCATGGGTGCCCCCCTGGGCACACTCACCTGCTGGTCTGGCTGCATCTTGCGCCCCACCAGGCGGAAGGCGTTGGCGCCGGGGTGGTGGTAGAGCTGGACGCAGCTGAGGGTCTGGGGACCCCCACCCGCCGCCACCCACTGCTTGTGGGTGTCATCGTAGAGCAGCACCGCTGCCCGGGCACTGCACAGCACCGTCTCGCTGCAGGGGGGCAACGCTGGGTGGGCACCCTCCTAGTATGGGCATCTCCCGTGGGGTGGGACCCCCTGGCATGGGCACCCCCACATGGGGTGGGGCTCTCTGGGTGCAGGACCCCCACCAGCACAAGCACCCCCAGGTGTGGGACCCCCTGGGTGCCAGATCCCCCAGCATGGTCACCCCCTGGGTGCAGGGGCTGCTGGTGTGGGGATCTGGGGACCCCCAGGTGCCAGACCCCCCAGCCTGGGGACTCCCTGGGTGCGGGACCCCCCTTTACAGGGACCCCTGGGGTTTGGGACCCCCTGGGTGTGGGGAACCCCCCCCCCAGCACAGGCACCTCCTGGGTGTGGGACCCCCTGGGTGGGGGTACCCCTCCACACATGGGAAAACCCTGGGTGGGAGGGCCCCCCAGGGTTGGGGACCCCAGGACCAGGCACGGGGCACCCATAGGCACTTCCCCCCCCCCCCGAGAATCCAACCCACAAGCGCACCCCAACACCCCCACCCCCTTTTTCCTTCCTCTTCTCTACGGGGGACCCAGGCGTCGGGCCCTGCCCCTCCCCCACTTCCTTAGGGTGCGGAGAGGACCCGGCGTCCGAGCGCTGCCCCTCCCCCAGCCCTGGGCCGGGACATCCGGGTGGGGGGGAGGGTGGGGGGCTGTGTTTATGCAGGACCGACCTGAACCCCTCCAGAGGGAAACTGAGGCGGGCGGGGCGGGGGGGCAGCACCCCGTGGGGAGGGGTGCCCACGGGCCGGGTGTCCCCGCTGTCACCCCCCCGAGGGTCCCACCCATCACCGGGGCGGCTCCCAGTGCTCCCAGTGCCAGCTCCCGGTGCTCCCAGTGTCTCCCGTGCCAGTTCCAAGTACTCCCAGTGCCAGCTCCCGCTGCTTCCCGGTGCTCCCAGTGCCTCCGGTACCAGTTCCTGGTGCTCCCCAGTTGCCGGTACTCCCAGCACCAGCTCCCGGTGCTTCCCAGTTTCCCCGGTACCAGTTCCCGGTGCTCCCCAGCGCCAGCTCCCGGTACCCCCCAGTTCTCCCAGTGCCCCCGGTGCAAACTCCCAGTGCCAGTTCCTGGTGATTCCCGGTGCTCCCAGTACCCCCCGGTGCCCGTTCCCAGCGCTCCCCAGTGCTCCCGGTACCAGTTCCCGGTGCTCCCCAGTGCTCCCGGTACCAGTTCCCGCTGCTTTCCGGTGCCCCCAGTGCTGCCGGTACCCTCCGATGCCAGTTCCCGGTGCTTCCCGGTGTTGCCCGATGCCCCCAGTGCCAGTTCCCGGTGCTGCCCAGTAGCCCCAGTACCACCTCCCGGTATTCCCGGTGCTCCCCGGTGCCCACTCCCGGTATCCCCGGTGCCCCCCGCCCCGGCCGCTCACCTCATGTTGGCAGCGGCGGCGACGCGCTGGGACCGGGCCGGGCCCTTCCGGTGGCGGCTCGCGGGGGGGGAAGGACCGGCCGGTCCCGGCCCGCGGCCACGCCCCGCCCCGCCCCCCCAGCGAGGCCCCGCCCCTCCCGGTAACGGCGGCGGAGTGGCCCCCGCCTTCTTAAAGGAGCAACGGCTCCCGGTGCGCCCACCGAGGAGGGGCGGGTGCCCAGTACCCCCAGTGCCCTCCCAGCTCCCCCCCCGCCAGTGTCCACCCGGTGTCCCCCAAAGCTCTCCAGTCCCGGGGACTGGGGGCACTGGGAGGTACTGGGGGCACGGGGAGGTACTGGAGAGGCTCTGGGAGGGTACTGGGGTCTGCGGGAAGCATTGGGGGGGCTCTGGGAGGGTACTGGGGGCTCTGGGATGTATTAGGGGGCTCTGGGAGGGTACTGGGGGCACTGGGAGGTGCTGGGAGGCTCTGGAAGGGCAATGGGGGGCTCTGAGGTGATACTGGGGGCACTGGGAGGTCAGTAGGGGCGCTCTGGAGAGTACTGGGGGCACTGGGAGGGCATTGGGAGACTTTGACAGGTACTGGGCAGCACTGGGGCATACTGGGGGGGTCTCGAAGGTACTGGGAGGCTCTGGGAGGGCTCGGGGGGGGGGTCCTGGGGACTCCGAGGGGTACTGGGGAGCTCCGGTGCCCGCTGTCGGTGCCCGGTATCCGGTGCCGGTGCCCGGCTCCCGGCTCTCCGCTGCCGCCCCGCCCCGAGCCCCGCCCGCCGCCGCCCCGCCCCGCCCCCGCCGCCGCCGCCGCCGCCGCCGCCGCCGCCGCCCTTTGTCCGCCGCCGCCGCGGGCCCCGCCATGGCGCCGCGGTGATGCGCGGCGGGGCGGGCCCGGGGGCAACGGGGCGGAGGGCAACCGGGAGCCCCATGCGGGGGCCGCCGCCATGGGGCAGGTCCTGGGCTTCGCCCACTGCAGTACGCAGCGGCACCGGGAACCGGGAGGGGCGGCGGCACCGGGAGGGGCCGAGGATGGAGGCACCGGGGATGGAGAGACCGGGAGTGGCCGGGGATGGGGGTACCGGGGATGGGAGACCGGGAGTGGCCGGGAATGGGGGCACCGGGGATGGAGAGACCGGGAGTGGCCGGGGATGGGGGTACCGGGGATGGAGGCACCGGGGATGGAGAGACGGGGAGTGGCGGGGGATGGGGGTACCGGGGATGGAGGCACCGGGGATGGAGAGACCGGGAGTGGCCGGGGATGGGGGCACCGGGGATGGAGGCGCCGGGGATGGGGGCACCGGGGATGGAGGCACCGGGGATGGGGGCACCAGGATGGGGGCCGGGGATGATGAACCGGGGTGGAGGTACCGGCGACGGGGCCATTGGGAGGGGCCGGGGATGCGGGAACCGGGATGGGGGTACCGGAGATGCGGCGCTGGGAGGTGCCGGGCATGGGAGCACCGAGGATGAGGGTACCGGGGATGGGGCACCGGGAGGGACTGGGGACGGAGGCGCTGGGGTGGAGGCACCGGGAGTGGCCGCGGAGGGGGGCACTGGGGATGAGGGAACCGGGATGGGGGTACCAGGAGTGGCTGGAGATGGGGGTACCCGGGATGGGGCCCCGGGAGGATCCAGGGATGGAGGCACCAGGAGTACTGGGGGACAGGGACACTGGCGACGGGACACCGGCGCAGGGCGTGTCTGGGGGGACATAGGGACTGCAAGGGTAGGAGCAGGTTTGGGGGTACCGTGCACTGGGGAACCCGGGTGCTGAGGGGGACAACAGGGACACGGGGGGCCCCACGCCCCCCATCCCCTCTGCCCCCCTCCAGAAGAGGCTCCATCCACGGCCTCCACCACGCCGGACTCCACGGAGGGTGAGTGGGGTCGAGCCCCCCCATTTTGGGGTGCAACTCTGGGGACGGGGGGGCATGGAGGGTGCCCAGACACCCCCCCTTAACTCCCCCAAATCCCCCCCGCAAGGTGGCAATGAGGAGTCGGACTTCCCCGAGCTGCAGGCGGCACCGGAGCTCCCCGAGGAGGAAGAGGAGGATGAAGATGGGGCGACGGCGGCGGGACCCGGGGGACCCCCCCGGGAACTCACCTTCTCCTACATCGCCTTTAGGGGGGGCCCCCAACGAGCCGGGACCCCGCTGTCGCCGAGATTCCCGTCGGGGACGTCCCCCCCGCCTGAGCTCGGGGCCCCCCTGGGGGTCCCCTCGGGGGTCAGACCCCCGCTTTGCTGCCAGGGCCCCCCCCAAGCGTCCCGAGGAGCCCCTGGCCCCTCCCGAGGGGCAGCTGGAGGTGGGGGGGGCCCTGCCAGAGTTGGGGGGTCCTGAGGCTGAGGAAACACCCATGAGCCTGGGTATGGGGGATCATGGGGGGGACGCGGGGTGATGGAGGTCCCTTGGGGAGGCAGTTCGGGGTGATGGGAGTCCCTTGGGGGCAGCTCGGGACCATGGGGGGGGTCCCGGAGCACTCTGGGGGAGGCTGGGGGTCATGGACAGTCCCTGGGGGGCTCGGGGCAATGAGGGGGGTCCCCAAGGGGGGCTTGGGGATATGAAGAGTCCTGGGGCACCCCGGGGGGGCTAGGGGCGATGGGGAGTCGCAGGGTACCCAAGGCGGGGGGCTGGGGGCCATGGTGGGGGGCCGAGGTGCTCTCAGGACAATGGGGGTCCCTGGGGGCTCGGGGCCATGCCCCCCCGCAGCCCCTGACCCCCCTCCACTTCCCCCTTTCCCGCAGCAGCAGCGCCCGCGTTCCCCCCCGCCCGCAGGGGGCGCTCCGTGCCCGCCCCCAGACCCCCCCCAATTCCGGAGCCGCCCCCGGCGCCCCCCGACCAATCACCGAGCCCGCCGGGAGCTGATGTCCTGGGTGAGCGGCCAATCAGGGCCCGGGGGCACCGCAGAGGGGCGGGAACTCACGGGGGGGGGGGGACGGGGGACCCAGGCGTCCGGTTGCAGGGTGGGTCCGGGCGGCATTGGTGGCTAAAAATAGGGGTGACCCCCCCCAAAGTCGTCCCCCCCCCACCCAGCACCACCCGCGGGAGCCATGGAGGGCCAAGGGGGGGGCGGGGGGCCCCCCGGGGGGTTGGGCACCCCGGAGGGGTGGGGTGGGTGCTCCCCTTCCCCCGCACCTGGGGCTGTCACTCGGGGTGGGGACAGCTGGGTGCTGGGGGTACTGGGGGGCTTGGGGGCTCTGGGAGCACCCAGGGGGGCTCTGGAGAGGATACTGGGAAGCACTGGGGGTGGCTCTGGGAGCACTAGAGGGGCCCTGGGCGGGGGAGCTCGAGGGGATACTGGGAGGTACTGGAGGAGGCACTGGGAGGCATTGGGGAGCACTGGAGGGACGCTGGGAGCACCGAGGGGGCTCAGTGGGGGATACTGGGAGGCACTGGGAGGCACTGGAGGGACACTGGGAGTACTATATGGGCCCTGTGGGGCTTGAGGGGATACGGGAGGGCACTGGGGGGCACCGGAGGAGGCATTGGGGGGCACTGGGAGCCTTTGGAGGGGGTACTGGGAGGCACTAGGCGGTACGGGGGGGCTCTGGAAGGGATACTGGGAGCACTGGGTGGCAGTGGGAGCCCTGGTGTCCCCACAGTGTGGGAGCTGCTGTACTGGCGGGCGCCGGGGCGGTCAGCGCTGGTGCTGGCAGGGACGCTGGGCACCCTAGGGTGCCTGGCGCGGTTCAGCGCCGTCAGCGTGGGCGCCTACGGGGCGCTGGCCGTGCTGGGTGTCACCCTGCCCCTGCGCCTGCACCGTGCTGCCCTGCGGGCGCTGCGCCGGCACTCACCCGAGCACCCCTGCCGGTGAGTTTCACGCCGGGGACCCTCACGGGGCGTCACTGTCACCATCCCCTGCCTGTCCTGCTGCCTGTCACCATCCCCACGGCGTGAGGTGGCACTGCCATCCCTGTGGCACAGGGTGCCCATGCCGTCCCTGTCCCTGTGGGGTGGCCCTGCCATGCCTGTCCCCTTGCCCTGGGTGGCTCTGATGTCCCTGTCCCCGTGGCATGGGGTGGCCCTGTCATCCCTGTCCCCACGGCATGAGATGTCCCTGCCATCCCTGTCCCCATCCCACAGAGTGTACCTGCTATCCCTATCCCCATGGCACGAGGCGGCCCTGCCGTCCCCATCCCCATGACACGGGGTGTCCCTGCGGTCCCCATCCCCACCCCATGGGCTGTCCCTGCCATCCCCATCCCCATCCGCACAGCTGTCCCTATGGTCCCTGTCCCCACCCCACGTCTGTCCCTGTTCCTGTTGCAGGGTGCAGCCGGAGGGGGCCGTGGGGCTGAGCCCCGAGGAGCAGCAGCGCTGGGCCCGGCGCCTGGCCCGGCACCTCACTGCCGCCACCCGCACCCTCGCCCGCCTCTTCCTCGTCCACAGCCTCCCCGAGTCCCTCAAGGTGACCGTCACCCTGCACTGGGGGCATTGGGGACACTGGGGGTATGGGGATATGGAGGACACTGAGGACATGGGGGGCACTGGGGGTATGGGAGCACTGGGGGCATGGGGGACGTGGAGGACACGGGGGGTATTGGAGACATGGGGGATGTGGGGGACACTGGGGGCACAGGGTACATGGGGGGCATGGAGGACACTGGGGGCATGGGAACACTGTGGCATGGGGGTACAGGGGACACTGAGGGACAGGGGGACATGGGGTGCCCCACAGGCACAAGGGCATGGGGGGTACTGGGGATGCGGGGCAGGAGGACACTGGTGGCATGGGGTCACCCAGGGTGGTGACAGTGAGGGTGACGTGACGCGGGGCTCTGGCCACAGTTCGCCTTCTTGTTCTACCTGCTGACCTACGTGGGGGCCGTCTGCAACGGGGTGACGCTGCTGGGAGCGGGTACGGCACCAGGACGGGGATGGGATGGGGATGGCACAGGGATGGGGACAGGGACAGCACAGGGACAGGGGATGGGGACAGGGCATTGGCATGGGAGACAAGGGACAGGGGATGGGGGACAGGGGATGTGCCATGGGGACAGGGACATGGGATAGGGAGGGGACAGGGGATGGAGGACAGGGGACAGGGATGGGGCATGGGGACAGGGACACAGGATAGTGGACAGGGGATGGGGGACAGGGACATGGGAGAGGGATGGGAGATAAGGGACACGGGATGGGTATGGGGACAGGGACACAGGATAGGGACAGGGGAGGGGATGGGGGACAGGGGACAGGGATGGGGCCTGGGGACAGGCACAGGGACACTGGCTGGCATGGGGACAGGGGACAGGGTGTGGATATGGCTGGGGGACAAGGGAACAGGTGTAGGGGACACGAGTAGTGCTTGGGGACAGGGGGATGGCACAGGGATGGGGACACCGTGGGGACAGGGGACAGAGCATGGGGACAGCCTGGGATATGGCAGACCGACAGGGGACAGGACAGGGACCTGGCCTGACATGGCATTCCCTGTCCAGGCGTCATCTGTGCGTTCACCTTCCCCGTGCTCTACCGGCACCACCAGGTATGGGGACACGGGGGGGGACACAGGGGCTGGAGAGGGTTGGGGACACGGGGGGAAACGGGGGCTGGAGAGGGCTGGGGACACGGGGACATGGGGGGACACAGGGGTCTGGGGAGGGTCGAGGGGGTATCCCTCTGCCCCCCCCATGTCCCCAGTTGTCCCCCACATCCCCAATGTCCCCAGGCCCAGATCGACCAGTATGTCAGTCTGGTGAGGAACCACCTGAGTCACCTCCGAGCCAGGTGAGGGCACCCCTGCCCCCCAAAACTGCCCTGGGCACCCCAAACCTGCCCCTGGGGACCCCAACCCCAGCCCAGGGGTGCCCTCGGCGGGTCTTGGGGTGCTCCCGGGGGGGTTGGGGTGCCCCGGCCCCCCCCAACTCCCCTCTGCCCCCAGGATCCAGGCCAAGCTCCCAAGTGCCAAAGTGAAGCCGCAGTGACCCCCCCCCCCCCCGTCCTCCCCCAAGGTGTCAGCTGGGGGGGGGGGCCGGGGTCCCCCCACGTCCCCCCCGCGTGGGGGTGTCACTCGAGGGGGGGGCAGGGGTCGTGTCGTCCCCCCCGTGTCCTCCCCCCCCGCGTGGGGGGGAGGTCACACTTTAATAAAAACTCTTGTGACAGCTGGGCTTGATTGTGCAGGGGACGTGGGGAGAGCGGGGGACACAGGGGGACACAGGGACATGGTGGGAGACATGGGGAACAGGGGGTGACATGGGGGAACACGGGGAGGCACAAGGGACCAGGGGGGCCTTGGGGGGGCACAAGGGACACAGGGGGCGATAGGGACACCGGCTTATGAGGGGACAACAGCAGGACACGAGGGGCACGGGGGGCGTATTTTTCCCCCGCCCCCCCCGGAGCCGGGTCGTGCTGAGTCAGCAGACGGGGACTGGGGGAGTTTGGACGCCTGGGTGTCCCCCTGTCCCTTCCTTGTCCCCCCCGTGTCCCCTCCCGCCCCGCGAACTCCGGGGGAAACTCCGCGGCGCAAACCCCGCCCCGCGTCCGCCCTGACCCCGCCCCCTCCGGGCTCGCCCCGCCCCCGTTGCCAAGGGCACGGCGGTTGCCGCGCGACGTAAACAAAGGACGCCGGACGTGGTGACGTCAGGGGCATGGAACGCCGTCGCCGGGGCGACACGCGCCGTGTTTACTCCGGCCGCGGCGGCGGCACGTGGGGATGGGGACACCGGGACCGGGGATGGGACAGCGGGGAGAGCCCGGCCGCGGCACCGGGACCCCCGGAGCTAGCGCAGAGGGGAGAGTCCGAGCGGGGCCCGGACACTGGGATTGGGACACCGGGGCCCAGACACAGGAGAGAGCGCGGCCGGGCCACCGGGACCCCGAGGACCGGAACACAGGGGCTGGGGACACCGGGGACAACCCGGTCGGGACCCCGGGGCTGCGGCCACCCGGCAGCAGGAGCACCGGGAAGCACCGGGCTGGGACACCGGGACCGGGGCGCAGCGGGGGGAAGGGGCGGGACGGGGCCAGCCAGGGCTGCGACCCCCCCCGGCCCCGCCCCGCCGCGCTGAGGGCGGGGCATGAATGAATGACGGGGGGTGTGAGTGAATGAATGAATGAACGCGCATGGGAACTGCCCCCCCGGTCGCCGTGGCCCCGCCGTGACTCAGCGCCGGTTCCCGCCGGTGACATCAGCCTCCGGTGTCAGCCCCGGTCCTGTAAAGGGACCGGGACCCCCCCCCCCGGGAGTTCTGGTTGCCGACACCCCCATACCAGACCCCCCGCGTGCCCATCCCGGGAGTGCGGGGGATGGGGACCGTGGCCCCTGTACCCTGATACCGGGACCCCCCCCGGTGCGCCACCACCCGGTACCGGAGACTCCTCGGTGCTCTGTAGCCCAGCCCCGGTGGCATCCCGGAGGCGGAGGGGGTCCCATTGCCCCGGTACCGGGAGCCCCCGGTGCTCTGCAGTCCGGTACCGGTAACACCCCTGAGGGGAAGTTCCCATTGTCCCGGTCCCGGGACCTCCCCGGTGCTCTGCAGCCCCGTACCGGTAAACACCCCGGGGGAAAGTTCCCAATGCTCCGGTCCCGGGACCCCCCCTCTGTGACTCACTGCCCGCTGCCGGTAACACCCCGGGCAGAGGTTCCCATTGCTCCGGTACCGGGGTCCTGCAGTCCGGTTCCCGTCCCCCCGCCGCTACTGGCAGCCCCCCACCCCGGGACGGTCCTTTGGGCCGCGGCGCCAGGTGCTGGGTGGGGAGGGAGTCCCGGGAGGGGGGGTCACGGGGGGGGGGGGGGCCCCCGGGGGGGTTATCGGGGGGGTTACCGGGGGTGCGGGGCCGTCGCCCCGGACGGTTCAGGCCGTTTCTAGAACCGCGGCGCCCGTTTCTATTAATACGCGTTTCAGCGGCGGCGGCGGCGGCGGCGGCGAAGGGATTCCCTGTGACGTCATTGCTAGGATACCAAACAAACACTCCGAGACAAGCCCATATATGGCTAATTGCGTCACAGGAACTCCGGAGGGGCGGGGCGAGGGATCCCCCCCGTTCCCCGCCCGCCGCGGAGCCTCTTAACGGCGGCGGCGGCTCCCGGGGCCGCAGAACAGCGGCGGCAACGGCTGCGGGGTCGAGGGGGTCCCGGGGGGGCCCAGAGCGGCGGCGGCGGCGGGCGTGACGTCAGCGCAGGGGGCGGGGCGCCGCCGTATAAAGCGGCGGCGCGGTGGTGAGCAGTTCATTCATAAAAAGCGGAGACCGGGGAAATCGGCGGGAGCGTCACTGGCACTTTGCACCGGCGGAGCGGATGTACGGGGGCTCGTAGCGGCTGAACCAGAGCCTGGGAAGGGATTTACCGGAGCTTATAGCGGCCAACCGGGACTTTGCACCGGCGAACCGGAGCCTGAGAACGGATGTACCGGGGCTTATAGCAGCCAATCGGGACTTTGTACTGGCGAACCGGAGCCTGGGAACGGATGCACCGGGGTTTGTAGAGGCGCAACGGGGCTTTGTACCGGAGAACCGGAGCCTGGGACGGATGCACCGGCGCTTATAGCGGTGCACCGGGGCTTTGCAGCGGCGAACCGGAGCCCGGGACGGCTGCACCGGGATTTTGTACCGGCGAACCGGGGCTTGTGGCAGCGCACCGAGACTTTGTAGCTGCGAACCGGAGCCTGGGACGGATACACCGGGGCTCGTAGCGGCGCACCGAGACTTTGCACCGGCGAACCGGAGCCTGGGACGGCCACATCGGGGTTTCCCACGGGACGGCAGACCGCAGCGGGACCCTTGCACCAAGAGACTTCCCCCCCCACCACCGCCAAAACCGTCACCCGAATCCGGCGAGGGGGGGAGAACGGAGCGGGGGGTGCTCGGTAAACCGGGATGCCGGTAGCCTGACCCGCAGCCTTGGCGTGGCGGGGCGGCCCCCGCGCCCCCGGGGCCATGTACCAGGGCTTCCCCGGTGACTACGACTCGGGTTCCCGCTGCAGCTCCTCGCCCTCGGCCGAGTCCCAGTACCTCTCCTCGGTCGATTCCTTCGGGAGCCCCGCGGCGGCGGCGGCCGCGCAGGTGAGCTCCGCGCCGGGGGGAGGCGGGCGAGCGGCGCCGAGGGGGCGGGGTCGTGCGTAAACGCGTGACGCGTTGGAACCCTCCGTGATGACGCGGCGCACGTACGGCGCGCGCGGGTTTATTTTGGAACGCGGCGGCCGCCCCCTGTTGCTAAGGGAGGGGCGGGGGAGACGTGCGTGGGGGCCACGCCCCCTGGCTGCATGGCCACGCCCACCGCGCTGGCTGGCCGCGCCCCCCACGGCGGCGCGCTGCTGCGGCGGGCGGGAGCGCGGTTGGGGCTCTCGCCACGCGTGAAGCGGGGGGGCTTGGTGCCTCCCCCTCCCCGCAACGGGGCCCGGTGCAAGCGGGGGGGGGCGTTCGGTGCATCCCCGCCCACCGGGGCCCGGTGCAACGGGGGGGGGGGGGGGGCAATGCATATATCCCCTCCCCATACATCACCGGCTCCCGGTGAAACCGGGGCGGGGGGGGGGGCGGGCAATGCATATTCCCCCCTCTCGGTGCAACCGGGGGCGCTCGGTGCATCCCCTCCCCATACACACCAGGTCCCGGTGGAGGTCCTCCCCCGTGGAAATTGTGTGTGGGCGACGCGATGCACGCACACCCCCGCCCCAGGTCCCGGTGCAGCCGGGCTGGGGCAGTGCAGAACCCGCCCCTCCGGTCCCGGTCAACCGGGAAAGAGGGACTCAGTGCCCCCCCCTCGCCCCCCCTCAGTTCCATGTAGGATTTGGGTCCTGGTGTGATTTGGGGGGTCCCCACAGTGCCCCCAGCAGCGTGCAAGGTGCCGGTGCAAAGCAGGGGGGGCCTGGTGCAGCGAGGGGGTGCAGCCGGCTTCAATACACCTGCAGGCAGAAGGGGTGTCCCTGGGGGGGATGGGGGCACATGGAGCTGGGTGCTGCAGCCCCTTGTGTGCCAGGACCAGGGGAGTTTGCACGTTGGTGCGTGAGCGCTGGGAGACCTCGTGCAACAGTGCCAGGGTACGAGGGCCTTGTGCATCAGTGCTGGGGGGCTCTTGCACGTCGGTGCCAGGGGACAGGGAGTTTTTGCACGTCGGTGCCAGGGTCACAAGGGCATTAGGCATCGGTGCTGGGGAGCTCTTGCACGTCGGTGCCAGGGGCACAAGAGCATCAGGCATCGTTGCACCAGGGAGTTCTTGCACATCAGTGCCAGGGGCATGAGGGAGTCGGGCATCAGTGCTGGGGAGCTCTTGCATGTCAGTGCCAGGAATTATTTGCACATCGGTGCCGGGGGCTCTTGCACATTGGTGCCAGGGGCACGAGGGCATCGTGTGTCTGTGCTGGGAAGCTCTTGCACATCAGTGCTAGGGAGCCTTAGGCATTGCTGCTGGGGACCTCCTTCACCGTGGTGCCAGGACCAACTTGCACGTTGGTGCCAGGGGCACAAGGGCATCGCGCATCAGTGCCAGGGAGCTCTTGCATGTTGGTGGTAGGAAGGACTTGCATGTCAGTGCCAGGGGCACAAGGGCTTCGTGCGTCAGTGCCAGGGAGCTCTTGCATGCCAGTACTGGGGGCACAAGGCCCTCGTGCAGGGTGTGGCAGGTGGCAGTGCCAGCCCACCTGTGGGTGCTGCTGGCCAGGGTCTGACATCCCCCTCATCTCCGCAGGAGTGCAGCGGCCTGGGGGACATGCCCGGCTCCTTTGTGCCCACGGTGACGGCCATCACCACCAGCCAGGACCTGCAGTGGCTGGTGCAGCCCACCCTCATCTCCTCGGTGGCCCAGTCGCAGCCCCTGGGAGCACCCATGGCACACCCCCCCCCCACCGGCCCCGTCGATCCCTATGACCTCCCAGGACCCAGCTACTCCACACCGGGCATGGGTGCCTTCGCCACGGGGCCAGCGGCGCCACCGGCACGTCCCACCCGCGCCCGGCCCCGGCGCAGCCGCGAGGAGACGGTGAGTGGCGTACCCTTCCCGTGGGTGGGGGGGACACACGACTCAGAGGGTGGTGGGACCTTGGGGACATGGGTTGGCAGCTGGCTGATGGTCCTGTCCCTCTGGCAGCTGACACCGGAGGAGGAGGAGAAGCGCCGGGTGCGGCGAGAGAGGAACAAGTTGGCAGCAGCCAAGTGCCGTAACCGGCGCCGGGAGCTGACAGATCGGCTGCAGGCGGTGAGTGCTTGGGAACATGCTGGGGATGGCAGTGTCACCGCAGCTAGAGGTGTCTGAGGGGGACAGCGGTGGCTCCCTGGGATGGTGGAAGGATGGCAATGTCCCCAACAACTGGGGACATCACAGGGGGATGGGTCGATGTCTATGGGGGCAGGTCCACAGGGATGTTTGGGGACAGTGGTGTCCTCAAGGCCATGGGGACATCGGAAGGGGATGGTTGACTTGGACTTGTTGGAAGGGGACAGGTCGATGCCTATGGGAGCAGATGGGGACAGTGGTGTCCCCAGGACCAAGGGACACTGAAGGGGAATGATGTTCCCAGGTCCTGGCTGTGTTGGAGGGGACAGATGGATGCCCTATGGGTGCACATCTTGGGGAGCTGGGGGGAGTTGGATGGGGACAACAGTGTCCCCAGGACCAAGAGACACTGGAAGGGGATGATGATGTCCCTGGGAGCCGGGGACATTGGAGGGGAAGATGGTAGAGGGACACTGGAGGGGGACAACCCTGTCCCCAGGAGCAGGGGACAGATGGAGACCTGGGGATGCTAGAAGGGGACAATGCCAATCCTGGGAGTTGGGGACGTGGGAGGAGGACACAAGGATGCTGGAGGAGGATCCTGTCCCCAGGAGCAGGGGACAGATGGAGACCTGGGGATGCTAGAAGGGGACAATGCCATTCCCAGGAGTTGGGGATGTGGGAGGAGGACACAAGGATGCTGGAGGAGCATGCTGTCCCCAGGAGCAGGGGACATCAGAGGGGGACAGAGGGACATCCAGGGATGCTGGAGGGGGACAATGCCATCCCCAGGAGCAGGGGACATCAGAGGGGGATGGATGGACACCCAGGGATGCTGGAGGGAGGAACGACCCCATCGTGGAAGCCACAGGAGGGTGATGTCCCCAGGGTTGGGGTGGGGGGGGGACAGTGGTGTCCCCCTGCAGCCCATCTCACTCCACCCTACCGCCGCCCCAGGAGACGGACCAGCTGGAGGAGGAGAAAGCTGAGCTGGAGTCAGAGATTGCCGAGCTGCAGAAGGAGAAGGAACGGCTGGAGTTTGTCCTGGTGGCCCACGCTCCCGCCTGCAAGCTCCCCTTCGAGGACGTCGGCGCCTTGGGTGCCGGCCCCGCCGAGGTGAGCACCCTGGGCAAGGAAGAGCCGGCGGGGACCGTCGCCTTCCTACCCCCGGGTCCGTTCCAGCCGAGCACCCAGGGCCCCTTCCCCAGCTGCTGCTTCGCACCCGGGGTCCCCTCGGGGCCACCTAACCCATCCTATACGTCTTCGTTTGTGTTCACCCACCCAGAGGGAGCCACCTGCGGAGCCTCGCATCAGCGGAGCAGCAGCAGCGACCAGTCCTCGGACTCCTTGAATTCTCCCTCGCTCCTCGCGTTGTGAACGGGGTGTCCCCCCCCCCAAAAAATGGGCACCTCCTCCCTCCCCGGGTGGTGTTTTTTTGTGGTTTTTTGGCTTTTCCCCCCTTTTTTTGGATCAGTTGGCCCAGGGGTTGGTGTGTCGGTGAGGCTGAAGGGCAGCTTTGGTGCCTGGATGTGGGGTGTCAGTGGTGGGGCCTGTGTTGGAGGTGTCCGTGATGTGTCTCCATCATTCCTGCGGCATCCTGGCTGCTTTAGAGGTGTCTGTCCCCAATCCCCATCATCTCATGGGGGTTCATAAAGCATCTCCAGCCCTTTGGAGATGTTTCTGCCTGATTTCCACCACCCTGGGAACGTCCCTGTGGTGTCTCCATCACCTTAGAGGTGTCTGTCCCCATTGTCCCATGGGGCTTTACGCAGCGTCTCCATTGCTTTGGAGATGTTCCTGCTCAACTTCCATTCACCTGGGAAGGACCCTTTGTCATCTCCATTGCCTTAGAGGTGTCTGTGCCCAATCCCTGTTGTCCTATGGGGCTTTATGCAGCATCTCCATCCCTTTGGAGATGTCCATGTCTGATTTCCACCACCCTGGGAATGTCCCTGTGGTGTCTCCATCACCTTAGAGGTGTCCTTCCCTGATCCCCATCATCTCATGGGGATTCATGCTGCATCTCCTTCACTTTGGAGATGTCCATGCCTGATTTCCACCACCCTGGGAATGTCCCTGTGGTGTCTCTGTCACCTTGGAGGTGTCCATCCCTGATCCCCATCATCCCATGGGGATTCATGCCACATCTCCCTCATTTCGGAGATGTCCATGCCTGATCTTCATCACCCTGAGAAGGTCCCTGTGGCACCTATGACACCTTAGAGGTGCCTGTGCCTGATTTCTGTTGTCTGGGGGGAGGGGGGGTGTCCCTGTGCCATCTCCATCACTTTGGAGATGTCCATGCTGTATCTCCCTCGCCCCAGGAAGGTCCGTGTCATTTCTGTTACACTGGAGATGTCTGTCATCTCCATCATCCCAGGGAGAGGGTCCATGTGGCATCTCCTTCACGCTAGAGGTGTCCATGCTGCATCTCCCTTGGAGAGTCCCTGTGGCACCTTCATCACCTTAGAGGTGTCTGAGCCACAGCTGCACCATCCCATGGGGTCCTTGCAGCATCACAATCGCCCTGGAGATGTCTCTGCTGTGTCCCCATTGCCCTGGGGGGGTCTTTGCAGCATCTCCATCACCTTGGAGATGCCTGTGCTGCATCTCCACCATCCCATGGGGGTCCTTGCAGCACCTCCATCACCTGGAGGTGCCCCTGCCAAATCTCTATCACCCGGGGGGGGGGTCCATGTGCTGTCACCATCCCCCCCCATGGTGTCCATGCTCCACATCCCCCCTTCCCCTTGGGGGTCCCAGCCCCACTGCTGATGCTGGGCCTCCAGGTGACCTCTCCAGCACCCACAACATTGGGTGAGCTCCCATCCTGCTTGTCCCCCACCCAACTGTGAACGGCTCTGCCCCATCCGCCCTCCCTGCACGGGTCCCGCCGGTGGCTCCGGCGTCCCCAACCCCCGTGCCGTCCCTCTCTTGTGACCAAGCTTCGCCAGCGTTGACTCTGTCCTCTCTCTCTCTATTATATATATATTTTTGTTGCGCGGGGCTGCCAGCCCCCAGGAGATGTTTAATTTTTTATTATTATTATTATTATTATTATTGCCTGTGCTGTATTTGTGACTATTCTGGGACCGGCTCGGCCCCTGCGTCCGCGCTCGACCCATCCCAACGTGGCCAATAAAGCAGCTTCGGATCGGCCCCCTGTCTCTTCTTTCTCGCCGGAAGGGTGGCACCAGAGGGGGACCCATGGCCACCAAGGGGTTCTGGTGGAGGAAATGGGTTGGTGATCTTCTGGGGACACAGAAGCTGTGGGTTGAGGAGCTTCCCCAGGTCCTGGGGACCTCGGGGACAGGGAGCACCAAGGCGATGAAGCTGTGGAGATGCTGGAGCTGGTGTCACAGGGAACTTTTGGGGGCGTGGAGGCCTTGGTGAGGGGTCCCTGAGGGGTGGGAGCCGTGGGGATCGGGGTCCTGAGGACATGGAGCCCTGGGGTCAGAGATCCTTGGGGCTGTGGAGCCTGGGGGTCGGGGAGCCCCTGGAGCCCCTGGAGCCCCTGGAGCCCCTGGAGCCCCTGGATGGGACATGGAGCCTGGGGGGTGTCTCCCATTGGTCCACCCACCTGCCGATCAACTGTAGAGATGGGCGGGCCTTGCCCATAGTTATAAAAGGACCGTGCCTTCCCAAGCCACGCCCCTGCAGCTCAAGCCACGCCCCTTCAGATCGAGTCACGCCCCCGGCTCCTGCAGCCCCGCGGGTGGCCGCCAGGGGGCGGCAGCACCAAGAGCCGGGGGGGCGGGGGGCGGGGCGGGGACCCTGTCCCAGTCTGGAGGGTCCTTGCCCAGTTTAGGGGGCATATTACCCAGCTGGGAGGGGTCCATGCCCAGTTTGGGGGGTGTATGAATTACCCAGCTGGGAGGGGTCCATGCCCAGTTTGGGGGATCCTTTCCCAGTTTGGGGGTGTATTACCCAGCTGGGAGGGGTCCATGCCCAGTTTAGGGGGGATCCTTTCCCAGTTTGGGGGGTGTATTACCCAGCTGGGAGGGGTCCATGCCCAGTTTGGGGGGTGTATTAATTACCCAGCTGGGAGGGGTCCATGCCCAGTTTGGGGGGTGTATTAATTACCCAGCTGGGAGGGGTCCATGCCCAGTTTGGGGGGGATCCTTTCCCAGTTTGGGGGGTGTATTACCCAGCTGGGAGGGGTCCATGCCCAGTTTGGGGGGATCCTTGCCCAGTTTGGGGCTACACTACTCAATTTGAGGGGGGTCTATGCCTAGTTTGGGGGGGTCCCTGCCCAGTTTAGGGGGTCCTTGCCCAGTCTGAGGGAGTCCTGCCTAGTCTGGGGGTCCCCTGACCAGTGGGGTGCCGGGGGGGGGCTGTATCAGCCACGCGGCTGGGGGGGTCCCCCTGGCCCCCCCCCGCCCCGCCCCCCGGGGGGGGGTTTCCTTCCTTCCCCCAAGGCCTTGACGTCAGGCGCCCGGTGATTCACACCGGGGCTGGCACACGGGACACACCAGGACATGCCGGGACACGCCAGGACACGCTGGGCACACGCTGGGGTGGGTGTCGTTGTCCCCCACGCCCGGGGATGCACTTGGGGACCATGGGGACAATGCGGGTCCATGACCCCATGTACCTGCATGGTGACATCCCTGTCCCCCTGTCCCTACAAGGTGGGATCCATCCCCATGTGTCCCTGTGTTGTCCCTTTGCCTGTGCATGGTGACATCCACATCCCCATTTATCTGGGCATGGTGACATCCCTGTCTCCGTGTGTCCAGACATGGTCACACCCCTGTCCCCACGTGTCCCTGCATGGTCCCATCCATATCCTCATGCATCTAGACATGGTGACATCCTTCTCCCCATGTGCCTGGGCACGGTGACATCCCTGTCCCCACATTCCCATCCCTGTACCACCCCCCCCCCCCATGCCATCCCATGCCCTGTCCCTGAACAAGGGACACCCCGTCCCCCCCAGGTCTCCCCGTCCTTTCCCGCCACCCCCACCCGCCGCTGCCGCTTCCGCCCCCGCCGTTGCCGTCCCCTTCCCACGGCACGGGGGACGGTGACCCTGACCCTGCTCCCGCCGCGGCCGCGCCGGGGCCACTTATTTTTAGCCCTCGCTCCTTCCTGGCTGGATCCGGCACTCGCCTATTTTTGACACGGGGGGGGGACACACGACACGGTGGCCTCATCTATGGCCCCCCCAGGATGCGCTGAGACCTGATGAGCCCGTGGCAGCAGTGGGTGATGATGCTCTGCGGGTGGTGGGTGGCAGGAAGGACTCGGGGTGGCCGTATCTTGTGTGTCCCCCCCCCGTTTTCCAGCACAGGGGGGACAGGGTGTCCCACAAGGCGCTGGATCCGGGCGCCGAGGCAGGGTGGGGCGGGATGGAGCGGGGCCAGGGTGGCTTCCCCACCCCCCAGGGCCCGATCCTGCCCTTGGCTGAGCCACTTTGTCCCCAACCCCCTGCCACCCGTCGGGGTCTGGACGGGTGTCCTCCCTGTGCCGGGAAGGGCCACTGCGTCCCCCTGTCCTCCCCCCGCCGTGGCTTCCCGGCGAGGCACCGGCAGCCCTTTCCTTCCTCCCCTCCCCGGAGCAGCCACCGTGGGACAGGGCCCCGCAGAAGGACCCAGCTCCCACACAGGGATGGCCCCGTGTCCTCTGTCCCCTGCACATGGGGACAGCCACGTGTCCCCCAGCCCCTGTGCGCGAGGTGGCCCCATGGCCCCTGTCCCCACACACGCAGAGCCGGAGCGAGAGCAAAGCACGAGGACTGGCTCCAGCGTTAATTTACACCATTTATACACGGTCCCGGGGGGGGGGGTTCTGAGCTGGGGCAGCGCTGACCCCGGGGCCTGGGGGGCTCCGAGCACGGCCGGGACGATGCACCCCGCTCCGGGGGAGACACACACCCAGATGTGGAGCGCGGCATTGCACCCAGGTCTAGGGTGCAGCAATGCACCCAGCCCTGGGGGAAGCAAGCACCCAGATTTGGGGTGCAGCATGGCACCCAGCTCTAGGGTGCAGCGTTGCACCCACCCGCAGGCACGGGCGCTCAGAGCCGCGCCTGGCCGGGGCGCTGGGGGTGCGGACGGCGCAGGCGGAGGCGGGAGAGGCGTGCCAGGCGCGGCAGGTGGAAGGGCAGGCATCGCACCTCACGGGCCACGGCCAGCTCGGAGAAGAAGGCGCGTTGGCGCGGCAGCCCCGGCTCGGCCTCGCTCTGCTCCAGGTCCTGCACCACCCCCAGAATCTCCTGCCGAGCCGTCTGGCCCCGCAGTCCCCGCACGTCCAGCACTGCTGCCACGTGCTTCCGCCTGCGGGACGGGGACACTCAGGGGACGAGGACAGCCACTGCCGGGCACCCCAGTCCCCTGGGAGAGGCATGCGCCCAGATTTGGGGTGTAGCAATGCACCCATGTCTGGGGAAAGGCATGCACCCAGCTTTGGGGCGCAGCGTTACACCCAGCGCTGGGGCGAATCCCAGTCCCAGGTTTAACTGGTACCAGTTGCAGCCAGGACTGGTTCTATTTAAAGCCCCTGAAGTGGCGGCGTCCTGCCGGGCCCACGCGTGCCACTGGCCCCCCGGGGGACTCGGGGACGGGGAGGGGACTTGGCATGGGGCCGCGGCCGCTTCCCGGCGGGCGGCCAGGAGGGACCGGCAGCAGGGTGGGGGCTGCCGGGAAGGATGGACGCAGCGTCCTGTCACCCCGCTTCAGTCCCCATGGGGACACCGTGTCCTGCCCCCGTCCCTATGGGGAGGTGGCATCTCGTCTGGCAATGCTACCCTGCTGCAGTGGCTATGGGGACATGTGCAACCCCACTCCTGTCCCTATGGGGCCATGGTGTCCCGCCTGGCCATGCCACCCCACTGCCGTCCCCCGGGGGTGCCAGCACTCACCGGACATCAGGGAAGTCCCTCACCAGGACGCCCACCTCCATCTGCAGCGCCGCGGTGTCCTCTAGCACCAGCAGCTCCCTCAACCGCGGCACCACCGAATCCAGCCAGGGCGAGGCCGAATCCTGCCGGTGCAGGGGACCTCAGCGCCGTTGTCCCCACCCAAGGAGCACCCAAGGGTGCCGGGGAGGGGATGGGGTCTCACCAAGCGGCTGAAGAGCTCGCGGAGCTGGCGGGCTTCGTCCCCGAGGCGGGCAGCCACTCGGGCGCGCATCTTGGCCGAGGTGCACACCAAGCGCACCTGCAGCAGCGGCCGCACGTACTCGATGAGCACCCGCCGGTGCACCTCGCTCACCAGCACCTGCGGCACAAGGGTCAGCAGAAGCCGCTGGTGATGGCAGTCACCCCGCGGCGTCAAACCTGGCACCCACCTGGTAGGGCTCGGGGCGCAGCGGGCGCAGCTTCTGGGTGAAGCTGGTGATGAGCATCACGATGGTGTCGAAGGCATCGGAGCTTGTCAGCCACTTGCGCTTCATTAGCTTGTTGAAGTAGGGCTGGGGGGGAGCAGCTGTGGTGGGCAGCTGTCCTGGCACCCACGGGCGGCACCCCGGGTGGTGCCTGGGGGGTGGGAGGCCACCCGGATCATTGCACCCCCGGGCATCACCCGGATCGGCACCCAACAGACGGGCACCATAATCATTGCGCCCATAGGCATCACCCGGCTCAGCACCCAAACGATGGGCACCCTGCCCAGCACCCCGGTGCACCTCGCTGGCCGTCCCCTCCCCAGGCTACCCCATGCCATGTGGGCACCTTGAGGTCCTCGAAGAGGCGCTGGGTGAGGACGTGGTTGCAGAGCCGGGTCACCTTGTCCAGGGCGGTGTGGGCCTGGCGCCGGGGCTCCTCGCTCTCCGGGTGCCCAAACTGTGCCAGGCGCTCGGCGAAGGTCCTGCCGTGGGGAGGTCAGTGGGTGCTGCTGGGGACCCTGAGCACCCTGAGCACCCCAGGGACCCACGGAAGGGGGGGTGCTTGGGGTGCCCTCACCTGAAGGGGGGGCAGCAGTTGACCAGGGCGATGGCCCGGCCGGTGGCACTGTCAGGCGGGGTGGCTTCGCTGGGGGCCTCCAGGAACCGCTCCACCTTCCGCTGGAAACTGAGGGCACCCACACAGGTCACCTGTGCTGGCACCCTGGGGACCCGGCACCCAGGGGAGCCCAGCACCCAGGGGACCCCGGCACGCAGGGGACCCCGGCACCCAGGGGACCCAACACCCAGGTGCCATGGTCCCCCCGTGCCCCCATGGCCATCCCAGCTCTGTCCTGTGCCCCGTGGCTCCTGTCCCCCCACAGTGCCAATGTCCCTGTGCCCATCCCCGTCCCCCCACGCCCCCACGCCCAGCCCCCATGTCCCTGTGCCCTCATATCCACATCTCCCCCCTTTGTCCCCCTGTGTCCCCGTGCCCACCTGTGCAGAAAGGCCACCAGCACGCCCAGGAGGCTGTGTGCCATCTCCATGCCAAACTCGGGGGTGATCTGTGGGGCTCGGTCCACGTGCGCCCGCAGCAGCTGTGGGGACGGGCACCGCTGGGGGTGCAGGCACAGCCACCAGCCCGCTGTCCCCTGGGGACATGGCCACCACCCTGGCATCCCCTGGGGTACCAGCCACCCCACCATCCCTTTGGGGCACCTTGGCATCCCCATGGGGTACCCGGGCCCCCTGGTGTCCCTATGGGGTGCCCAGCCACCCCAGCACCCTATGGGGTACCCGGGCACGTTGGTGTCCCTGTGGAGTACCTGGGCACCCCGGCATCTTTATGGGGTGCCCAGCCACCCCAGCACCCCTACGGGGCTGTGGGTCACCCAGCAGAGCCCTGGGTCCCCAGGGCGTGGGCCCAGGGGACAGAGCTGGGGGGCCCTCGGGTGCGGGTTCCTGGCGGGCACCATGCCCGTACCCCGGTGACGCGGGTGGCCAGTCCCTCCTGCAGCTCCTGGCTGGAGGCCTCCTCCGCCCATGTGTCCTCGCTGAGCTGCAGCTCCTGTGCCACTGCCACCTCCACCTTCGCCTGGCACCGGGCACAGCGGGTGTGGGGACGGCGGGCGTGGGGACGGCGGGGTGCAGGGTCCCCTGTCAGTCCCCAGCCCTGGGACCATCCCTGTCCCCGTCACGGTGCCCATCCCTGTGCCACCACAGCACCCACCGCGTTCCCACCCCAGTGCCACCCTCGTACCCATCCCAGTGCCACCGCAGTGCCCACCGCGTTCCCACCCCAGTGCCACCCTCGTACCCATCCCAGTGCCACCGCAGTGCCCACTGCGTTCCCATCCCAGTGCCACCCTCGTACCCATCCCAGTGCCACCGCAGTGCCCACTGCGTTCCCACCCCAGTGCCACCCTCGTGCCCATCCCAGTGCCACCGCAGTGCCCACCGCGTTCCCACCCCAGTGCCACCGCAGTGCCCACCGCGTTCCCATCCCAGTGCCACCCTCGTACCCATCCCAGTGCCACCGCAGTGCCCACTGCGTTCCCACCCCAGTGCCACCCTCGTGCCCATCCCAGTGCCACCGCAGCGCCCACCGCGTTCCCACCCCAGTGCCACCCTCGTACCCATCCCAGTGCCACCGCACTGACCACCGCGTTCCCATCCCAGAGCCCCCATGGTGCCCAGCATGTGCCCATCCCGGTGCCGATGCCAGTGCCAGTCCCAGTGCCACCTGGTGCCCATCATGCTTCCATCCCAGTCCCCATCCCTTGCCCATCCCGGTGCCCACCACGGTGCCTGTACCTTGACGGCGGCAATGCAGGAGCTCTCGAGGCCACGCTGCGTCTCGGGGGGCAGGAGGGGCCCCAGCGCCTGCGCCTGCAGCAGGGCCCCCACCTCAGGGTGCCCCAGCACCTCCCTGCGGGCACAGGGACCTCACAGTGCCTGCCCAGGGTGGCACTGGGGTGCCCAGCACCCACCACCACCCAGGCGACAGCTGTGGGGTCCCATGGGTGACACTGGGTGGCACGGGGTGCCCAGCGTGCAAGAGGCACAGATGCTGTGGGGTCCCATGGGTGACAGCAGGTGCTGGGGGGGGTCTCACCTGGGGTAGGCGTTGCTGTGCCAGTCGAGCAGCAGGTAGAGGTCGGGCACGGTGAGGGGTCTCTGCGCCAGCGCGCTCAGCTGCTGCGCCAGCGCCCGGTGGTACCCGCGGGCGTAGACCCCGAAGGCGCCGTACTCGGGGGGGTACGCAGGCGCCACGTGGCACCGCACGGCCCCCAGATCACCCACCAACCGAGCTGCCAGCGCTGCCAACCGGGCACCCAACCCGGCGGCAGGTGCCACCTGTGCCAACCTCTCGCCCGCCGCCCGTCCCACCGCCTCCTGCCAGCGGCGCCGGAGGGCACGTGGGCGCCCCGGGGTGCCCGGTGGGTGCCGGCGATCGGCCACCTCCTCCTGCTCCAGCACCCGGATCACGGAGCGCAAGGGGGGGTAAGGGCGCCCGGCGGGCACCGCTTCACCCACCACTGCCCAGAGCTGCGCCAGCAGCGCCTCATAAAGCAGTGCCACGTCCCGCGCCTGCCGCCCGGCTGTGGGGACAGGCGACGGGGACGGGGACGAGGCCATGCACTCCGCCTCCAGGGCGATGATCTGCTCGTCGGCCGCCACCAGCTCCCGCCGCTGGATCAGCTCCAGGATCTCCAGCACTTTGCGGGGGGGAACCCATGGGTGTCCTGACGGCACCCGAGGCCACCCGTGGCCCACGGCGCACGTCCCCAACTCACGATGTCCCGTGCCCCTCGTGGTCCCATGTCCCCATGTCCCACAATCCCTATGCCAGTGTCCCTCCGTGTTCCATGTCCTTCTGTGTCCCCATGGCCCCATGCCTACACCCTATGTTCCATGGTCCCCCGTGTCCTCTTATGTCCCCATGTCCCCATCCCCCTGTCCCCATCCCCATGTACCTGTGCCCACAAGTCCCACATCCCCGTCCCCATGTCCCCATCCCCACGTCCAGGTCCCCATCCCCACACATCCTACATCCCCCTCCCCATGCCCACACATCCCATGTCCCCATGTCTCCATGCCCACATGTCCCGTGTCCCCATGCACATGTCCCCGTGTCCCCACGTCCCATGTCCTCCCCCCCCGTCCCCTCTCACCCGAGAGTGGCTCCCTGGCCTTCCCGCGCCCCTCCTGCTGCTGTCCCCCGCCATCGTGGTCCCCGTCGGACACCCCCTCGCTCTCCACCATTGGCGGGCGCTCGCCTGCAGACCCCCGCCGTCCCCGCGTGCCCAAGGCCAGCCGCAGCAGCGAGCTGCGCTTGGGGACCGGCCTCTCTGCCAGCCCCTCCACGCTGGCCTTGTGCCGCCCCGGCAGCCGCCGCAACAGCCCGAAATCCTCCGACCGCCGCCGTGCCCGGCCACCGTCCCCGTCCCCATCTTTGGGGGGGGGGCGGCGGGCACGGCCGAAGGGTGCCAGGCCCACCAGGCGCTCCAGGGTGGCCCGACGGCGGTAGCGGCTCTCGGGGTTGGCGGCGAAGGGGTCGCCATCCTCCTCCTCCTCCTTGGGTGTTTTCTTCAGCAGTGGCATGGCCTGCGGGGCAGCACCGGGCACCCGGGCTGGCACCAAAAGGGCAGCCGGGACGCAGGGTGGCACCCCGACCCCCAGCCGGGACCCGGGGTGGCACCCGGATCTCCACCCGGCAGCTGGGTTGGCATCGGGCATCTGCCCTGGGCACCCGGTGTGCAAACCCCACGGGCGTGCAAATCACCCTGCGCCCCCCCCGTGAGCGCTCGCACCCCCACGAGTGTGCAAACCCGCCCGTGCACAGCCTGCGAGCTTGCACGCCCCTCCATGCGCCCCCCCGGGAGCACCCACACCCCCACGAGCATGCAAACCCCTGGGTGCACGCCCCACAAGCGTGCCCGGCTCCATGCACACCCCGCAAGCGTGCAAACCACCGCACGCCCGCCCCTCCGCGCACCCCCAGGAGCGGGCCCGTGCCCGGTGGGCACCCGCAGGCAGGCAGGGCCCTGGTGGCACACCTACCCCCGGCAGTGGACACGGGTGGTGCCGCGGCGGTGACACCGGGCGCTGTGGCGGCGGTGGCCGCGCCAGGCGGGCAGCGGCCGGGGGGTTTCCTGAGGAAGCGCCTCCCCGGTGAGGCCTCCCACGCCGGGGCAGGGTCAGCCCCGGTTCCGCTGGGTCACCGGGGATGAGGGGGGACAAGAGGGGGACGAGGGGGGACCCCACCTTGCATGGCTGTCGCCCCCTGCGTGGCACGGGGACAGGGCACTGATGGCACAGGGGACTCTGATGGCACAGGACCCTGATGGCACAGAGGGACACGAGCATGGCACAAGGATGGGGCCCCGCATGGCACAGGGGGCCCCCGGCACGGCACGAGGACAGGACTCTGATGGCACAGGGGGACATGGGCATGGCAGAGGGATGGGACCCTGCATGGGACAGAAATGGGACCCGCGTGGCACAGGGGCCCCCGCACGGCACGGGGACAGGATCCCGATGGCAGAGGAGGACACTGGCATGGCACAGGTCAGGACCCTGATGGCACGGGGGGGGGGACGACGACAGCCCACATGGCATGGGGACGGGACCCCGTGTGGCACAGGGGACACCAGCATGGCACAGGGGACGGGACACTGCATGGCATAGGGGAACCCAGGTGGCACGGGAACAGGACAGGACCCCGATGGCAAAGGGGGACACAAGCGTGGCACGGGGATGGGACCCCAATGGCACAAGGACAGGACCCCGATGGCAAAGGGGGACACTGAGGTGTCATGGGGACAGGACTGTGATGGCACAGGGGACCCCAGCATGTTGTGGTGACACGACCCCCCATGGCACAGGGGGACCCGGGCGTGGGACGAAACAAGACCCGGATGGCACAGGGGGACCCCAGTGGCACAAGGACAGGACCCCAATGGCACAGGGGGACATGGGCGTGGCGTGGGGACAGACCCAGTGACACAGGGCCCCCCACGTGTCACGGCGACAAGACCCAGCGACACAGGGGACCCAGCGAGACCGGGTGCCACCCCCTGGCCCGGTGCCACCCCTGGGTGTGTCACCCCCCGTGACAGGGGGGACCCCGGCCCAGCGCCGGGCCTGGACCACGTGACGCTCTGCCCCCACCCCCCCCCGCGTGTCCGCGTCCCCCCGTGTCCCCTCCAACACACGTGACACCGAGCCCCCACGTGACACCTCCGCCAGGCACTCAGGGGTTAACACCCCCCCACCCCGGCCGCCGCCGATTGGCCAGCACAGCAGCCAATCGGAAAGGCGCACTGGCGCGGGCCCCGCCTCCGCCGGGGGGCGGGCCGGGCTGTCTCCATGCCTCGGCGCAACCAATGAGAAGGAGCCGCCGCCGCGCTCGGCGGCTCGTGATTGGCCATCGTCCTGGTGGAGGGGCGGGACCAGCCCCGCCCCGCCGCTCCTCTCAAAGGCAAGGGGCGGGGCAATGCCCGCCAGTGCCCGCCCCCTGCCCCCGCCGCGCCCCACGCGTGTCCCTGCGGGTCCCCAGCCGGGGGTCGGTCCCACAGGCCCAGTCCCGCACCCCCGGGCACGCCCGTACCCCGGAACGCCCAGAGCCCCCAAATCCCCCCTGCGCCCCCAAACACCCCCTGCACCCCATGACGGCCCCCCCAAACGCCCCCCACCCCTAAATGGCCCCGCCCACCCCAATGTCCCCTGCACCCCTGGCCCCCCACCCTGACTCTCCCCTGCGTCCCCAAATAAGCCCCGTACCCCGATCACGCCCCCGCACCCCCTCCGGCGGGTGCGCGGCGCCTTTAAGGGGGTGGACACCATCGCCGCGAAGCCCCGCCCAGCCCAGCCCCGGTCCTGCTTCCGGTTCCGGTTCCGGCCCGGCCCGGCCCATGGCCGCCCCCGCCGCCGCCCGCCCCTAGGGCTCCCCCGTCCGGGCCCGGCCCGGCCCGGCCCCGGCTCCGCCTTCGTGCGCCCGGGCCCGGCCATGAGCCGCTGGTAGCGGCCGCGCCCGGTGCGCCCGGCCCGGCCCGGGCCTGCCCGAGCCCCGCCGGCCCCGAGCCTCCCCCGGCCCCGAGCCCCGGCCCCGCGGGTCAAGATGTCTTCGCGCTCCGCCCTGGCGGCGGGGAACGAGCGGAACGCGGACACAGTGAGTGGGAGGGCCGGGTTGTACCGGGGGGGCCCGGGTTTGTACCGGAGGGGCACCGGGAGGGGTCGGCTGGTACCGGGGGGAGCCCCGGGGTAGGGGGGGGCGGGTTGTACGGGGGTGGAGGGGCACAGGGCAGGTGTGGCACCACCGGTAAGCGGGAACGGGGTGTGTGGGGGGATACTGGTGTCACTGGGGGACGCCGGTGACCCCACGGCCGGGAAGGGGGCACACCGGGGCCAGCAGAGCCCCCGGTCACCGTCGGGGGCACCCGGGCGGGAGACCCGGGCGTGCGGGCACCCGCGGGCGAGGCCAGGACGCGGCCCCGGAGCCGGTCAGGCCGGATCCGTCCCCACCCCGCCGGCCGGGGCAGCGTCCCTCCCCGGGGGCCTTTGGGTGCTGGGGAGGCACCCTGTGATGAGCTGGGGGGCTCAGCAGTACCGGGCACCCCTGTGATGAGCTGGGGGGCTCAGCAGTACCGGGCACCCCTGTGATGAGCTGGGGGGCTCAGCAGTACCGGGCACCCCTGTGATGAGCTGGGGGGGCTCAGCAGCACGGGCATCCCCTGTGATGAGCTGGGGGGTCTCAGCAACATCATTCCCCTGTGATGAGCTGGGGGGTCTCAGAGGCAGCAAGCACTCCTGTGATGAGCTGGGGGGGGTCTCAGAGGCAGCAGGCACTCCTGTGATGAGCTGGGGGGGGGTCTCAGCAGCACTATCCCCTCTGTGATGAGCTGGGGCATCTCAGCAGTCCCAGTCACTCCTGTGATGATCTGAGGGGGGGTCTCAGCTGCCTGTCCCCCTCCCTCCCCAGCTCACGGGCCTGGGGGGCAGTCGCTCGGAGAAGGGCTCGGCCTGGTCCAGCCGCTCGCTGGGCGCCCGCTGCCGCAACTCCATCGCCTCCTGCCCCGAGGAGCAGCCCCACATCGGCAACTACCGCCTGCTGCGCACCATCGGCAAGGGCAACTTCGCCAAGGTCAAGCTGGCCCGGCACATCCTCACTGGCCGTGAGGTGGGGGCTGCATGCGGGGGTCCTGGGGGGTCCCTGGGGGAGATGGGAGGGAGCGGGAGGGCAGTTGGAGGGAGATGAGGGGGCCTGGGGTGAGTTTGAAGGGTCCTGGGGGGCAATTGGAAGGAGCTGGGGGGCAACCTGGGAAAGAAATGGGGGCCCTGGGGTAGGTGGGTGCACCCAGGGGGCTTATGGGGGGCCTGGGGGGAGCTGGGCTCCCCTGGGGGGGCAACTGGGAGGAGAATTGCAATGCTGGGAGGAGACGGGTGCCCACGGTGGAGGGGTCTGGGGGTAAGCAGCAGCGCTGCCCCGGCCATGTCCCCCTCTCACCCCCCCGCTTCCTTCCCAGGTGGCCATAAAAATCATCGACAAGACGCAGCTGAACCCCACCAGCCTCCAGAAGGTGGGGAGCACCCGGGGCGGGGGGCACAGGGTGGGGGGCACCCCTCTGGGCACAGTGAGTGGAGGGTCTCGGCCCCCCCACTAATGCCTTTGCCCCCCCTGCATGCAGCTCTTCCGGGAAGTTCGCATCATGAAGGGGCTGAACCACCCCAATATTGGTGAGCGGGGCCCCCACACTGGGGACAAGGGGGGCAGCCGTGGGGCGGGGGGTGGCACCCATGGGTGCCCATGCTGACCCCCCCACCCCTCCGCAGTGAAACTGTTTGAGGTCATCGAGACGGAGAAGACGTTGTACCTGGTGATGGAGTACGCCAGCGCCGGTGAGGCCCCCCGCCCCGGGCACCCTGATCCCCCCGTGGGTGCCGCACACCTCCCCAGGGGCTGTGACCCACCTGGGTGTGCCCTGGGGTGCTGGGCTGGGGTTAGGGGGTGCACCTGAGGGTCTAGTGGGGGGCACGGTGCCCACCTTCTGGGGAGGGGGTTGGGCTGGGGGGTGCTGTGCCTGGGGTGGGGGGGGTGCGGGCACCCATGGGTGTCCCTGCAGGCGAAGTGTTCGACTACCTCGTGTCCCACGGGAGGATGAAGGAGAAGGAGGCGCGGGCCAAGTTCAGACAGGTGAGGGGCCCTGGGGGCACCAGGACATGGTGGGGGGCTGAGGACAGTGTTGGGGGACTGGCATGGGGCTGGGGACATTGTAGGGAGCTGGCATGGGGGGGATGTGGTGCTGTGGGTTGCCTTGGGGCTGGGGATGTGGCAAGGGGCTGGCACAGAGTGGGGGGATGTGGCACTGTGGCGGTATGGGGCTGGGGATGTTGCGGCAGAGGGGTGGCCGTGGGGGAGGGCTGGCATGTGGCAGCCACACGTGGGCAGGATCGATATCCCCCCCCCCCCAGGCCACTGGCTGCAGCATCGATCGGGGTGGGACAAGAGGCTGAGGGGGGGAACTGTGGGGTGGCCACTGGTGGCAGTGGGAACAGTGGGCACTGGTGGCACCCTGCTGACGCTCGCCCCGTCCCCAGATCGTCTCGGCTGTGCACTACTGCCACCAGAAAAACATCGTCCACCGGGACCTCAAGGTGGGACCCAGCTGCCCTGTGGTGTCCCCTGCCAGGGGTGGCACCGGGCAGGGGGCCATGGGGTGCCCCGTGGTGGCACTGCCCCATACCGTGCCTTTCCTGGTGTCCCTGTGCCATGTGGGGTGCCTGGTATGGTGCCCGTCCCAGTGTTCCCATGCCTGATGTAGTGGCCATTCCATTATCCTCATCCTGGTATCTCTGTCCCTGACATGGTCCCCATCCCACCGTCCCCATCCCACTGTCCCCATGCCTGGTGTGGTGCCTGTCCCAGCATCTCCATGCTGGACATGGTGTCCATCCCAGCATCCCCGTCCTGGCGTCTCTGTGCCCGACGTGGTGCCTGTCCCAGTGGCTCTGTGCCGGGCACGGTGCCCATCTTGCCATCCCCATGCCCGTCCTGGTGCCTGCAGGCGGAGAACCTGCTGCTGGACGCCGACGCCAACATCAAGATCGCCGACTTCGGGTTCAGCAACGAGTTCACGCTGGGCTCCAAGCTGGACACCTTCTGCGGGTCCCCCCCGTATGCTGCCCCCGAGCTCTTCCAGGGCAAGAAGTACGACGGCCCCGAGGTCGACATCTGGAGCCTGGGCGTCATCCTCTACACCCTGGTCAGCGGCTCCCTGCCCTTTGATGGCCACAACCTCAAGGTGGGCAGCGGGGCAGGGCGGCATCCCCTCCTGTCACCTGGCCCTGTGCGTGTCCCGTCCCTGGCTGGGGATGGGAATCGTCCCGTCCCCCTGCTCAGCTGGGGACAGTGCCCATCCCAGATCCCTGCCTGTGGGGCAGTGCTGGTCCTGTGCCCGTCCTTGTGCCCAGGGGCACAGTGCCCATCCTGTCCCCATGCCCGTGGTGGGGACCGTGTCCGTCCCATCCCAGGGCCTGGTGGTGCCCACCCTGACCTACGCGTGTCCCCCGTCCCAGGAGCTGCGGGAGCGGGTGCTGCGGGGCAAGTACCGGGTGCCCTTTTACATGTCGACCGACTGCGAGAACATCCTGCGCCGGTTCCTGGTCCTGAACCCGGCCAAGCGCTGCACCCTCGAGGTGAGGGCAGTCCTGTGGGGGCACAGGGGGGACACAGGGCTCGGGGAGGGCACAGGGCCGGGGCTGGCACAGCTGGGATGGGCACCGTCCCAGCCCGATGGGGCATGTCTCCTGGCCACTGCGCTCCCCACCCTGTGGGCTCCCCCAGGGCTGCCTCCCCCTTCCCGATGCTCTTAATTAGCCTAATTACAAGCTGGCAGCAGCCATGGGTGGGCGGGCAAGGGCAGGATGCAGCTAGCCATGCCCTGGCTGTAGCTGATGGCAGGGGCCGAGCACTCCAGGGTGGCATTGGGGTGGGTAAGCCAGCTGGGGAGGGTGCTCTGTGCCTGCCGTGTGCTCATGGCACCCCCGGTGGCACCTGTGTCACTGCTGGTGGCACCCGTGTCACCCTACCGGTGCCCGCTGCTGTCCTGCAGCAAATCATGAAGGACAAGTGGATCAACATTGGCTACGAGGGCGACGAGCTGAAGCCCTACAAGGAGCCTGAGGAGGACTTTGGGGATGCCAAGCGCATCGGTGAGGGCACAGTGCCACCCTGGCACCCCGGAGTGGGGGTCTGCCGCACCCCAGGGACCAGCCGTCCCTGCTCACCGTCCCTGCTCCCCGCAGAGGTGATGGTGGGCATGGGCTACACCCGGGAGGAGATCAAGGAGTCCCTGAGCAACCAGAAGTACAACGAGGTGACGGCCACCTACCTCCTGCTGGGCAGGAAGAATGAGGTGAGGTGACAACGCGGTGGCGCTGCCGTCCACGCCCCGGGACGCCGGGCAGGGCCGGTGACGGGCGCTGCCGGCCACAGGTGGAGGCAGGTGAGTCACGTACGGGCAGCAGCCTCTCCCTGGCCCGGGTGCGGGCACCCAGCGAGGCGGCCAACGGCACCGGCAAGGCATCCTCACATGGCAAGAGCCAGCGCGGTGCCACCACCTACCACCGGCAGCGGCGGCACAGCGACTTCTGTGAGTGTCCCGTGTCCCCTGGCCTGTCCCAGGGTGGGCAGCCTGTCCCATGTCTGCAGGGGCTGGGTGGGCATCCTGCTTGTGGGGTGCAGAGTAGAGTGGGCTCCCTGCCCGTGGGGTTCAGGGCGGGCTGGGCATCCAGTCCTATGGCCGTGGGGTGCAAGGCAGGGTGGGCTCCATGCCCATGGGGTGGAGGGCAGGGTGGGCACCCTCTCCCACATCCTATAGGGGGCCGGTCCGGCCGTGCCCTACAGAAATACCCCCCCCGCCAGCACAGCGGGCAGGACCCTCGCACCCTGCCTGACGTCCCCTGCCCGCAGGCGGCCCCTCGCCGGTGCCCATGCACCCCAAGCGCAGCCCCACCAGCGCGGGCGACGCAGAGCTGAAGGAGGAGCGCATGCCTGCCCGCAAGGCCAGCTGTAGCGTGGTGGGCAGCGGGCGCGGGATGCCCCCCTCCAGCCCCATGGTCAGCAGCGCCAACAACCCCAACAAGTCTGAGATCCCCGACCGGCACAAGGACGGTGCCATCAACACGGTGGGCATGGGGCTGGGGGCACGCCTCGGGGTGGCGGATGCTCCTGGGGCTTGGGGAGCAGGGGTGGGGGGCACCCGTGGGGCTGGGAGATGGGAGTATGGGCACCCGTGGGACTGGGGAGCAGGCGGTGGGTACCTGTGGAGCTGGGGGAGCAGGCTGCAGGCCCCCCGGGGCCACATGGACAGGGTGCAGGTGCCCGTGGGGCTGAGGAATCAGGCTGGGGGCCCCCCTGGGACTGGGGGATCAGTGCGGGGGGGCACCCCGGTGCTGATGGCGGCAGGTGCCCGGTGCCTTGCAGAACAACCTCCCCTCGAGTGTGATGGCGCGCAGGAACACCTACGTCTGCACCGAGCGCCCGGGTGCCGACCGCCACTCGCTGCTGCAGAACGGCAAGGAGAACAGGTAGGGTGGCGGGCGACCCTCGGGGGGGGTCCCATCCTATCTCCCCCGCCCGCCACTACAATGCCTCCCTCCTTCCCCTCCCCACAGCTCCGTCGCTGGCCGGGTGCCCCCGGCGTCACCCTCCAGCCACAGCATTGCCGCCGCCTCCTCGGAGCGGGCCCGCCTGGCGCGGGGCACCACCGTCCGCAGCACCTTCCACGGCGGGCAAGTGCGGGATCGGCGAACGGGGGGGGGTCCCAACGGGCCCCCCGCCTCCCCGACGCTGGCACCCGAGGCCTTGCCGCTGCCCCAGAGCCGCTCGCGGGCCACCTCCAACCTCTTCAGCAAGCTGACCTCCAAGCTGACCCGCAGGTGAGGGGGCCGCGGGCACCGTGCCCGCCCTGCCGGCGCTGCCCTCGCCTTCCTCACTCCTTCTTCTCTCTTCCAGGGTCACTCTTGACCCCTCTAAGCGGCAGAGCTCTAATAGGTGCGTCTCGGGCACCCCCACGCCTCCAGGAGCCAAAATCAGTAAGTGCCCGGTGTCACCGGCGCCCATCGCGGTGCCACTGGTGCTTGTCCCAGTGCCGCCAGCGCTCAACCCGGTGTTTGTCCCGGTGCATGTCTCCATGCTGCCGGTGTTCATCCCGGTGTCCACCCCAGCACCTGTCCCGGTGCTGCCGGTGTTTGTCCCAGTGCCCGTCCCAGTACCACCAGCGTCTACCCTGGAGCCTGTCTCGGTGCCACCAGTGTTTGTCCTGGTGCCTGTCCCAGTTCCACTGACACCTGTCCTGGTGCCGCTGGTGCCCATCCTAGTGCCGCCAGTGCCTGTTCCAGTGCTGCCAGCGCCCACCCCAGTGCCGTTCTGGCCCTGACCTGGTGCTGCCAGTGCCTGTCCCGGTGCTGCTGGCACCTACCCCAGTGCCTGTCCTTGTGCCTGTCCCAGTGCCACCGGCGCACAGCCCGGTACCCGTCCCGGTGCCTGTCCCAGTGCTCCTGGTGCCTGTCCTGGTGCCACCAGCACCCTCTCCTGGTGCTGCCGGCGCCTGCCTTGCTTTACTCCTGTCCCTTCTCTCTTTCTGCCTCTCAGCCTTTGCTGCCGCTGGGGGGGTTGGGGGGGGCAGGTTAGGGTGGTGCCCCCCCCTAAAATAGGTGTGAGCTTGGTGGGGGTGATGCCCCCCAATGTGGACATGGTGCCCCCCAAATTGGGCACAGCTTTGAGGGGGGGGAGGTGCCCCTCCAAAAGAGGCATGACCTGGGGGTGGGAGATCCCCCCCCAGATTGGAGGTGCTGCCTTCCCCCCCAAATGGGCATCACCTTGGGGGAGATGATGTGCCCTGAGATGGGGGATGGTGCCCCCCAAATTCAGCATTACCTTGGGGGGGATGCCCCCCCCCAATGGGTGTGGTGCCCCCCCCAAAATGGGTATGACCCTGGGTATGCCTTAAATCAGGGGCAGTGCCCCCCAAAATTGGGGTGGTGCCCATCCCAAGGGGCATGACCTTTGCAGATGATGTCCCCTAAATTGGGGCTGTGCCTCCCCAAATTTGGCACAGCTTTGGGGTGGGGCACAGGGACCCCACAATGGAGACCATACCCCCACATCAGCCATGGGGCTGGTGGCAATGACCCTGAAAGAGGGGTAGTGCCCCCCAAAATGGGTGCAGAACTGGGGGGGAGCTTGGTGCCACCCATGGTGGGCAGAGCCCCCAGCCCCCCCTGACATGCGTGTCCCCCTCCCCAGGGTCGCAGACGAACCTGAGAGAATCGGGGGACCTGCGCTCACAAGGTGGGTGCTGATGCCCCTGGGTGCCCCCAACCCATGGGTGCTCCCCAGGGTGGGCAGCCCCATGCCCTAGCCACCCTTCCCCGTGCCTCATAGCCCCCTGCCCACCCCATGCCCCCCTTTCCCCCCACAGTTGCCATCTACCTTGGGATCAAAAGGAAGCCGAACCCCGGCTGCTCCGATGCCCCTGGCATGTGAAGGTGACGAGTGCCCGGCCGGCCGAGGCGGTGATGGCGGCACTGCGGCAGGCCACCCTCTCGGCCGGCTGCCGTGCGCGCCAGCCCCAGCCCTTCCTGCTCTCCTGCACCCACGACCGGGGCCCCAGCGAGCACTTCTGCCATTTCGAGGCCGAGGTTTGCCGGCTCCAGCGCCTCGGCCTCCACGGCGTGCTCTTCCGGCGCCTGGCCGGCACTGCTGGCGCTTTCCGTGCCACCTTGGCACGTGTGGCCGGTCAGCTCCAGCTCTAGGGACCTGCCGGAGCTGGGACCCCCGCCTCGAGGGCTGCATCTCTCCTGGGGGATGCACTGGAGCTGGGACCCGGGGCTGCACTGGCGTTGAGATCACCCCCAGCGTGGGTCAGATCCAGCACCTGGGGCTGTGTCGGCGCTGGGATCCCCCCCTTTCCCCCCCCAAGGATGCACCAGATATGGCACCTGGGGCTGCATTGGTGCTGGGACCCCCCAAGGATGCACTGGATCCAGCACCCAGGGCTGTGGCGGGGCTGGGGCCCCTCGTGCCTGCAGCAGATGCACTGGATGCACTGGATCTGGCACCTAGGGCTGCATTGGCACCAGGACCTCCCCCAGGGGCTGCACCAGATCCAGGACTCCCACCCTGGGGGCTGCATCAGCACTGGGACAACCTCCCCCCCCCCCCCGGGAGCTGTATCAGCACCAGCACCGGGGGTCTGCAATGGATCCAGGCCCCCTGAGGGATGCCAACAGCTCTGGGGACTGTCCCCCCCCCCCCGGGGGGGGCTGCCTCGGCTCCAGCAGCCCCTCGGGGACATCAGCACCAGCAGCCGGGGGCTCGTGGCAGCTTGGGGATCTGGGGTGCCCCCAGGGCTCCCCCAGGCGTCACTGGCTCCTGACCCCTGGGTGCTCCGGGACCCCTTGGCTATCTGTGGGGCCATTGGATCTGGGACCCCAGCAGCCCCTGACTCTGGGACCTTGGGGACATCAGTGCCAAGACCTTGAGGTCCACCAGCTCTGGGACCCCAGGAACTACCAGCTTGGGGACCTTGTGGACATCGGCTCTGGGACTTTAGGGTCCACCAGCTTGGGGACCTTGGGGACATCGGCTCTGGGACTTTGGGGTCCCCCAGCTTCCAGATTTGGGGCTCTACATCACCTCCAGCCCTCTGGATCCCCACCCCTCGGTCCCCAGAGCTGTGGCTGCATCCCACTGTTCCCCAGAGCCCCCCTGGGGACTGTCCCCCAGCCCTGTACAGCCTGTAAATATGGCCCTGGGCCCCAGGGCTCTGGTGTTCTCTCCCCCCCCCCCCCCCCCTCCTCCCGGCACATTTTTAAGTTATTCCTGCCCCAGTCTGTACCCCGACCCTCCCCCCCCCAATAAACATAGGAAACCCATCGGCGTCGGCACCCATCAGTACCAGGACCCTCGGCACCGGGACCCCCTCCCTCCATCACGACCCTGGGGTGTGGGCAGAGTTAAGGTGAAGCTGCCCCTTGTAGGCCGGGAGGGGCTACAAAGGCACCCTAGGGTGGGGGGGGGGGCATCCCCCTTGCTTGGGTGGGGACGCCCCTGTGTGTTCCACCCCCCCGCCCAGACGTGTGGGTTCACGGTGGCGACCAGCAGCGTTTATTGAGGCCAGTCCTGGGGGGTGCCTGAGGTGGGTCCCCTATTTTTGGGCGGGGATCATGTCGTCGATGGGCTGGTTCTGCTCCAGCTTCTTCTCCATCTCCACCATCAGCTTCACCCCGTCCACCACCATCTGCACCTGCTCCACCTCCGAGAAGCCCAGGCGGTCGGCGTTGGAGATGTCAAAGACGGCGCCCACGGCTGCCGTGTCCACCCCACCTGGGGGGGAAGGACGGGGGCATCAGCACCCCATGGCACCTGCCATGCACCCCACGACACCCGTGTCTCCATGCCCACCCGTGCCCCCTGTCCCCACGTCCCCCTGTGCCCACCTGTGCCACGCTTCTGGAGGCGGAGGCGCTTGAGGATCTCCTCGAACTTGGGGTGCTGGCTGAGCTTGGGCAGGCGGACGTGGACGCCCCCCCGCAGCCCCGTCCCCAGGTTGGAAGGACAGGTCAGGATGTAGCCCAAGTGCTCCGTCCACATGAAGGGGTGGCCCGCCTTCTTGAAGATCTCCTCAATCTGGGTGGGGGGACATGTGGGACCGAGTCCCCACCTGCCACCGTCCTGACCCCCAGCTGGGGAGGACCGCTGCCACCACCCTCCTGGGACACCCCTGCGCCCAAAATGTGCCCTCATCCCCATGTCCCCACCATGCCCCAATGTCCCTCGTGTCCTCCCGTGTCCCCACTACGCCCCTCAATGTCCCCCACTGCCCCCTGACTCCAGTGTCCCCATTGTGCCCATGTCTCCAAGATCCTCCATGTCCCTTGTATCACCCCCATGTCCTCCTGTGTCCCCAAAGCTCCCCATGCCCCCAAGACCCTCCATGTCCCCATGTGTCTCCAAAGCCCCCCGTATCCCGCTGTGTGCCCCATGCCCCCGCAACCCTCCATGTGCCCCATATCGCCACGTGTCCCCAAGCCCCTCATGTTCCCAAGACGCTCCATGTCCCCCACATCCTCCCTTGTCCTCCAAGGGCCCAATGTCCCCGACATCCCACTATGTCCCTCCCTGTCCCCTCCCCGGGCTCTGGCCCACCTTCTTGAGGCCGACGCAGAAGCGCCTGAACACCTCCTTCATATTCCCCCCTTTCTCCATGGAGATGACGCGGAGGTGGTCCTCCTCGTTCACCCACACCAGGAAGGTCTTGTTGTCATTGTGCCTGCGGGGGGGACGTGCACATGACACCCCCTCAGTGGTGGCCTGGGGACCCAGGCATCCAGGCACCCCCATATTCATCTGGGTGGCCCCTACATGCCCCCCCTCCCCCAAGGTGGGAGCCACATATGTGGGTGCCCCCTGCACCCCCCTAAGTGGGACCCAGGTGTCTGAGTGGCCCCTAACTGCCCCCCCCAGGGTGGGACCCCAACACTTGGGTGCCCCCGGGTGGGATCTCGATCTGTGGGTGCCCCTTTGCACCCCTCCCAGGCAGGGTCCCCACCACATGGGTGCCCCCAGCACCCCCCCCCGGGTGGGACCCTCCCCTCTGGGTGCCCCTTGCTCCCCTCCCAGCTGGGGTCCCCAACACGTGGGTGCCCCCAGCATCCCCCCCCCCGGGTGGGACCCTGCGGCCTGGGTGCCCTCGGGGATGCCCCACCAGATGCCGCGGGCGTCGGGCCAGTCCCGGGCCATGCCCGAGGCCAGCAGCAGGGGCGAGACCGGCTTGTCGAAGAGGAAATGGTCGTCGATGAGCTGCTGCTGCTCCTGCTCCGTCATGGCCTTCAGCGGGTAGTACCGGCCCTTGAACTCCCCCTCCAGGCTGTTCAGGGCTGCCGGGGGGGCGGGGTCAGGGCTCGGCCTCGCCCAGGACACGCCCACCCACCGGCAGACCCCGCCCGCCCATCATCAGACCACGCCCAGCGACCACGCCCGCGACACCTGCTACATGTGCCCTTTGCCGCGCTCACACGCTGGCCACGCCCACACACTCGTGCCACGCCCACCTCCACCCCAGCCCTCGGCCTCGCCCATATGGCACGCCCCCACCCAAACGCCACACCCACACGGGGCGTGGCCACAGGTACGTCACACACACGCGCGCGCGCGCACATCCACCCAGGCCCCTCCCACACCCCACAGCCACGCCCAAGCCATGCCGCCCCGTATCCACAAGCCACGCCCCTCTCCTCCAGGCCACACCCAGAGATCTGTGCCCGCCCACACGCAGCGCACTAGCCCCGCCCCCCACTGAGCAGCAGCCCCCATCTCCTGCGGCTGGCCACGCCCCTGCTGCAAGCCTCGCCCCAACGGGCCACGCCCCGACAGGCCACGCCCCTCACCGCTGACAGACAGCTTCTCGATGGCACGGCGCTCCCCCCGGCTGCAGTGGGGGGGCAGCGAGTAGCCCTTGATGCTGCGCCCCGTGCGCACCCGGCTGCTCAGCACGTACTTGGGGTCCAGGTCGTCCCCCCCCTGTCCGAAACGTCAGTGGGACCCGGGGTCCGGGCACCCCAATTCCCCCCTCCCCTTCACCCACCACCCCAGGAGGGGCCCATGTCCCTTTGTCCCCATGGCTCAAGAGGGACCCAGGGGTCCGGGCACCCCAATTCCCCCCTCCCTTCACCCACCACCCCAGGAGGGGCCCATGTCCCTTTGTCCCCATGGCTCAAGAGGGACCCAGGGGTCCGGGCACCCCAATTCCCCCCTCCCCTTCACCCACCACCCCAGGAGGGGCCCATGTCCCTTTGTCCCCATGGCTCAAGAGGGACCCAGGGGTCCGGGCACCCCAATTCCCCCTCCCCTTCACCCACCACCCCAGGAGGGGCCCATGTCCCTTTGTCCCCATGGCTCAAGAGGGCCCCAGGGGTCCGGGCACCCCAATTCCCCCCTCCCCTTCACCCACCACCCCAGGAGGGGCCCATGTCCCTTTGTCCCCACAACCCAGGTGTCCAGGAGCCTGAGACCCACACCCATCACTCTCTCACCAAGAGAGACCCAGCTCAAGAGAGACCCAGGGGTCCGGGCACCCCACAACCCCCATCCCCATCATCCTACCAGCCCCTCCCCCCAGTTGGGACCCATGTCCCCATGGCCCAGAAGGGACCTAGGCATCCAGCTGCCCGCCCCCCCCTCCCCCCCCCCAGGAACACCCAGGCATCCGGGACCTTGAGGTTCTCGTGGTTGAGGTCCGTGCGGTGCTTATCGGTGGGTTTGTAGCCACCATGGCGGTCCTGGATCACTGGGTCGAAGAGCTCCTTGAAGACCTCGTAGGACTCCTCGTCCCCGGCCACGCAGCCCACCGTCATGATGAAGGGGTGGCCTGGGGGGGGGGGGGGTGTCAGGGGCGGCTGGCACAGTACCGGGGTAGGGCATGGCACGCATTGACATGGGGACAGGGCACTGAGAATGGGTATGGCACTGCAAACAGGGCACAGGGGACAGGGCATCGGCACCCAGTATGGCACTGGGGAGACGGCAGTGGGCACGGGGCAGGGCACCGAGGCGGGGCACGGCACTGGGGACAGGGCACCAGGAATGGGTATGGCAGTGGGGACAGGGCACTGGCACCCAGTATGGCACTGGGGGCAGGACTCTGGCACTGGGCACAGCACTGGGGACAGGGTACGGGGCACCCAGTATGGCACTGGGGCAGGGCATGGCACTGGGGACAGGGCACTGGCATTGGGCATGGCACCAGGCACCAGCACCCAGTATGGTACTGGGGACTATGCACCAGCACTGGGCATGGCACTGGGGATATGGCTCTGGCACTGGGCACCCAGCACGGCACTGGGAACTGGGCACTGGGAACCCAGTCTGGCACTGGGGACAGGGCTCCAGGTCCCAGTATAGCACTGGAGACAGGGCTCTGGCACTGGACATGGCTCTGGGGACCCAGTATGGCACTGGGGTTGGGGGTCTGGCACTCTGGGGTGACCCAGAAGCCACCACATCCCCTGGCACCAGCCCAGAGCACCCCGTGGGCGGGCAGGGGACCCCGTACCGTCACCCACCAGGGTTGTCGACGCCGGTCTGGATGACGTCATCGAGGGTGAAGCCGCTGGGGGTCTCCTTGTCGCGCAGGCGCTGGTAGATGGCAGGGGTGAGGACCTTGGCCATGTGGTTGTTGTGCTGGGAGAGGTCCGGGAACTCCTCCTCCGCCGAGAACTTCAGCTTGTACTTGTTGTGGGTGTTGCTGAACGGCATGGTGGGGCTGCGGGGAGAGGCGGTGGGCACTGGGGTGGCACGGCGAGGGCGTGGGGCACGGTATGGGGCCCAGCATGGCACTCGTAATGGCATGGCGTAGAGCGTGACGCATGGCATGGGGCATGAGGCATGGGGCATGGGGCACGGCATGGGGCATGGCACGGCACAGGGGACATGGCACAGGGGACACGGCCCTGCCCAGGGCATGGGGCACGGCCCGGCCATGGGGACACGGGGGACAGGAGGGCACTAGGACCCGGGGGGGTCTCTACGGGGCCCGCCCCCCCCGGGGGGCGTATTCATGGAGGCGGGGCTATAGCGGGCGTGTCCCCTGGGCGGGGCCGAAGTGGGTGTGGCAGGGCGGGGCCAGCCCGGGCCGGGCCATGTTTGGCCGGGACGGAGCCGGGGCTATTTATAGCCCGGAGGGAGCCGAGGACCAGAGCGGAGCGGGGGCCGGGACCGACCCGCTCCGGGGCCCGGCGTGGGCCCGGCGGTACCGGGGGGATCCCGGTCCCGGTGACACCCGGTCCTGGTGGCACCGGGCATTTGGTTCGGTCCCGGTGGCACCGGGGGTGGGGGGGCCTCGGTCCGGTCCCGGTCCCGGAGGGTCCGGTCGGTCCCGACTCGGGTGGTACCGGAGGGTCCGGTCCCAGTTTGGCCCTGGTGGCACCAGGAGGGTCCGGTCCCTCTCTGGGCGGTCCCGGGGAAGCCCATCCCGGCGGGGTCGGACTCCGGTGGGGTCCATCCCGATGGGGTCCCGGTGGGGTCCATCCCGGTGGGGTCCCGGTGGGGTTCCCGGTGGGTCCCGGCAGGGCCGGGGTTACCTTGAGCAGCGCGGGCGGAGCGGGTCGGGTCGGGTCGGGCCGGTACCGGCGGAACAGGCGGCGGGGAGCGGGGCCGGCACCGGCTTTTATCCCCCCCCCCGGCCCCGCCCGGCTCCGGGGGCACCGGGGGGGGCTCCGAACCGGGCGGGGGCCGGGCCCTGCCGGAGCCACCCCCGGGGACGGGGAGACCCTCCGGCCCCCCCCGGAGCTGCCCCCTCGGTGTCGGGTGTCCGGTGGGCGCCCGGCCCGGCACCTGCCGCAGCCACGGAGAGGGGTGCGCTGGGCTACCGGCACCCCCCGGTACACCGGCACCCCTTACCCCCCGCGCCATTTTGCATTGCAGGGTGCACCGGGCACCCCGTTCTGCAGGGCCCCGCGCGGCGCCCAGGGCCCCTTGCACCCCCTCTGTGCACCCCCGTGCTGCGCTGCACCCCCGCACGGGGCCACCCCCCCGCTGCGCGTTGCCCGTTGTTGCACGCTGCGTGTTGCACGCTGCGCGTTGCACGCTGCATGCTGCACGTTGCCCGTTGCACGTTGCCCGTTGCACGTTGCCCGTTGTTGCACGCTGCGCGTTGCACGCTGCACCCAGAGGGCCGCAGAGCAGCACCCTGCACCCACTCTTGCGGCCCACCCAGCGCCCTGCACGGCCCCACGGGCTGCAGTGGGTGCTGGTGGGTGGGTGCTGCGGGTGCCGCCGCGGCGGGTGCGCGGCCTTGGCTGACCTTGACCCGCCACGGCTCCGGTCACCCTGCCGCTGGTTGCCCGCCCAGGGCCTGGCTGCAACTGGGAGCACTGGGAGCAACTTGGGGCGGGGGGGGGGGCAGAGCCAGGCAGGGGCACTGCAGAGGGATGCGGGGCAGGAGCAGTGGGGGGCCCCCATCCTGGGGTGGGGGCACCCAGCACCCCCAAATCAGTGCCGGGACCTGTCCAGGGAGGTGCCGGGGTGGGGGCACCCACCCTTTGCCCCCATCCCCACTCTGAGGTGGCCTGGCTGTCCCCGGCCCCCTCCTGGTGTGGGGGTCAGGGTGGGGGACACCCAGGGGTGGGTGACCCTGGGTGGATCCGCTGGATCAGGGCAATTCAAGCTGGCCCCCCCCATCCCGACACCCGGTATTTTTAGGCTGGATCTGGTTACCCAGCCGGATCTGGTGTCGGCGCTGGGGGACCCCAGCGGGGGGCATGGGACAGGCGGCAGGGACGCTGGGGTGGCACCCATGGGTGGGGCGGGGGCCGCCACCGGAGCCCTTCACTGGAGCCCCCCGGGGTGCTGGGGGGGAATCCTGGTGGAGGGCCTCACTGCACCCCAACATCAGCACCCTGGGGGGCATGGAGGGGTGTGACACCCCCCTATAGCTCTGGGGGTGCCCCATGCCCGTAGGGTGCTCCACAGATCCAGGGGACCCCATACCCTTGGGGTGCCCTAGAGTCTGGGGGGGCCCATGGTCCGTGGGACCCTGGCCATGGGCTGCAGAGGGACCCCAAATACATGGGCAGTGGGGAGGGGGTGACCTTGGCCACGGGGCGTCCCCCAGCCCTGGGGATGGCCGAGGGGGTGGCCCGAGACGTGGGTGCCCCATTACTGGGGATGCAGGGGGGGGGCCATGTCACTGCTCCCACCCCCCTTTCCCACCCCAGTGACCGTGGCCCCCCCAGGCAGGGTAAGTTGGGGGTCCCCAGTGGTGAACAAAGGGGTGCAGCGATGCAGGGATTGCCGAGCCGGGGGGGTCCTGCTTTATTGGGGGAGGCGTACAAAAAATAAGCGGGTGAGGTGTCCCTGCATGGCTGGGGGTCAGGGGGCAGCGCCCGGCGGGGCCCCACAGGGTGCCGGTTGTGGTGGGGGATCCAAATCCTGCTCCGAGTGTGTTGGGGGGATCCAGGTCCTGCTCTGAGCACGTGTTGGGGGGTCTGGATCCTGCTCTCGGCACGGAGGGGGGATCCGGATCCTGCTCCAAGTGAGTTGTGGGGATCCCGGTCTTGCTCGAGCATGCAGGGGGGGATCAGGTCCTGCTCCGAGCACGTGAAGGGGATCTGGTTCCCACCCCAAGCACATCGGGGGATCTAGTTCCTGCCCCGGGCACGTGGGGGGGGTCCAGGTCCCACTCCGAGAGCATGGAGGGGCTCCAGGTCCCACCCTGAGCATGTGGGGGGGGTCTAGGTCCCACCTCGGGCACACGGGGGGGGATCCAGGTCCCACTCCGAGCGCGTTGGGGGGCTCCAGGTCCCACCCCAAGCGCATGGAGGGATCCGGGTCCCATCTTGAGCAGACAGAGGGGGGCTCTGGGTCCCGCTCCAAGCATAGCGGGGGCCACATGGGGGGGGGGTCACCCCGCGCCCACCCTCCCGGCCAGCTCACACCTGCTGAGCGATCTGCTCAATCCGCTGCAGAACCTCCTCCGACTGCAGCTGCTCCAGCGTCAGCAGGGACAGCCCCAGCTGGTCCTCCTGTGCCGGAAGGGGGTGAGCCGGGGGTCCGCAGCCCCGCCAGCGCCGGGGGGGGACCTCGGGGGGGACTCCTTTACCTGGTGGAAGGGCTGAGCCATCTGGCGCAGGAAGAACTTGGCCACCTGCACCGCCTCGTCCACCGTCAGGTTGAGGTTGGCGTCGGTGATGTGCTCCTGGATCCACCGCGGCAGCTTCCCCCGCTTGTCCGCCCGGGCGAAGCGCTGCGGGGGAGACGTGGGGTGGAAGCTGGAGGATCCTACAGCCGCCCCCCAAAACCCGTCCCTCCCATCCCGGTACCCACCTTGTCGGCGAAGACCATGAGGCCGTAGTCGGTTTTGCCGCGCAGGGCCCGGCCGACGCACTGGGCGGCGTGGCGCATGGCATCGAAGGTGAGGAAATCATTCTCCCGGATCTGGAACTGGTCCCGGAGGTATTCCAGCCGGGCCTGGGGGGGGGCGCGGACACGATGGGTGCCCCACGGGTGTCCTGGCCGTGGGGCGCCCCGCTGGTCCCCAGGGAGCTCAGCTGTACCCACGGGTGTCCCACTGTGTCCCCAGGGTGCTCAGCTGTGCCCCGTGGGTGCCTCACGACAGCCCTGGGACACCTCGTCGTGTCCCCAAAACGCCCAGGGTGTCCCTGGCGTGCCTGGCTCTGCACCATGGGGTGCCCCCGGGGTGCCCGGCTCTGCGCGCCGGGTGCCCCGCTGTCCCCGTGGGTCCCCTGGGGTTCCCGCTCACCTTCAGGATGCGGCTCTGGGTGTAGACGTAGGGCACCCCGAACATGATGACAGCTCTGCCGTAGTGGTGCACTGGGTGGGAGGGGTGAAACGGGGGGCGCTCAGGGTGCTTTGTCACCCACCACTGCATCCCCCCGCCACCGCGTCCCCAAGCCGGGCTGGCCCCTCACCAAAATCGATGCCTTCCGACACTTTGCCGCGGGCCACAGAGAGCAGGATGGCACCCCGGCCATTCTCGCAGGCCTGCGAACAGCCGCCACGTCACCGGGAGGGGTGGCACCGGTGACGGTGACACCCCGGGGCGCTGCCACCCACCTCCTGGTACTTCTCCAGGGCCATGCTGGTCTCAGCCCCATCCTGGGTCTCGATGAAGATGAGCTTGTTCCGCTGGATGTTCTCCAGGATGCCCTGCCACGGCGGGGGGTCAGGGGACCCGAGAGGACACCGCGGGGACACCAGGGGGGTCGGGGGACGCCCTGGGGGACAGGCAGGGACGTACCTGCTCGTACCAGGAGGCCACGATGTTCTCCATGTACTGGTAGCTGGTGAAGAAGGCGACGATGCCGTCGGGGACCACGGCCGACAGCTCCAGCAGCAGGTTCCCGTAGTTGCGGATGACAGCTGGGGGGGGGTGTCACTGCGGGGCACCCCCGGCCCCTCAAAGTCCCCTCCGCACCCCGAATCTCCCTGTCATCCCCAGCCCGACATCCCCCCGGCCCCATTTCTGTCCTGCCCCGGGTTCCCCTACCCCAGTTCTGGCCCCAAGCCTGGTCACTCCACCCCTATAACCCCATCCCCATCCTTGTCCCCCCCAGCCCCATAACCCCGTCCCCGTCCCCAACCCCGTCCCCCTCAGCCCCATAACCCCATCCCTGTCCCCTCCCCAAGCCCCATAACCCTGTCCCTGTCCCCTCCCCAAGCCCTATAACCCCATCCCCAGGCCCTCCCCCAGCCCTATATCCCCCCGTCCCCATCCCTGTCGCCCCCAGCCCCATAACCCAGTCCCTGTCCCTGTCCCCCCCTCCGTCCCCGTCCCCTACCAATGTCCTCGCGTGTCTCAAACTTGGAGCTGATGGCCACCTGGTCATTGCCACGACCCACAATCTGCGAGGGACAGGGATGCCGGTGAGACGGGGGTCCCCGACCGTCCCCAGATCTGGTGCCGGGTCCCCCCAGCGCTCCCCGCTCACCATGGGGCACAGGCAGGTCCGGGCCAGCGTCATGGTGAAAGTCGCCATGGTGACGGGGCGGAAATCCAGGATTTTGGGGTAAATGTCCAGTGGGGAGAGAGTCTGGGGGGGACAGAGGGGATGTGGGGATGGGGTCACCCGATGGGCCCCGGAGGGAGGACACTGGGGGACATGGTGGGGGGGACATGGGAAGGGCGGACACGGGGGACATGGGGGATACAGGGGAACATGGGGGACATGGTGGGGGGGACATGGGAAGGGGGAACAGGGGGGACACGGGGGATACAGAGGGACACAGGGGACATGGCAGGGGGGACATGGGGGACACGGTGGACACACGAGGGACACAGGGGACGGGGGGGTCATGGGGACTCACCCCTGACGTGATGATGACTGACTGGAAGCGCTCGAAGACGGGTTTGATGGCGATGGAGGCATCCATGCAGCTGGGGACACACGCACACCCCTGGGGTGACGCTGCCACTGCCCCCCACGTCCCCCCAGCGTCTCTGTCCCCGCCCAGCATCTCTGTGTCCCCCCCTGACACCCCCCACGCCCCCCCTGTGCCCACACCTGAAGTGCAGGATGGGGTTGGCGATGGTGGGGGTCCTGTCGTCGAAGGGCTCGATGATGATGGTGAAACCTGGGCGGGGGGCACCCTCAGTGCCAGCTGGGGCAGGGGGGGCACCCAGCACCCCCCCAAGCAGGACACAGGGTGCCCCCCCACCAAGGGTGCTCATCCACCCACCCCAAGGGGGCTTATGAACCGTCCCACCACCCACGGGTGCCAGTCCCCACACCGGGGGGGCTCAGGCGGGTGCTCAGGCACTGTCCCCCCCCTCGCCCCAGGAGGACCCGGGCCCCGGCTGACCCTTGGCGTAGGTGCTGACGAGGGTGGCGAAGTTGGCGACGAGGGTGATGGCGGAGAAGTCGGCCACGTCCACGATCTCCAGCGTCCGCAGCAGCGAGTGCAGCCGCTCTGCACAGAACCTGGGGGGGACATTACCCGGGGCGGGGGGACTCACGTCATCTTGGGGGGGACACGTCACCCTGGGCCGGGGAGACGTGTCATCCCAGGGATGTCATGCCACCCTGAGGAGGGGAAATGCCACCTCTGGGGGGACACGGTCATCCCAGGGAGGGGAGACACCACGCTGGGGGGGTCACAGACCACCCTGGAGGTGGAACAGGACCCGGGGAGGGGACACGACACCCTGGGGGGGGGAGCAACCCCTTGGGGGGGTCGCAGGCCATGCTGCAGCGGACACAGCACCCTGGGAGGGTCACAGGCCACCCTGGTGGGGAGACACAGGACCCTGGGGAGGGGACATCGGACCCTGGAGAGGGGACGCAGCATCCTTGGAGGGGGAAAGCAACCTCCTGGGGGGGGTCACAGGCCCTACCCCCTGTGACCTTGCAGGCAGGTCCCTTTGTGGGGGGGACGACCCCCCCGCCCCGACTCACCGCAGGGGCTTGCGCTCGATGCAGACCTTCTCGTAGAGGTCCTTGAGGAAGGCGGGGGGGCTCTCCTGCACCACCCGCGGCCCCCGCACCCGCGCCCGCAAGTAGGCGACGAACCGCTTCAGGAACCCCACGAAATGCTCGGCCGTCCGGATGCTGCCGGGAACCGCCTCTGCGGGGGGGACACACACCGGGGGGCTCAGATGGGGACCCCCCAGCACTCCCCCCCCCTTCAAGGAGGGGCTCGGGGACCCCCAGGGTGCCTGCGCTCGGCTGGAGGGGAGGTTGGGGGGTACCAGAGGCTGGTGTAGGGCTGGGGGCACCCCAAAGGGATCCCAAGGGCTGGGGGGGGGTCCCCACAGCCAGGAGGGTTTCGGGGACCCCCATGCTCGGCTGGAGCAGAGATCAGAGAGCACCGGAGGCTGGTGTGGGTCTGGGGGCACCCCAAAGGGCTCGGGATGGTCCCCACCCCAAAAGGGGGCTCAGAAACCCCTGTGCTCATCCAGCATGGAAATGAGGGGGGGCTGGGGGGCACCCCAAAAGAGAGGCCGCCCCCCCACCACACCCTGCAGGATCTCGTCCGGCAGCACGGGGTTGGCAAGGTAGAGGTCGGTCTCCCGCGCCATGCTGGCCTCCCGCAGCCCCTCCACCAGGCGCCGGTACTCGTCTGCCAGCCGCCGCGCGTCCGTCTCCTTGATCCTGCGGCAGAGGGGGACGGGGGGGACGTGGTGATGGGGAGGGGACAACAACGCGGACAATGAGGGGGAGGTGAGGGGGGAACAATGGGGGGGAGGTGAGGGGGGGACACGCGCTCACTTTTGGATGGTGGCCTGAAGCGTGGCCACGTTGGCCTGGCAGCGGTCCAGCGTCCGGCGCGTGATGTTCACCCCCATGGAGTCGATGCAAACGTTGTCTGCAGGGACGGGGGACAGTGTCACCCCACCCCGGGTGACCCAGGGGACAGCGGGTGACACCCCAAAAATGGGTTCAGGGGGATGCTGACCAATGTTGTGGGCCTCATCGAAGACCACGACTGACTTCCTGGCCAGCTCCTTGGAGACCAGGTCGGCGATTTTGGGGTCCAGCAGGTAGTGGTAGCTGTAGACAACGATGTTGGCGTGGAGGATCTGCCGGGGGGGACACATGGGGACATTGAGAACCCTTTAGGGACAGATGAGCCACCCTAGAGCCCATCCCGGCCCCCAGACTCCCCCATACCGAGTAGCGGGCGAGGAAATAAGGGCACCAGCCCTTCTGGCGGCCGTGGGCCTTCAGGTCGTCCAGGTTGTAGATGCCGTAGGGGATGGGCACCTCGCGCCCATGGGTGTCGAAATCCTGGGGGGAGACCCCCGGGGGGGAGGCTGGAGGTCCCCGGGGAGACCCCGGGGGGGTGGGGGGAGCTGGGGGCAGGGGGAGGCACCCTGAGGTGGGGGGTGCCGTGGTGGGGGCAGAGGATTGGGGAAGGGGGATATGGGTGCAGGGCAGAGGTAGGCTGTGGCTGGGGGGCACGCTAGGGAGGTGGGGGGGTGGATGGGGAATGAGGGGGACCCCAGGGTGCTGGGGAGCTGGGGCACCCAATGGTGCTCGGGAGCTGGATAGGGAGTAGAGGGGCCCCAGGGTGCTGGGGACCCAGCTAGGGGATGGGGGGCACCCAATGGTGCTGGGGAGCCGGACAGGGAGTGGGGGCACCCCAGGGTGCCGGGAGCTGTTGGGGGCACCACAAGGCACCCAGGAGGTGGCAGGAGACTGGGGGGCACACCCGGGGGTCCCCAGGTGCCATTGGGGCCCCCTGGGCGGGGGAAGGCAGGACACCCTTGGGTGCCCGTCAGGGGCAGGGGGACCCCTGGCTGCCCGTCAGGGGATCGGGGGGATCCCTCACCTCGAAGAAGCGGCAGGCGGGCAGGGATCCGTCACGCTGGTGCTGCGCCCGCACGTAGGAGGCCGTCAGGCTCAGGCACCGGCTGTCCACCTCCTTCCCGAAGCGCAGCGAGGACACCTGCACCCCCGCGGTCACCCCGCTGTCACTGTGTCCCCCCAGGATCGCCCCTCCGCTGCCCCCAGTGGATCCCACCCGGTCCCCTGCCCACCTCGGGGTGGATGCAGAGGTTCTTCCTGGAGCTCAGCGCCAGCCCCAGGAACGGCACCTTCTCCCCCAGCTCCTTCTCGTAGAAATCCATCAGCTTCCGCAGCTCCTCGATCACCTGCGGCGGCAAGGCTCAGACGGATCCCTCGGGATCCCTTCCGGGATCTGCTCCCCCCACCTCTCCCCCAGCTCCTCATCCCACCTTCTCAATCTCCGGCACCGTGCGGGAGCAGTAGATGAGTTTGGTGACGTCCAGCGGCCGGGCCTGGGGACAGAGGTGATGCTAGGATCTGCGGGGCTGGGACCGGCCAGGATCCGCCGGGATCGGGCACCGGCACTCACCCGCTGATAGGCGACGATGAGCGACAGCAACGACACCGTCTTCCCGGTCCCCGAGGGCATCTCCAGCACACCGTGGCCCTGCGAGAGCAGCGGCGTCACCCCGGCGGGGATGTCCCCGGGGTGGGTGGATCCCAGCCCGCCGGGGATCGCCAGATCCCGCTGTACCTTGGCGTCCAAGGTCCTCTTGAGCTCCAGCATGTAGGAGAACTGCTCGGGGTAGATGTAGTCATAGGGGAAGTAGACCAGGAGGCCGTCGATGTTGAGCCTGCGGAGAGGCCAGGGCAAGGAGGGTTCCCACAAGGGATCCCGCCAGATCCCACCCCAGCGGGGCGGACCCTGCCAGACCCCGCTGTGCCCTGGGACCGGCGTGCCCCGGCCCAGCCGTGCCGTCCCCCCCTCGGCAGGCCGGTGACGGCGGCCGGGATCTGGTGGGCGGCGGGGTCCGGCGGGGGGGCCACGGTCCTGGGGCGGCCCCGGGGAGCCACTGCCGGTCTCAGCTCTCCACCACTGCCCTGGCAGGGATCCGCTCCGCGGCCGAGACTGCCAGGGATCACCGGGGATCCCGGTCCTCCCGTGGGCCCGGCACCCCCCGGGATACGTCGGGGACCCGGCCCTCCCGCGGCCGCCCCCCCCGCCGCGATCCCGGCCCCCGGGATCCCCCCGGGATCCCCCCGCCCCTCCCCGCTCACTTCATGGCTCCCGCCGCTCCCACACGCCACCGCCTCCAACGCGGCCCCGCCCCCCCAGTCCCCACCTCGGTCAGCTCCACCCTCCCATTGGCCGACGCGCTCCCGCCGCCCCGCCCTCTCCCTTCCGATTGGCGACGCGCACTGCCCATCAGGCGCGGGGGCGTGGCCGAGTCAGCAGCAGGCATGGAAAGCTGCGCGTTGGAGAAGCAATCGAGCGTCGAGGGCGGCGAGCTGAGCGCCGAGCCACGGAGCGGGCGGAGTTAAGGTGGCCCGGGGGGACGGTCCCCACGACGGGGCAACGCCAACCCCACGGGCGTGTCACCCCCCACCACCCGGAATGGGGTGTCCCCACCCGTGTCACCGCCCCGTCCTGGGTGGTGCTTCTCCACCCGTGTCACCCACCCACTGTCCCTGAGTGGGGTGTCCCCACTCATGTCACCCTCCCTGGTCCTGAGTGGGGTGTCCCCACTCGTGTCGCCCCCCGCGGGCGCCAGGGCCGGATTCTGGTGACGCCGTGGCACGGGCAGACGTCTCAAAGAGCTTTATGGCACACACAGCACGCTCGTCCCCCCTCGGGGGGGTCCCCAAACTGCAGCAGGGCCCCAGACTTGGGTGGGGGGGTCCCGGGTGGGTCCATCACTGCCAGGTCACACCTGGGGGGGGGGGGGGAGAAGAGAAATGGGGGGGTTAAAGGGGGGCAGAGAGAAAGGGGGTGGCGGGGGGCTGGTGGGGGCTCACCCGGGTGGCGGAGGCACGTGGCGGCCGCCGCTCCCTCCCTGGGGGGCTCGTGCCAGGGGCACCCCCTGTCTCCGCCGCGCGGCTGCTGCCGAAAAAGCCCGTGAGACCCCCAAAATGGGGGGGTGTGCCCCCCCCACCCCCCCGCAAGTCTCACCTCTCCCCAGGCAGCCGCCGCCGCCGCCGCGCTGCCAACGCCAGCCCCACGCCGGGGCCCAGCAGGGCGAGGGGGAGGGCGCAGGCGAGGGCGAGGGGCGCGGGGGGGTGGCGCTGGGGGGCCGGAGGGGGCCCCCCAACCTCCTCCTCGCAGCGGGACCCCATAAATCCGGGGGGACAGGCGCAGACGTGGCCGGAGAAGTGGGTGTAGCAGGTGGCACCGTGCAGGCAAGGGCCAGAGGCGCAGGCGTCGGCGCGTTGGCGGCAATCGGCGCCGGCGTAGCCGAGGGTGCAGGAGCAGGTGAAGGCGTTGGCGCCGTCCTGGCAGGTGCCGCCGTTGGCGCAGGGGTTGGGGGTACAGTCGTCAGCGTTGCGTTCGCACCGGCGCCCCGAAAAACCCGGTCGGCATTTGCAAATGGCGCCGCGACCCAAGTCCCGGCATTGGCCGCCTGCGCCAGGGGAGGGGGTCAGCGATGCCGAAGCGTGCCGGGGGGACGGCAGCGGGGGACGCGGGGGGACGCTCACCGTGCAGGCAGAGGTGGTCGGCGCAGCGGTCGGCGCGGCGCTCGCAGTTGGAGCCGCGAAAGCCGGGCGGGCAGCGGCAAGTGTAGCCGGCACCAGGGGCTGGGGCCGGGGCGCAGGCGCCGCCGTTGAAGCAGGGACCGAGGGCACACGGGGATGGCGGCACCTCTGGGAGAGGCTCCGGTATCGCCAACCGCCCCGCGGCCGGGAGCAACGCCGACGACACTGGCGCTGCTGGGGCCGTTGCTGGTGCTACCGCTGGTACTTCTGGGGCCACCGCTGGTACCACCACCACTGGTGCTTCCAGGGCCACCGCCGGTGCTGCCGGTGCTGCCGGGGCCACCAGGGCCACCGCCGGTGCTGCCGGTGCTGCCGCTGGTGCTGCTGGGGCCACCAGGGCCACCGCCGGTGCTGCCGGTGCTACCGGGGCCACCACTGCTGCTGGTGCTTCTGGTGCTGCCGGCGGCCGTCCCGGGCCGGGGGTGTCACAGCGCGGCCCCAGGGAGTCGCTCCCGTGACCCTGCGTGGGCAGCGCCGTTACCGGGACAGTGGGGACGGGGGGTACTAGACCCCCCCGGTGTGGGGGAACACCGGGGGGGTCCCTGGGGTGACCCTGGGGGCCTCCTGGGGTGACAGGGAGGGTGCCGGTGCGGGGATGGGGGGGGTCCCACTCACCCCGCAGGTGCCCCTGTTGGAGCAGGCGCTACCGTTGGCACCCGGGGGGGCACAGGCTTCCCGGCACCTGCCTGCAGGGAGAACGTGGGGTGTCGGGGCACCCCAAAACCCAGGGGACACCCCAGGGGTGCTGGGGGCCCCCCCAAGAAAGACCGGGGAGGGAGGGGTGCTGGGGATCCCCCCAGGGGACGGGGTACTCACGGCGGGCACAGCAGGGGGCCAGCAGCGGTGGGGGCCGGCAGGCAGCAGCAGGGGGCAGCGGCGGGGGCAGGGGGCAGCGGGGGCGCAGCGGGGGCCGCGGGCGGGGGCGGCAGCGCAGACGGGTGCCGAAGCGCAGGCCCCCCGGCCCCCCCGCCAGGGACCCCCGGGGAGAGGTGCTGCCGGGCCACCGCACGCCCCAAGAGCCGGTCCTGGGGCCCTGGGGCACCCATCAGCACCCACAGCCCCCCAAACCCCCTTTGCCCCTCTAACCCTCCCTCCTCTAACCTTTGCCCCTCTCTCCCCCCCAAATCCATGGATTCCCATTCACCCCCCAAACATCCAGGGCTCCCCTTTTCCCTCCCAAATCCTAATTTGCCCCCCAAAACCGCACAGACCACCATTTGCCCCCCATCTGCCTCCCCACCCCTATTTGTCCCCCATTTACCCCGTGGGACCCCATCTGCCCCCCTTATCCCTCATCCACCCCCTGTGGCACCTCCATTCCCCGCCCCCAATATCCATGGCCCCTATGTGCCCCCTGGGGCCCCAAGTCCCCCCACTCACCCCCAGAGCCTTTGGCCTCCTCCAGCCGCCACGACTCGATGACGAGGGAGACGGTGCCCTGGGGAGGGGCCGGGGGGCAAAAAGTGGGGGTGGGGTGGGTGGTGTGTCATTCCTGGTCTCTTGGGGGTGCCGGGGCCATGGCGGGGGTCAGACTTGGGGGGCGGTCCTCACCGGCCAGGGGAAGGCGAAGGGCAGGCGGAGGATGCGGGGAGCCCCGGGGTGGGCGGGGGTCCAGGGGGCTGTGGGCGACCCCCAGGCTGCAGCCGACCCCCCCGGGGGGCCGCAGGCAGAGGCGAAAGACGAGGGGACAAGAGGGGGGGCCCCCACACGGCCCCCCCGGGCCCCCCCGCGCCGACAGCACCCGCAGCTCCAGCACCCCGGCTGGCTGCACCTGCGGGCGGGCGTCAGCGACCCAAACCCCCGGCACCCCCCAGAACCCCCAAATCCAGAGCCCCCCAGCACCCCAAAATACCCCTCAGGGATGCCCTAGCACCCAAATAGCCCTCAAATACCCCCAGCACCCTAAACCGGCCCCTTAGGACCCCCCAGCATCCAAAACCTGCCCCAAGCACCCCGCCAACTCCCCAGGAACACCCCAAATACCACGGAGCCCCCCAGCCCTACAAAGAGCCCTCCGAGACCCCTGCAATTCCCCCCCAGCATCCCAAATACTCCTGGAATTCCTCCCCCCAGGCTCAAGACCCCCCGGGACCACGAAGGGACACTCGAAGCACCCCAGGATCTCCCAGATCCCCCAGGGACCCCCCTGAAAATGCCCAAGGGTCTCCCCCAGCCTCCTAAGACCCCCCAGGCCCCTCCCCGGGGTCAGGCTCACCGGCGGGGGGCAGAGGAGGGCGAGGAGGGCGGCCAGCAGCAGAGCAGCCATGGCCGGCACCGGGGCGGGGGGGGGCCGGATCCGGGCCGGGGGGTCCCGCCTGCTCCCGGTCTCAGCGGGGTCTGAGCCCACCGCCCCCCCCAAGACCCCTTTCTAAGGGCCCCGCCCCGCCCCCTGCTCACAGGCCCCGCCCCCGCCCACAGGCCACGCCCCCAAAGGAGATGCAGGGCCCTCCCCCATCCCGAAAGGGGGATCCAGCCCCATAACACCCCCCGAAGGGGTCGGCTCCTGCCCCACAACCTGCCCCTATGAGCCTGGATCGGGGCCATAGCCCCTCCCACCCCCCCAAAGGGCCCAGATCCGACGAAGCACCAGGGAGGGGGCCGCTCCGCGTCCCCAAGCAGCACAGTGCACCCGCAGCTCCACGTCACCCTTTATTCACCCCCGCTGGGGTCAGACCCCCCTCCCCAAAACCCTCAAATCCCCCCAAACCGGGGCCACACCCGGCCCCCCCGGCCACGGGGCCGCCAGCGCCTCCGACCGCATCGTCCGGGTGCCGCGTCACCCCCTGCTCCTGCGGTGCGGGCAACCCGGGTGTGTCCCCCCCGCCCCAGCCTTGCGCCGCTGACATCACGGCACCGTCCCGCTGACATCACGGCACCGTCCCGCTGACATCACGCTGACGTCACTGCTGCTTGGAACGGGGCCAGAGGCGGCCGGCCAGGGAGCCCAGGAAGAGCCCCGTCGGCTTCTTGCCCTGCGCCAGCTCGGCCAGGCGCTGCTGCTCCTCCTGTGCCCCGGATTCGGGGCGAAAAACAGCCGTTATGGGCAATTAAGTGCCGCCACCCCCCCTGCCCCGTGTCGCGTGTCCCCCCCGGCGCGTCCCCACCTCCTCCAGCTGCGACCGGCGTCGTTTAAAAGCCGCCAGCGGATCCTCCTCCAGCGCGTAATTCTCCAACACCGTCCGGACATCCTCCACCCCGCTGAGAGCGATAGCTGCGGGGACAGAGGGGTCAGGGGGGCTCGGCGGGGGGTCGGGGATGAAGCGGGGACGTTTGGGGACGCGTTTACTCACTTTTGAGGAAAGCGGTGAGGTCATAGAGCGCACGGTCGTCGGAGCTGCCGTCCCAGCGGGGCAGCGCCAGCCCGTTGTAGGGCTGCAGGCAGAAGGCTTCTCTCCGGCAATCCACCACCACCACCTTCGCCGGGTCTCTGTTGAGGCAGGAGATGTCCTGGGGGGGGACAAGGGGGGGACAGTGAGGGGCTGGTGGAGGGCGGGGGGGTCACCGAAGTGCCTGTCCCCCTCCCCTGCCCTCCCTGGCCCCCCCACCTTGACGTGGTGCCCGTCCATGTAGCGGGTGGCGTCGCGGAAGAGGCGGTAGGAGACGAAGCCGTGGGGGTCCACGCTGTCAATGAGGGGGAAGGCGGTCTGGGGGGGGGAGAACGGGGGGGGTGAGAGGGTGGGGACACCCCGAGTGGCCCTGTCACCTCCCGGGGTGGCCGCGTCCCCCCCAGCTTCGCGCTCACCATGCCGGTTTCAGAGGTGAAGACGACGATCTCGTAGAGGGGCGCGAGCTGCTGGAGGAGGCTCTCGATGCCCGGGCGCTTCTTGAAGCGCCAGCCGGTGACGAGCTGGTTTTGGGGGGGACAAGGAGGTGTCACCGGGGGGTGGCAGCGGGGGCAGGGCACGGGAAGGCTCGGGGGACACTCACCGACCACTCGGGGTGCAGCAGGACGTCGGTGAGCTCAATGACGAGGGTGTAGGGGGGCTGGTAGTAGGGTTCGCGCAGGGGGTCCGGCAGCAGCTTGGGGCTGGTGGGCTCGATGATCATCTGGGGGGGTCAGGGGGAAGGATGGAGCCCCCCAAGTATGGGGACAAGCCACCAGCGTGGGGACAAGGGTCCCCAAAAGGGGAGAGCATCCCCGCACTGGTGCAGGGGCAAGGGCTGGAGCGTGGGGACGAAGCGCCCTGGCAAATGGGGACGAAGCCCCCCCAAAGCGGGGACAGGAGCCCCGGCCTCATGACAAAGACCCCAAGGTGGGGATAAGGACCCCAAATCGGTGACAGAGGACCCCAAAACAGGGATGTGACTCCCCAGCACTGAGGGAATAGGGATCCAAAATGTCCCCAAGATGGGGACAAAGCTCCCCAGAAGAGTGAAAAAGCTCTCGGGACAGGGACAGCCGCCCCTGAGCAGATGAAGCCCCCCCAAAATGGGGGACACCCCCCCCCCAAACAGGTCCCCGCGTACCTGCCTGTAGTCCTTGAAGTACTTGTAGGTCCTGCGGAGCTGCTGGATGCCCACAGGGTCTGCGGAGCCAAGGCCAGCGCAGGTGAGGGTCACCCAGGGTCCCTGCTGTCCCCAAGGGGGGTGACAGTTCCCCCCCACCCTCCCCTCGCCAGGATGAAGACCAAAATGCACAAAAAAAGCCCCTTTTGGGTAACAACGGGGCGTTAAAAACCTCGTAAAAGCCTCCAGCCACGACACCGAAGTGTCAAAGGCCCCGAGGATGTGATGTGTCCCCTACCGGGGGCTGTCACCCCCCCCCCGGGGGTGTCTGGGGACGTCACTCACCGCCATCGAACTCATCGGGGATCTGTAGGGAGAAGAGGGAGGCAGAGGGTTAAAACGGGGACAGCAAGGAGGACACGGTGGGTGCAGGGCTCGCGGTGGCACCAGAGGGGCTGTGGCACCGAGGGGGAAGGGACACACGAGGTGACAGGGACAATTCACAGGTAGGTGACACCGTTTCCCTCTGGTTTCCTTCTGCTGACTGAAGTCCTCGTCACCCCACTGATATTCCTGTCACCCCACTGGTGTCATCGTCACCTGCTCAGCGCTTCCCCCCTGCCTCACCCCGTTTGATGTCCCCGTGTCCCCCCTGCCGGTCACCGGAGACGGGCAGGGCAATTCGCACCTCTCCCTCCCCGGGGAGCCACGCCACACATCAAAACACCCCTCAACACCTCCCAGATTCTCCAATAAAGGGGGTTTGGGTGACAAAAACACCTCCCCTGAGTGTGACAAGGACTGTCAGTCCCTTTGGGGACACGCCACTCCCTCTGGGGACACGTCACTCCCCTCAGGGACATGGGGCCCCTACACCCCACTCAATGGAAACACCCCAAAATAAGGGAAAACGCCAGTGACAGAGGACGGACGGGGACACATAGGCAAGGGAGGGAGAGGAGGAAGGTGCTAAGCCCCTGCGATGTCCCCAGATGTCCCCAAAGGGCAGGGAGGGGACATCGGAGCAGCCCCCCTGCCTAAAAAAAGGGGCGGGGGGGGGGGAAGAACCGCTGCTGAGCGCCCCTCACCTTGGCACCATGCTCGTCCACCGCGTTGCTGCCTGCGGGAGGGGGAGAGCGGAGGTGAGGAGGGGCTGCGGTGGCACCAGCGGCAGAGGGGACAAGCGGGGGACGCCAGGGACTCACCGAAGATGTAGACGAGTGCCACGCTGGTGCCAGCACCCAGCAGCCCCGCCAGGCGCAGGGCCAACCGCCGGGCAGCCGCCATCCGCTCCCGCCGCTGCCGCTCTTCCTCCTCCTCCTTCTCTGAGCCGGGGGTGCGTCCCAGGGGTCCCTCTGCCGCCTACAGGGTGGGGGGACACTGTGAGCCCTGGGGACAAGGGGGGAGTCCTGGGGATGGCTGGGGAGTCCCCGGGATGGCCAGGGACACTTGGGGACAGCTGGGGAGATCTGAGGATAGCCAGGGACATCCAGCGAGCCCCAGGGTCAGTCAGGGACAGCCGAGGAGCCTCCTCGGGCCTTTGGGGACACTTTGGGGACACCTGGGAAGCTCCAGGGACGTCCGAGGATGAGCAGGGACATCCAGGGAACTTCAGGGACACCTGGGGAGCCCCAGGGTCAGTCAGGCGCAGCCAAGAAGCCTCCTAGGGCCCTACTTTGGGGACACCTAGGATGCTCTGGGGATGTCCGAGGACATCCAGGGAGCTCCAGGGACACCTGGGGAGCCCCAGTGACAGCCAGGGACACCCGTGGAGGCCCAGGGACCCTTGGGGACCCCCAGGGATGTCCGAGGATGGCCAAGGGACAGCCAGGGAGCCCCGAGGACCCCTGGGGACACCCAGAGAGCCCAAGGGACCCCAGCGGAGCCCTAGGGATGGCCGAGAACGGCCAGGGACAGACGGGGAGCCCTGGGAACACCCAGGGACACTCAAGAGACTCCCAGGGACCCCCGAGGACAGCCGGAGAGGGCCGGGGACGGCCGCGGAGCCCTGGGCAAGGAAGGGCCAGAGAGGACCGGGGACATGCGGGGACACCTGGGGACACCCGTGGAGCCCCCGTGCCCCCCCCCGCCCCGCGGGGCCCTCACCACCCCCTCAGGCCCAGGCCCGGCCCTGCCCGCTGGGCTCAGCCCACCTGGTGCCGCCGCAGCCGCTCCCGCAGCACCGCCTCGGTGCCGGCGGTGCCGCTGGCGGCTCGGCCCAGCGCGGCGCGGGCCCGGCGGGCCCCCAGGGCGGCGCAGGCCCCGCAGGCCGCCACCGCCCGCCCGGCCGCTGCCGCCGCCGCCATCTTCCCGCACCGCGCGCCCCAGGGCGCAGGCGCCGCCGCAGCGGCCAATCCCCTTCCCGCGCCGTCAGCCAATGAGAGACGGCGGGGAGAGAGAAAGAGGAGGAGGCAAGACGCGAGGGGCGGAGCGCAAGGGCCGACGACCAATGGCGGCGCGGCTACTGGCCAATGGCGGCGTCGGGGAGGCTGAGCCGGCGTCGGGAGAGCCAATGAGGGGAGGAGGCGGCAGGGGAGGCAGGGCGCAGAACACGTGGGCGGCCGGCGCCGAGCCCCCTCCACCTCGCCGGCTCCAGGGGGCGGGGGGCCCGGTTCAGCCCCCTCCCCCGGCCCCGCGAGTCCCGCTTCAACCCCCTCCCAGCCCCATGGGGGGGCCGGTTGAACCCCCCTTTCCCCAGCTCTATGGAGTACTGGGGCCCTGGTTCAACCCCCCCCCCCCAGCTCCATGGAGTACTGGGGCCCTGGTTCAACACCCCCCCGCCGGCTCTATGGGGCGGTGGGGGGAATCACTTCCACTCCCCCATCCCCATAGCCGCCCCCCCGGAGGGCAGCACAGAGGAGGGAGGGGATGCCGCACCCACAGGCGTTTATTCCACACCTAAACCTCGCTACAACCAGCAGCACAGAGAAGGGGGAAAAATAAAGGGGGGGGGGAATGGTGGGACACAAAGAAAATGGGGGGCAGCGGGGGGGGCACTCAAGCCTCCAGCAGTTTGCCGAGGAAGCGGAGGTTGAGGATCTTGAGCTGCTCCTCCAAATCCATGCGGACAATCCCATCCTCCCCGTCGATGCTGAGCAGGATCCCGGTGGCTTCGCGGTCCTCCCCCAGGATCACCTTTACCTGCGGGGAGGGGGGGCATTAGGGCCGTGAGGCGGGGAGGGACCTTGGGGGGGTCCCAGAGGGGCTTGGGGGGTCCCAGTGTAGCACTTGAGGGGATGTCGAAGGTCCACAGGGGACCGTGGGGTGGGGTGGGGCTGTGGGGGAGTGCTGGGGGGCCCCTACCTTGTTGCTCTTGGTGGGGGTGACAGGCTCGAGGTGCTCGCTGGAGATGCTCACCACCTTCTCGCTGTCCTTCAGGTAGACGGAGCACATCCCGCCCTACAGAGCCAAAGTGGGGGGGGTCAGCATCACCCTGTGTGTCCCAACCCCCAAAACCGCCCCCAAACCCCCACCCCTGGGTCTCACCGTGACGCTACGGATGACGCCGGTCTGTCCTACCGCCTGACTGTCCAGGTAGGTGTCACGGACCTTCACCTGGATGTCGGTGGTCACCCAGTCGCTGGAGCTCTGCTCAATCCCCGATCCGGGGGTGTGGGGGTTGTACCCCCCCGGGGAGGGGGCCCCAGGAGTCATGGGGCTGTAGCCCACCGGGCTGGGGCTAGGGCTGGCCTTGGGGGAGAGAAAGGAGGCAGCATTGTGAGGGGTAGGGGGCTATGAGGGGTGTAGGGGGCTATGAGGGGGTTAGGGAGTGTAGGGAGACTATGAAGGGGTTTAGAGGGGTGTAGGGGGCTATGGGGTCGTGTAGGGGGTTATATGGGGACTACGAGAGGGTTTAGGGGGTATAGGAGAGCTATGAGGGGGTTGAGAGGGGTGTAGGGGGCTATGAGGTGGTTTAGGGGGCTATGAAGGAGCTTAGAGGGGTGTATGGGGTCATGTAGGGGTTATATGGGGGACTAGGAGAGGGTTTAAGGGGGTACAGGGGGGCTATGAGGGGGTTTGGAGGGGTGTAGGGGGCTATGGGGTCGTGTAGGGGGCTATGGGGTCGTGTAGGGGGCTATGGGGACTATGAGAGGGTTTAAAGGGGTACAGGGGGGCTATGGGGTCGTGTAGGGGGACTACAAGAGGGTTTAGGAGGGTATAGGGGGGCTATGAGGGGGTTCAGGGGGTCTGGGGGTACCTGGTAGGCCATGGGTGATGGCGTGGGGTGGTAGCTGGCTGGTGAGTGGGTGTTCTGGTAGCCCACGGGGCTGGGGGCCACTTGGTGGTAGCTTTGGGGACTGGGGCTGGGCTGGTAGGAGCCCTGCGGCGAGGGGACGGCGTAGGGCGAGAACTGGTCCGTGTTGTACCTGGCAGGGGGAGGAGAGGTGGCAGAGGGAGGGAGTTTGAGGATTTGGGTTCAGGGTCCCCCAGGGCCGTGCTTCGGGGTCCTCCAGGAGCACAGTTCCCCCCCCCAGGGGTGTAGTTCAGGGTCCTCTGGGGCTGCGGTTTCACCCCGGGACCCCAATTCAGAGGTGCCAGGACCATGGCTCCCCCCAGGTCTGTGTTTCGGGGTCCCCCAGGAGCAGCTTCCCCCCTTGGGTTGTGGTTTGGGGTCCCCTGGGGCTGTGGTTTCACCCCGGGACCCTGATTCAGGGGCCATGGTGCCATAGTTCCCCTCCAGAACCATGGCTTGGGGTCCCCCAGAGCAGTTCCCCCCCCCAGGGCTGTAGTTTGGGGTCCCGCAGGAGCACAGTTACCCCCCAGAGCCGTGGTTTGGGGTCCCCCAGGAGCACAGTTACCGCCCAGAGCCGTGGTTTGGGGTCCCCCAGGAGCACAGTTACCCCCCAGAGCCGTGGTTTGGGGTCCCCCAGGAGCACAGTTATCCCCCCAGGGCCGTGGTTTGGGGTCCCCCAGGAGCACAGTTACCGCCCAGGACCGTGGTTCGGGGACCCCTGGGGCCTGCCATGGGGCAGAGGGAGCACTCACATGGCCGGCGTGCCGGGGGTCTGGGGGTTGTATGGCTGGTTGACCTGGGGGGATGAGGGGTCAGGGTAGCCGGGGGTCTGCGGATTGGGGGTGCCCCCATAGCCCTGCGGCGAGGGCGTGGGCTCATCATCGAAGCCGTACTCGAAGTCCTCGTCGGCCCTACGGGGGACAGATGAGCGTTATCATCACAGCGGGGCCATCCTGGTGGCCGGAGACCCCAAAACGGGGCTGTCCCGGTGGGAGGGACCCCCCCGTACCCACCTGGAGGGCGTGTTGGGGTTGTTGGGGTCCCAGGCACCGCTCTGGGCGGGCGTGCGGCTGCCGTCATGCAGCGGCGTCTGCGAGCCGTAGTGCGGCGTGCGGCTGCCTGCGAGGGTCCCGCAGCGGCTCCATCAGTCCCACCCCGTGCCCCCCGAGACCCCCTTCTCCCTGTCCCTGGCACACTTCAGGCCCGTCACCTCCAGATCACATCGGGGTCCTCCAGGGTCCCATCTCATCCCGATCCATCCCCCCAGAAGCCAGCCCTGAGTCCCCTCTGTGTCCCCAGAGTCCCCCCAATCCCTGTCCCCTCCATCCCCGTGTCCCCCCAGTCCCCTCCATGTCCCCCAAGGCCCCACTTCATCCTGGTGCATCCCCCCAGGCCACCCCAGGGTCCACCTTACCCCGTTCCCTCCATCCCCCCATGTCCCCCAAGGTCCCATCTCATCCTGGTCCACCCACCCAGCCACCCCAGGGTCCCCTCTGTGTCCCCAGGGTCCCCCTAATCCCTTGTCCCCTCCATCCGTTGTCCTCCCGTGCCACTCACCGTCGTGCAGGGGGGTCTGCGAGCCGTACATGGGGGTGCGGGAGCCGGAGCCGTACATGGGGGTCTGGGAGCCATACATGGGGGTGCGCCCGTAGGCCGACGTCATCCCGCCTGGGCGGCGTGAGCCCCTGTGGGGACACGCGGGTGTCAGGGGACACGCGGGTGTCAGGGACATGGTGCCAGTGGGGGACGGGGACCCCCTAAAAGAGCCCCACTCATGTCTGCGGGTATCATCCACCCCGGGGAGGTTCTGGCCCAAGTGTCACCAACGCTGAGGGCCACCCTGACCCGTTGGGGGTGTCTCCGAGGGCCACCCTGACCCGTTGGGGGTGTCTCCGAGGGCCACCCTGACCCGTTGGGGGTGTCTCCGAGGCCCACCCTGACCCGTTGGGGGGGTGTCTCCGAGGCCCACCCTGGCCCCGGTGTGCCCGTCCCCCCACTCACACGGTGGTCAGGCGCTGGCGGTCCACTGAGATGGTCTGGCAGGTGGAGTGCAGCTCCACGCGGGCCGTCGACTCCGTCGCATCCTTCACCACCCCGATGTAGCCTGCGGGGTGGGATGGGGCTCAGGGTGGGCACCCGGGCATCCCTCAGGCCCCCTCCCGTTTACAGGGGGGGCAAATGGGCACCCGGCACCCCGCCAGAAGGCACCCACCTTTGTAGGGCCCTTGGGAGATGCGCACCGTCTGCCCGATGAGGTCATTATCCCGCCGCCCGCGGCCACGGCTCATGCCGCCGCCGCCGAAACCACCACGTTGGCCTGTGGGACCGAGACGGGGCTCGGGGGGGTCCGTGGGGACACCTCCCCGGCCTCGGGGACACCCAACACTCACCAGCCCCGCTGGGGTGCATCGGGCTGCTGATACGGGGACTCATGGGGGCGAAGCCACCCACGGTGAAGTTGGTGACGTCCCGTGGCTGTGAGGAGAGAAAATGGCACCTGAAGGGGGGGGGCCAGCAGCAAAACCGGGGGGCTGTAGCCCCCCCCAGCAGTCCCCAGGGGTGTCCCCAGCGCGTCCCCACCTTGGAGCCGCCCGCCAGGACAAGGTGCCGGGTCTTGCAGACGAACATGCCGCCGTTCTCCACCAGCTTCTTGCAGTGCAGGAAGGCGAAGCCCCGGAAGAGATGCCGGATCTCCCCCTCGCGGCCCTGTCCCGGTAAAAAGGGGGGTTAAGCCCCAGTAGAAAGGGAGGGGCAACCCCCGAGAGGTGACCGGATCCTTCCCTCAGCAACGGGAAGGACCCAGAGGGTGCTGGGAGGGATCCGGTGTCCCCTCAGTGCTGGGAGGGATGCAGGGGGAACCTGGTATCCCCTCAATGCCGAGAGGGATTCAGGGAGGCGCTGGGAGGGACCCCCAATACACCACAGACCCCCCCACGTTGCCAGGAGGGACCCAGCTCACCCCAGGGACGGTCCCTGAAGGAGGGGCAGACCCAGAGCAGCACCAGCAAGGACCCAGAGCACCTCTGAGGGCCCCCAAAGCACCAGGAGGGGCCCATCACACCCGCAGGACCCCCCCCCGCCCACCAACCCCGTAAGCCCCTACCGAGTGAGGCCCGTCTATGACTTTGACAATGTCCTTGACATGGATGTTGTTCTGCTCCGAGTCGAGGGCGACAGCGAAGCGGTTGTCCTTCTTCCTGGTGACGGCTTGGTGCCGCACCGTCACCACCTTCCCGTACATGTTCAGCACCTGCGGAGATGGCGAGAGGCTGCGAGGGGAGGCGGCCAAAATCGGGGACCCTGCTGGGGCAGGGGACATGGCTTCGGCATGGGGCCAACCACGGAACCCCCCCCCCAGGGCAGGGGACATGGCTCTGGCATGGGGATGAGCATGGAAACCCCCCCTGGGCAGGGGACACGGCTCCTGCGGGCGTCCCCGGGGAGCTGGGACTCACCTGGAAGGTCTCCCGCTCCAGACGGACGATGACGCCCACTGTTTGGGGGTCCAGCTGCACCAGCTCGCCCCACTCGTGCTGCCCCCCCACATCCACGCCAGATGCTGTCTCTGAGCAGAGCTGCAGGTCCCGCGGCAGAACCTTGAGCTGGTGGCGAGGAGTGTGAGATGCAGCCGTTTCCCCTTTTTCCCCCCAAAACCAGCCCATTTTGGGGTGGGCCACGGTGCTGAGTGGGACTTTTCACCCCCCAAATACCTCGTGCATGGTGAGGTCGGAGAAGAGGATGACGAAGTTTTCCTCCACCCTCACGATCAGCCCTGTGTCGCCCTCGAAGCGCCCCGCGATCACCTTGACGTGGTCCCCCATCTTGAAATACTTCCGCAGCTCCTGAGCCGGGAACTCCAGCATGTCCTGGGGCGGGAGGGGAAGAGAACGCCGTGGGCATGGGGAGAAGGGGCTGGTGGGGTTTGGGGTGGCCGCAGCGGCCCCGGGAGGCACCCGGCGTCGCTCCCCGGGGACTCCCTGACCTTCAAGTCCTCATGTTTGGGCATGATGGTGATCTTGTTGCCATCGACGCTGAGGATTTTGCCCTGCAGGTTGATCAGCTCGCCCTCGCACACCTCCACGTTGTCGCCAGGCTGGAAGTTGTGCTCTCGTTCCTTCCCTGGGATGGCAGGGATGGTGAGGGGCTGGCACTGCGGGGTGGACGACGGGGGGACGGTGGCGACACCTGCTTACCTGTGCTCTCTGTCACCACCTCCAGGTCGATGCCTTCGGGCTGGTCCTCGAACTTCTCCAGCTCCGACAGGGTGGGCTTCACGCCCTCCGTTATCTGCCAAGAGCAGAGCCAGTGGCCAAAACGCTCTGTTACCACCCGGGTTGGTGGTACTGTCCCCACCGAGGAACAACCAGCTTCCCAACAACCCTCGGCGTTAGAAAGGAGGTGGTTTTGGGGAAAAACCAGGGAGTTTTGGGCTCAAACCCTGGTGCAGCAGGGCGGCAGCGCTCACCACGGCCGACATGGCGAAGCTCTTGAAGAGGAATCCCTTGCGGCTGTAGCGGTTGCCTTCGAAGATGAGGAAGTCCCCGTCGGATGCCACATCGCCTCCCAGGGACCTGGGACAAACCCCAAATCACCCCCTCAGGGACGAAAACCCCTGGGCAAGAGACCTCCCCAGGGACAAAAACCCTCCCTCGGTGAGGGCAGCTCCCCTGGGGGGTCTTCTGGGGCCATGTCCGATGTCCCCTGGCGCGGTGACGGTCGCCTACCGGATCTTCTCGGCGTCGAAAAGCCGCTGTGGGGGTCGCTTGAACTTCTTCCTCTTGGCGAACCAGTCTTTCTGCGGGGCGGGGGGCAGCGAGGGGTGAGCGAAGGGCGGCAGCGTGGCGGCAGTGCCGGCACCGACACGGCGTGGATCCGCTTACCAGGCTCATGCGGGCTTTGATCCGGTCAAAGTCGATGCGGGGGATCATCTTGAGTGAAATCTGGTTCTGGCTGGGCTCCACGTAATCCACCTGGGGGGCACAAACGCAGGGTGAGCCAGGCGTGTCCCCCTCCACGGTGTCCCCGTCCCCGTCCCCTCCTCACCTGGGCGATGTCGTCCTTGTAGATCCCCCTCTTGAGGCGCACCCAGGATTTGGGCTTGAGGTTGGTGACCTCCTTCACCACCTTGAGAACGTCGGTCATCTCCTTGATGGGGACCATCTGCTGGTTCCAGTAGCCCATGCGCAGGTTGCCCACCCCCTCGATCGCCTGCTTGACGTGCGTCTGCTTGTAGGCCTCCACGTAGATGTAACCCTTGACGTGCTCGGGGGCCACCACCGACTTGATCTGCAGGGGCTGGAGGACAAGCGGATGCGTTGGGGACACGCTGGGGACACCGCGGCACTCTGACCCCCCTCTCCGGCCGCAGCCCGGCTCTCCCACGGCCTCACTGTGTCGGTGAACTGGTAAGCGATGAATTTCCGCATCAGGGCGATGGCCGTGGCGCGCTCCTCGCCGATCTGGGGACAAAAAGGACGTTTTAGGGGTGGCGATGCAGCCCCCCTCACCGCACTGAGCCCTCCCCGTGCCCCCCACCCCAGCACCCACCTTGCACTTCACGGTCCAGAGATTGGGGTCCCTGTACGGGGGCGGAGAGGGAAACACCGTTACAGGGTGGCTCGTCCCGATTTGCTCCTTTTTCTTCCCAAAACCACGTGAGTTTTTCCCCCTGCCCTGCCATGAGACTTACTTGACTCCCGGCAGCAGCTGCTGCTGCGTGATGTCGTCCGAGAGCTCGTCGGAGCCACCGTAAACACTGAAAAAAGGGAAAATTATAAAGAAAATAATGAAAAGGAAAGGTGGTGAGGAGAGGGGGGACGCTCCTCGTTGCGCCGGGGATGGGGACAAGGACTCACGTCTCTCCCACCGAGGACTTGGCGTATTTCTTCATGTAATACTCGCCCAGCTCCTCCTCGCGCTGGTCCCTGCGGAGAGAAAAGGAGACGGGGAGGCGTCAGTGCGGCCCCTGCCGCCCTGACAGACCGACGGACACACGGACAGAGCCGCCGTCACCTCCAGAGGTTCTGCAGCCGCCGAGCGCCGGAGCGATCCTCATCCAGCACCACGTTATCGATGTTGGAAGCTGCGAGGAAGAGGAAGGTGGGGATGGAGCAGGGGGGTGGGATGGGCTTGCTTGGCCCCGGGGGTGGGGGGACCCCGAGGGGAAATGGGGGGTGGCGGGGTGATTTGGGCTTACCTTCGATCTCTTCTGCTCGGGAGGAAGGAGTGGCGGTGAAGGATGGAGCAAATAATAGCGGCAAAACCACCCGCGGGTGAGGGGGGAACAAAGGGGAAGGAATCAAAATTCAGACGGTGGCACGGTGGGAAAAAGGAGGGGGAAAGAGGGGGGGGAAAGCAAAAGAAAAACCCCAGGCGAGCGCGGATGAGATGTGCTGAGCGGACAGACATGGGGAGGGAGAGATGGAGGGACAGCGGGAGGCGGGGGGAGACGCGCCGGCCCTCCCGCCCCCTGGGATGGGTTTTGGGGGGAAAAAGGGGCTGGTGGGGGGGCTCTTTGGGTTGGCCCCCAAAGAGCTGCACTTCCATCCTCTTCCTCGGGCCTCCAGGGCAGGGAAGGGACCTGGCAGGGCCCCCAAAGGCCGAGGGGGGCTCCCGAAGCCCCAGGGGGGGCCCCCAAAGCGGCGTGGGGACACTCCTCACCTTTCTCCAGGATGTCCTCCGCCCCGTCCTCCCACTGGTCCTCGTCTTCGTACTCGTCATCCACATCTGGGGGGGGTCAGGGCGGTGAGCGGGGCCGGGGGGGCAGCAGCGACCCCCCCATTGCCCCCACAGCCCCCCCAGCTCACCGGCCTCGTCCAGGATGAAGCCGCCATGGCGTGGCTTTTTGGCCGGTCGGTCGTCATCTTCCTCCTCTTCCTCCTCGTCGTACTCCTCCTCCTCTTCCTCCTCCTCCTCCTCGGCCTCCTCCTTCTCGCTGCCGGCCGGGCTGGCACGCTCCTCCTCGGCCTGCAGGAGTTTGGGGGGGTGAGGGAGGGCACCCACACGTGCCCCCTGCCCCTCCCCCGCTGCAGCCTTCAGCCTCACCTCGTTCTCCTCGGCCTCCTCGGCCTCGCTGCTGCGCTCGCTCTCGTCCTCCGAGAAGTTGCTGTCGTCGCTGTCCGACATGGCGGCGCTGGGGGGTCTGGGCGGGGAGAGGGGGTGTCCTGGGGGACGGGCAGTGGGGTCTGGGGAAGTGGGGGTGTCCCGGGAGGACCTGGGGGGCAGGCAGGGGGGTCTGGGGGTGTCCTAGGGGATGGGGGACATGGGGGTGTCCTCGGGGTAGCTGGGGGAACAGGCAGGGAGACATGGGAGTGTCCCGAGAGGCAGTCGGGAGGGTCTGGGGGTGTCCCGAGGGGGGGGGGGGGGGGGAGCAGGGGGAGATGGGGGTGTCCTGGGGGACGTGGGGAGGGTCTGGATGGGTGGGGAGAGACAGGGGTGTCCCGGGGGATCTGGGGGGCAATGGGGGGTTGTTCCGTGGGGACGCAGGGCGGTGATACCGGGCTGGCCCGGGGCAGGAAGCGCAAACAGACCGGTACGAACCCCTGGGACAGCCCCACGCCGGGAACGGCCCTACCGGGACCCGCCCCCACCAGGGGCCTGAATCCCAGATCTGGCCCCGGGGGGGTGTCACGGGGGGGTGTCACGGGTGGCTCCGGGGGGGGGGGGGGGGCATCCCCTGGGGGGGTCCCCGCCTCCGCCACCTTACCGCCGGAGGGGACGGCGGCTCCGCTCCGCCCTAGGCCTCGGCCCGGCCTCTCTCCAGGCCCCGGCCGCGGCCGCGGCCCCGGCCCCGCTCCGCCGTCGGCCGCACTCCCGCCTCGGCCCGGCCCCGCTCTCGGCCTGGCCTGGCCTGGTCTATCCTATCCCGGCCCGGTCCCGGCTCGGCCCGGCCCCGCTCCCGGCCCCGCCGCTGCCTCTCGCGAGAGCCGCCCCAGCGTCACGTGAGGGGGGTGGGCGGTGCCGGCGGCAGTCACGTGCCCTGACGGGGGGCGGGGCGCGACGGCGGCGCGGAGGAGACAAAAGAGGCGGCGCGGAAACGGCTGAGCGCGCGGCGGGGGAGTGACGCCATCCGTCCAGGCCGTGGCGTCACCGCGCCGTCACGGGGTAGCGCTGAGCGGGCAGCCCGCGTCACCCCACGCCTCTTCCCACGGCAAGTGCCCCCCCCACCCCCACCCCGGACGCCTGGGTCCTGCGTGGGAGGCGGCAGGGTCCCCCCCTGCCCCGGTCCGGCCCCCCCACGATCCCGCCGTGGGCGCAGAGGAGCCGACATCAGAGAAAAACAGTTTATTTACCAAAACCGCATCCCCCCCCCCCATTAGGGCCCCCCACGGGGGGGTCAGCACCCCAAAACCCAGCACCGGGACCCCCATATCCACGCTCAGACACCCACACCAGGCACCAGGACCCCTCCCCAACTTCTATAACCTCCCTCAGAGCCCCATAGGAAGTTTGGGGGGGTCCATGACCCCCCTGGGCCCCCCTCCAAACACTCAGGGCCCCCCCGCAGGGGTCAGCACCCCAAAACCCAGCACCGGGACCCTCATATCCACGCTCAGACACCCACGCCGGGCACCAGGACCACCCCCCCCCCCAAAAGCCCTATATCTGCCCTCAGACCCCCATGGGAAGTTTTGGGGGGGGTCCGTGACCCCCCTGGGCCCCCCCAAACACTCAGGGCCCCCCCGGGGGGGGCAGCTTGCCGGTGATCTTGTTGGCCCCTTCCAGCAGGGCGTTGTGGATGTCCTTGGCACCGGCGATCTGGGCCTTGATGAGGGGCAGGTACTGGGTGTAGGGGAGGGTCTCGCCCGCCCCCCCCTCACCTTTGGGGGCCGCCGGCACCAGGGCGGGGGCGTGCTTGGCGCTGTCGAAGCTCTGCGAGAGGCACTCGTGGGCCAGGCGCTGGGGGGGAAACGGTGGGGGGTCACTTGGGGCGGGGGAGGCAGCAGAGGGGACAAGACTGGGGGGCGGGGATGGGACGGGGGACGAGGATGGCGCTGGGGCGTGATGGTGCTAAGGGGATGGGGGTTTTGGGGGCACCGAGGCACTGGGGCGTGGGGAGCGCAGCGGGGGTGTCGCAGGGGGGTCACTCACAAGGCAGAGCTCCAGCTGGTCGCAGAGGGCGTAAAACTCCTCCAGGCTCTTGTCGAAGCGCTGCAGGGCCCCATCGGCGCTCTTCCTGCGGGGGGCCACCGTCACTGCCGCCGCTGCCCCCGTGGGGGACGGGGGAGGCGGGGAGCGGACTGGGAACACTGGGAAGGGACTGGAGGGCTGCAGGGGGAGTGGGAGGTAGGGGGAGGATTGGGGGCGCTGGGATGGTGGGGGAGTACTGGGGGTACTGGGATGGCACTGGGGGACGGTCACTCACTGCCCGTTGTCGATGCTGGAGTTCTGCACCAGGTTCTGCGCCGCCACTTTCATCAGGGTCTGCGGAGGGGGGAGAAGGGGGTCAGGGGGGACACGGCCACGCCCGGGGGGGAACAGGCAGCCCCCCAGTTCCCACCACGGCCCCACGCGTGTCACCCGGCAGTGGCGACTCATTTACTGGGGGACGGGGACATCCCCAGGACACGACCCCCCCACCACACCCTTCACTGGAGCAGGGACCCCCCCCGGACCCCCATTACCAGCACAGGGACCCTCTGGGACCCCCCAAACAAGGACACGGGGACAGGGGACCCCCCTCCCGGATCCCCATTACCTGCACAGGGACCCCCGGGGGGACTGGCCCCGCCCCTTCCCAAGACCACGCCCCGCAGCAGCAGATCCCGCCCCCCCGCGGCGGCAGGACCTCCCCGGCGGCAGGCCCCGCCCCCTCGCGGCGGCAAGCCACGCCCCACGCCGGCAGCAGAACAGTGGCAGCCCCCGCCCCCCTCCGCGACACGCTCCGCCCACTTCCGGCGGCAGGCCCCGCCTCCCCTCGGCGGCAGCCCCGCCCCATCACTGCGGTAGACCGCCCGCGGCGGCAGGCCCCGCCTCCCCTCGGCGTCAGGCTCCGCCCCTCGGCGGCGGCGGGCCCCGCCCACCTGCAGGCTCTCCTTCAGCTGGGGGATGAGGAGCCGGAACCGCTGCACCGGGTCGAAGTCCTGCGCCTGCGCAGCCGCCACCTGCGCCGGCAGCGGCGGCCCCGGGGGCTGCCCCGGTCCCGCAGCCTGCCCCGGCCCCGCTCCCGGCCCGGTGGCGGCGGGCAGAGGCGGCGGCGGCGGCGCGGGGGCGGCGGGCGGCCCCGGCCCCGGGCCCGGCCCCGTCGGCGGCGGCTGCGGGGGCGCCGCCATCTTCCCGGCGCGCGCCTGGCTTCCGCTCCCGGCCGGCCCCGCGCGCCGGGAAGTGACGTAAGGTTCAGGAGGGGTCCTGGCGCCGCCCGGAAGTAGCTGCCCCCCGCGGTGCCTGCGCAGGGCCCGGCCCCGGCCCCGCCATGGCTCCCACCATCCAGACGCAGGCGCAGCGGGAGGAGCCGGGCCACAGGTACGGCGGCGTCACGGGCCTGACGTCATGGCGGGCGCCGTGGCGTCACGGGGTGGGGGCGGGCCCACGGGTCGGGGGGGGAACCGGACTGTCCGGGTCCCCTCGTGATGTCACACGCACGGGGGGGGCGCGGAAACCTGGGTGCCGTCCTGACGTGATAGCGGACATGGGGGGCTTGGGGTCTCAGGTCCCCGGGTGCCATTCTGACGTCACAGTGCACGGAAGGGACTAGGGGTCCCGGACACCTGGGTCCCCTCTTGATGTCACACACACGGGGGGCGGGGCGCAAACCTGGGTCCCTTCCTGACGTCATAGTGCACATGGGGAGGCTTGGGGGTCTCAGGCCTCCGGGTGCCATTCTGACGTCACAGTGCACGGAAGGGACGGGGGGTCCCGGACGCCTGGGTCCCCTCTTGATGTCACACACTCGGGGGGGGGTGTAAACGTGGGTCCCTTCCTGACGTCATAGTGCAGATGGAGGGTGGTTCTGGATGTCGGGGTCCCCTCATGACATCATAGCACACGCGGGGAGGGGCGGGGGCCCGCCTGCCTGGGTCGCCTCGTGACATCATAGTGCAAGGGGGGGGCCGGGCCCGGGTGCCGGGGTCCCCTCGTGACGTCATCGCGCACCCGGGGGCCGGGGCTCCCCCCGCTCCCCCCTCCCCCCGCAGGCCCAGCTCCCACCGGACGCTGCCCGAGAGGTGAGTGGGGGCGGGGACCCCGGGGGTCCCTTGGGGGGTCCCCCCGCGCTTTGGGGTCCCCCCTGACGCCCCCTGACGCCCCCAGGTCGGGCGTGGTCTGCCGGGTCAAGTACTGCAACAGCCTCCCCGACATCCCCTTCGACCCCAAGTTCATCACCTACCCCTTCGACCAGAACCGGTGCGGGGGGAGGTTTGGGGGTGCCCTGCGGCTCCTGCGGGGGGGCGATGGGGGGTCTGGGGTGTTTTGGGGGATGAGTCAGTGCTGGGGAGGGGGCTGGGGTGTTTCGACCCCCCTGGTTGGGGGCTCGGGGGTGTCTGGGGGGCTGGAGTGGTTTCGGGGTGTTTTAGGAGGGGTGGGGTTTTGGGGGTCATTTTGGGGTATTTTGGATTTGGGGGTTGGGGGTGTTTGGGGGGTTGGGGTTTTTGGGGGTGTTTGGAGGGGTTGGGGGTTTTTTGGGGGTGTTTGGGGGGTTGGGGTTTTGGGGGTGTTTGGAGGGGTTGGGGTTTTTTTGGGGGGTTGGGGGTATTTGGGGAGGTTTGGGGTTTTTTGGGGGGTGTTTTGGGGTCCCTGGACGTGCTTCCCCCCCAGGTTCGTGCAGTACAAGGCGACGTCACTGGAGAAGCAGCACAAGCACGACCTGCTGACCGAGCCCGACCTGGGCGTCACCATCGACCTCATCAACCCCGACACCTACCGCATCGACCCCAGCGGTGGGGGGCCGGCGGGACCCCGAGTTCAGGAGGGGGCACCCCCAGATTTGGGGGAGGGGGCAAACATGGGGAGGGGGTGCACATGCACCCCCAGGGGCTGAGGGACACCCCGGGAGCTCCCCAAGGGGCTGAGCTGCCAGTAGGGGTTGGGGGGGATTGGGGGACCCCAGGATTGGGGGAGACACCAACACTGTGGGGGGACCCCAAAATTGGGGGGACCCCAACACTGGGGGAGCCAAATTTCTCCTCCCCCACCCCCCAGTGCTCCTGGACCCAGCGGATGAGAAGCTGCTGGAGGAGGAGATCCAGGCGCCCACCAGCTCCAAGAGGTAACGGCATCCCCGGGGCGGGGGGCAGCCCCCAAACCGGGCTGGGGGGGGGGGGCATGGCAGCCCCAAGGCCCTGGGGGGGCCCCCCCCATCATTCTGCTCCCCCCATGCAGGTCACAGCAACACGCCAAGGTGGTGCCGTGGATGCGCAAGACCGAGTACATCTCCACCGAGTTCAACCGCTACGGCGTCTCCAACGAGAAACCCGAGGTCAAGTGAGTCCAGGGGGGTCCCAGGGGGTCCCGGGGGGGGGACAGCCCCTCCCCATCACTCCCCTCCCCCCACCCCCCCATCTGCATCCTTCCCCCCCCAGGATCGGCGTCTCGGTGAAGCAGCAGTTCACAGAGGAAGAGATCTACAAAGACCGTGACAGCCAGATCGCTGCCATTGAGAAGACCTTTGAGGATGCCCAGAAAGCGGTAAAGGGGGGAGGAGGAGGGCGTTGGGGACCCCCCCCCCGGGATATTTGGGGGCCCCCTGGGATTTTGGGGACACACGCACAGCCCTGACGCCCTCCTGTGCCCCCCCTCCAGATCACGCAGCACTACAGCAAGCCCCGCGTCACCCCCGTTGAGGTCATGCCCGTCTTCCCCGACTTCAAGGTAAGGGGGGCACCGTGGGGACCCCCTCGGCGGGGGGGGACACGTGGGGACCCCAAATCTCCCTCCACCCCCGTGCCACTGTCCTACAGGGGAAACTGAGGCACAGATCCCCCCCTTGCAGGGGGAATGTGGAGGGTAGCGGGTGGTTTTGGGGGCAGAATGGTGGTTTTGAGGTCTGAGGGGACGTGTTGCCCCCCCCCTTTTTTGCCCCCCCCAGATGTGGATCAACCCCTGCGCCCAAGTCATCTTCGACTCGGACCCGGCGCCCAAGGACACGAGCGGCCCGGCCGCGCTGGAGATGATGTCCCAGGCCATGATCAGGTGCTGGAGGGGGCACCCCCACATTGTTTTGGGGGGGAATGTCCCGCCAGCCCCCCCGCACCCCCTTTAACCCCTTCCTGCCCACAGGGGGATGATGGACGAGGAGGGGAACCAGTTTGTGGCTTATTTCTTGCCGGTGGAGGAGACGCTGCGCAAGCGGAAGCGAGACCAGGAGGAGGAGATGGATTATGCCCCCGAGGATGTGTACGGGGGGTTCCTGTATATCCAGGGGGGGTCCTGTATAGCTGGGGGGGGGTCTTATACAGTGGGGGGCGTCCCCTGTAGCTCAGGGGGTCCCATATGGCTTGAGGGGGGCCACGGGGAGCAGGTTGGGGAGGTCCCACAGCTTCGTGGAGGACAAACCAACAGCCTGGCGGAGCCCGTTAGGTTTTGGGGGGCTGCTTTGGCGGGGGGATTTGGGAGCGGGGGGGGGGTGTCTTTCCAGCCCACCCCCACCCCCCCCGTGCCCCTCCCCGCAGCTACGACTACAAAATCGCCCGGGAGTACAACTGGAACGTGAAGAACAAGGCCAGCAAGGGCTACGAGGAGAATTACTTCTTCATCTTCCGCGAGGGTGACGGCGTCTACTACAACGAGCTGGAGACCAGGTGGGCCTGGGGGGGCACTGGGAGCCCCCCCCCAGTAATGGGGGCACGGGGGGGGGGGGTGTTTCCCCTTCCCTGGGGGCTTGTTGGGGGTCCCTGTGCAGACTGGAAGAGAACTGGTGGTGTGGGGAGGGTCCTGGGGGGTCCCTAGGAGTGCTTGACCCCCCCCCGCCTGCCAGGACGCTGGATGGGGGGGGGGTCAGGAGGGGTTTGGGGGTGTCTCTGCGGTTGGGAGGGAGCCGGGGGTGGGGGGGTCCCAGGGGTGCCTGACCCCCCCCCACGCGTCCCCCCAGGGTGCGGCTGAGCAAGCGGCGGGCGCGCGCGGGGGTGCAGTCGGGCACCAACGCGGTGCTGGTGGTGAAGCACCGCGACATGAACGAGAAGGAGCTGGAGGCCCAGGTACAGCCGGGGGGGACCCCGGTATCGGGGACCCCCACCCCCTTCCCCTGCCCCCCCCGGGTGCGGCAGGGACCCCAGCGTCTGGCTGACCCCCCCTCCCCTTCTGAACCCCCAGGAAGCGCGGCGGGCGCAGCTGGAGAACCACGAGCCGGAGGAGGAGGAAGAGGAGGAGATGGAGGCTGAGAAGGAGGTGGCGGGATCAGGTATGGGGCGGGGGGGGGGCTCCCCTGGGTCTGGGGGGCCTATACCCCCCCCTGGGGGCCGAGCATTGGGGCCCCCCAAACCTCCCCCCCAAATCTCTCCCCCCCCACCTCCAGACGAAGAGCGGGAGAAGGGCAGCGAGAGCGAAGGAGGGGCGAGCGGCGAGGAGGAGGAGGAGGCCGATGGCTCAGGGAGCAGCAGCGAGCGGGGGGGCTCGGCCCGCAGCGAGGAGGAGGATGAGGCTGAAGATGAAGAGGAGGACAGGGGGGGCCGGCGGGGGGGCAGCGACGCTGCCCGGGCCGCCCGCGACCAGGAGGAGATCTTCGGCAGCGACAACGACGAGGAAGAGGAGGAAGAGGAGGAGGAGGAAGAAGAGGAAGAGTCGGAAGCGGGGGGCAGCGAGGGGGCCCCCGCAGCCCCCGCCTCAGCCCCAGCGAGGCCTCGGAGGAAGAGGAGGAGGAGGAGGAGGAGGAAGAGAGCCCCAGCGACGCCTCCGACTCCTCCAGCGACTGAGGGGTGGGATTCTCCGGCGGCTCGTAGCGAGGTTGAGCCTGGACCCCCCCCCCATCCCCCTTTTGGGGCAAAAACCAGGCACTTTGGGTTCGTTTGGGTTTTTTTTTCTCTTTAATAACGTAGTCATGGTTACCAGCCATAGTCATAACAAAAGTTATTCATAATAAAATGTATCTAAAATAACGTTTCTATCTCGAAGGGCCGCGGCGCTACGTGTACAAAGGGGGGCTGTACCGACGGGGGGGGGGGGATCCCGGGGCGTCCCCCACCCTGGGGGGGCATCAACGTGTACCTAAATTTGGGGTGTGCCCCCCCGGGGGGGTGGACAGGGTGACACCCCCCAGGGGCCAAAACCGAAAATAATATTAATAATAATAATAATATAATAAAGCAAAAAAAAAACCAAAACAAAAAAAAAACCCCAACAAAAAACCCAGGATTTGGGGATTATTAAAAATGGTGAAAACGCAACACCCCCCCCCGCCCCCAAAAGAGGGGCCGGGAGAGCCCCGCCCGCGCGCGGCCCCTGTAGTGTCAACACGGCCCCCCGCCCCCAGCGAGGTCATCAGCCCCGGGAGCCCCTCCCTCGCGGGGGCCCTGCGCCCCTCCCCTGCCCGGGGGGGGGGGGGGCGGGGTAACCCCCCACCCCGCTTATTTTAGGGTCCCCCGGGGTACTGAGGGTGACTGGTGATGGAGGGGTGCCCCCGGGGGGTTAAGGGTGTGACCCCCGATTTGGGGAGGGGCGGCGCCATCAGATGGTGGAGGTCTTGTCTGTGCCATCTGCGGGGGTGGGGGTGTCAGGGGCACCGGGGGGCTGTGTCCCCTCACTCCCCCCATGTGTCCCCCTGACACCCCCTGTCCCCGCATCCCACCTTGTCCCCTTCCCCAAAATTCCCCTGGGCCTCTGTGCCCCCCACGTCCCCGCCATGTCCCCATGTCCCCCCGTGCCCCCCCGTGTCCCCATGCCCCCCTCACCGCCCAGCGCGTGCTCCGTCATGCTCAGGCACAGCGACTCCAGCGTGGGGTTGATCTCCAGGTCAGTGCCGGGGAGGGGACACTCTGGGGGGGACACAGGGGTGAGGGAGGGGTCCCAGGCACCCTACCCCCCCCAACCCCCCAATCCCTGCCCCCCCAACCCTCCTGGGGGGAGGTGTCCAGGCATCCTGAGCCCCCCAAAACCCCCGGGGGAGGGCAGTTTAAGCATCCTGCATCCCCCAAGCATGGACTGAAACATCCTCCCCCACCCCTGGGGGGGGGCACAGGGTTACCCCCTCCCCCAGCATGGTCCCCCCCCCCACTTTTGGGCCCCCCCCAGTCCTACCCTGGGGGAAGGCGAGCAGGGCCTGGGGCGAGGTGTGGACGGGCAGCGAGTGGGTGCGCTGCACCGCGCTGCGGCTCCCCGGGGAGCCCCCGGCCCCCCCGCTGCCAAACCACAGGCTCTGGGGGGGGGAAGGGTGGTTACTGGGGGGGCTGGACCCCAACACTGGGATGCTGGTGTCCAGCCCGGCCCCCCCAAAAAAGACCCCCAGGATCTGGGGCCCCCATGGGGATCGCAGGGTGAAGGAGCCCCCCAAAGGATCCCAGTGTCTGACCCCCAAGTTCATGCAGCCCCCCCATCCCAACATCCAGCAGCCCCCAAATCCCCAAGGACCCCCACATCTGCCCCTCCAAATGCCCAGGGACCCAAGCATCTCCCCCACAACCCCTAGGACCCCCCAAAATCCCCCGAGACCTCCACATCTGCCCCCCCAACCTCTAGGACCCCCTCAAATCCCCAGGGACTCCCCACGTCTGCCCCCCCAACCTCTAGGACCCCCTCAAATCCCCAGGGACTCCCCACATCTGCCCCCCAACCTCTAGGACCCCCTCAAATCCCCAGGGACTCCCCACATCTGCCCCCCCCAACCTCTAGGACCCCCCTCAAATCCCCAGGGACTCCCCACATCTGCCCCCCAACCCCTAGGACTCCCCCGCCCCAGCCCAAAGGACCCCAGAATCCGCCCCCCTCCCCCAGAACCCCCACACCCATCCCCGTGACTCACCTGGCGTCCCTGGGCACCGAGGGGGGCCGCCGAGGGGGGCCGGGGGCGGGGGCCCCCAGCAGGCCCCAGCAGCCCCAGGCGGGTGGGGGGCAGCGCACGGGGGGGCAACGCGAAGGGCGCTGCCCCGCCGCCCCCGCCCCCACAGAGCCAGCTATGGGGAGCGAGTTGGAGCCAAAGGCCCAGCTGGGGGGGGGCCCCGGGGGGGGGGTGGTCAGGGTGGCACCGGCCCCCCCAGACCCCCCGCCAGCCCCAGGGGTCACCCAGAGCCCCACCCGGGGAAAGCGAGGCCCCCCCAACCCTCGGGGGGTGGGAAATGGGGCACCCAGGGGGACAAAGTGGGGCACAGGGGTGTCCTGGAGGGGGATGAGACCCCCTCAGACCCCCCCAAATTGGGGGGGGGGAAATAAGGCACTTGGGGGGGCCACGAGCCCCCCAGAGGAGCCCCAAGGGTGTAAATGCAGCACCCGGGGGGTCCCACACCCCCCAAGAGAGGCAAATTGGGGGACAGGGTTGGGGTCCCGAGGGGAAACAGGGGCATGGGGTGACCGGGGGGGGGGTCCCAGCCCCCTCGGCCCCCCCCCAAACGCCCACCTACCCCTTGGGGGGCCGATAGCCCGGGCCGTCGAGCGGCACCTTCTTGGGGAAGGCGCGGAGCAGCTTCAGGACCTGCTGCTTCCAGGAGAGGAGCCTCTTCTTCTGCGTCTCCGTGAACGCCTGGGGAGGACACGGGGGGGTGTCAGGTGGGGGCAGATGGCCCTGCAGCCCCCCCGAGCCCCCCCCAGGCCCTGCCCTACCTCATGGCTCAGGCACTTCTCGAGGAGCTGGAGGTAACTGGTGATGTTCTCCTCGTCCGGCCGCGACACCAAGAGCTGGGTGCACACTGGGGGGGGGGGCAGGGGGGGCCCCAGGCACCCTGACACACCCCCCCCCCCCCACCGAAGCGGGGGTCTCACCTTTGCCCATGACACGGGTGAACTGCCCCGGGATGTCCCCGTCGGGGACGGGGGCGGCAGGGGCTTCAGCGTCGGCAGCCGGGTGGGGGGTGAAGGCGTCGGCGGCCCCCGGAGGGGCCCCATCGGGGGTGCTGTTTGCTGGGGGGGTGGCCGGGGGGGGCCTGGAGGCCTTGATGGGGGTCACCATGATCTGCGGGAGCTCCTGCAGCGCCGTCCACAGGTTGCCCCCCTCCAGGATGTCCTGCGGGGACCAGGGGACACGTAGGACAGGGTGGGGGGACACACGGGGGACGAGTGGTGGGACATGGGGACTTGGGGGGATCAGGGACCACCCCCCCCAGCCCTAGCGACATTGGGGGAGACCAGGGGTACCCTGTGCCATCGCTGGGGACAACGGGGGGGGGACCAGGGACATCCTGTGCCACCCCTGGGGGACACAGAGGGGGGACCAGGGACATCCTGTGCCACCCCTGGGGGACACAGAGGGGGGACCAGGGACATCCTGTGCCACCCCTGGGGACAACAGGGACACGGGGGACACCCTGTGCCACTCCTGGGAACACGAGGGGACGAGGGCCACCCTGTGCCAGCCCTCGGGATGCAGAAGGGGACCAGGGCCACCCCATGCCACCCCTGGGGACCCGAGGGCCACCCCGGTGCCACACCTTCTCCAGCGCCCTGAGGACGCTCTGCCGCTCCCGCAGCTTCTGGATGCTGAGGGCGATCTTGTGCCGCGCGCCCTTGGTGACGTTCTGCGGGGACAAGGAGGGACAAGCGGGGCGGGGGGGGTGTCCCCTCATCCGAGGGTGGTGGGGACACGGAGGGGGGACGCAGGGAGGGAGCCCCGTCTTACCTGTGACTCGAGGTGATGCTCCGTCAGAGTCATCATCTCCTCGTACGTCATTTGGGAGAAGAGCGCTGCGTACTTGTGCAGCCGCAGGCTCTTCAGCCAGGAGGGGACATCTTTGGGGGGGGGGCGACACGGGGGTGGCCGTGAGGTGACAGGTCCCCACGGCCCCCCACACGCCACCCACGGGTGTTCCGTCCCCCACCTTTCATGCCGCTGCCGTCCTCCTGGAAGGTGTTGCGCCCGCCGGCCGGCTCCTCGGTCTGCTCGCTGCCCGAGGAGGCCACGCTGCTCTGGGGCGAGAGGGGCGCGTGGTCCCCGAAGGGGGGACGGGGGGGGACGGGGACAGCGGGCTCGTCACCCCCCCCCGGCCACTCGTTTCCCCCTCCCTGGGGGCTGCCGGGCACCAGCGAGAGGGAACGCTTCAGCGGGCTGGGGTGCAGCTGGCAGGGCAGAGCTGCGGGGATTGGGGGGTCAGGGGGGGCCCGGGCGCCGGGGTCCCTTCTGCGGGACCCCCCCAGCCCCTTGTGTCCCATCCCCGCCAAGTCCTCTGTGGCCACCCGGGACCCCCCCAGCCACTTCCTCGGCCCTTCACATCTCCCCCAGATCCCTGTGCCCCCTACCTGTCCTGTCCCCCCACCCCCCCCACCCCTCAGCCTCCCAGATCCCCTCCCCGGACACCCAGGTCCCCCCGACCCCTCCCCGTCCCCCCAAGTCCCTCCTCGGCACTTAACGTCCCTCCCACCCCCCATTGCCCTTAACGTCCCCCAGGTTGCTCCTCAGCTCCCTTGTCCCCCCGCCCCTCCCTACCCTCAACGTCCCCTCCAGACCCTTTCCCAACCCCCTCGTCCCCTCCAGACCCCTCCCTGGCCCCCCCTGCCCCCTCCCTGGCCCTCAGTGTCACCCCCAGGCCCCTTCCCACCCCCCCCGTCCCCGCTCACCCGCTCCCCCCAGGCCGTTGCCGCTGGCGGGGGGGTGGAAGGGGGGGTGCCCGTTCTCCCGGGGGGCTGTCTCGGGCCAGGCCGGCCCCAGCTCGGGGGCTGCGTGCTCGGGCCACTCGTGGGGAGGCGGCGGCCGTCGAGGGGCGTCGGGGCGGGGGGGTCGCCCCGGGGGGCCGCCGCCACCGGCCAATCGCTCCTCCAAGTGGCCCAGCCACAGGGCCAAGGCGCTGCGGTCGTCCAGGGTGGTGGCGGGGTGGATGAGGGCGTAGGAGAGGAGCTGCCGGCTCTCCTCCACGCAGCGGTTGCTCTCGATGGCGTACGCCAGGATCTTCTGCAGCCGCTTCATGTACTCGGCCTTGGCGGCGGCGTTCCCCGGCTGCAGGAGCGGGAGGTGGGCCAGGAGCAGGGCCACCGCTGCCTCCGCCGGCTCCTGCGGCCACTGGCTGATGGCGGCTGGGGAGGGGGGGACAGGGGTGAAGGGGGCGTCGGCGTCACCGCGCAGCTCGGGGGGGACGGCACCAAGGAGGGGACGAGGCTGCGTTCTCATCGGGACGCGCGGGGGGCGGGCGGATTTGGGGGGTGATGGAGCTAAACCACCGCCCCCGGGCTGGAAACAGGGGAGCAAAGCTCTCCAGGGACAACTACAGAGGGCTAAAATTTGGGACAAAACCCCCCAACTTTCCCCAAGGAAGATGGGAGCCCCATGAGTCCCCCTAATTGTCCAGGAATGCACAGGGAGGGGACCCCAGAGGTGCCCGGGGACAAAGGGGGAGCCCCGGGGTGAGGCGGAGAGCCCTGCCAGGTGCCCAGGGAGCTTTTGGGGTCCCCGTAAAGCTCCCCTGGGGTACCCAGGGCCATGGGGGGAGCCCCTGGGGGGAAGCGGGATGATGCACAGAGACCCACTGGCTGTGGCGAGAGCCCTCGGGGCTCTGCAGGGCCCCATGGGGTCCCCAAGGAGCCCACCCAGGGAGTCCCAGGGGTGCTGAGGGAGCCCATCCATCTGCCCAGGGATACCCGGGGTGCCCACTCGTCCACCCAGGGAGCCCCGCGGGTCCCTGCAGAGCCCACCTACCCACGCAGGGAACCCACCTGCCCACCGCGGGAGCCCCGGGGGTCACCACAGAGCCCACCCACCCGCCCCGGGAGCCCCCCGCCGCGACTCACCGGCGCTGTTGGCCTCGGCCTCGAGGAGGTGGATGTCGGTGCAGTCGGCCAGCGAGTGCTCGAGGCAGAGCTGGAGGAAGCGGGCCTGGGTGCGGGTGACGCGCTTCAGCAGCGAGAGCAGGGCCACCGTCTGCTCGCACTCGTTCCAACCCTTGAACCACCCCGCCACGATCCCCACCTGATCCCGGAACATCATGGCGGTGCCGGGGGGGCTCACGGTGGCGGCGGGGAGGGGGAGACGCGGGGCCGGCCGTGCCCCCCCCTCACATGGCGGCGATGCGGCGGCCGCAGTGGGGGCCCCCACGGGGCCTGGCTGAGGAGTCGGTGCCCCCCCGGGCCAGGGTGGGCATGGGGAGGGGCGCAAGGCCCCGACGGCTCCGGCCGGGCCCCCTGGCCGCGTTCCCGTGGGAGAGCCCCAGAGATCGCTGCGGAGAGAGAGGAGACGGGGCGGTGTCAGGGCGGGGGACCCCCCGTGGGACCGGGGATGCGCCCACGGGGACGGGCACCCCCGCAGGACCCCCGCCGGCGGGGCCGGGGACGCTCCCGGTGCGAAGGGGAGCGCCTCAGGGGGCCAGTTCCACCCTGCCAGGACCACCGGGACCGCCCCGGCGTGCCCACTGCCCCCGTACGCGCTCCCGAGCCCCAGAGAAGGGATCCCCGGCCCCGCCCCGCCCGGGGACACCCCGGGAGGGGCGCGGGACCCCTCGGAGCGCCCGCCCGGTGCCCCGCTCCAGCCCGGCAGTACCCGACGCCCTGGAAGAGGGGAAGGGGAAGCGGCCGGGGGAGCAGCCGAAGGGGCTGTGGGGGCCCGCGGGGGGCGGAGCGGGGCGGGCCCGGGCGCAGGGGGGTCCCGGGGCCCTTCAGGGCCCTCCCGGCGGGCGAAGCGGGCAGAGCCGGGAGCGGGGCGCTCCCAGCGCCGCCAGGGAGGGCGAAGGGGCCGGGGCGGGAGGGCCGGGCCCGGAGGGGCCGGGGCTCGGTACCGGTACGGGGGGGGGGGATGGGGGTGCGGTCAGTCAGGGCCCGGCCGAGGAGGCCGCGCCGGGGGCGGCCCAGGCCCGGCGGCCGCGGGGAGGAGCCGGGGCCTCGGGGCTGCGGGCCGGGGCCAGGGCTGGGGCCCAGGCGGGGCCCGGGGGCTGCGGCCGGGGCCGGGCCCGGGACCGCCCCTCACTCACCGCCGCCGCCGCCGCCGCAGCCGCACTCGGAGGCGCCGTCGCCGCCGCGCAACGTCAGCGCGCACGGCACGCACGGTGCGTCACCGCACCACTGCGCATGCCCCCGCCGCCGTGCCCCGCCCCTTCCGCCACCCGCACGGCCGCGGCCAATGGGAGGGCAGCGGGGTGGGACGGCCGCTTCCGGCGGCGAGTTGTCCGCCTCTCGCGGCCCCTCCCCGGCTCGCCATTGGGCCGCGACGCTGCCAATGGGAGCACGGGGGCGGCCCTCGCGGCGTCGCGTGGGGCGGGGAGGAGGCAAGAGCCGCAGCGCGGCCCCTCCCCTTTGCGCCGGCCACGCCCCCTCCCTACTGCCACGTCCCTCCCGAGGCCACGCCCCGTCTCTGGGCTTAGACCACGCCCCCTCCCGTGGGCCACGCCCCCTCGGCGGCACTCTGCTCCCTTGCCTGGGCCCTACCCGGGGGCGGGGGCTGAGGGGGCGGGGCTTGCGGGGGCGGGGCTTCAGGGTGGGGCGGGGGCGGGGCCTGTGGGGGCGGGGCTCTGGGGCCGTGACTCGGGGGCCCTGGCCACGGGGCGCATGAGCCCGGTCCCCCGTGTGTCCCAGTGTCCCCAGTGTGTCCCAGTGCCCCCAGCCCAGGTCCCCCAGTGCCCCCAGCCCAGGTCCCCCAGTGTCGCCAGCGTGTCCCACTGTCCCCAGCCCAGGTCCCCCAGTGTCTCCAGTGTGTCCCAGTGCCCCCAGCCCAGGTCCCCCAGTGTCCCCAGCGTGTCCCACTGTCCCCAGCCCAGGTCCCCCAGTGTGTCCCAGTGCCCCCAGCCCAGGTCCCCCAGTGTCCCCAGTGTCCCCAGCCCGTGTCCCCCAGTATCCCCAGCGCCCCGTCTCCTCCAGCCCATCCCCGCTGTCCCCAACGTCCCCAAGGGCTCCGGCCACACGTCCCCCGTCTCCCCAGCGCGTCCCCGGCCCCCGGGGTGCGTGTGCTCCCGTGGGACGGGGACAGGGACCGGGACAGAGGGACGGACAGAGGGGGGCACGGGGAGATGGCGGGAGGGAGGGACAGACGGACGAGGGAGAGGGGGACAGACGGAGGGAAGGCGGGAGGGACAGACAGACGGAGGGAAGGAGGGGGGACCTGATGGAGGGAAGGAAGGAGGGACGGACAGACAGCGGGAGGGATGGAGGGCGGGAGGGAAGGACAGACAGCCGGAGGGAGGGAGGGAGGGCCGCGGGCTGGGGGAGGACAGACGGACCGGGACAGGCACCGACGGACAGAGGGACGGCTGGCTCCGCGGCCCCGCCGGTGCGGGGGAGCAGAGCCCGTCCCGCCCCTCCCCGGGTCCGTCCGTGGGTCCGTGGGTCCGTCCGTGGGCCCGCCCGCCGGCCCCGCCCCGCCCCGCCCCGCCCCGGCGGCTCTGCGGCTCCGAGCGGCGGCGGCGGCCTGTGCCGGCGGGACCGGGGCTGCACCGGCACCGGCACCCGCACCGGGGCCGCCCCGCCGCCATCCCGGGCCGCCCCCCGCGCCGCACCCGCCCCGCCGCCATCAGCCCGGGCCGGCATCCCGGTACCCCCCCCGGCATCCCGGTACCCCCCCGCATCCCGGTACCCCCATCCCGGCATCCCGGGGCTCCCCCACCCCGTACCGGCATCCCCCATCCCATCGCCCCTCCCCAACCCCGCTACAGCCGGGCCCGGTCCCCCCCCCTCCCCTCTCCCCGGTGCCCCTCCTGCTGCCGGTCCCCCCCCACTCCCGGTGCCCCCCTCCCCGCCCATGGCCCCCGGCGGGGCGAGGCCTGACCGGGCCCGGTGCCCCCTCCCCGGCCGGTGCCGTGCTCGGAGCCGCGATGGGAGCGTCCGTGGGCTGAGCCCCCCAGGTACCGGGGGCTTCTCTGGGGGGACCGGGGAGGGCGAGGACCGGGGGCGGTTACCGGGGGCCGGGGTACCGGGGGCCGGGGTACCGGGGGCGGTTAGGGGCGGGGGGGGCACCGGCGGGGGTGTTACCGGAGGGAGGGTGGTTACCGACGGGGGGGGGGGCACCGGGGGCTGGGGGAGGCACCGGGGGGCGGTCCCTGGGTTGTGCTGTCCTGTACTGGTCTGTACTGGGTCATACTGGGCTGTGCTGTCTTGTACTGGTCTGTCCTGGGTCTGTACTGGGCTGGGCTGTCCCATACTGGTCCGTACGGGGTCTGTACTGGGCCATGCAGTCCTGTACTGGTCTGTACTGGGCCACACTGGGCCGTGCAGTCCTGTACTGGTCTGTACTGGGCCATACTGGGCTGGGCTGTCTTGTACTGGTCTGTACTGGGTCTGTATTGGGCTGGGCTGTCCCATACTGGTCTGTACTGGGCCATACTGGGCTGGGCTGTCTTGTACTGGTCTGTACTGGGCTGGGCTGCCCCGTACTGGTCTGTACTGGGCCATGCAGTCCTGTACTGATCTGTACTGGGCCATACTGGGCCGTGCAGTCCTGTATTGGTCTGTACTGGGTCTGTACTGGGCTGGGCTGTCCCGTCCCGTCCTGGGCTATACTGGGCTATACTGGGCCATGCAGTCCTGTACTGGTCTGTACTGGGCCGTGCAGTCCCGTACTGGGCTGTACTGGGCTGGGCTGTCCTGTACTGGGCTGTACTGGATCATACTGGGCTGTGCTGTCCCATACTGCTCTGTACTGGGCCATACTGGGTCGTGCAGTCCCATACTGGTCCGTACTGGGCCACGCTGGGCTGTTTTGGGCCGCACTGGGTTGTACTGGGCTGTGCTGGGCTCTACTGGGCCATGTTGAGCTGTACTGGGCCATGCTGGGCCGTACTGGGATATGCTGGGTCTTACTGGCTTGTGCTGGACCATACTGGGCTGTGCTGGGCCTTACTGGCCTGTATGGGGCTATACTGAGCCATACTGGACTGTACTGCTCATACATACTGGGATGTACTGGGCTGTGCTGGGGCATACTGGGCTGTGTTGGCCTGTACTGGCCCATACTGGCTTGTACTGGTCCATACTGGGCTGTTCTGGGCTGTACTGGGCCATACTGATCCATACTGTGCCATATTGTGTTCTACTGGGCTGTCCTGGGCTGTACTGGCTTATACCGGGCTGTATGGGATTGTACTAGACCGTACTGGGCTGTGCTGGGCCATACTGGGCCATGATGGGCCATCCTCAGCCATACTGGGCTGTGCTGGCCCATACTGGGTTGTACTGGTCCATGCTGGGCTGTGCAGCCTGTACTGGCTCCTACTGGGCTGTACTGGGTTGTACTGGGCCATACTGGGCTGTTACTGGGCCATACTGGGCTGTGCTGAGCCTTATTAGACTGTAATGGGCCATTTGGGGTATTACCAGGCGATACTGGGCTACACTGGGCTGTACTGGGCTGTGTCGGTCTGTACTGGCCTAGGCTGGGTTGTACTGGACTTTGCTGGGCTGTACTGAGCTGTACTGGGACATACTGGGGTGTATGGAGCTGTACTGAGCTGTACTGGGCTCTACTGGGCCATACTGGGGTGTATGGAGCCGTACTGGGGTGTATGGGGCTATACTGGGCTGTACTGGGCCATACTGGGGTGTATGGAGCTGTACTGAGCTGTACTGGGCTGTACTGGGCCATACTGGGGTGTATGGAGCTGTACTGAGCTGTACTGGGCTCTACTGGGCCATACTGGGGTGTATGGAGCCGTACTGGGGTGTATGGGGCTATACTGAGCTGTACTGGGCCATACTAGGGTGTATGGAGCTGTACTGAGCTGTACTGGGCTGTACTGGGCCATACTGGGGTGTATGGACCTGTACTGAGCTGTACTGGGCTCTACTGGGCCATACTGGGGTGTATGGAGCCGTACTGGGGTGCATGGGGCTATACTGGGCTGTTCTGGGCCGTACTGGGGTGTATGGGGCCATATTGGGGTGTATGGAGCCGTACTGAGCTGTATTGGGCTATACTGGGCCATACTGGGGTGTACGGGGCCATACTGGTTTGTTCTGGGCTATACTGGGGTGTATGGGGCCATATTGGGGTGTATGGAGCCGTACTGAGCTGTATTGGGCTATACTGGGCCATACTGGGGTGTACGGGGCCATACTGGGTTGTTCTGGGCTATACTGGGGTGTATGGGACATATGGAGCCATACTGGGCTGTGCTGAGCCATATGGGGTCATACTGGGCTGTACTGGGCTGTGTGCAGCTGTGCTGGTCCGTACTGGTGGGTACTGGTCCCCTGTCCCCACAGGCCCCGCGGCAACGCCCGGACGGGACCGACATGGAGCCCTGAGAGGAGGTAATGGGATCACGTGGGATCACACAGGATCTCATGGGGCACACGGGATCACTGGGATCACACGGGATCTCATGGGGCACACGGGATCACTGGGATCACTGGGATCACACGGGATCTCATGGGGCACACGGGATCACTGGGATCACTGGGATCACACGGGATCTCATGGGGCACACGGGATCACGCGGGATCACACTGGAACTCCCTGGATCTCAGGAGACACGCGGGATCGCATGGGGGCACACGGGATCTCACGGGATCACACGGGATCTCACGGGGCACACGGGATCATGCGGGATCACACGGGAACTCCCCGGATCTCAGGAGACACGCGGGATCACACGGGATCTCATGGGGCACACGGGATCACGTGGGATCACACGGGAACTCCCCGGATCTCAGGAGACACGCGGGATCACACGGGGGCACACGGGATCTTACAGGGCACACGGGAGCACACGGGATCACACGGGAACTCCCCGGATCTCAGGAGACACGCGGGATCACACGGGATCTCACGGGGCACACGGGATCACGTGGGATCACACGGGAACGCCCCGGATCTCAGGGGACACACGGGATCTCATGGGATCTCATGGCTGCCAGGGGATTGGGCGGCAGCCCCCCACGGCACCGATCCTGCCCCTCCTTGGGCCCCTTGGGCCCGATCCTGCCCCCGGGCCCGATCCTGTCCCCCTCCGGGCCCGATCCTGCCCCACGGCCTGACCCTGTCCCCGCCCCGCAGGCGCCGCCGGGGCCGGCGGAGGATGGCGAAGCTGCTGGTGCCCCTGGTGATGCTGGGGGCGGTGGCGGGGTCCCACCGCTGCCCCCCCCGCTGCCTCTGCCCGGCGGCCGCCCCCAACCCCACCCTCCTCTGCGCCCGCACCGGCCTCCTGGCCGTGCCCCCCACCCTGGACCGCGCCGCCGTGGAGCTGCGTCTCGCCGACAACTTCATCGGCGCCGTGGGACGCGCCGACTTCGCCAACATGAGCAGCCTGGTCCACCTCACCCTCTCCCGCAACGGGCTGCGCCGCTTGGCGCCCGGCGCCTTCGCCGACCTCCGCGCCCTCCGCGCCCTCCACCTGGACGGCAACCGGCTGCCGGCGCTGAGCGGGGCGCAGCTGCGGGGCTTGGCCAGCCTCCGCCACCTCATCTTGGCCAACAACCAGCTGGCCGCCATCGAACCTGCCGCCTTCGCCGCCTTCGCCGCCACGGTGGAGGATCTCGATCTCTCCCATAACAATTTGCCGGCCTTGCCGTGGGAGGCGGTGGCCGGCATGGCCAGTTTGGCCACCCTCACCTTGGATCACAACCTCTTGGAGCGGGTCCCCGCCGGGGCGGTGGCGCGGTTACCCCGCTTGGCACGGTTGGACCTCACCGCCAACCGCTTACGGGCGTTACCGCCGGTGCCGGGACCGCCGGGACCCAGTTTGGCGGCGGGGGGGAACCCTTTGCATTGCAACTGCGAGCTGCTGTGGTTGCGCCGGTTGGCGCGGCCGGGCCGGTTGGAGAGCTGCGCCTCGCCACCGCCGCTCGCCGGCCGCCTGCTCTGGGCCGTGCCGGAGGAAGAGCTGGCGTGCCGGGCACCGGCCATCGCCGGAGCGGCCGCTGACCCTGCCGCCGTGTTGGAAGGCCAACCCTTACGGTTGGGTTGCGCCGCTGCCGGCGACCCGCCGCCAGCGCTGCATTGGTTGGGTCCCGACGGGCGGTTGGTGCAGAACGGGTCGCGCCGCGCCGTCCGGCCCGATGGCTCCTTGGAGCTGCGGGTGGCCACGCTCCGCGACCACGGCGCCTTCACCTGTGTCGCCTCCAACGCCGCCGGCGAGGCGGCCGCTCGGGTGCAGGTGGCCGTCCTGCCGCTGCCCGTCCCTCGCAGCGACGGGGACGGGGATGCCGAAGCCGGGCCCGGTCCTTCCGACATGGCTCGCGCCGGGGGCAACGAGTCACGGGCGGCGGGCGAGCGGCGCATCGTGGCGGCCGAGCTGACGGCCTCCTCGGCGCGCATCCGCTGGCTGCCCCAGCGCCACGTCCCCGGCATCCGCATGTTCCAGATCCAGTACAACAGCTCCCTCGACGACTCCCTCGTCTACAGGTGGGTGCCCGTGGGGGGCTCAGGGGGGCCCTGGGGGCTCTGGGGGATCCTGGGGGCTCTAGGGGTCTCTGGGGGTCCTGGGGGCTCTGGTGGTCTCTGAGGGATCCTGGGGGCTCTGGGGGGTCCTGGGGGCTCTGGGGGTCTCTGAGGGATCCTGGGGGCCCTGGGGGTCCTGGGGGGCTCTGGAGGTCTCTGAGGGATCCTGGGGGGTCCTGGGGGGCTCTAGGGGTCTCTGGGGGGCCCTGGGGGGTCCTGGGGGGCTCTGGGGGGCTGCAGGGTGCGGGGTTCGGGTGCGTTTCCCCTCGTTGCGTGGCGCTGCAGGGCCCGGCACGGCAGCCTGGGACGTTGCCTGGCATCGCGGGGTGGCATCGCACGGCACCGCGTGGCGTTGCCCGGGAGCACGTGGAGCCGCGTGGCCTCGCCCGCCCGCGCCGCCGCCTCGCACCGCGCAGGCGCGCGCGCCCCGGGGCCGCGTCCCCCCCCCCAAGCCTCTCCGTGCCCCCCCAGGCTGCTGCCGCCCTCCAGCCGGAGCTTCGTGCTGCGGGACCTGGCGGCGGGGCGCGAGTACGACCTCTGCGTCTCGGCCCTCTACGCCGAAGGGGCGACGGCGCTGCCCACCGCCCGCGCCCTCGGCTGCGTCCGCTTCGCCACGGCCGGGGGGGCCCCCGGCTGCGCCGCCCTTCCCCGACCCCATTTTTTGGGGGGCACCGTCATCATCGTCATCGGTGCCGCCATCGCCACCTCCGTCCTCGTCTTCATCCTCATCCTCACCGCCCGCTACAAGGCAGCGGCCGCCCGCCGCCCCGCTGCCGCCGTCGCCAGCGTCTGCTCCCAGACCAACGGCACCCACAGACCCCCCGAGCCGGAGCCGCCGCCGCCGCCGCCGCCGCCGCAGCCCTCTGCCCTCCCGCCACCGGCACCCGTGGGTGCTGCCAGGGAGGGGGCGCGGGGGCTCTTCCCCAGCCACAGCTACCCGCGGCGCGCACGGACTCGGCGCCATGGCTCGCTGCCGCGCCTCGACCTGCCCGACGCGGCCCCCACCCTGCGCCCCTCCTTCGGCAGCACCCACTGGATGCTCGAGAGCACCGTCTAGGGGGGGGCAGGGGGCGGGCAGCACCCTAGGGTGCTCGGAGGCAGCCGGGCGGCACCGGGTCCTCAGCATCCCCGTGCTCTCCTGGGTGCTCACGTGCACCCCGGGTGCCTGAACGCACCCTTGGGTGCCCAAATGCAGCCTTGGGTGCTCCTGGGTGTCGGAACGCAGCCTTGGGTGCTCCTGTGCACCCTTGGGTGCCCAAACGCACCCTTGGGTGCTCCTGGGTGCCCGAATGCAGCCTTGGGTGCTCCTGGGTTCCTGAACACAGCAGCCTTGGGCGTACCTGAACGCAACCCCGGGTGCTCCTGTGCACCCCTGGGCGCTTGGTGCACCCATGGGTGCCCGTATGCAGCCGTAGCCGGTTGGATGCAGCCCCAGCACCCCTGGGTGCCTGCAGGCCCCCCCCAGGTGCTTGTGGGTGCCGTCGGGTGCCGGCACGCACCCTTGGGTGCTCCTCACGGTCCCTGCGTGCACCCACGTGCCCCCCGGGCACCCGCGTGCTCCCCCCCATCGGTATCCATGTGCCCCCCCCCCAGGGGCACCCGTATGCAACCCGGTACCTACCTGCCCCCCGTGGCGCCCGCGTGGGCACCCCTGGGACGTGCGCGGGCACCCCGAGATGTGCGGGCACCCCCGTGGGCACCCTGATGGGGGACACGCACCCTGGGACTTGTGCGCACCCCGACGCGCGTGTGTGCCCCGACACGCGTCTGTGCCCCGACACACATGTGCGCCCCGACACACGTGTGTGCCCCGACACGTGTGTGCACCCCGACACGCGTGTGCGGCCCTGGCCTGCCCCCTGCCGCGGTGCCTTTGGCCGGGCCGGCAGCGGGGGGGCCCCGCACACGCCACTGACATGTCTGCACAGATGACACGAGAACCGCAGCCCCCCCCTCCCCTCGGGGGGGGCCCGGACACCTGGGCCCCCCCGTCCCCCGTCCCCCCCGTCGTCCCCCGTCCCCCCTACCCGCCTCGGCCCGGGGCCTCCTATCTGGCTGGTCTGGATAACCCCGCGGGGTCGGCCCCCGGCCCCCCATCTGCCCCTTGCCCCCCCATGGCCCCCAGCCCCATTTGCCCCTTCCCCCCCCGCTGCCCCCCATTCGCCCCTTGCCCCCCGATCTCCCCAGCCCCCTCGCCCCCGCCAGCCGCCCCCGGCCCGCTGCAGTGTTTAACACAAGTTTTTACATTAAAAACCTGTGCCCCCCCGCCCGGGGCGATTAAACCTTTTGTGTGTGAAGAGGAGGGGAGCCGCTCTGTCTGTGGGGGCCGGGGGTCCCCCTCCTCTGCCTGGGGGCCCGGGGGTCCCCTCTGCCTGTGGGGTCCCCCTGTCTGATGGGGGCCCGGGGTCCCCTCTGTCTGATGGGGGGGGTCCCCTGTCTGATGGGGGGCCGGGGGTTCCCTCTGCCTGTGGGGTCCCCCTGTCTGATGGGGGCCCGGGGTCCCCTCTGTCTGATGGGGGGGCCGGGGGGGTTCCCTCTGCCTGGGGGGTGCCCTCTGCCTGGGGGGGCCCCATCTATCTGATGGGGGGCATGGGGGGGGGCGGGGGTCCCCTCTGCCTGATGGGGGGCCCTGGAGGGTCCCCTCTGCCTGGGGGGGTCCCCTCTGTCCGCTGGGGGGGCCCGGGCGGTCCCGCTCAGTCGGGGGCTCCAGGGAGCCCCAGCCTCACACGAGACCCTCGAGAATCCCCCGCCCGTGCCCCAGAAGAGGCAGCTCCCTGTATGCAAATGAGCTCATTCGTATGCTAATGAGCGGCCTAACGAGGTGGGCGCCCTGGCCATTGGCTGCGGGGGCGGGGCTATGCTAATGAGGGAGGGGGTGATTACCCCCCCGTGCGGTTGCCAGGATACGGTTGCCAGGGCCGGTTGCCGGGATACGGGGGATGCAGTTGCCGGGAGACCGCCGGCCGCCCCTCCCCTGGCGCCGCGGCAAGGGCGTGGCCTCGGGCTCATTAATATGCAAACAAGGGGCGGGGCTTGCACCCCCCCATCACCCCCGGGGCCTCTGCTAACTCTCCCCCCCCCCCCCGGCTAATTACTCTCCCTCATTTGCATACAGGGCAGCAGGGGCCCCGGCCTGGCCTTGCCCCCCCCCCCCCCCGTGCCTCAGTTTCCCCAAGGCCACGGCCGAGGCCACGGGGCGGAGGGGGCCAGGACACCTGGGTCCCTTCCCAGGGGGGCCGGAGGTCCCGGGCACCTGGGTCCCCTCCCAGGGAGGAGGAGGAGGAGGGAGGTCCGGGGGGGGGCCGGGCACCTGGGTCCCTTCCCAGGGGTGGGGGTCCCCGGCCCGAACACCTGGGTCCATTCCTCGGGGGGGGGGGGGCCCGGACGCCTGGGTCCCCCCCTCCCCCTGTCCTTGGGCCCGGGTATATCTGGGCGGCACCGGGGGCGGCGGAGGGTGCGCGATGGCGGCGATGGCGGCGTTGGCGGCGGCGGTGCTGGCGGCGGCGGTGCTGACGGGGGTGGAGGCGCAGTGCCCGTCCCCCTCCGCCCTGCGGACGGCCAACGGCACCCGCATCTGCGCCCAGCTCTACGCCGACGACAGCGTCTACTACGACAAGTGCTGCGCGGGGCCCGTCCTGGTGGTGGACCCCGGCGCCGACGTCCCCTACATGCCCCACAACTGGGCCGCCCGCATCTCCTCCCTGGTGGTGGGCACCCGCTGCGAGCTGACCGTCTGGCCTCGGGCCGGCAAGAAGGGGAAGAGCCGGCGTTTCTCGGCCGGGGCGGTGCCGCGGTTGCAGGAGGTGCGGCGGGGGCTCTTCAGCGACTGGAACGACGCCATCAGGGGCTACTACTGCAAGTGCAACTGAGGCGGGCGGCGCGGGGCGGCGCGGGTCAACACCAGTCAACGCGAGTCAGCGCGAGTCAACGCGGGCCAACGCGAGTCAACGCGAGTCAACGCGGGCCAACGCGAGTCAACGTGAGTCAACGCGGGCCAATGCGAGTCAATGTAGGCCAAGACAAGTCAACGTGAGTCAACGTGGGCCAAGACAAGTCAAACTTGACCACAACAAGCCAACGTGATTCATCGTGGGCCAAGACAAGCCAACGTGGGCCAAGACAAGCCAACGTGGGCCAAGACAAGCCAACACGAGTCAAGGCGAGTCAACGCGGGCCAAGACAAGTCAACGTGAGTCCACATGGGTCAAGGCTGACAGAAGCGGGATGACACGTGTTGACGTGGCAGCGCCACCCCCCCGAGCCCCCCAGCCTCGCACAGCTCTGAGCGCAGCCAATAAAGCCTGGAGGCCGCAGCAGCTCCTGCCTCGGGGGTGCTTTACTGGGGGGAAGTGGGGCGGGGTGGCAGGCAGCGGCCCCCCGGGCGTCTTTGGGCAGGGAAAGGGGGGTCCCCATGACCGTCACCCCGTGACCCCCCTCCCCCTCCGAGCAGGGACCCAGGGGAACACCGGGGCGGGGGGGGGGGGTCCCACAGGCTCAGCCCCGGGTGGATCACCCGTGTGGGCAGACGCGCACGTGTTCCTCACCTGCACACGCATCACACGTGTATGCGGGCATGTGCACGCGCACGTGTGACCCTACACGCGCACACTACCCGTGTCCGCATGCACGGCCCCCCCCCGCGCCCCCCCCCCGCCCAAGAAACGAGATGGGACACAGCTGTCTCCAAAAGGACACGTGTAATCTCCGGGGGTCCCCGTGCCGGCCCCGGGGCCCCCCCATACCACGGCGTTACAAAACGACAATATAAATAGCTTTGTTAAAAAACGAAACGGGAGAGGAAAAAAACCAAACCCCAAAAGAACAAAAACGTGGTTTTGGAAGGGGCGGGGGGGGTGGTAAGGACCCCGAATCAGTAGTGAGGCCGCGGGGCCGTAGTGTTGGGGACACGTCCCCCCCCCGTGGAGATGCAGGTGGTGGCCCGACCCTGGGGCCGGATGGGGACAAAAAAAAGGGGATTTAAAAGAAAAAGAAAGGGGGGATATGCCCCAAACGGCTCCCCAGGGCGGGGGCGACACCGGGTCCGGGGTGGGATAAGCCCCCAGCCCCAAATCTCTGCTGGGAAGCAAGGAGGGGGGCATCGGGACAGCGTCACCGCGTGGTCTCGCCGTTGTCCCCGCGTGGAGCGTCGGTGAAGTCGTTAAAACCGAGCTGTCCCCCCCTCCCCGGCCGCTCCCCGGCTCAGTAGTACGGTGCGGGGGGGTCCGTGCCCCCGCCAGCGCCCCGACAGTAGTGGCACAGTCACGAATCCAGTTAAGAGGCGACGGTGAGGGCGAGGAGGGCGCCGGGGTGGCCGCCGGCGTCGGCGGCTCCTCACCGCATGCGGTTTTGGCGCATGAGGGGGACGATGCAGGAGGGGGGCCCCGCTTTGCCCAGGAAGGGGTGCTTCAAGAGTTCGTTGGCGGTGGCCCGCTGCACCGGGTCCCGCACCAGCATGCGGTCGAGGAAGCCTTTGAGGGAGGGGGAAACCTGCGGGGAGGGAGCGGGGCGGCAGTCAGTGACATCCGGGGGGGTGGACACGTCCCAGGGGACCTCGGGGAGCCCCCGCAGGGTTTCCCCCTCCCCAGGATGCCCCGTCACCCCCCTTTACCTTGTGCACGTTTTTAAGCTTGGGGGGCAGATTGTCTCGGATCATCTTCATGGCCTTTAACGGCGGCTCGTTAAAATAGGGCGGCTCCCCGTCGACCATCTCGATAACCATCACGCCCAGGGACCAGATATCCACCTGCGGGGTGGGGGGGACACGGCAAAGCCAGGGGTTAATTCAGGGGTGCGGCCGCCTCGCGCCCCCAAGCCCACCCCACGCCCCCCAGATCTGCCCCACGCACCCCCAAATACGCGGCGGGCTCACCTCCGGGCCGTAGGGCAGGCGGGAGATGAGCTCCGGCGCCATCCAGTACGGGGTCCCCACCAGCGACTTCCGTCGCGGCACCTCCTTGTTCACTTGGGCGCAAAACCCAAAATCGGAGAGTTTCACCTAGAAAGCCAGGGAAGGCGGCTGGTGAGAAGGGCCGGCGCATTTCGGCTGGCCAGGAGGCTCCGCACCCTCCGCCGCTTACCCTGCCGTCGTGCGTGAGGAGGATGGAGTCGCTCTTGATGTCGCGGTGGATGACGCCCTGCGCGTGGAGGACGGAGAGGGCCTTCAGGACGGCCAAGCAGACGGCCGCGATCTGCTCCTCGTTCATCCTACGATGGAGAGGGCGGGAAGCGAGAGCCGAGCGTGCCGGGGTGGCGGACGACCCCGGCGCCAAGCCGGCGGTGGTGGGGGCACGCGGGGGTCCCCGGGGACGTACCTGGTGTGCGTGACGATGTCGGTTAAGGCGCCGCCCTCCAGAAACTCCATCACCACCCAGAGCTCGTCGCCCACCAGGTAGCTGTTGTACATCTCCACCACGTTCTCGTGCTGGTAGTCCCGCATGATCACCACCTGCCGAGGGGAGATTGCGACTGAGCCCCCCCCACGACGCGCGACACCTGAAAGCGGGCGCTGAGCGAGCCCGGGGGGGTCCCCGAGGGGTCCCAGCTCTGCCTCACCTCGTTAAAGAGCAGCTCGCGCCGCTGCTGCTTGCGCAGGTCCATCTTCTTCACGGCCACCAGCTTGCCGGTGCTCTTGACGGTGGCAATGCAGACGATGCCGGTGGAGCCCTCGCCGATCTTGATGAAGTTGTCCAGGTAGGTGCGGGGGTCTCCAGGATCCACCACCATCTGCAGGGCCGCCCGAAATTGCTCGTGGGAGACGCGCTGGGGCTCACGTTGGGGTGAGCGGGGCTGCTGCGGCCCCGCCGGGGGTGGCGGGGGGCCGGGGGGCGGCTGGCGAGCAAGGTGGGGGTCCGAGGCGTGCGGGGTGAGGCCGGGATGGGGCGGCTCAGGGTTTTTGGAGCGCGGCGGACCGGGCGGGTGGGCTCGGGAGGAGCTGGCAACGCCGCTCACCGGCCCGTTGGATGCCACCTCCTGCGGTCGTCCCGGCCGGTGCTCTGCCTGCAAGGAGATGGGAGGAGAGGGATGTCAGCCACCAAAAGCCCAGCAGAGCGCGTGGCCAGAGCCGGGATTTTGCCGCTGTCCCCAAAATGACGGGTGCCGACCCCGCGGCCTCCAGCCAAGCGAGCGGCAGAGGCGTTAGCAGGGCCGGGCACTGCCGAAGGAAAGGTCTGCGCGAGACAGGCTTGGAAGGAGCGAGGAAGGGGGAGAGGAGACCGCAGAGGAGCTGGTGGCTGCTTCGGAGACAAGGATGGGGCCCGTGCTGCCAGCACGGCACCGGGGAGGAAAGCGCGGAGCGGCCGTGGGGCCGGCGTTCTTCGGTGCGTGCTGGTCCTACCGGTCTTAATCGGAGCGCAGGAGCCCGTTAGCTGGCGCTTGCTTAGGAAGCGGAGGAGAGAGGCTGCTTTTCTAGGAGGCGGAGGAAAGGCAGAGCGAGGAAAAGCTCCCCTGGGCTGTGCAGCCGGGGAAGAAGGAGAGGTCGCTGCCAAGCGGATCTGGTCGGAGCGGAGGGGAGCAGGGGGGGAACCTTTACCTGTGAACCCGCGCCCCTGCCGGGGTCGGTCTCAGCCCGCGGGTAGGTATTAAAAGGCCGTCCCGTCTGCTGAGCCGTCTTCATCACCCCTTCGGAGACGGGGATGTTGGGAGTCCGGATATTGGGCCCGGAGAGCGGGCGTTTGTCCCGGGGGGACTGCGGGCTGGTCTCGCCGGCGTAGGTGGATTTGGGGCGCTTGTCGGAGGGCTCGGGGCGCTCCCGCCGCACCACCCGGTCGGCCGGCTCGCTGTAGTCCCTGTCGGCGGGGTAGTCCCGCCAGCCGTCCCGCTCGGCGGGGGTTTTGGGGTACTCGGGAGGGGGTGGGCGGCCGCCGGTGGGGGGAGCGGGCTTGGGGCCGGGTTCCTGCCCGCGGGGCTGCTGCTGGTGGTGGGCGCGCTGGTCCTCCCTCTCCCGGGGTCTCTCCTTGCCCTGCTCTAGCTCGCTCCTGGCCCTGTGACGGCTCTTCTCCTTGCTCCTGCCGGCATCCTCGTGCGGCCGGGCAGCGGCCGGGCCCTCGGAGAGGCCGTTCTCCTGGTAGAGCTGGTCGCGGCGGGGTGGGAAGGGGGGGCTGTCCCTGCGCAGAGAATTGGAACGGGACACGGACATGTTCTCAAACTCGTCCAGCAGCCAGGTCAGGGAGCCGTCCTTGGCGGCTTTGCTGCCCCGCACGATGGTCTTTGAGCAGGACGTGGGACGGGAGGCGGACAGGAACACAAAGCACAAACAGAACAAAAGAAAGAAAAAAAAAAAAAAAGGGAAGAAAATAAAAAAAAATGAAAATGAAATGCCTGGTGGTGACGGGGACACGGCTCACACAGAGGGGACACGGGGAGGGGAGGGGATCTCCAGGGGCTGGCGCCGATGCCACCTCGGTCCAGTCGAACGCCGGGAGGTGGCTGAGCCCGGCGGGGCCGTGCAGCCCCACGGAGGAGGATGCTGGAGGCTGGGGGAGAGGGGAGGGGGCTCTGCCTTTCCTCCTCAGCCCTGGGCCCCACCGGGAGCTTTCTAGGTACCAAAATAACAGGGTGATCCCTCGGGGAGCCGGAGCCGGCCTCGCGCCTCTCTTCCCAGATGGGCCAAGCGCTGCAAGAGGCACCGCGTGCCCGAGATGCCGTTGGCCAGACCGAGCCCCGCTCGGGGGGCTCACGGGGAAGGGGCTGGGGGGATGCCGGCAGCGCCTCATCCCCTGGCTTGTGCCCAGGGGCTCCGTCTGCCCCCAGAACGCCGTTATTAGTAACTGTGCAGAGGCAGCAGGTTTTGCTCATGGCTGGGGTCCAGCCCCAGCAAAGCTCTGGGGCAGGCGCTGGTCCCACCTGCCCTCGGTGCCATGGGCCCGTGGAGGAGGGAGAGGAGATGCAGGGGGGGAGGAGAGACGCGGTTCGTTTAGCCAAAGGGTAACGAGCCTGGCCCGAGTGCTGCCTCGGAGCGAAGGAGAAAAGCAGAACAGGGAAAAACGAAGCCTGATGCTGGGAGGCAGGTCCCAGCCGGGTGGGACACCCAAAGTGGGGAGCTGTGGGCTGCGCAGGGGGTTCCAGACTGGCTGGGGTGGGGAGGGACGTGCCCCATTTCCCAGCCCTCGGGGAGGAATCTGCACCCTGGGGGATTTGAGCCTCGGAGCGCACAGCCACGCAGCAAGAGGCGAGAGGACAACGGGAGCGACCCGTCCTCGAGGCCTCTCCTCTTCCTCCAAAGAGGAGGATGCCTTCCTCTTGCAGAAAGCATCTGCGTACAGGGTGAGCAAGCGCAGCCCGCCATCCTTGGCTATTTATATTTCCTCCTCCTCCTCCTCCCACTGCTTCGGGGAGCGGGTTATTTCCTCGACAGGCGAACTGAACCTGGACCTCTGCAACAAACCCTGGCTGCGTGGGATGCAGCTGCTCCCGACCACGAGCCACGGAGCTTGGCAGCGCTGAGGGGCCCTGCCGGTTTTGGCGTCTTTTTGGGTCGCAGAATTGCCCGGCCGGCTCCGCTTGGAAGGGCTGCAGCCAGCGTTACTCACGGCCGCTGGAGCCGGCCCATTGTCCGGGGCAAACCAGCCGAGCGAGCAAAGCCACCGGCCACGCGGGAACGCCGGTGCTGGGCATGCCGGTCACACCGTGGCCGGTGCCGGGGACTTTAGCGTGAAGGTGGAGGAAGAGCAGAGAGCTGGGGCGCAGGCGTGGTGTGGGTGTCCTCGACTGAGGGGAGCAGACAAGCCAGACTTTAAAAAAACGACATAACAGCGGCTTGGGGAAACACAGGCACAGGGAGGGGATGAGATGGGAAGGAACAGACACTGTTTCCCTGGCGTTTTCTTGTAGGGTGGGTGGGTTTTTTCCAGCTGCTGGGAGGATGCAGGAGAGGTTTTCACACCGTGTGGGCAGCAGCGGGGTGGTCCCTGTCCCGCACAGCCCCACGCTGAGCGGGGAAGGGGCAGGCGGTCGGCTGTGGGGATGCCACTGCCGCCTGCGCAGGTTAGAGACCGAACTGCCGCCTTACCTGCTCCGCAGCACCCCAGGGAGAGGGCATGGAGCCCAAATTATCCCCAGCCTGGCTTTCTGGCCCCAAAAGCAGTATCACCAGCCCTCCCCGATGGGGCAGAGGCCACGCCGGCGGAGCTGCCTACCTTCTGCGAGCCGTGCTGGATGGCAGTGATACAGACGGGGTCCACCAGCGGCTTGGGGCGCTTGGCTGACTCCTCGATGATGCCCTGCCATTGCCGCGGCAGCCCCGTGAATTTCTGCTCTTGCTGGTCGTAGCCGGTGTGGACGCGGTGCTCGAAGTTGGAGGGAGCAGAGATCTCGATGCGTTTCTTCTTCTTGCTGAACATGGTGAGGCCGGCTAGAAGACCTGGGGGGCAAAGAAGAGGGACAAAATTGAAGCCTGGAGGAGGAGGGAGAGGTGGGCAGTGCGCCGGGGACCTCAGCAAGCCGTAAAACGAACAGCCCCTTCTTTAGGAACTGATCTTGCTCTCTGGCAAAATAATTACTTGCCACATGTGTGCCAAAAAGGAAACATATTGAGGGACTGCAAGCCCCGCGCCTCGTTAGGCTGTTCCCCATCCAGGCAGGTTTTTATAGCCCACCCGAACTCACAGCTGCGTTTGTGATCCCCCCACCAGTCCCGCTTATCCCCCATTTTTATCGCTGCGTGTTTGAAGACGCATTTGCAGGTCCCTCCTGCCTTCATTTATTTAACGCGAAGGAATCGATCGCAAACCAGGGCAACCGAAGGAGCCTTTCAGGGCTCCGGGCTGCCCACCCGCACAGCACACAAGAAAATCCCACACGAGCTTCGGCTCCGCAACCCGCCGTCCCTCTTTGTCACCACGCGGGTGGGCAATGTCCTCGGCTCTTCTCCTTCCAGCTGTTCCACCAGCGGCTTCCCCAGAGACGCTGTGTCCCAGCACCCAGGGATTTAGGGCTGATCTCGCAAGCGTTTTGCAGCACTGCGATTACTCTTGCGCTGGTTTCGATCCGGAGTTTGGCAACTGTCCCTGCAAGGGCTTCAACCGACACATTGCAGCCTCCTTGGGGCAGAAAACACCCACCGGGACGGGCAGGGGAACCAGCAGACATTCATCATTATACCAAAGTTAAACACTAGCACCTGAACAGACACCTATGGGTAAAACACCGACCCCATGCTCCTCCGGGCTTGTTAGCCGGCCACGGATGAACCCAAAGCAACCCCTTCCAGCGTCTCCTCCCGGCTCCCCGTCACCAGCTGCCCCAAAGTGACGGGGAACCGGTTGGATAGGGAGCAGAGCGGAGGTCTGCCCGAGCCCAGCAGGCAGGCGGACGGGTGCCTGGCTGGGACCTCGAGCAAAATCTCCCTAATTAAAGGTATTTTCTCAAGCACGTGGGACGTGTTGCCAAGACAGGGTCAGTGTTGGTCGCATGCACCCCTGCATTGCGGAACGACTTCGGTTACGACCACCGTCTTCCAGATCGAGGTCCTGTTTTGGTCCCCGGTGACTGATTCTGCAAAGTTCTCCATCAAAGGAAAGCCGGCGGTGTGCAGCACCTCTCGGAGAGGTACCGGAGGGGCCTGGGGTGCTTTTGGTGGGACACCAAAGCAGCAGCAAGTTTCCTCGCTCCTGGCAGGAGCCTCTGCGGGGGCCACGCGACCCGGCTCAGCCCCGGGAAGCACCATCGCCTCCGTGAATCATGGGACAACGCAGGCTTGGATCACTTACTAACGCCTGTCCTCACCGCAAAGGCATTTCCAAGCCCAGCTGGGGCTGGACTCTGCTTCCTTCCACCGCAACCGCCGTGCTGCCGGGCCTTCGCTCATCCCGGAGGTGAGATAACGCTGCGGCCGGGGATTCGGCAGCTCACACGACCAGCTGAGATGGTCAGGAACATCCCTCTGCTCTCCGCAACGGCTCCGGTCGTCTTCCTGAAGCCGTGAAGGGGTGGCAGGACGGGGGGTCTTCTCCCCCCGGGATAATCCTGCTTCTTTCCTCTTTGCTTCTCTCCCTCCCCAGCGTAATTCGCACAGGGGTTATTTTTCTTCCAGCACAAGGGACGTTTTGGGAGCCCCGGTCTTGCAGACATTTTGCTGCTTCCCTCCTCCCTTTGATGTAATGCTCCTAAATTTAAAAACTAAGCAAAAAATCCCCTCCCACAATTAAAAGTGAGGAGATTTTTTTTTTAAAAAGCCACAAGGTGCGATGAGGAAAGCAGCTCAGTAGCAAATACAAGCCCAGGCGGTCCAGCGACACCCAGGAAAAGGTAATTTCACTGGACGTCAGTGACTAACACCGTTCCTTAAGCCTTTTACTTACAGGGTGTCACTTAAAACCACATTTAAGCGTGGTTCTAAGGCAGCGTTTTAAGTTACAAGCTGAATAAACTGGCAAGAAAAACAGCCTGACCTGCAAAAAGCCAGGCGTGCAGATGCTCAGCCCGAGTGAGAACAGCAGACTGTTTACTCAGGCCCTTAAATACAGGTCAAGGAACCTAAATACAAGTCAAGGCTGCTGAAGCTAAACTTAGCAGCCCAGCCAGCACGTTTTCAGCATTAAATTTAAACCCAGTTTTGGCCTGACAAGTTATACGGTTTCCCTTTGCAGGCTGCAAAGACAAAGCCACCCGATGCAGCCGGTTTTGTTCGTTTATTTACAAGTTTTGTTCATTTACGGCATATTCGAGACTATCCCTGAACGCATCCTGGTCTCCCAGGATGAAGAGCCGTGGCCACGGAGGAAGCCTGGCCCCAGGGTGGACCCCGAAGCCGATTTTCCTGGTGTAAACACCCGCAGCCAGGCACAATAGCGGCTTGTTTACACCGTCCAAACGCCCGCATCCTTCCACGTTCAAAGGTACCCAACAGATCCTGCCCAGCGGGAGCCCGGAGCGCTGGCCAGGCTCCCCTGAATCAACAATTTGACGTTGGTTTTTTTTGAATTGTTTCAATAATTTCTGCAGCGGAGCAGATGCTGGAAGTTGGCGCGATCTCTGACAGGCATGTTCTTGTTCCTCCCGACCTGGGAGCAGGAGGGGAAAGGAAGAAATTTCTGGGTTGGAGTAGGAAAAAAAAAATAATAATCAAGCTTTAGATGGATACCACCATGCCCAGGCCTAAAGCGAGCGCGCTCGAGAGCGAGCCCTCACTCTCGTGCATTGTGGCTCTGCTGATATCCCGACCGGGATGAGAGCCGGAGGGAAACAGGTTGGAGCTATTGGACCCTATTAAACACCAGCGTGAGCTGAGGGGAAAGATTAGTGACTCAAAATGCTCCTAAAGCAGCTTAATGACCTTAAACTCTGATTTTTTCCCCCCATTAAATACACGCTGAGCGTCCTCCGGGTCCAGCCCCGTACACGTGGGGTCCTGGTGGTCGGTGCAGCCGATGCAGATCGAGGGGTGAGCGAGGCAAGCAGCCCCCTGCCAAAACACCCTCGCCGCAGCCTGGAAAGACCGGTAGCGCCGGGTATTTCCAGCTCGGTGCTCCGGCTACTGACAGCAACGCCGGCACCTGCCCGCTGGCAGCGGTGCCAAGAGCTGCCAAGTCTGCCGGCAGTTGCCAAATCCAGCCGATCTCTGTAACTACCGGCTTGTTCTGGACTCGGTGGGTGACAGAGCTCGGTTCACGGCCGCTGCCGGGGATCTGCTGGCACTCAGCGAGCTGCGGTCCGGGAGGTGCTGCAATTAATGGGGGTCAGACGATGCTTTTAAACAGGCTCCTGCTCGAGCGTGAACCCCGGTGTCCGGTACACCAATGCTCCTCACTTTGGCTGCGAACCCCAGGGAGAGAAGAGGACAAAGCTGCAAATTAACCCACCTTTAACTTGCCTGAAACCACAAGCAGGTCAGCACTTTCACTTGAGAAGCAGCTCGGGCTTTAAAACATTAAAAAAGCACCAAAACCCCCTCTTTTATAGGACATAGAGCACCGGCGGCGAGGGAAAGCCACCGTGGGGACGAAGCCACCAAGCCACAGAGGCGTGAGCCTCTCGCCATGTCCAGCTCCAGCCCTGCCGTCTCACCAGCAAAAGCCTGTTGGCAGAGGAAAAACCAGTTTTTATTTGTTTGTTAGTAAAAGCAGGCGGCTGGGAGGAAGCACACCCCTCCCACACGGGATCGGGGACGTGGAGGCAGCTGCGTAAAACAAACGCAAGGAAGCCTGGCATTTTAGGCCACTATTTAAGGCTTGTTTATTTAACTCCCTTGTTTCTCCAGTTTCGGAAGGAGCGGTGCCATCCTGCAGTGCCCAAACCCAAAAGGAGCTCGCCAGGAGGATTTTGGGGTGATGCTGCAGCTGGCGGGATGCGATTCGAGCGTGACCTTTAGTTAGTGCCTAACCCCACCGGCTGGTTTCACGGCGGCCGGTGCCCAGGACCGGGCTAGAAGCAAGCTGACAGAATTTGAAAAGGGGATTTAAGTTGGTCAAGTTGAGGGGCTGAATCCTCAGGGAGCTGGGTGACACCCCCGGCACGACTCACGCCGTCCCCATCCTGCAGAAGGGGATGATCCTGGGACACACGGGGACTCAGGGACAATGCCGAAATCCTGCGGTGGGCGCAGGGAGAACGGCAGAGCCCGGGCTGCCGCGGGGCGGATCCGTTTTTCCCACTTTCACTGGCTTCGGGTGGCGATTGTGGCCGTTTCCTTCCATTTTAGTCTCCTGAATCTGCTTCCGACAGGCTGCACGGTGCGAAACTCAACAGCTCCCGAGACAATCCCTTTCTCCACGCAGGAAATCCCAGCTCCGGTGCTCCGGCATCCCGCCACATTCAAAGCATCCGCAAAGGCGCTCCCTCCTCTCCAGCTTTCCCAATCTTTGAGATTTTCTGAATAAACCCTTGATCCATTAGCCGAGTCTTCCTCTGCCTGGATGCCTCCACCTCCGTCCTGGTCCTCCTTTAAAAAACGGGGAGAATCCCGTATATTTGCACTTCCCCATTTTACCTGCTCAATCCAGGGGTCTGACACAGCCGCTCTCCGGCTGTCTGCAGCACAACCGAGTGCCGGCTTGGGCTGGGGTGAATCCTGAACCGCACCGCGCGCAGGCAAACACATTAATTAGGAGTAAACGAAGGCGTGAGCGCGCAACCAGCAGGTTTATGGGGTTCCTGAGCCAGGAAAACTTTACCTTGCAGACCCCGATGGCTAAAAAGTCACCCTGGGGCGGGCACTTTTGCTCGGTTCATCCTTTTACCGCTGCGGTGAGCATCACGCCGGCTTCCTATAGCTTCTAGGCCAGGCAGACCGCTGCCATTTTGGGGAGGAACAGGCGTTTCACGCCATCCCCGTGGCAGGACCATGCCCGAAAGCAAAAGCAAGGTTGGCCCCTCCTTTCACCTGCACCAGTCGCTCCCAAACACCGCCCTGGGAAGCTGCTTCCTTCACACGGGATCCTTCCTCACACGCAGGGGCCTTGGCGGAGAATCGCCGTGCGCACCGAAGTCCCATTTCTGGATGGCAAAGGGTCTCCTGGTTTTGGGAGATAATCGCTAAACTTTGAGTGGGATGTTTAAAAACTGCTTGCTTTGCGTTTAACTGCAGGGAAGTCTAAGGAAAATACAGCTGGAGGATATACATCAACCTGCACACCGGAGGCTGGAGCATCCGAGCGCCTCGGGACACTGCTAGTTAAGCTAATCAGCCTCCAAATCTACCTTGGCTTCGCACAAAAAAAATCCTTTTGGGGCTGGCAGGGGGAAAACGGGCAGCACAAAGGGGCAGGGGGGCAGAGCCGAGCCTGGAGGAGCTCTTGGTGGTGGGACGGGGCTCTCTGCAGGGGGAGGAAGGGGTTAAGAGTGGGTTAACATCTCCCCCACGTTCCCCCCTCTAGATACTCGCCTCCACCAGAGCTATGCACATTCCTCAGCCCCGTCCTAGCCCAGGTCAGATTCCCTTTATCTCCGCTTTGTTTAATTAGTCAGCCATTAACTAACGCTTCTAGCAGCCCTGAGTAAACAAAACAGGGCAGAATATTCTCCATTGCTGACGAACACCCTGAAACCTACCTTATCTACGTTGCGGGGAGTTTGCTAGCAGCTTTCAAATGAAAAATAAAGGGCGGGGGGGGGGGGAAGATGACAAAGGTGCACGCAGGGAATTTGTTCCTTTGCATAAAATCTAAAACTGATACATTTGAATGCTCATTGGCAGGAGAGCGTCCTGCCATTAGTGCGGACAAATGGCAAACAGATTTAACAGATCCCCGGCAGGATCCAGAAGCAGCTTCCCGTTTGTCCCTGTGCCCAAGAAGAAATCTCTGGTGCAGCTGTACGTGGTTCACATGCTCGCCTCCTCTTTAAACACATCGGGCCCAGCAAAATAAACATCTGGTCCGGCCACCGCTGCTCCCCGGAGCGGCAGAAAGGGGCTGTTTGTCCTGCAGCTGCACCACGTTCGCATCCCGGAGCTGCTGCCCCTACCCCAGGCTCCGCAAAGAGACTTTCCGCCTGACACAGGCGACGGTTGGATTTCAAGACACAATTTTAGTTGAGGGCGCTCAGAAGTTGGTCGAATTACATGGTGTTGAGAAAAAAAAACCACACAGAGGGGGCTCTGGAGTCCTGGCTGCGCCCGGCATCGGCTCAGCTCACCGGGAGCCTCCTCTGAGGGTGGAGGAGCCCACGGGACCCCCAAGAGCACGGGGAACCCCCCCGGTGCCAGCGCCGTCACCCACCACACCGATTCACAACCGACTCCGGCATTCAGGTCTCCTCCTCAGGCCAGGTCAGGCTCGCTCACGAGGCTTTTTAGGGGGTCTTACAAGCCCCCAAAACCTCGTTCCCACCGTGACACTGGCTCCAGGTGACATTATCTACCACCGCTTGCTTCCAGGCAAGAAGCACCTTTTGCTTGCCACCAGCTGGGAAGCATTAGCCGGCAACCAGCCCTTCCACGCCATGAACCCGCGCGCCAGCTGCGGCCAAGCAGGAAGCCCGTGCCAAGGGATATTCAGTTTAAAAGTCCAAATCCCGCATGTGGCACAGATGCAGGGTTCAGCTTTCCCCTGCTTGCCAGGCTTCAGTTTTTCCCCTTTTGCTTCCTATGCAAACCCTCCGCACAGGGAAAACGAGAGTCCCTCCCCTCCTCCTTGCCAGAAATAACTCTGTTCCCCCCGAAACACCGGCCTCACCTCGCAGCGCCGCTAACGAACAACAGACCTGCTTCAGCCGGCAAGATGGAGAGATCCCCTGTTGCTCCGCGCGTTTCCAACAGCTGCCTGACCCCGCTCGGGCTCGGAAGGGGAATAAACCTCCTCCGAGAGTCCCCCCTCGTGCTCCTCCCTCCCCAAATACCCTGGTTAAAACTCATGAAAAAAACAAACATAAAAATCAGCCAGACTCTGCATTACTCACCTTCACCATCCTCCTGCTTCCTGCAAGCCGGAGGGGGAGGAGGGAGAGAAGATCACCGTGAGCCCTGGCCCCCTGAGAGGGGCATGGGGGCCGAGGAAGCCCCCCAAAACCGTGCAGGGGTGCCCCTGGGGAGGGAAAGGGGGCTGGGGGGCTCGCAGCTCGCGCTGGCGGCCAGCGGCTCCAGCCCAACGCTCCCGGCTGGCAGCAGCGTTCCCGACTCCTGACGCTGCAAACTCCAAAGCGCCTCCCCCAGCACCGGGGAGCGACGGGCCGACGAGCGCAGGACCAGGGCCGCGGCGTCCCCGTCCTTGCCAGGGCCAGCGGGGGACGGGATGTAGGGAGACCTACGGATCGGGGCGATCCGCCATCAGCTCCCCACGCTGGCCGGGGTCCGCGCTCCCGGACCCCCACCCGGTTCCTGGATCCTGACGGCCGCTCTTGGTCCCACGGGGGACACGACCGCTGCCGTCAGGGGACCCGGCCAACACGGTGGTCCTGGCACGCAGCCCTCCCCACCAGCGTTTTCTCCCCCTCCCCACTGCGGTGCTGACTTTCCCAGCTTCCTGCACTTCCCAACCTGCTCTTATCGCGCTCCAGAACCGGTTTCGCAGGCAGACGCTCCTGCCGCCGGGCTCCCACGGGCTCCGGGCTTGCACCGGGACAGCCGGACTTTCCTCTCCTTCATCCTCCGGTGGTCAGATGCCGGGGACAGATCGGCACAGGGGAGAGCAGCGCGGTTAACCCTGGCGTACCCCAAAGGGGGTCTGGGGAGGCGAAGCCGCTCGCCGAGCGAAGCCCGGCCTGCTCGCTTCCCGCAGCGGTGAGTCCCGCTCCGAAGTCAGCGACCGAAATAACAGCTTCCCACAGTCTCTGCGTGCCCGACACAGTGACTAACGCCGGCGCTATGGTCCCGCGATTCAACAGGCGTTATTACCATTTTCCGGGAGCGGGAGTGCCGCCACCGTTGAACTCTGGCCCACGCTGCAAGGCCGGTAATCCGTCGGGAGAGCACGGAGGAAGGAATAGCCGGGAGAGGAGATGGCAGCGCAGCCGCCACGAGGCTCAGAGGGGTTAAAGACGAAGCTTGCGAGAAGCGGAGCAGGAATAGAGGAGATTTGAGCCGGGAACCAATGAGGCAGCAACATTTGAAACAAAGCAGCCAGTCAAGTGCCCCTCCGGGTGGCTGGGGATCAAGAGAGGGGGAAGGAAGGAGAGGGAAAGGGCAGGGGAGAGCCGGCAGAAAACCTGCCGGCTACCCTGGCAGGAAGAACCGGCCCTCCCAGCCCGGCTCGCCTGGGTATTTCCCCGGTGAGGGCAGCAGCCCTTTGCCACACCGTGCTTCCAACGTGCCTCCCTCCCCCTGCACGTCCCCTCAGTGCTTTCATCCAGCTTTCTCAAGAGCCCCTAAAAGCGTGTCTGTGCCCCGGGGTGCGGGTAGAGAGCAGGCTGGCGAAGCGTGCCCATCGATGGGGACCACCGGCACACGCTGGCACTGCAGCAGCCAAACCCCTCATGGCCAGGACCGCAGCGTTTTGCTGGGTTTAGACCCCTTGTTAAGCTACGCGACCCCCGAAGCCTGGCCAGGGGATGCTAGGTGCAATCCGGACCCTCTGCACGAGGATGAGCCGAGGGGCTCCTCACCTGGGCATCGGAGCCTCACCTAAGGGTGAGGATCACAACTCTGCTGCCTCAAGCCTCTGCCTCTTCCTCAGCCTTCCGGCTGAATGAGAACGATGCCGTTTCCTAAAGGAAAACGGCACTAATTGGCGGGTCCCATGAGGTGGTGCGCACCCTCCTTCTCGCTCGCTGCGAGGAGGAACGGTGCCTGAGCCCTCTCCGGCACAGAAAAGCAAGGCTTTGGTGTCAGCGTGAGTATTTCGCTCCTCTCTTTTCTCCCCTTTGGTGTTTGCTCAAAGGAAGCACCCTCAGATTGGCCTGACGAGCCGGCAAATCTTGCAGAGAAACTTGGGAGGTTCTCCTGGTGTCGTAAATTGACGGCAGCCCGCCGTGCCGAACAACCGAGCAGCTGCGAGCCTCCACCGTGCATGGTCCACCCCATCGGTGTTTGCCGGGAAGGTGCCAGACCATGAACCGGGCAGCGAGGGCAAGACAGAGGAGAGCAGCAGGCACCTGCGGGCGATAGGAGTCGAGCCACCATGGCTGCGCCTCTGCCAACTCCATCCGACGGAGCTCGACGATGTCTTGCAGCTGAGAAGCTCTTATTTTTATTCAAATGCCTTTTACAAGTGGGGAGGGGGTAAAAAAACCACAGTCAGGAATGTTAATCATCTATCATGGTTTACAACGAGATTGCTCACTTCCCATTTGCGCTAATTTTCCTCCTATTTATTCTCTTTCAGAATATTCATGGATCAAAATATCTTCTGCACCACCATCGGACTCCTAATTGGCGCTTGGAAGCTTTCCTAGAATCTCATCAGAAGGATGTGGCGTCCGGGGGAAAAAACAAAAAGATCATCAGATGAAAACTAACCTCTCCCACCACTTGTGTTTTTTTTTCCTCTCCAATTTCACAAGTTACAACCTCACTCCGCTCGGCTGGAGAAGGTACAGGAGTGCCATGGGTGTTTGGGGGAGGTGGTGAAGGAGCGTGTTTCGGTGCAGCCCAAGCAGGGTGTTCCTGGCATCACCGGGACGGAGGATCCCAATGCTGCCGCGTCGCTCGGAGGGGTCTTGAACGGCAGCTCCACGGGCAGACGCCTGCGCTGGGCGGATTCGTGAGCCTGGATCCATCGGTGCTGGAGCCTTTCGGGACGCGAGAGCTGCGTGCGTGCTCGGAGGGAGAGGCGGTTCGCTTAAAACCTTAACAGAGAGCTGCGGCCGCAGCTATTTAAGATGTTACCCAGCTTGGTAAAAAGCACCAAATTCATCTCAAGCTCCCAGGAGCTCGAGAGCAGGCTCGAGATTATATTTTAGGGTTCACGGGTTCCTTGTTTTATCTGTTTGGGAAGGAGAAAAACAGCAGCGGAGAACTGGGAAGAACTTGAGCCACGACATCTCTGTTAACGCAAGAGGCAAAACCCATTTGTCCTTCTGGAAAGTTATTTCTCTTGTGTCAGTATGAACAAGCAGCGGCTTAAAAACCTCTGATTCCACGTCTTCAAAAGCTGCTGCGACTACAAAAATTCACCAGCTGCTCTCTTCCGCTGCCAAGAGCACAAAGAGCCCCCAGCATCAATTTTAGAGTCTTGTGAAACACACTAATTAATTCATAGAAAGATAAAAGCACATCAAAGAAATAGTTCTAGCCCCCAAATCTTTCAGAATTCGAACAAAATTAGCAAAGGCGCACGTCTTCCTAATCCTCGCCTTGCAGACGATCCTAATGTTTCCTGAACCCGCAGCACACTTGCCTGCTCGGTACCACCTAATTACTCCCTTCCCACTGTGTAAGCACATCCCCGTAGCGCCTCAGAGCCCCAGAACAAAAGCTTATCTCCAAAATTAACTCCACTTGCAACTCGACCCTACGAGAAGCTGAAGCGGGCTTTGCTCGCACAACAAAGTTCCAAAATATCAGTAGAAAAAAGCGATGTATCAGCTATTGCAGAGACTTCATCCTCCCCACGGCCTGTGCGGTACAGGCTCAGCCCCGCTATCGCCTTTTATTTGGCAATAAACTTCTCATGCGGCTTCAAGCTGTTATTGCTCCAGCCTTTGTTCTTACAGTTTGCTTTAAGAACCCCGATCGACGGCTCGATATTTGCGTAGCGAGGACTGCGCCAAGAGGATTTCATACCTGCTGATAAATCACCTTGTACTAGAAGCGCCACCGGCAGCTCAGCTGGAAACCTGGGATTTCCTCGACGATATCACATTGTCCGAGGATGGAAGATCTCAAAGGACAAACCTGAAGCGAAGCGGCAGAGACGGGCGTCCTCTTCCAGCCGAGGACGTCGCCGTCTGCCTCACCGAGACGGTGGAAGCGTAACGCTTTGCTCGGGTTTGCTTAACCTGCCGGCGAGGGCGGGTTGAACTGGCCCGGCTGGCTTTGCACAAGCAAGGAGGGAACCGTCCCGCGCTGGGAGAGGCAACCTTCAAAGAGGAGGAGAGGTGTCAGCCTTCCAGCCCTGCGCCAGGCCGCTCGAGGAAGATGAGCGGCCAAAAACAGGGACCTGGTCAAGGCTGCCAGAGCACGCAGGTGGTGGAGAGCACGACGGCCGATGGGGCGGTACCTGGGATGGATTAAATGACGGATTACCACTTAAAGGAACCCGACATCCACAGGCGGACGATGGAGTGGAAGAAGAATCCTGGAATTCAAAGCATCTGAAGTACTTTATAACCCCTGCAAGGATCCTCCTGGTTTCAGAGGCAACGCACCTCCCCAAACGCAGCCTCAAAAGCTCGATCAAAGGGGATTCATTTTCTTTAATCTCGTTGTCCCAAAGCAAAACTTCCGGCCTGCAGGACGTGGCGGCACAGGGCACCAGTACATCAAAGCTCTGCTCCACCGCCGGTGCTCGGCGCACGTCCCTGCAACTCCAGCGGGGCTTGAGCTCGACCCGAGCAGCCCCAGATGTTTTACCTGCGGCCACGGCGAGACGTTTGCTGCCAAAGAGCCTTTCACGAGGCCATGTCTCCTCCGTCCTGCTGGGGGGCACCGAGCAGGACGCCCCAGCGCCGTCCCACCGCCCTGGCACGACGTGCGGCAAGACGGGGAAGCACAGGCGAAAAAAGTGAGCCCAACGCGTTAGAGGTCCAGGTGCTGGACCACCGAGTCGGTGGCACCGAGCGGGGCCACGGCTACGTGACCCCCACCATGGAGTTCAGCGGCATCCCACAATGAGACATCGCCGCTCCCGCCCCGAGCGCGGGGAAAATGCTTGCGCACGAGTTTCAGGTGCAGGAGCCTGCGGACCTCGACAAGCCAGGGCTTGCGGGGAGGGAAGGCAAGTGCCTGCCGAGCTCCCTCTGAAGCCACCCGCAGACCAGGCGGAGAGAGGTTAAACCTTAATCCCATCGCCCGCCACAAACGGGAAGGGAAACAATTGCAGGAGGTTGTTTTGTTGCGTTTTTTTTTAAGGAATAAATTAGTTTGGATTCAGCAGAGCTTGTGACAGCGAGCGACCATTTGACTCTGCAACATGGCTGGCAACGCCGCTGGCTGAAATCGGGGATGGCTGCAGCGCCCGTCTGTGTCGCACAGCTCTTTGTACAGACACCTCGCACTCCGAAATCGGGGAACTACCTGCTAGAAAGTAGAGGGGAGATTTTGACAGGTTATTTCGCATCTGGGTAAATCTCCCAATTTATTTCTACCGGTACAATTGCCTTGATACTGCAGGATTTTGCTGTGAACAGCTGTAAGAGAGTAATTGCTTTGGCAAAGCCCAGCCATTGGTGGAGCGAGGGTTAAGCCAGAAAATCAAAATATTGTTTCAGAGCTGCGCAAACACGAAGCCTCGCTATTTCCATCTGCATCTGATGCTCCACAGAGCAGCAGCAAAGCAACGCCAGGTCCGAAACAGTTACCAGCACACACAAAAACCAGCCTAGCGAGGCATTTTCTTTGTGGCAGAAAGCTTAGGCTTCGAGTGAGAAACTAATTTTAATTTTTGCCTTTTTCCATCCACTCCGGAGTCATTGCCCTGCCACGGCTCAAGTCCTTTTCCTGCTTTAACACCAAAAGGCAGGTTTCTGGGAGTCTGTTCCCGGCCCTTCTCCTGACTTGCTCTGCAACAAGGAGCAAGTCACCTCTGGGCACTTTGGTTTCCCCTTCAACAGAGCAGGATAATACCGGCTCCTCCGAGCGGAAGGTGATTACGAAGAGCTCCGAGGTCTTCAGAGAAGAGGTGCTAGAGAACAGCAGACAACGCCGCCGGCAAGTTTCGGAAAAGGATTCGCATCCTTCGTGCAACCAGCTACCGCGCTCAAAAAAAACCAGCATGAGGGGAAGAGACAACAATGAAGGCAATGGGATTTTCCCAAAACTATTGGATTATTTTGTACAATAAAGAAATGGGGTACACCTGTTTTTTTCGTGTACCCACCAAGAGCTCTGGCCAAAAATCAAGTCCACCAACTTTGATTCAGCTAACTGAATTTTACCTTATTCTCTAAAGCTTCATGGAACCGGTACAATACTCCCCCCCCCAAGACAAAGCCACCCAGCACCCAGAAAGTCTCCCTTAAATCATCATGGCACAATATTGCACCAGAAACGGGCCGGTCCTCCCATTCCCCGCAGACACAATTTGTGCCTCGAAGCATGAGCTCCAATTACCCTTATCTCATTTTCCAGAGATACAGGCAGAAGCGCTGCAGACCGAATTTCTCCCTTTAAAGCAGAATTAGCTGCATGCACAGACACACAGGAGATGAAATCTTGGGTCGCTTTGGGAAATCACTTTCCAAAATCAGCTCTGGACCCAAACTGATCCTCTGGCTCTTCTCTGCTTTGCCAGGCGACCCTTCGATGCAGGATATCACATAAAACTCACTCCACTTCCTCACCTCCGCTTTCCCCACCATTACATTCAAACAAGGTTTCTCCCCGAGCTGGCAGACGCTTGGAAAGTCTTCGTTCATTTAATCCCCGAGCGGAATCGCTCCGGTGCCTGACTGCTGTGGGAAGGGCAGGAGGACTGCACCCCAGGGCACCAGAAAATAATTAGCGCAGATATTAAATAGGGAGCCAGCCAGGAGGGATGTGCGGAGCTCGTTTCTGAGCGAGGATGATGTGCTGAACCCCTGGGAGGCAGCGGAGGTGTGAGGCCCGTGGGTGCTACCTGAGCAGCCTTCATGTGCTCGGGTTTTAACCCGGACCTAATGTCTGTACGTGGACCCAGAGCAGCTCCAGCTGGACGTGCCGGAGGGGTGGGAGGACTGGAAATGCTCGAGCCCAGGCTCTTCCAGGAGTTGGGAGCTGCTGTCCTGTCCCAAAAGCCTTCCTCAAAACCCTGCAGACCTACACCTACGCCAGCCAGGAGCACAGACAAGGGCCTCGAGCCAAGATCTAAATCTGCGCTTGGGTACGTACATCGGTTTTAATTAGCAAAGAGCCCCAGCAGCTCGGCCTCAAGGACCAGCTCTGCGCATAGCTGCTTTCCCAGCAAAGCGGCATCGGGCAAAAGCGCCGATTTTCGAACAACAGCAATGATCCTCGAGCAAAATCCAGCCTAAAGGATCCCAAACTAAGGAAACTCCATCCTACTACGTACTTGGCAACACAGCAAGCGGGTGCTGTAGTTAAAGGGATGTCACTTCAGCGCAAGAAAGGCAAATCGCACGCCGGTTTTGGGATATCTGTTCTGGAAGCAGAAACAGTTTGACAACTGGTGTGGAAAATCTCAGAAAGATGAACTGTTTTGGGACAGGGGATCAGGAATAACTGCCGACCCAGCCGAGGAGCTATTACACCTGCGACCCCCCTGCTTGCAGCGGGGTTAACCACACCCTCGAGTGTGATTTCAAGAGGAAGTTCCAAACTGATTTAAAAAAGAAGAGAAGAGTCTCCCGGTTTATATCTGGCATCTTCTCCTCCCACTTATCCTGGCCAGGACAAACAGGTTTCTCCGTGTGCAGAAGATCCCTTTGGTCAAGGGTGGAGGAGAGGAACTCGATTTGTAGCCGATATCTCCAACATCTTCACAAGGCATTAAGCCACCGGGGAAATAAACAAAATTGTCCAAGGTTCCCCCATTTATTTAATTCAGACGCTCCAGCTCTTCAGCAATGGATAAAAAGAAAAAAGAAACAAGAAAAGCGAGTACAGGCTTGACCTTGGGCTTGTGACAAACCCGATTAGCCTTCGGCAGGCTTGGAGCCACCGCGCGCTCCGGATTTACCTCTCGGGGCTCCTTCGTGGAGGGCGGGAGCCCTCGGTCGGCTGCGTATCCCACAGCAATGCCAGCACCCTGAAACACGGGGTGGGGTCCCCCACACACCTAACTCCTGCCGAGGGGACGGAGCACGTTTGAGGCTGCCGGAGGAGACGCTGTGCGAGAGGGAGATCGCTGAGACCATGTTGTTTTCATTCTATTATTATATATCGAAACCAGATAACCCCAGCAGCAGCAAAAAGTCGGTAATCCGCGTCAGGAAAGAGCTCTGCGGGGACATCGGCTGACCTGGGAGCGGGTCGACAGGCGACAGAAAGTTTCAGATGATAAATAAGCACCAAGGAAGCCAAAGTCCCTTCCATTAATGAGCGACCAGTCTCGCTGTCCCAGCAGCCTCGGAGGGGAATTACTTGTAATGATGATTTTAATGCAACCTAGCAGTGGACTGTACTTCTAAACATGGTTTGGGCTTAAAAATCCTTATCGAGCAAGAAAGACGTTGGGTGGGCAACCTCCACTTCTCGCTCCCTCTCTGCTCTGAGGGCAGAGGGGTCCCTGCACGAACCCTTGACAGCTCTGCTGGAGTCGGACTCCTCACGCACCAAACAGGGACCACCAGCCCAAATATGCCAGGCTCCTAAATCTGCCATGTCCCTCTCGCCTGACGAGGGAGCTTGTTAAATCACGTGCACAGAGCGGGAGGTGAAGGAGGGATGCTCCGTGGCCGGCCCCAGGCTCCCCCAGCGTCAGCCCAGCCTTCACCCCATCGCTGCCAACATCCCCACCTTCGCCCACGCTGTTCCTCCACCGATCCAACACCGTGGATATTCCCGGTGGGGAAGGCACCGGAAAAGGGGGGATTTCTTGGTGGGGTTAAGACACCGTAGCCTTGCTACTGCCTCTTACGGTGCCAGCAGGACACCAAAGCTGGGTTGCCACATCACCACCCTGCTCTTCGTTAGCCAAAGACGTTAGGAAGCTCCAGGCGACGGGGGAGGTGATCGGCCAGGGATCCAGGAGCGCGGAAGCCTACCCCAGCGCTTGTTAAATCCACCTCCCGCTGCAGCAGCTATTCTGAAGGAGCCTGCTCTCAAAAGAAAGAGGAGGAGTCACTTGGAGGCAGTTTGTAAGGCGAGAACATTTTAATCAGCTGAAGTATTTGTTTCAGGGAGGAAAACAAAAAACCAAAAAACAACCCCACACAATCACAAGCACAAAACCCAGGGCCTCCCCTTCGGCGTTAATGAGATGGAGACACTTCCGACCCCTCCCATACCTCCGTGTCCTCGCCGGGGACAGTTGTGCTTCGTCCCAGCGCACGCGGACAGTGACCGACACTTTTTGGCACAATTCTCTGATGCCACCGGACCCAAATATGCTCCACGGAGCGCAAATTTCTGGCCGGGCTCAGCTTTTTTTTGCAGCACAAGGTTTCCCCTGAGCCAGAAGCTGCAGGGTCAGGGGAGCGAGGCACGCCAAGAATGCAAACCGGGACTGACACGGCCATCTCCAGCTCTTCCCCCCTGCACAGCGCATTAATTACACGTGCTCTCGACGAGCCAGGAGGCTCCAGGAGGGCAGGGTGATGAGACGTTGGTGTTGTGAGGCAATTTCAGGGTGTATTTAGAGAGCGGTTGGTGCTCAGCTCCCTCTCTGCTTGCTGGAAAGGCCCCGATGTGGCCTTAGGGACAGTAAAAACACCATCACATTTGCACAACGGGCGGCTGTGCTGGCGCTCCCGGGCCGGCAGCCGAGTCAGCTTTGCACAGCCCAGCCTCGGAAAACAGGGAAATAAAAGCTCCGAGCGGGTACCGTGCCGGCTGATGCTCCCTCCCTTCGTCAGGCCAAGAGATTTTAACGACCCGACTTGATACCACCTGCCCAGACGGAGCACGCTGCACATTAGGAAGGCGCAACCGCGAGGTTATGTCTTTGGCAACAACTCATTAACGCCTGTGCTGGCGCTGGGGTTAATGAAGCCGGGATGGGAGGCAGAGCACCTCCGCGCCCCTTTTCCGACAGCCCTGCCGGAGCGGGCTGGATGCTTCCGCAACAAGCAGCCGAGAAGTCAATTTATGTTTCAGCAAGTGATTACCATTTGGTGCTAATTAAACTGCAAGATGATTAGTCGAGTAAAACCTTTAATTAGCCCCTTACATCATTTACAGAAATTATAGCTTATTTGCACCGTGTAAGTGCACGACACGGGGAAAGGAAGAGTAGAGCGAGCACAGTTCAAAAGAATTACACTTTCATTACGTCCAACTTTATTAGAGAAAATAATCGTTACTTAAACATCCTCTGCCTGCAACGCAAGTGCCCAAAAACCGAGCGAGAAACTCACGCCCGGAATCATTTACTCGAGGAGAAGCAGCTTCAAAGGGTTTTGTTTAAAGCTGCAGAAAGAGCACACAAGGGGCTGAAGAGTTAATAAAACATTATCCAATTGTCAATTATGCCAATTAATCAAAATCTATGAAAACAGCAAATCCTTCAGGAAGGATTGGAAACACGAGTTGCGCCTGTGCCGCGCAAAGCTGCCTTTGAAAACACTAAACCTACCGCAGCTCGATTCATCAGGCAGATGGCAAATATTCCTCCCTTCCTCCCCTAAGCTCAGGAGAAATCAGATTTTATTAAATAAAAAAGACGCAGCTGTAATTAGGCTGCAGGGAAGCCGTGAAAACGTCCCTGGGATTTCTCCCGGAGCCAGGCGGGACTTTGGGGGACGCATCCTTCCATCGGAGAGCTGAGGATGTGGCCCCAAAGCAAGTGATCTCGATGGGGAGGCAAAACTCGCCGCAGAGCCAGGACCTGCAGGCTCGTCAGCCCTGCTCCTCGTCTTCCGGACACTCGTTTTGGCTGGGAAGAGGACATCGAACCTGGCACCGCGGTCGGGAAATCCCTCTGGAGTCGGGGCAAAAGCACGTGGTGCGATAAAGGCTGCTCTCTCCCATGCCAGGACAGGAGCGTGGCAGCGTGTCGGTCCCCCGCAGCTCCAGGAACACGTCCCGTTGGCGTTTAGAGGGAACCGTTTCTTCTGCAGCAGTGCTAAATTGGCCATGAAGGCTCTACGTAAGCTGTAACCACCAGCGGTGATGTAAAATTACGCTTCCTCCCCTCCCACCCCCTCTGCCAAACACCCACAAATTCCTAAATTATTCATCGGAAAAGTCAAGCGCGGAGGATCCGAGCCTGCAAGGCGAAAAGCGCGTCGCAGGGACGTTCCACAAACGTGCTCTGGAGCTGCCCCATCCCAAACCTCGTCCCTTCCAGAGCCCATCTCCTCCGGCGCTGCTTTCCCCTCCTCGCTGCTCTGACAGCTCCCAAGCATGCGGTGTCCAGGTTTCAGGCTGCGCTGATTTGCTCTGCTCATCCCCAGCGAGGTGGACAGCAATTAGCGAGACGTCAGCGATGAAATCTCCACCTTCTAAACGGAGACGGACGCGCAAACCCACGGCTCGCAGAGCCCACGCGTAAACGAGTCACCAACGTGACAACAAAGCGTGTTGAACGGTTCGGAGCAAAACCCTGTGATTTTTTTTATTTTTAGAGAGACAGCTTCCTTCTGGCAGATTTGATAAGCACTGGTAAAATAAATGTCACCTCCACACGCGCAAATGAAGATAACCGGTATCTGGAAAACATCTGGGAACTCGGAACGACACGGGAGGGGGAGCAGAGCAGTTTCCACTCGGCAGAGGTGAAACACAACCCGAGCCGTTGTTATCCCACCGGCATCTTCCCGGGAAACTTCTGCCTCTATTTCAACGCCCAAATACGTTCCAATTATTTGGGATGTGAGAATTGCAGGGCAGTAACTCCTCAGCAGAGCCAGGAGGTTTCCCAGGGATCTTTCTGGAGGTGGTTATAGCGGCAGGAAGATGAACCGGCCGCAGATTCACGCAGCCTCACGTCACACCCTTGCCGGGTACCACGTTTCACAGTCCTATTCCTACGTGGCATTCATCGTCCGCAGCTCCCAGAAAACCTCCCTCAACCTGCACCAGGGACAATCCATACTTCTAACAGGTTTATTTCTTAACCAGAACTAAAGATACTTGCCTTAAAAGGCTGCCAGGATTAGTTCATGTTTGTACTGGCAGCCAGCAGCTCATTCTTTGGCCACTGTTCAAACTTTGGGGCTTTATTTAAAACCTTCTTTTTTTTTTTCCACAGCTCTCCTAAGGTCGGTTGCATCTTCCCCACCGCCACGCTCCACAGCTGGGTATTCTCAATAAATCCAATTTGCAGTTATTTACGAGCCTACTGCGTAGGGCGTTGTCAGAGTCCCTCTGCGGCCCTGCAGCCCACCCAGTTAATTGTTGCAAAACTCAGTAAATTACCGGGAAAATGCAACTCAAAACTAATCCTGAAACTTTTCTTGTTTTGTTCTCGTTTCCCTTTGACAAACAAAGCACCACCGGTGATGGGAACACACAGAAAACGAAGTGCAGGGCGCTTATCTCCAGCTGCAGATACGTTCAGTGGAGTGAACGCGTGGGCACAGGGAAAGGAGTTACAGAAATTAATAATTTCACAGCCCGAGAACCGTACCTGCATTGGGCACACGCTGCCTGCGCTCCTGCCTGTTGATTCTCCGTCCCCAATGACAACTTACCCAGGCGCTGCCGGCACCAGCTCTGGCAGTTTTGGCCGGCGCAGCACCGCTACCTCGCGTTTACAGCCACGGGAGCGCCGCAGAGGAGTTCAGAGACCGCGATTTCTATTCTTGCCCTGCTCCCGATGTGCCAAAACCAGGGCAAAACCCTGTTTTTTGAGGGGTTCAGCATGAGACAGAGGAGTTACGGCAGCTCCAAGGGACGCCAGCTCCTGCGCGAAGGCACCCAGTTGCCTCCGAATGCCCGGCCCAAAGTCGCATGAGACGCTGGAAAAATCTACCCCAGGGCTCTGCAGCTCAACCAACCATTAACTCGCCTCGCTACCGGGGAGAGAAGTGCCCTGTGAACGCTGATGGGTGTACAAAACCACACAGAACTGAGAATGCAGATAAAAGACACCAGAAAAAACAATTCTTGGATGTTTTTCTGTGCTTCCTGCAAGCTGCTCCTGCCCAGCTGGACCCCAGTGTGTTAGCGAGCGCATGGGGAGAGGGCTGATCCCATCTCCACACCCCAAAGAGCCAAGGGGGGCTCCGACAGCTTTTCTATGAGAACCTAATAGCGACGGCGATCGTGCTGCTCCTGATTCTCTTCCCTCCTGTGCTTGGGGAAGAGCATCAGACACACTCCGGCACAGAAAGACCCTTCTCTGATATCGGATCGCAAAGCACACACGCAGAATAAGGACTTCTGAAGAGTGACGCGCGGTGACAGGAGCCCCGGGGAGAAAGGGCTTCTCCAGGCAAATGATTTTGTCTCCGTTTCCTACCTGCGAGGAAGGGAAAACTCTTTTCCGACTCAGCTAAGCATGCCGGGATCCTCCGGTGAAAGATGCTGCACGAGAACAAGAGATTTCCGTAAGGCTCCCTGACACGTGGCCAGGCACGGTGCCTAGACCGCAATACCCTGTAACCCACAATTTTGACTATTTTTAGGATGGGGAGTGTTGGAGGAAGGCAGAGCCCTATCCCTACCCTTCCCTTGGCTTCCCCGCCCGCTGTCAGCTCCCCTCCTGCCTCGCCTCTAATTCCAGGGCTCCTCTCCACGCCCGGGCTCAGCCCTGCCCTGCCCGCGCTCCCCTCCAGACCTCCTGCTGCTCGCCCCACCAGCCCCCAGGGTTTGGGCAGACCCCGTATCCCCCTCCCTGGCGCCACCGCTTTCCCCAAGAGCGCACAGCTCACTTGTCCCTCCGCTCACGGCCCCCCGCCCCAGCTCCTCAGGAGCTCCCCAAACCCAGCTCCACACCCTCTCACCCTCCCCTTCTTCCCAGCCCCCCCCCGCAGCCTACCAACTCCCTCACCCCCACATCCTTCGGCCCAGGGCTCCCCCAGCCTCCCCTCCAGCACCCCCACTGCCCCTCCCCCCAGAACCCTCAGTCCTTCACACCACCTTCTCCCCGGGCCACTCAGCCCCTCACACCCGGCGCCCCCAAAACCCCCAGCCCCTCAGCACCCTCCCTCCCCATAGCCCCCACCCCTAACCCCCGCTCAGGTCCCCCATCTCCTCTCTCCCTCAGCCTCCCGGCCCCAGTCTCCCCCTTCCCTCATCCCCTTATCTCCTCTCAGGCCTCTCCATCTGCTCTCAGGCCCCCAAAGTCCCCTTCCCCCGACCCGCCGCGCCCCCTCCAGCCTCCCCTTCTCCTCAGGCTCCTCCACGACCCCTCGGGCCCTCGCCCCCCCCTCGGCCCCCCACTCACCCCTCACGACGAGCCCAGCGCTGCCGCTCCCCCCGCTCACTCGGCCGCCGCCATGTTGCGATCGAGCCGCATCCGGGCACCCGCCCTGCCCGCGTTCCCCCGGCAACAAGCACCGCCTTCTGGGGCGTGGCCTCGGGGCGTGTGGGGCGTGGCATCGTGGGGGAAGGCGTGGCATCGTGGGGGAAGGCGTGGCCTCGGGCGGGAAGGCGTGGTCTCGTGTGGGGAGGGCGCGGCCTCGAGGGGGAAGGCGTGGTCTCGGGCGGGAAGGCGTGGCTCCGCACAGCGTTTGACCCCGCCGCGCACCCGTAGGAGCGGTCGCCGTCAGAGACGGCTAAGGGGGGGTGTGGCCAATCACAGAGCGAAGGGCGGGAGATTGGCGCTCCCGCTGTCCAATCAGAGTGCGGCGCGGCGGGAAACGCGGCAGAAGGCGGTGGCCGCGCGCTAGCATGGCGGCGGCGTGAGGTGAGCGCCTCCCCCGCCGGTCTCCGGTGCGGGCCGGGGCCCCAGCAGGGGCCCCGGTGGGGCGAGGCCGCGGCTGCCGCCCCCGGGCAGCGCTAACCGGGCGTTTCCCCCTCAGGCCCCGCCGGTCGCCGTGCTGCGGGCCCGTAGGATGCCGCTCCGCGCTCTGCTGAGGGCCGCGGCCTCGCTGCGCGGCCGCGGTGCGTATCCCGCCTCGCTGCCGTCCCCGCCCGCGGCCCCTCGAGCCGCCGGCGGCCGCTGACTCTCTCTCTCTCTCTCTCCTCCCCCGCAGCTGCCGGGGCGCTCCCGCCCGCCGCCGTGGCCGGGAGGCGGCCGGTGCCGCCGTGCCCGCAGCAGGCCGGCGGCATGGCCACCCTCAACCAGATGCACCGGCAGGGCCGGCCCAAGCCGCCCCCTCCCAAGCTGGGGGCCACCTTCGGCCGCCCCCAGATCAAGGGGGTGGTGATCAAGAACCTGATCCGGAAGCCCAAGAAGCCCAACTCGGCCAACCGCAAATGCGCGCGGGTGCGGCTGAGCAACGGGAAGGAGGTGGTGTGCTTCATCCCCGGGGAGGGCCACAACCTGCAGGAGCACCACGTCGTGCTGGTGCAGGGCGGCCGCACCCAGGACCTGCCGGGGGTGAAGCTCACCATCGTGCGGGGCAAGTACGACTGCGCCCACGTCCAGAAGAAGAAGTGAAGGGAGGGAGCGGGGACGGGCCCCTCTGCGCGGGGACGCCGTGCCGGCGGCCCCGGGGCGCGGGGGGAGCGTGCTGTTCCTTCGCTGCACCCATTAAAGGCTGTCGCTGTGCGGGAAGCGCTGCAGAGTGGTGTTGGGGGGCCGGGGGGAATCTCGGGACGTTGGGAGGGGGCCTGGGGGCACTGGGAAGGGGCCTGGCGGGGACGTTGGAGGACCTGGGGGGTCTGGGGAGCCTGGGGACACTGGGAAGGGGCCTGGGGGGGGGCCTGGGGACATTAGGGAGGGGTCTGGGGGGCATGGGAGGACCTGGGGGCACTGGGTGGGGTGCTAGGGACATTGGGAAGGGGGCTGGGGGCACTGGGAAGGAGCCTGGGGGGTTCTGGGGACACTGGGGGGGCCTGGGGATGGTGGGAAGGGGCCTGAGGGTGAACTGGGGGTCCTTGGGACACTGGGAAGGGGCCTGGGGGTGAACTGGGGGTCCTGGAGACCCTGGGAAGGGCCCGGGGGGAGGGGGGCGGGGCTGAGGGGTCTGGACGGCGCGCTGGGGGTAGGAGCCGGGAGGGGGCGTGGCCAGAGAGCCCCGGGGGCGTGGTCGTGTCCGGGCCGTGCCCCGCCCCTTCCGGCACGTGACGCTCGTCACAGCCGCGCCGGCGTCCAAGATGGCGGCGCCCAGGGCGCTGGCGGCGGCGCGGCGGGCGGCGGCGCGGGGCTGGCGCGGGGCGGGGGGCGGGGCCGGGGCCGGGCCGGGGCGGAGCCGCCTGTACGAGCACGTGCGCGAGGGCCTGAGCGCGCGGCCGCAGCTGGACGTGGCGGCGCTGAGCGAGCGGGAGCTGGAGCGGCGGCGGGGGCCGCTGCGGGGGGGCGACCTGCGCGAGATCGTGAGCGGGGCGGGGCCTGCCGGAGGGGCGGGGCCTGCCGGGGGCGGGCGGGGCCTGTCGGGGCTGGGGGCTGGAGGGCGGGGCCTGTCGGGGCTGGAGAGGGGCGGGGCCTGGCGGGGCTGGAGAGGGGCGGGTCCACCGGGGCTGGAGAGGGCGGGGCCTGCTTGGGGTGGGCGGGGTCCACTCGGAGGGGGCGGGCCTGCCGCGGCTGGAGAGGGCAGGGCCAGCTTTAGGTGGGCGGGGTCTGCCAGGAGGGGGAGGGCCTCGCGGCAGGCGGGGTCTGCCCGGAACAGGTGTCTGCGGTGGGGCCTTGGGGAGGGGCGGGGCCTACAGTGAGGGGGCGGGTCTGCTGAGGAGGGGCGGGGTCTCAGGGGCGTGGTCTGCCTGGGAAGGGTGTCTGGGAAGGGGCGGGGTCCAGGGTGGGCGGGGTCTGGCTAGGATCAGGGAGGGCCCTCGTGGTAGGTGGGCCTGGGGAGGGTGGGGCCTGCAGGGGGCGGGTCTACAGGGTGCAGGCGGGGCTTAAGGGAAGGGGTGGAGCCCAGTATCAATCGGGGGGGGCTTGTGGAGTGGGTGGGGCTACAGGGAAGGGCTGCGCATACTGGTGGGGCGGGGCTTGTGCACAGCAGGGGGCGTGGCCACCGGCAGCCCCGCCCACACCGGCCCCACCCCCAGGTACAAACCTGGGCCCGCCTGGGGGAGGTGCGGGCCAGCATCGCCCGCCTGGAGGCCGAGAAGGGGCGAGTGGCCCAGGGCGTGCGGGCCCTGATGGTGAGAGCCCCCCTCTGCCCCCCCGGGACCCCCCGTGTCCCCCCCGCCCGTGTCCCACCCTCTCTCCTCCCGCAGGCAGCCCACGACAAGGAGACGGCGGAGGCGGTAGGGACGCGGGGGGCGCGGGGAGGGGGTCCCCGCTCCCAGGAGGGGGGTGCCGGGGGGGGGGTGTGCCCCCCCAGCGCCCCCAGCCCCGTGTCCCCGCAGCTCCCCGCGTACGCAGCGCTGCGGGCCCGCGGCCGCCAGGTCCGGCTGGAGCTGCAGGCGCTGCTGGCCGAGGAGGCCGGCCTGGACGAGCGCTTCTACCTGAAGGCCCTGCAGCTCCCCAACCGCACCCACCCCGAGGCGGTGAGCTGGGGGGGGAGCAGCTGGCGGGGGTCACCGCGTCCCCCCATGCCCCCTGACGTCCCCTCTTCCCCCAGCCCGTCGGGGACGAGAGCCAGGCCCGCATGCTGGAGGTGGTGGGAGAGAAGCCGGGTACGCCGGGGCGGGGGGGAGCCGTGCCTCTGTTCCCCTGCGGTGATTTGGGGAGCAGTGACGGCGTGGAGGGTTCCTGGGGGCTGAGAGAGCTCGAAGGGGGTGAGGAGGAGGAGGGTTCCTCCAAGTGATGGGGATTTCTGGGGGGACCGAGGAGGAGAGTGGCCTGGGGGGGGAGGAAGGCTGTGGCAGGGGAAGAAGAGGGTCCTTGGGCAAGGAAATCTTGAGTGAGGAAGAGGAGGGTCCCTGGGGTGAGGAAGGCTTTGGGGGGCGGGGAGAAGAGGAGGGTCCCTGGGGTGAGGAAGGCTTTGGGGGGAGGGGGAAGAGGAGGGTCCCTGGGGTGAGGAAGGCTTTGGGGGGGCGGGGGAGAAGAGGAGGGTCCCTGGGGTGAGGAAGGCTTTGGGGGGGCGGGGGAGAAGAGGAGGGTCCCTGGGGTGAGGAAGGCTTTGGGGGGGCGGGGGAGAAGAGGAGGGTCCCTGGGGTGAGGAAGGCTTTGGGGGGGCAGGGGAAGAGGAGGGTCCCTGGGGTGAGGAAGGCTTTGGGGGGGCGGGGGAAGAGGAGGGTCCCTGGGGTGAGGAAGGCTCCCCACCCTTCCGTCCCCGCAGTGTTTGACTTCAAGCCGAAGGGACACCTGGAGCTGGGCGAGGGGCTGGACATCATCCGCCAGCGGTGAGCACCCCTGGGTGCCGGGGCGGGGACACCCGGGCGTCACACGCGTCCCCCGTGACGCGCGCGTGTCCCACCCGTGACGCAGGCGCCTGTCGCACGTCTCGGGGCACCGCTCCTACTACCTGTGCGGGGCCGGCGCGCTGCTGCAGCACGCGCTCGTGCGCTTCGTCCTGGCCAAGCTGCTGCCCAAGGTACGCGGCGGGGTCCCGGGGGGGTCTGGGGGGGGGGTCCTGGGGGTCCCACACTCCCCCCACACCCCTTTTCCCCCAGGGCTTCCTGCCCATGACGGTCCCCGACCTGCTGCGAGGCGCCGTCTTCGTGAGTGCCGCCCCCGTCCCTGCGTCCCCCCGCCCCGTGACGGCTCTGTCCCCCCCCCGTGACGCCCCGTCCCCCCCTTCCAGGAGGGCTGCGGTATGCAGCCCAACGCCACCCCCTCGCCCGTCTACAACATCGCCCCCTCCCGCTTCGAGGACCTCTGCCTGGCCGGCACCTCCGAGGTGGGGATCGCAGGTGAGGAAAAACGGGGCGAAAACGGGGGAAAACGGGGTCTGTGCGTTTGGGGGGCGGGGGCTCCAGGAGCCCCGCTGCCCCCCCGCCAGCTCATCCCTCCGCTCCAGGGTACTTCATGGACCACGCTGTGCGGCTGGAGGACTTGCCCATCAGGTACGGGGTCCCTGGGGTCCCCCCCTCCCCAGGAGCCCCCCCACTTCCCACTGGGGACCCCCCCCACCCCTCCCAGGGGGGACCCAGGCGTCCGGGGGGTCCTCACCCCCTCGCCGCGGCCAGGGTCGTCTGCTCCAGCACCTGCTACCGGGCCGAGACCGAGACGGGGCGGGAGCCGTGGGGGCTCTACCGCGTCCACCAGTTCACCAAGGTACTGGGGGAACTGGGGGGAGGACCCCAGTGTCCGGGCGGGGTGGGGGAGGACAGGGCGGGGGGACGACACACGGCCCCGTCCCCTGTCCCCGCAGGTGGAGATGTTCGGGGTGACGGCGGCAGAGAGCGGGGCCGAGAGCGAGGCGCTGCTGGCCGAGTTCCTGGCTCTGCAGAAGGAGATCTTCTCCGAGCTGGGACTGCACTACCGGTGAGGGCGGGGGGCTCGTCCCCGTGTCCCCCGCCCCATGCGTCCCCCTCCCGTGTGTGTCCCCCCCCCCGCTGACAGCCCCGCTCCCCGCAGCGTCCTCGACATGCCCACGCAGGAGCTGGGGCTCCCCGCCTACCGCAAGTTCGATATTGAAGCCTGGATGCCCGGACGGGGCAAATACGGGGAGGTGAGGGCAACGGCGGGGGGGCAAAGCCCCTGGGGAGGGGGGCAACCCCCCCAATTTGGGGTCTGCACTGGGTGCCCCCCCCTTACAGCGTCCTCCAGTAACCTGAGGGCAGATCCCCCCCGTTAAAGGGGTCCGCAGGGGGTCACCCCCCCCCATTTCGGGGTTTGCTGGGGAACTGGAGGGGAATTCCCCCATTGTGGGTGAACCACCAGTGTCGGGGTCCCTGGCCTCGAGGTGGGGGGTCCCCCAAATGCCTGCGAACCCCCTTGCTCCCCCCAGATCTCCAGCGCATCCAACTGCACCGACTACCAGAGCCGGCGCCTGAACATCATGTACAGCGACGGGGCCGGGCGGCTGCGGCACGCACACACGGTGGGTGCCGCCCCCCCCACCCGGGGGGTCCCCGAGCCCCTCTGCCCCCACTACGCCCCCCAGGCCCCTCGGCCCCCCACTAACCCCAGGCCCCCCAGGTGAACGGCACTGCCTGCGCCGTCTCCCGGATGCTCATCGCTCTCTTGGAGTGCAACCAGCTGCCGGTGCGTGCTGAGGGCGGGGGGGATGGGACCGGGGGGGGGGGGGCACCCCAGGGTGCTGGGGGGGCGCAGGGGGAGCTCACCCTGCCCTGCGCCCCCAGGATGGTCGCGTCCGCGTGCCCCCCGCCCTGCAGCCCCTCGTCGGCCAGGCCGTGCTCGCCCGGCCCCCGGCCCCGCTGCTGCGCTACATCGGGCCCAACCAGCCCCGGGGGGGCCGTGAGGTGCCCTGAGCCGGGGGGGGGACCCCCGAGGTGGCCCCCACGTCGCACCCCGGGGCCAGGGGGGACACCTGAGGTGGCCCCTGTGTCCCCAGAAGGCACCCCAAGCACGGGGCGGGGGGGGGGGGGCACGTGAGGGGGCCCCCACGCCGGAGAGGGCACGGAGGCAGAAGGGAGACGGGAAGAATGTGGATGCACGGAAGGGGACACGGACGCACGGACACGGGACGCACGGACACACGTCCCGTGGGGACACGGGTCCCCCCCCAGTGTTAACGAGCCCCTGCAATAAACACCACCTTTGCCCCCCCCCCCCGAGGGATGGAGCCCATCCTGTGCTGCTCCGTGCCTTCACACACGCCAGCGCCCTCCTGCACGTGCGCTCCGTGTGCTTTTGCACACGCATGTTTTCTGTGCACATGCCTGTAGACATGTGTTCTGTGTACTTTTGCACACGTGTTCTCTATACACACGTGCCCGTATACATCTGTGCTGCGTGTGCTTTTGCACACGCATGTTCTGCATGCACGTGCCCGTAGACATGTGCTCTGTGTGCTTTTGCACACGCGTGTCCTCTGTGCACGTGTGTTCCGGGTGCTTTTGCACATACATGTTCTCTATACGCATGTGCCCGTACACACCTGTGCTCCATGCGCTGTTGCACGCGCACGTGCACCCCATAGCTGCATCGCAGCCCGTGTCAGCGCAGCGCCCAGAGGAGAAACTGGGGAGACTGGGAGGCTGCTGGGGGGGACGACAAGGATCCCGGGGGTCACACTAGTGACGGGGACCTCGGGGGCTGTGACCCCTGCCTGGGGCTGGCCCGGGGAGGAAGAGGAGGAGGAGGAGGAGGAGGGGGTGGTGGGGGGCTGCGCAGTGGCCAAATGCCTCTTTATTTTACAACAACCGATATAAATCCTCTACGCTACGACCGGGACTCGGGGAGGGGGGGCAGGGTTGGGGTGGCGGGAGCGGGGGCTCCCCCAAAGTCCAGCCAACAGCATCGGGAGCCCCCAGATAAATAGGGGGAGACCTGGGGGGTGTCACTGGGGGGGGCCATCAGTCCACGCAGCGCCCACTGTTGATGACGATATCGTCGTATTCCTCCTGGGGGGAGACACAGCCAGCGCTCAGCACCCCCCAGAGTTTGGGGAGGGGGGGCTGCTGGGAGCGGGGTGAGCCCCCCCCCTTAATTCTGGGCGGCTGCCGGGAGCGAGGCGAGCCCCCCCTCATCGGCACAGCAGAGGAGCCGAGGGGATTTTGGGGCGCGCGCCGGGCTGGGGGGCACTTACATCGCTGTTGTCGCCCTCGCCCTCGTCGGGGCTGTCCTCGGAGTCCCCGGGGGGCTCCTGCGCCCCGAAATCCCGCAGCAGCTGGGGCAGGCGGGGGTCGGGGCGGTGGCGGGCGCTGTAGAGGGGGGTGTACCCCACGTACATGCGGGCGGCGGGGTCGGCACCGGCGCGCAGCAGGCACTCGGCCACCTCCGGGCTCTGCGCCTCCACCGCCAGGTGCAGGGGGCTGCGGCCGCAGCTGGGCTCCTGGGGGGACGGGGGTCAAGGGGGTGTGGGGGGCCCAGGGGACCCCCCCCACGTTCCCCCACCCCGGCACTCACTGCCTTGTTGAGGTCGGCGCCGGCGCTCAGCAGCAGCTCCACCATCTCCAGGTCTTTACGGAGCACGGCGACGTGGAGGGGGGTGTAACCTGCCGGGGAGGGGAACAGGGGGCGTCGCTGCGGCCCCCCAGCCCCACGGGGGATCCCCAGCCCCACGGCATCCCCCCGCCCCCACAGCCCATGTCCCCGTGCCACAGCTCCGTGGCGCGGTCCCTGCCCGAAACCGTGCCCCCCCCGCCATCTTCCCACACGGCCTCGCACCGCAGCCCCACGGCGTCCCCCCAACCGCGTCCCCCCCCCCCCCCGCCACACCCTCACGCCGCGGCCCCGCGGAGCCCCCACCGTCGTAGTTGACGCTGTCGAGCTGGGCGCGCGCCTCCTCGTCGCGGGGGGCCGGGGGGGGCCGGGGGGGTCCCAGCAGGTGGCGGGCGCAGCCCCGGCGGCCCTCGCGGCAGGCGAGGTGCAGCGCCGTGTGCCCCCCGCGCTCCTGCACGCACAGCCCCGCGCCCGCCGCCCGCAGTTTCCGCACGAAGCCGGACAGGCCCAGGATGACGGCGATGTGCAGCGCCGTCTGCGGGGAGAGAGACCCCTCAGCGGGGCGCGGGGAGCCCCCCCGGGCCAGCGCGGAGGCTGGGGGGTGCCCCCCAACCCGCGTCCCCCCCCTTCCCGCACCTGCCCCAGGTCGTTCTGCAGGTCCAGGTACTCGGTGCCCCCCGTGTACTGCAGGATGGAGTCCAGGAAGGCCTCGTGCTCATGGATGACGGCCAAGTGCAGGGCCCTGGGGGGCGAGGGGCAGCGTTACGGGGGGGTCCCGCCGCCCCCTGCCCTGCCTGGGGGTCCCCCAACGAGAGCAGAGCCCGGGGGCAGGGCTGCGCCTCACGGGGCACAGCGTGGCCCCGCTGTGCCGGGGGGTCGAAGGGGAGCCGGGGGGGGGGCAGGACCCGCTGTCAGAGCTCTCCCGGGACCGGGGTGCCCCCTCGCCGCCCCGGGGCGGGGGGATTCCGCCCCCCCCCTCTCCCGCCCCGCGGGGCAGGGGGGTTTCCCCACGGGGCGGCGGGGCTCCTCCGCCCGCAGGAGAGGGGGTGCCGTGCCCGCCCGGCCCCCGCCCGCACTCACGTGTCGCCGTCCTCGGTGAGGAAGCTCAGGACGTGCCGCAGCCAGGCCGCGGGGTCCACGGCTGCCGCCGGCGGCGGCGGCGACGCCGCTACCGCCGCCGCCTCCTCGGGGGGCTCAGCGAGGCGGACGGCGCCTCCGGCCGCCGTGACGGGGCCCGGGGCCGGGCCCGGCCGCTCGGGACCGGGACTGGCGGGCCCGGGGCTGGCGGGCAGCGGCCCCAGCTGCCCCTCGCCCAGCGAGCCCAGGCCGCTGTCGCACCACTCATCGCCCTCGGGCCGCTTCACCTCGCCGGGGGGCGCCGGCGCCGCCGCCTGCGCCGCCGCCTCCGCGGCCGCCATGCCGGGCCGCCGGGCTGGGCCGGGCTGGGCAGCGCTCAGGCCCGCGCCGCCATGGGGCCGCCGCCGCCGTCCCGGGAAATCCCCGCCGGGCCCGGCGATGGCGGCCGCGCGGGGCCTGCCGGGACCCGTAGTCCTCACACCACTTCCGGGGCGGCGCGCGCGGGGCACGCCGGGAAGCGCGGCGCTCTCCGCCTATCAGCGCCGCCCGCGGGGCACGCCGGGAGGTGTGGCCGCACGGGTGGGGGCGGGCAGCGCGGAGTACGCCGGGAGGCGCGGCGCTGCCCGCCTATCAGCGCCGCCCGCGGTGCACGCCGGGAGGTGCGGCTGGGCTGCGCGGGGCATGCCGGGAGGTGTGGCCTGGGCAGCGGCCGGCGCCCATGGCCGAGCCGGACGGTAACGGGGGGCGGCGGGGCCGGGCCGGGGCCGGGGGCGGCGACGGGACCCCCCCCCACCCCGGGCTGCGCCCGCTGATTCCCCCCCCCCCCCTCCTCCCCCAGCTCCCGGTGCCCGCGGGGACGAGGCCGAGCAGGACGCGGAGTCGCCGGTGAGCGCCCGGCGGTGCGCGTCCCCCTCCCGGTGCCGGTGACCCGGGCCCGGTCAGGCCTCCCGGGGTCGGAGCCCCCCGCCACCACCGGCTGACCCCTCTCCGCTCTCCCCGCAGGCCTCCGACACCGAGCCCGGCGCTTCGGGCGACTCAGAAAGTAGGTGCGGGGCGGGGCGGGGCGGCGCGGGGCCGCGGCCCGTCCCGGGGGGCGGCGGGGCCGGTGGCCGATGCTGCTCCCCCCGGTGCAGTGGAGCTGCTGCGGAGCCTCCTCTCCCGGACGCTGGGGCTGGGCGGGGAGAAGCCGGAGAAGGTGCTGGACGAGCTGACGCTGGAGGGCGTGAGCCGGTTCCTGCGGAGCGAGAGATGTACGGGGGCGGGGGGCGGCGGGGGGCGGGATTGGGGTGCAGGAGGACTGGGGGGACCGGGGGGTTGGGGTGGGATGCAGGGGGATTGGGGGTGCGGGGGCTTGGGTTGGGGGGGATTGGGGTGCGGGGGACTGGGGGGTGGGTTGGGGGATTGGGGTGCGGGGGCTTGGGGTTTGGGGGGTTGGGGTGCGGGGGTTGGGGTGCAGGGGAATTGGGTTGGGGTGTGGGGGGACTGGGGGGTTGGGGGTGCGGGGGTTGGGTTGGGGTGCAGGGGAATTGGGTTGGGGTTTGCGGGGGTTGGGGTGTCCCCCTCAGCCCCCTCTCCCCCAGGTAAGAACGTCGTGTGCATGGTGGGCGCCGGCATCTCTACCTGTGAGTACATTTTTGGGGGGACGCGGGGGGTGCCGGCCCCGCGGGGGGCCCTGATGTCCCCACCCCCCACCCCGCAGCCGCCGGGATCCCCGACTTCCGCTCGCCCGGCACCGGGCTCTACGCCAACCTGCAGAGCTACGACCTGCCCTACCCCGAGGCCATCTTCGAGATCAGCTTCTTCAAGGTAGCCCCCGCCCCGACCCTTTGGGGGGGTCCCGGCCCTCCCGGGGGGGCTCAGGGCCCCCCCCCCGTCCCCGTAACGGCCGCCTCTCCCCCCCGCAGCAACACCCCGAGCCCTTCTTCGCCCTGGCCCGGGAGCTCTACCCGGGGCAGTTCAAGGTGAGACCCTCCCCAGCCTCAGTTTCCCCTCCCTGCGGTGTTTGTGTGTCGTGTCGTCCCCCCCCCAAAAAAAAAGTCCCTGGGGGGTCCCCGCCCCCCGCTGTCCCCCAGACTGACGCCCCGCTCCGTCCGCCCCCCAGCCCACGGTGTGTCACTACTTCATGCGGCTGCTGCAGGAGAAGGGGCTGCTGCTGCGCTGCTACACCCAGGTAGGGACCCCCGTGGCGGGGCCCTGGGGGGGGGTCGGGGCTCCCTTGGCCCCCCCTCTGCGCCCCGGCAGAACATCGACACGCTGGAGCGGGTGGCGGGGCTGGAGCCCGAGCTGCTGGTGGAGGCCCACGGCACCTTCTTCACCTCCCACTGCCTGCGCCCCTCCTGCCGCCAGCCCTACGGCCTCCAGTGGATGAAGGGTACGGGGGGGGCGGCGGCGGCGGGGACCCCCCCGCGGCTGGGGGGAGGGGGGCTGCGCGTCCCCAGGCTGGGTGAGGGGACGGCTCCAGGGTGGGCAGGGGGGCCCAATCTCCGGGATGGGGTCCTAACGGGAGCCTGTTCTCCCCCAGCGTCCCCCTGTGTCCCTCTGTGTCCCCCCGTGTCCTTCTGCGTCCCCCCTGTCCCCCGACCCCCCACTGAGCTCTCCCCGTCCCCGTCTCTTCCAGAGAGGATCTTCTCGTCCCTCGTCCCCAAATGCGAGAAGTGCCAGAGCGTGGTGAAGCCCGGTGAGTGGGGGGAGGCCGGGGGGGGGCCCGGCCTAAGGGGGCGTGTGGGGCCCCCTCATTCCTTCCGCTCACCTCCCGCCCCCCCTAGACATCGTTTTTTTCGGGGAGAGCCTCCCCTCGCGCTTCTTCACCCTCCTGCAGTCGGTGAGTGGTTTGGGGGGGGGGGTGTCCTGCAGCCCCCCTGCCAATTCGGGTGGGGGGGCATGGCAGGCAATGCCGGTGGCAGTGTGGTGACGTCCCCTCTCCCCCCAGGACTTCCAGAAGGTCGACCTCCTCCTCATCATGGGCACCTCGCTGCAGGTCCAGCCCTTCGCCTCCCTCGTCAGCAGGTTGGGAACCCCCCCCCGGGACCCCCCCGGGCCCCCCCAGCTCCCTGCCACCCCCCTGTGACTGTCCCCTCCTCTCCCCCCACAGGGTCCCCACCAACACCCCCCGGCTCCTCATCAACAAGGAGAAGACGGGGCAGGTGAGGCACAGGGGGGGTGCCGGGGGGCTTGGGGGGGCTGCTAAAGCGGGGGGGGGCATCTTAGGGGGGGCGGGTGCTGCTGCCGCCCCCCATCACCCTTGTTTCCCCCCAGAGCAACCCCCTCATGTCCCTCATGGGCTTCGGCTGTGGCATGGACTTCGATTCGGACAAGGCTTACAGGCAGGGGGGGCCGCGGGGGGTTTGGGGAGGCTGCGGTGGGGACCCCCAGGGGCTGGGACGCCTGGCTTCCACGGGGGAGCACAGGGGGTCAGCACCTCTAGGTCTGCATGCCGTACGGACCCCCCCCAAGGTGGTTTTGGGGACACCCCCCCCTGCGCCCCCTCCCACGGGTTCCCCTGTCCCCCCAGGGACGTGGCCTGGCTGGGGGAGTGCGACGCCGGCTGCCTGGCGCTGGCCGAGCTGCTGGGCTGGAAGGTACCTCCCATCCCCCCCGCCGCTGCGGTGATTTTGGGGGGGGGTCCCGGCCTCCGCGCCCCCCCCCCATTCCCCCTTCGCTCACCGCCCCGGTGCCGGTCCCCGCAGAAGGAGCTGGAGGAGCTGGTGCGGAGGGAGCACGCCGCCATCGACGCCAAGGCCGCCCAGGAGGGCGACGGCAAGGCCCGGGGGGGCAACGGCGAGACCCCGGGGGACGCTGGCGAGCGCCGGGGGGGCAGCCGGGACCCCGCGCCGTAGCGCGTGGGGGCCGGGACATTAAATGGCCACAGAGGCGGGTTATCGGCCTTGTCTGTTCCCTGCTGGGGGCTGGGGGGCACCGGGGTTGGGTGGAAGGGGGTGGCTGGGGGACCTGGGGGGCAGTTGGGGACCCCTCCGTGTCCCCACTAGGGAGCAGGGGGCAGGAACGGGGGGTGCGGGGTGGGCTGCTGGTTACTGGGGGTACTGGGGCAGCAGGTCACTGGGATGCTGGGGGTACTGGGGCCAGGAATGAGGGGGTACGGGAGTGGGTCCCTGGTTATTGGGGGGTACTGGCATAGAGGGGTCCGCAGTTACTGGGGGTTATTGGGGTGGGGGGTCCCCGGGTACTGGGGGATACTGGTGTGGGGGTCCCTGAGATGCGGCGGGGGGGTAAGGGGGAGCAGGACCCAGGACATACTGGGGGGGGGGCTCTTACTGGGGGGTACTGGTGGTGGGGGGTCAATGGGGGTGGGTATTGGGGTGTAACGGGGCTGGGTACTGGGATGCCGGGGCCGTCCCCCCCAGCAGTGCACAGCCTGGGGGGGGAGGGCTCCCCTCGGGCCCCCCCGTCACCGTGGAGACCGTGAACCCCTATTTTCCTGCCTTCTCCCAGTATTTGTGCAATAAAACGTTTTATTTCTAAAACCTGTCTGCGTCCTGCCCGGCCTGCCCGGTTTGGGGGCCCTGCCCGGCCCCAGGGATTCCCGCCTGCTCCGGGGGTCCCTACCTGAGGGGGCGCGGTGGGCAGGGCCAGCGCCAACGGTCGCGGGCCAATCCGAAGTGAAAGCTGAGGGAGGCGTCCAATTAGAGCGCGGGGCGTCAGGCGCGGGCGTTTGATAGGCGGGAGAGTTAGCCAATGGGTGGGGGCTTGTCCTGGCGGGAGAGGCTGAAGAGGTTGAGAGGGGCATGAGAGGAGCCAATCAGAGCCCAGGATAGATGATTGGCGTTGCCTTTGACCAATAGCCTGACGAGCCGCTGCCGAAAGGCCCTCCGGGAGCACCCGGAGAGGCGGTAGACGAAGGCGGAGTCTGAGTGCAGGGCCATGAAGAAGGGCGGGGCGCCGTTCAGACAGGCAGCCACTCCAGCCAACCAGCTCGGTGGGCGGGCGGACGGACGCGGACTGCGGCCAATGGAAGGCGGCAGCGCCGCTGACGGGCAGAAGCGCGGGCGAATGGGCGCGGGGCTGGCGGGCCGGCAGGCCCAATGGCGGCGGAGGGCGGGGCCGGCGGCGGAGGGGCAGCGCCGCGAGCCAATGGGCCGGGAGCCCCGCCTTGACTGGCGGGGGGGCGGGCCAATAGGGGCGTGGCGGAGGCGGCGCGGCGGAGTGAGGCGCCATGTCGCGGCGGCGGTGGCGGGGCCCGCAGAGCGCGGAGGGCAGCGGCCGCGGGGGCGAGATGGGGAAGATGGCGGCGGGCGGCGGCGGCGGCGGCGGGGGTGGCTCGGGCCGCTACTAGGGCGGGGGCGGCGAGGGCGGCCGCGCTCCCAAGCGCCAGAAGACGGAGAACGCGGAGCCGCCGCCGCACGGGCCTGGCGGGCCGGGGGGCTGGCGGCGGGCCGGCGCTGCCGGAGCGGTGAGCGGGGCCGGGGGGCCCTTGGGAGGGGGTGGGCATCATGGCAGGGCGGGAGGCGGGAGGCGAGGCAGGGCCTGGGGCGGGGAGCAGCGGGGCACCGGGCCGGGCGGGGGCGCCCGGCGGGGCCCGAGTGGGGCTCGGGGGGCAGGACGAGGCCTGAGGGGGCAAAACGTGGTCCTTGGAGTGGGGGTGGGCATGGTGGCGGGAGCAGGGCTCGTGGGGGGCGGATCGGGGCCCGAGGGGGGTAAAAACGGGGCAGGCTGGGCCTGAGGGGGCTGGAAAGGGGAGCAGGGTAGGTCTGGGGGGCAGGAGGGGGTGTGGGGGATGTTTAGGGGGGCAGGGACCGTCTGGAGGGGACATGGGGTAGGCCAAGGCCCTGGGGGGGGCTCAGGTCAGGGCTGGGGGGGGACAGGGTCTGCCCTGGCTTGGTGAGGCCAGGGAGCGCTCGGCACCCTCAGGGAGAGGGGAAACGTTTTTCGAGGGGCAGGGCTGGACCCCGAGGGCCTGCAGAGCGTCTGGGAAGGGGTTTGAGGGAGGCAGGGCCCCGCGGGGCCCTCGCTCGCGTTCCCCAGCAGCACCGGGAGCTCTTTGGTCGCACCAAGTTCAAAACCGCTCCCTCTCCTCGCCGCCGAGACGGGACCCTGGGGCGCGGTGATGGGCGGAGGGTGGGCTGAGATTCCCGGGGCGGCGGCCGAGACCTTACCCGGAGGGGTTTTTCTTGGTAGTACCCCCGATGTGCGTAATTTGGGGTGAATAAAGAGGCCTCGGTGGCTCTGGGTGGGCGCCACACTGAGCCGAGCCCTCCTCTCCCCCCAGGAGAACTACGACGACCCCCACAAGACGCCTGCCTCCCCGGTGGTGCACATCCGGGGGCTGATCGATGGCGTCGTGGAGGCCGATCTCGTGGAGGCCCTGCAGGAGTTTGGCCCCATCAGGTGAGGGGACGCGCTGGGGGACACACACGGTGGCACCACAGTGGCACCGCGGCGTCGGTCTGACCGTGGCCTTCCCTGTCCCAGCTACGTGGTGGTGATGCCCAAGAAGAGACAGGCTTTGGTGGAGTTTGAGGATATCCTTGGCGCCTGCAACGCTGTTAATTACGCAGCCGACAACCAGATCTACATCGCTGGTCACCCCGCCTTCGTCAACTACTCCACCAGCCAGAAGATCTCCCGCCCCGGGGACACGGATGATTCCAGAGGCGTCAACAACGTCCTGCTCTTCACCATCCTCAACCCCATCTACTCCATCACGACGGTGGGTGATGTGCCGGGGGAACCCGAGGGTTTTGGGAATGCGGAGCCGGGCACGCGGATCTCTCCCGGCCCTGGCACCTGCTGCTTCGGGGGGCTCTGGGGGGGCTGCCGCTGTGCCTCAGCCAAGTCCCTCACTGCTTCTCGCCTCTCCTGTCCCGCAGGACGTGCTGTACACCATCTGCAACCCCTGCGGCCCCGTGCAGAGGATCGTTATCTTCAGGAAAAACGGCGTCCAGGCCATGGTGGAATATCCTTCCGTGCCCCGAGAGCCCGGGGCTGCCTTTCTCATGTGATTTCTGCTGTGGGTTAGTTTGGCTCTGCCTCAGACCGGTCTCCTCGGCCGCGCTCTGGTGTGTCCCGGCTGGCTACGGGGAGGGAGCTGAGGGTTTCCCAAATTATCTGTGTCCTCTGGGGCCGTTTTCCCCGCTTGGGGAGCGACGCCTGATACGTGGCGTGGTCAGATTCGTCCTCCCAGACAGCGAAACCTCCCTTAAAGACGCTTTCGTTTCCGTAAACGTCCTTAATGCCGCCAACGTTTGACTCGGTGCAGAGCGCCCAGCGAGCCAAGGCATCCCTCAACGGGGCTGACATTTACTCCGGGTGCTGCACGCTGAAGATCGAATACGCCAAGGTAAGCGTCCCCACCGGCGGCGCACGCCCCTCGTGGGGTGACGCCGCTGACGCCTGACGCTTTTCCGGGTGTTTCTCGCAGCCCACGCGCCTCAACGTCTTCAAGAACGACCAGGATACCTGGGACTACACCAACCCCAACCTCAGCGGACAAGGTAATCTCCGATGAAGCGCTTTGTACCTACGCACACGGTCGGGCACAGCACTCTCATACCGACGCACAATATGTAATGCCATTCGCCTGCCCGTACCTTCAGCTGGAGCTGGCGTGGGCTCGACGGGGAGAGGGTTCGGGGTGGGGGGGCGAATTGAGTCGAAAAACCGAGCGGCGACGGCCGGGGGTTTCTCTCGGCGGTTTGTTCTGCGCGTTGCTTGTCGGGGAGCATTGGTGTCAGGCGCGTGAAGCGAGAGGGAGTCTCTGCACCAGCGATACGCGGTTGTTTTTTTTATACTTAATGAATTTCTGGGGGTTTGTGGGGGCGGGGGGGAAAGTGCCATTGCTTTCTTGTGTCTGCCCCGCTGCCGGCTCTTTGCGTGCCTCATCTTCCGAGCTGGGTTTACCAAATCGGGGCTGCCTCACCTTCCCGGAGCTGAGGGGCGAGTTGGAAAACACCCCTGGCTTGGCGGGGGGGGGCACCCGGCCCCTCTGTAAAACCGGAGGGGAGACGCCGGCTCCCTTGAGCTTGGGGCGGGGGGGGGAAGACCCCCCAAACCCTGCGCTCGTGAGAGCGGACGTCTCCCGCTCCCAGCTGGATGCCGGGGTGGCCATTGACACCCTCCATGTCGGGCTGCGCAGGGTCAGCCCCCCAGGAGGAGCTCGGCGACGCTTGTTTTGGGTTTTTTTTTTCCCCAAAGTAAAACACTTCACGTTTTAAAGCCGGGGTGTCGGCGTCGGGCGGCCTCGACCGCTCGAGGCGGGGACGGGAGGTTGGGGGGCGGCGGGCACGGGGTTAGGGGGTGGGATTCGCTGCGGGAGCTGTCGAGGCACCGTCTGCCGGACACCCCCGCTTTTCAAAGCTGCAGAGCCGTCAGGTGCGGGCGCAAGCAATGGCATTACATGACCTAGCGAGGGGCAGGGGCAGAGCTCTCCTGCCAGGTACATACGTAGAAGATGTGCAGAGCCGCAGGGGCGAGAGGGGCTCGCTGGGAAGCGGGCGGGGGGTGCGGTAACGTGGCCTTTCCCAGCTCCGAGCAGTCATTTGCACATAACCCCGGGGACCGTACTACAGCGGAAGTCCCGAATGGGCCGTGACCTGCCTCTGCACATTCCTCACACCACACAGTGTAGAAACCTTTACTGGAGAAAACACGCAGCATCCAGAAACAAGCAGCAGCTTGAGCTCATTACATCAAGGACACAACACCGTGGCCCAAGGACTATCTACAGCACAGAGAGAGAAAGAGGCGCAGCATGCCACAGCAGACATTTACCTTTACTTACCACAGCCAGACCAAACCGAACCCACGAATGTACACAGAACTAGAAAACACAGCCCAGAGGGTCCTCAAAACAAGGCCAGCAGCGCTCTTACCGGAGACCGGAGTAGATCTGAGGCCCTCCAAGACCTTAGGATTGCTCTCAGCACGGTTTGGTTTGGGAGGGCAGTTCCTTTGCTTTACGCTGTTTCTCCTGCAGTCCTCAACTGCCACCATATCAGCGCCAAGCGGAGAAAAAAAAAAAAACCAAACCAAAAACAAACCAAACCAAACAAAAAAACACCAAACCAAACCAAGCAACACAAAGCAACCCAACCCAAGGGCACACAGGTCCCTAGGAGGCCGTAGCCGGGGCCGTGCGGGTCTGGCGCAGGCCGGCGCTCGAGCCGAGGCACATTTCCATTACAGAGGAGACACGCACACGGGAAAGAGCTACACAGAGCCAGAAGCACCATTTTGTTACAGCACAACACAAATTGCAGGAGGTGAAACACGGAGGAACACTCTCATTTATCACACCTTTATGTCCTCTCTCTCGGTACCTTCTGAGGACAAAACATCTGTGAGACCTTTTTTTTTAAAAAAAGATTTTACTTTTTTTTTTTTTTTAAAGAAAAATTGTAGCGGTTTTGTGCCTTTGACCTGTGTTTATGACTCTGAAACCATGTGATGCAGGGTCGCAGTGTATGTTTGATGGGACGCCATCTTTCAGAACTGTGCTAACTCACTCTTGAAGCGTCCAATGGTAAGAGAAATACAGAATTTTTATATGACAATGGACATTGTACTTTGTACTCCCGCTGTAAGTAGCCCTTTTCAATCTTTGTAATCGACTCGGAATAAACCTGTACGAAACCCGGTCGTGTAAAGGGAAGAGAAGAGCAACTGTACGGTGACATGAGCGTGTTTATGCCTTGTACGTGATGGCTCGTTTTAACCTGTTACTGCTGTTGCTTTGCTGCCTGTACCAGTCTCGCTCCCTCTCCCGTTTTGTCGGGGCAGGGAGATGTCTTGCCACTTTTTATTATTTAATTTATATTTTTTTCTTTTTCCTTTCTGTACATTAATTTATATATATATTTTTTAATGGCTGTGTAGAAACTAGCAGCGTCCCCGAGGCTGGGGGGCACGGAGTGGGGCGCTCCCCTCGCCGCACCTCCCTCCTAGTCAGCTTAGGGGGGGCCGGGGCTGGTCCCTGGTGGGAGGGAGGGAGGGAGGGGGTAGGACGGGGTGAGGGGGGCTCCCGGCCCCCTCGCTCCGGCCGGGGCTCTCCGTCCCCGCTGGGAGGAGACGCGGGGGTCCCGGATGGGAGCGGGGCGCAGGGGTTCGGAGCCAGCCCCGCCGGCGCCCTCCTGGGGTAGCTGGGGGATCCCCAAAGCCTCCCCGGGGCCAGGCTCGGGCGCCGGGGACCGGAGGGGCCCCCGGCGCCCTGGGGAGCGGTTGTGTGTGTCCTCCCCCGCCCCGAGACCACCCTAACCTCTCCTTCCACCCGCAGGAGACCCGGGCGGCAACCCCAACAAGCGCCAGCGGCAGCCCCCGCTCCTGGGAGACCACCCTGCGGAGTACGGTACGGCGCTCCTCGCCACGGCGAGGGGGGGGGACGGGACACGGACGGACACACGGGCGACGCCGGGGGTCTCCAACCCTCTCCCTGCACAGGAGGACCCCACGGCGGATACCACGGGCACTACCACGACGAGGGCTACGGCCCCCCGCCGCCCCACTACGAAGGGAGAAGGATGGGCCCGCCGGTGGGGGGGCACCGCCGGGGACCCAGCCGGTACGGCCCCCAGTACGGGCACCCGCCGCCGCCCCCGCCGCCGCCGGAGTACGGCCCCCACGCCGACAGCCCCGTCCTCATGGTCTACGGCCTGGATCAGTCTAAGATGAACTGCGACCGCGTCTTCAACATCTTCTGCCTCTACGGAAATGTGGAGAAGGTGAACGGGGCGGGGGGGGGCTTCCCTGGGGTGGGGGGCTCGGGCACGGCCGGGGGGGGGGATCGCGGAGGTTCCACCGCTTCCCCTTGCAGGTGAAGTTCATGAAGAGCAAGCCGGGAGCAGCCATGGTGGAGATGGCGGACGGCTACGCCGTGGACCGGGCCATCACCCACCTCAACAACAACTTCATGTTCGGGCAGAAGCTCAACGTCTGGTAGGTCTCGGGCGAGGTGGGGCGGGGCAGGAGCGGGCAGCGCTGCCCGCCGTGCTGACCCCACCCGCCCCGGCAGCGTCTCCAAGCAGCAGGCCATCATGCCCGGGCAGTCCTACGGGCTGGAGGACGGATCCTGCAGCTACAAGGACTTCAGCGGCTCCCGCAACAACCGCTTCTCCACGCCCGAGCAGGCGGCCAAGAACAGGATCCAGCACCCCAGCAACGTCCTCCACTTCTTCAACGCTCCCTTGGAGGTGACCGAGGACAACTTCTACGAGGTACGGGGGGGCCCGCGCCGGCCTGTCGCGTCCCTTCTCCTGCCTTCCTCCTCTTGCTGCTTCTCTCCCCTCTCCTTCTTCCGCCTTCTCCTCCTCCTCCTCCTCCCTCTTTCCTCTTGTTCTTCTTCCTTTCCGTCTTGCTCTTGTTCTTTTTGCCCTTCTCTTCTTGTTCTTTTTCCTTGTCCTCCTTCCTTTTTCCTTTTTCTCCTCTTTCTTTTTTCTCCTCTCTCCTCCCTCTTCCCTTGTCCTTGTTGTTCTTCTTCCTTTTCCTTCTTCATTTTCTTCCTCCCTTTTTCCTCTTTCTTCTTCCTTCTCGTCTTCCTCCTCCCTGTTTCCTTCCCCTTTTTCTTTCTCCCTTTTTCCTCTTTCTTCTCCCTTTTTATTTTTCCTTTTTCCTTCTCTTCCTCCTGCCTTTTTCCTAGTCCTTCTTGTTTTTTTCTTCTTCTTTTTCCTTCTCTCTTTCCTTTTCCTTCTTTGTCATCTTCTCTTTTTCCTTTTCCTCCTGCCTTTTTCCTAGTCCTTCTTGTTTTTTTCTTTTTCCTTCTTTCCTTTTCCTTCTTTGTTGTCTTCCCTTTTTCCTCCTCCTCTCTTTTTCCTTTTCCTCCTGCCTTTTTCCTCGTCCTTCTTGTTTTTTTCTTCTTCTTTTTCCTTCTCTTTCCTTCTCTTTCCTTTTCCTTCTTTGTTGTCTTCCCTTTTTCCTCCTCCTCTCTTTTTCCTTTTCCTCCTGCCTTTTTCCTAGTCCTTCTTGTTTTTTCCTTCTTTCCTTCTCTTTCCTTTTCCTTCTTTGCCGTCTTCCCTTTTTCCTCCTCCTCTCTTTTTCCTTTTCCTCCTGCCTTTTTCCTCGTCCTTCTTGTTTTTTTCTTCTTCTTTTTCCTTCTCTCTTTCCTTTTCCTTCTTTGTCGTCTTCCCTTTTTCCTTTTCCTCCTGCCTTTTTCCTAGTCCTTCTTGGTTTTTCCTTCTCTTTCCTTTTCCTTCTTTGTCGTCTTCCCTTTTTCCTCCTCCTCTCTTTTTCCTTTTCTTCCTGCCTTTTTCCTCGTCCTCCTGGTTTGTTCTGTTCTCTTCTTTTTCCTTCTTCCTCTTTGCTTTTCCTTCTTCCTTTCTCCTCCTCCGCCTCCCTTTTTTCCTCTTCCTTTTCCTTCCTCCTCCTCCTGCCTTTTTCCTAGTCCTTCTTGGTTTTTTTTTCTTCTTCTTTTTCCTTCTCTCTTTCCTTTTCCTTCTTCTTTGCCGTCTTCCCTTTTTCCTCCTCCTCTCTTTTTCCTTTTCCTCCTGCCTTTTTCCTAGTCCTTCTTGTTTTTTCCTTCTCTTTCCTTCTCTTTCCTTTTCCTTCTTTGCCGTCTTCCCTTTTTCCTCCTCCTGCCTTTTTCCTTTTCCTCCTGCCTTTTTCCTCGTCCTCCTGGTTTGTTCTGTTCTCTTCTTTTTCCTCCTCCCTCTTTGCTTTTCCTTCTTCCTTTCTCCTCCTCCGCCTCCCTTTTTTCCTCTTCCTTTTCCTTCCTCCTCCTCCTCCGCCAGCCGCCAACCCCCTCTCCCTTTTCCCGCCCCCCCCAGATCTGCGACGAGCTGGGCGTGAAGCGGCCTTCCTCCGTCAAGGTCTTCTCGGGGAAGAGTAAGTGCGGGGGGGCAGGGAGCGGCCGCCCGGGGGGTGCTCCCTGCCCCGGGGGGGGGCGCGGGGGGCAGGGCGGCACGGCCGCCGCAGCCGCCGGGCTGAGGAAGGGACACCCCCCCGCAGGCGAGCGCAGCTCCTCGGGGCTGCTGGAGTGGGACTCCAAGAGCGACGCGCTGGAGACCCTCGGCTTCCTCAACCACTACCAGATGAAGAACCCCAGTAAGTGGCGCCGCGGGGGGGCTCCTCCGCCCGCGCCCCCGCCCCGCTGACGCCCTTCTCTCTCCGCAGACGGGCCGTACCCCTACACGCTCAAGCTCTGCTTCTCCACCGCCCAGCACGCCTCCTAACCCGCGCCCCTCGTTTTTTAACGGCTGAGGCCCAGCAGCGACCGCCCGGCGCCCCCGGCCCCCCTTTTTAAGGAGAATGGTTGTGCGTGTGCTCGCTGCCCCTCCCCCCTTTCAATAAACTCGTTTGGAAAACAAACCCCTCCCTCTGCTTTGGGGCTGGGGGGGCGGTGGGACCCACACCCCCCCCCTCCCCGCCATTTGGGGGGATATCGGGCTTTTGGTGTAGGGGGGTGTTAAACCGCGGCCTTGTCGCCATCACCGGGGCTGGGGGGGGCTCTGTGTCCTCCCCAGGGCTGGGGTCACCTGCTGTAGGGTGGGGAGGGGGCACTTCCGCCTCGGTAGGGAGGCGTAGGGGGCACTTCCGCCTCGGTAGGGCAGGAAAGGGGAGCACTTCCGCCTCGGTAGGGGGGGGAGTAGGGGCACTTCCGCCTCGGTAGGGGGGGGAGTAGGGGCACTTCCGCCTCGGTAGGGCGGGGCGGAAGTCCCGCCCCCTGCAGCGCATCACGTGGCGGAAGGCCCGCGGAGGAGGCGGTGCGGCCCATGGCGGTGGCGGCGGGGCTGCGGGGGCTGCGGGGGCTGAGACGTGAGTGGGGGCCCCGGCCCCGCGGCACCACCGTGACCCCACGGCGGGCCCCTGACCCCGTGACCCCACGGCGGGCCCCTGACCCCGTGACGCCACGGCGGGCCCCTGACCCCCGCCCTAACCTTGACCCCCAGTTGACCCCCCCTTTCCGCCCCGCCCCCTGGGGTCCCCCCAGTTCCCCCCAGTGGCTCTCGGGCTTCCCCCAGTGGCTCCCAGTGGCTCCCAGTACCCCCCCCCTTCCCCAGGGCCCCCAGTCCCTCCTTAGGTACTCCCAGTCCCTCCCCAGTGGCTCCCAGTGCCCCCAGCCCTTCTCCAGTGGCTCCCAGTCCCTCCCCAGTGGCTCCCAGTCCCTCCCCAGTGCATCCCAGTGCCCCCAGCCCTTCTCCAGTGGGTCCCAGTCCCTCCCCAGTGCATCCCAGTGCCCCCAGCCCTTCTCCAGTGGGTCCCAGTCCCTCGCCAGTGCGTCCCAGCCCCTCCCCAGTGCGTCCCAGTCTCTCTCCAGTGGGTCCCAGTCCCTCCCCAGTGCATCCCAGTCCCTCTCCAGTGCATCCCAGTCCCTCCCCAATACATCCCAGTGCCCCCAGCCCTTCTCCAGTGGCTCCCAGTCCCTCCCCAGTGCATCCCAGTCCCTCCCCAGTGGGTCCCAGTCCCTCTCCAGCGGCTCCCAGTTTCTACCTAGGGGCTCCCAGCCCTTTCCAGTGGGTCCCAGTCCCTCCCCAGTGGCTCCCAGTTTCTCCCTAGGGGCTTCCAGCCCTTCTCCAAGTGGTCCCAGTCCCTCCCCAGTGCATCCCAGTCCCTCTGCAGTGCATCCCAGTGCCCCCAGCCCTTCTCCAGTGGGTCCCAGTCCCTCCCCAGTGGCTCCCAGTTCCTCCCTAGGGGCTCCCAGCCCTTCTCCAGTGGGTCCCAGTCCCTCCCCAGTCCCTCCCCAGTGGCTCCCAGTGCCCCCAGCCCTTCTCCAGTGGGTCCCAGTCCCTCCCCAGTGGGTCCCAGTCCCTCCCCAGTGGCTCCCAGTTCCTCCCTAGGGGCTCCCAGCCCTTCTCCAGTGGGTCCCAGTCCCTCCCCAGTGGCTCCCAGTGCCCCCAGCTCTTCTCCAGTGGGTCCCAGCCCCTCCCCAGTGCATCCCAGTCCCTCCCCAGTGGCTCCCAGTTCCTCCCCAGTGCATCCCAGTGCCCCCAGCTCTTCTCCAGTGGGTCCCAGTCCCTCCCCAGTACATCCCAGTGCCCCCAGCCCTTCTCCAGTGGGTCCCAGTCCCTCCCCAGTGCCTCCCAGCCCCTCCCCGGTGACTCCCAGTCCCCCCCGGCGGGTCCCGGTGCCCCGGTGACGGGCCGGGTGCCGCAGTGCCGCGGGTGCCGGCCCGGCTGATGTCGGCGGAGGCGGCGGAGCGGCGTTCGCCCGGCCGCAGCTTCGAGACGCTGCGGGTGACGCTGGAGCGGGACCACGTCCTGCACGTGGAGCTCCACCGCCCCGAGAAGAGGAACGCCATGAGCGTGGCGTTCTGGAGGTGACGGGGGGCACCCGGGGACCCCCCCGACCCCCTCCCCGCCGGCGTCCCCGCGTCCCCACCGTCCCCGGCGTCCCCGCAGGGAGATGGTGGAGTGCTTCCAGGACGTCGGCCGGGACTCGTCCTGCCGCGCCGTCGTCGTCTCGGGCGCCGGGAAGATCTTCACGGCCGGTGAGGGGCTGCCCTGGGGTCCCCCTCCCGGGACACCCCCCCGTGCCCGGCGAGGGAGTGGGGGGGGGGCGTGTTCAGCCTCAGCAAGGGAAACCGGGGGTCTTGGCCCGTTTGGGGGACTGGGAGCACTGTGGTGCCAGATGGGGGGACTGGGGTACCTGCCCCCGCCGGGGGGGACTGGGGGGGGATTGGGGGTACCCTTATCCCCGCCGAGGGGGATTGGGGTACCGTTACCCCAGCTGGGGGGGCTTGGGGGTACCTCTGCCCAAACCAGGGAGGATTTGGGGTACCTTTGCCCCAGCCGGGCGAGGTCAGGGGCGTCTCAGCGTCAGCAGGCATTCTGGGGGTGTCTGCGCCCCGGCTGGGGGGGCCGGGGAGGGTCCTGTGTCCCGGCCGGGGCTCGGGGCCGGGCGGTGACGTCGGGGCGGGGGCAGGGATCGACCTGGTGGAGATGGGCAGCGAGTTCCTGCGCGTGGAGGGCGAGGACGCCGCCCGCAAGGCCTGGAACCTGCGGCAGAAGATCCGCGAGTACCAGGAGACCTTCTCGGTGCTGGAGAAGGTGGGGCGGACGGACGGACGGACGGACGGAGAGGGGGGACTCTTCGTCCCCCGCCCGCCCCTGACGCCCGTCTCCCCCGCAGTGCCCGAAGCCGGTGATCGCGGCGGTGCACGGCGCCTGCATCGGCGCAGGTGAGCTGGGGCCGGGGGGGCCGGGCCGGGGTCCCCCCCCCGAGCTGAGGGTCCCCTCCCGGCAGGCATCGACCTCATCTCCGCCTGCGACATCCGCTACTGCACCCAGGACGCCTGGTTCCAGGTGAAGGTAGGGGGGCGGGGACCCTCGGGCGGCCCTGGGGGCCCTCGGGCGGCCTGGTGGCTCCTTGGATGTCCTTGAGGGACCTTGGACATCCTGGTGGCTCCTTGGATGTCCCTATGGCTCCTTGGATGTCCCCGAGACCCCTCCGATGTCCCTGGATGTCCCTGAGGGAGGGGCTTCGGACATCCCCGAGACCCCTTGGGTGCCGCAGTGGCTCCTTGGATGTCCCTGAGGGTCTTGGACATCTTGGTGGCTCCTTGGATGTCCCCGAGACCCCTCCGATGTCCCTGTGGCTCCTTGGATGTCCCTGAGGGACCTTGGACATCCTGGTGGCTCCTTGGATGTCCCCGAGACCCCTCCGATGTCCCTGTGGCTCCTTGGATGTCCTTGAGGGACCTTGGACATCCTGGTGGCTCCTTGGATGTCCCCGAGACCCCTCCGATGTCCCTGTGGCTCCTTGGATGTCCCTGAGGGACCTTGGACATCCTGGTGGCTCCTTGGATGTCCCTATGGCTCCTTGGATGTCCCCGAGACCCCTCCGATGTCCCTGTGGCTCCTTGGATGTCCTTGAGGGACCTTGGACATCCTGGTGGCTCCTTGGATGTCCCCGTGGCTCCTCAGACATCCCTGTGACCTTACGGGTGTCCCTGGGACCCCTCGGATGTCCCTGGAGCCCCTCGGCCGTCCCCGCGGCCCCTCCCACATCCCCGTGTCTCCTGGGGCGTCCCCGTGTCCCCTCACGTGTCCCCGTGCCCGCAGGAGGTGGACATCGGGCTGGCGGCCGACGTGGGCACCCTGCAGCGTCTCCCAAAGATCGTGGGCAGCCAGAGGTGGGGGGGGGAATGATGGGGGAACACCGGGGCGGCCGGTGGCAGGGGAGGGGACCTCGGGGGGGGACCCCGTCTCACCCCACAGCCACCCCCACAGCCTCGTCAACGAACTGGCCTTCACCGCCCGCAAGATGATGGCCCCCGAAGCGCAGAGCTGCGGCTTGGTGAGGTACTGCGGCCCCCCTCCACCCCCCCGGGAGGGGACCCCGTCCCCGGGGCCGTCCCCGGCGCCGCGGGGGTCCCCTCGGGGTGCCCGTCCCCGCTGGCAGCGCCTCTCGCCCGCAGCCGGGTGTTCCCCGACAAGGCGACGCTGCTGCGGGGAGCCCTGGACGTGGCCAGCGCCATCGCGGCCCGGAGCCCCGTGGCCGTGCAGGGCACCAAGGTGAACCTGGTCTACTCGCGGGACCACCCCGTCCCCGAGAGCCTCCACTACATGGTGAGCGGCCCCCTCCCCTCCCGGCCGGGCCACCCGTCCCCAAAAGGCCGTGGCCTCTCCCGCATCATCCCCGTCCCCCCTCCCTGACTGTGACGACGTCCCCATCTCCGCGCTGTGGCCGTCCCTGTGCCTGTCTTTGTCCCCGAGGGCGTCCCGTCGCCGTCCCCATCCCCGAGGGTGTCCCGTCCCTGTCCCCATCCCCGAGGGTGTCCCGTCCCCATCCCTGAGGGTGTCCCGTCCCCATCCCCGGGGGTGTCCCGTCCCTGTCCCCAAGGGTGTCCCGTCCCTGTCCCCATCCCCGAGGGTGTCCCGTCCCCATCCCCAAGGGTGTCCCGTCCCTGTCCCCATCCCTGAGGGTGTCCCATCCCTGTCCCCCTCCCCGAGGGTGTCCTGTCCCCGTCCCCAAGAGTTCCCTGTCCCCATCCCCAAGGGTGTCCCATCCCCATCCCTGAGGGTGTCCCGTCCCCGTCCCCAAGGGTGTCCCCTCCCTGTCCCCATCCCCGAGGGTGTCCCGTCCCTGTCCCCCTCCCCGAGGGTGTCCCGTCCCCGTCCCCGAGGGTGTCCTGTCCCTGTCCCCATCCCCGAGGGTGTCCTGTCCCCATCCCCGAGGGTATCCCGTCCCCGTCCCCAAGGGTGTCCCATCCCTGTCCCCCTCCCCGAGGGTGTCCTGTCCCTGTCCCCGAGAGTTCCCTGTCCCCATCCCCAAGGGTGTCCCGTCCCCGTCCCCAAGGGTGTCCTGTCCCCGTCCCCAAGGGTGTCCCGTCCCTGTCCCCATCCCCAAGAGTGTCCCATCCCTGTCCCCAAGGGTGTCCCATCCCTGTCCCCATCCCCGAGGGTGTCCCGTCCCCGTCCCCGAGAGTTCCCTGTCCCCATCCCCGAGGGTGTCCCATCCCTGTCCCCGAGGGTGCCCCATCCCTGTCTCCACACCGTCCCTGTCCCCATGTTTGTCCCCAGGCCACCTGGAACATGAGCATGCTGCAGACCGAGGACATTCTCAAGTCGGTGCAGGCGGCGATGGAGAAGAAGGGCCCCGAGGACGTCCCCTTCTCCAAGCTGTAGGGCCACCGCGGCCCCCCCCAATAAACCTGGCTGTCCCCAGGTCCCCCGTCCCGCCTCATCCCTGGGCAGCGCGGGGGGGACCCTGGGGTGCTGCGATGGGGCCGGGGGGTCCCAGGGGCGTTACGATGGGGATGGGGTCCCCATGGAGACGTGATGGGGACCCCGAGGTGCCGTGATGGGGGGGGGGTCCCCAGGGTGCCGGGATGGGGACCAAGGCCAACGTGTCCCCCCTGACCCTGCGGCGCGTCCGGGCCCCACCCGACACCCGGACGCCCCCAGCACGGGGCAGAGTCCGGGGCGTTGCCACCTCGGGCAGGTTCCCCCTTTGCCGCCCCCACGTCCTGGGGGTCAAAGTCCGGACCCCACCCTGCCCCCACCGCCTGGGAGCTGCCCTCCTGGGGTGGGCGTGGGGACACGGGGGGGGGACGACACACAAATACAGCCTGGGGGATGGGGGATAGATGGGGGGCCTGGGTGTCCCCCCAGGTTTGGGGTGAGCCTGGCGAGGGGGATGCAGGGAGGGAGGGAAGGACGAAGGGATGGACGCAGGGACGGACGGGGGGATGGACGGAGGGACGGTGGGCTGCCGGTGATGGGGATGCAGGGCTGGAGGGACGCGGGACGGGCGCAGCCCCCCCCCCCCCCCCCGTTGCAGGTTCCGGGGTGTGCACCCCCACATCGGGGCAGGGGGCGGGGGGGGGCAGGAGCAGGGCCGGGACCTCCAGCCCTTCGCGCCCGCGAGCCCCTTTGAGATCGTCATCAGCGTCACCCCAGCGTCTGCCGGGCCCAAGGGGGGGATAGGGGCTCACCGGGGGAATGTGGGGTCCCCACGGGGAATATATGGGCTCACAGGGGATATGGGGGGGCCCAAAAAAGGACGTATGGGCACGCAGGCAGTATATGGGGTCTCGTAAGCGGGGTATGTGGGCCTGCAGGTGGTATACGGGGTCCCAAAGGGGGAGGTATGTGCACACATGGCATATACGGGGTCCCAAAAGGGGATATAAGGGTACACAGGAGGTATATGGGGTCCCTAAAGGGGATATAAGGGTACACAGGAGGTATATGGGGTCCCTAAAGGGGATATAAGGGTACACAGGAGGTATATGGGGTCCTAAAGGGGATATAAGGGTACACAGGAGGTATATGGGGTCCCTAAAGGGGATATAAGGGTACATAGGGGGTATATGGAGTCCCTAAAGAGGATATAAGGGTACACAGGGGGTATATGGGGTCCTAAAGGGGATATAAGGGTACACAGGAGGTATATGGGGTCCTAAAGGGGATATAAGGGTACACAGGAGGTATATGGGGTCCTAAAGGGGATATAAGGGTACACAGGAGGTATATGGGGTCCCTAAAGGGGATATATGGGCACACAGGGGCTATATGGGGTCCCAGGGGGGATCGGGGGATCTGGCTTGATCCAGGGCAGGGGGACCCCCTCGTCCCCCCTTCGCTGGGGACCCCGCTCCTCTCCCTGCAGGGGACGCACCCCCGCCGTGCTGGTGAGCCCCAGGGGGTCTGGGGGTCACTCTGGGGAGGACCCCGGTGTTTTCGGGGGCCCCTCACCCCTCTTTCTGCCCCCCCCCAGGATCATCCCCTGCCCGCAGGGCAACGCCGGGCGAGTGCTGGGGGGGCACAGCCCGGTCCCCCGGCCCCCGCTGCCCCTCTCCCCTCTCCCGCAGGTGAGGGGGCGGCCGCCGGCCAGGGGTTTTTGCTCCATTTCAGCCATAATCTACCAAAAAACCCCCCGCACCGGCCCCTTCCCGCGGGGTCCCGCTTCCCCAGGGCTTTTGAGCCAAATTCCTGCAATTTTGGGGCCGGGCCCCCCCCGCCTCCTGCCCGCCGCCGTCCCCCCGGCAAAGCCACCCAGGAGGAGGAAGCTGCACCTCTTCGCCCGTGAAAAGCGGACGCGGTTTATGGTCCCCTGCCCCGGATCCTCCGGGCAGGCTCGAGCAGCGGCGGGCGAGGCCGGGGCCCGGGGGGTCGCGGCCGCGGGGGGGGGGCCCGGCCCGGGACGGGAGGGACGACAGCGGTGAGGAACGGTACAGTCTCCCTCGTTAACAGTTATCAGCAATATTTTAATTACATGACAAAGAAAACCTGTAATATATGCTGCTAGGTGAATATATATTTATATAATAAATCCGTAAGTTAATAAAGTAAATAGGAACCTTCCTGCTTTCATTTAAATTTTAAAAGGTTGGGCTTTTTTTTGTTTTTTTCTTCTATTTTTTCTTTCTTTTTTTTTTTTTTTTTTTTTTTTTTTTAATTTTTGGTCCTCAGAAAAACCTGCTCCAAGGTTGGAGGGACGCGCCGGGGAGGGGGCTGCGCTGGGGCGAGACCCCCCCCCCTCCCCGGGCCGGGGCAGAGGGGCCGGCGTTGGCTCCGCAAAGACCCCGCTGGGATTTTTCTGCTCCGGAGAGGCATAAATTAAAGAGGGCAGAGGCAGGGCAGGAGGAAGGGGCTCCCTTTGAAGGTGGCGGCCGGCCTGCTCGTCAGTTGAAAAAATAGAAGGGGTTTATATTAACAAAAATAACCATCTGAGCCAGAGCTGCCGGGCGCGCCGAGGCTCCCCGCTCCCCTGCCGAGAAACCCGAAGCGACTACAAGGTGAGACCCCCCCAGCTCGCAGCCCGCCCTCCCCGCAGAGCACAGTGGAAAACAAAACAAAACAAAACAAAACAACCCAAAATAAATCATTGCATAGGTACGTGGTCGGTATAATACGCGATAACCGGACGGCGGGGCGGCCGCGGCTTTTTCTGCGCCCTCCCCGGGGAGGAGAGACCCCGCGGCCGGAGGGACAGCCGGGGGGGGGTGCGTGAGCGTGGATGCAGAGCACGGAAAAAAGAAAAAGGGGGGTTTGGCTCCTGCCGGGAAGCGCCAGCGCTTGGTGCCGCCGCCGCCGCCGCCGCCGCGGCGAGGCTCAGAGGTCGCTCTCGCCGTAGAGCGCCGTGGAGAAGGACTTGTAGTCCAGGGCTCCGGGGACGGCGTCGGGGCCCTGGTAGGGGGCCATGCGGGCGATGCAGTACTCCGCCTGGTCGGGGGGCAGCTCTCGCCGCAGCTCCTCGGCCGTGATGTAGTTCTGGGGCGGGGGGGGGGGAGGAGATGAGCACCCGCGCGGAGCCCCCCGGGGCCGTCGCCCTTCCCCGGACGGCTCCCGTGGGGCGCGGGCGCGCCCGACCCGCAGGGAGCGGCCCCCGGCCGCCCCCGGCCGCCCCGCGGCGCCTCACCTTGTCCCCGGCCAGGACCTTGAAGGAGGCGATGACCTGGTCAGCCGTGTCCGTGTCGGTGGTCTCCCGGGACATGAAGTCGATGAAGGCTTGGAAGGTGACGATCCCGCTGCTGTTGGGATCGACGACGCTCATTATCCGGTTGAATTCGGCGTCGCCCTGGAGGGAGGGGGACCGCGGTGAGGGGAGGGCGCGCCGGACCTTTGCCGGGCGCGCCGGCGTTCACCCACCGGTGCCTACGTCCCCTTCGCTTGCCGGGAGGTGGCCCCCGGGGCTGGCTCGAGCCCACCGTGAGACCCCCTCCGCCGTCTCAGCCGCACGGGGAGGGAAGCTCCCGAGTCCTCGGGGATCGCCGCGGCACAAACGAGGCGCCCGGCACCGCGCCCAGCCTTCGGCAGCGTCCCCTCCGGCCCCCAGCCCTCTCCCACCCGCCTCGCGGCAAGCGCCAGCCCCGGAGGTTCGCGGCGACGAAAAGAAGATCGGAAAGGGAAAAAGGTGGGAAAAAAAAGGGGGAAATAGCAGATAGCATACCAGGCTGTATCCCGTGGAGATAAGGAGAGCTCGGAAGTCATCGGTGTCCATGCTTCCCGTGCGCTTCTACTCCGAGAGGGTGAAGAGGAGGAAGAGGAGAGAGCGCCGGCCACAGAGGGCAGAGGTGGAGAGCGCATGCAGAGACGGAGAGGAAGAGGAAGGAAAAGGCAGGAGGGCAGGGAGGAAGGGAGGAGAGAGGCAGAGATTCGGTTAAAGGAGGCGTTCCGGCAGTCGCAGGGTGCCACAGAGGGACGGGGGGGGGGAGGCCGCAGGGCAAAGCCAGCAGGGATGCGGGGCGGTGGGGCAGAGGAGCGTGGAAGGAAGGGGAGGAAGACCACGGGATGGGGAGGAAGAGAGAAAGGAGAGAGGTTAATCGCGTCTCCGGCCGCGAGGCGGCGAGGCCGGGTACCTGTCGGTCATTCTCCACATCGTATCCCAGGCTGATGAGGCAGGCTTTGAACTCCTCCGGTCCCAGGGCACCGCTGTGGTCCTGCGCCACGGCACGGAGGGGGCCGCGCCGGCCGTTGGGTGACAGCGGGGGCGAGGGGGGAGCGGGGGGCCGGAGACACGCACCGGGGGGGGGGGGGGGGGAAAGACACGCCGTTAGCGGGACGCACGCTGGCTTTGCCGCCCGCGGGAGGCTGAAAGCAGGGCTCCGCGGCCCCCGCCACGTCCCGGGGCCGCGCTCCCCGAGGGGGAGAGAACAATCCCCCGGGTCCGGCTCCTCTGAAAGAGCAGCAGCGGCTCTGGGGGCGGACGAGGGCCAGCGCGGCAGCCCCCTCCGCACCCCCCGCGGGGAAGCCGACAGCCCGGACGCGAAGGCGGGTTTCGGCAGCCCGGCGGCAGCACTGCCCCGGCGCGCTGGGGGTCCCCCGGTACCTTGTCGAAGTGGTTGAAGGAGGCCCTGAACTCCTGCATCTGCTCCTGGCTGATGCCCTTGGCGTCGCGGGTGAGGATCTGGTTCTCCACCTCGTTGATGGTGCGGGCGATGGTGGTGAGGAGCTGCTCCCAGCCCACGCGGATGTGCTGGAGGGGGAAGGGGCGCGGTGAGGGTCTCGGGGAAGGGACGCCCGGCTTGCCGAGCTGGGGCACGCCGCCATTCGATGGCGACTCTGGCTTAAGGCGGCCGGGGAAGCAGGATGGGAAGCCGCTACCGGTGACGCCCCAGCGCCCCGGCTCTCGGCGGCTGCCGAGCCCAGGCTTTGCAAGGCTCTAACGAGAAGGGACAGCACCTTCGGGTGTCGCTGAACCCTCCGGGTGCACCCCGACGGCCGGAGGAGAGAGCTGAAGCCCGGCGCAGCTCTACCAGGACGGGTCAGAGCCCTCCCCTGGCGACCCTCGAGGCTGGGCGGGCGAAGGGCACCCACCTCCATGGTGTAGTTGGTGTGCTTGTTGTCGAAGATCAGTGCCTCCTGAATGAGCTGGTGCTGCTGCTCCAGCAGGTCGATGTTGGGTTTGTAGTCCACGATGCTCTGCTCGTATTGCTTGAGGTGGTTGAGCTGGTCCTCCAGCGTGCCGTTCATCTCGATGGAGATGCGCCCGATCTCCTGGAGGGGGGAAAACAACCCCAGCGGGGCCGGGTCGGGGTCGGGCACGCGAGGAGCGACGCCACGAGCTCCGAGGAGCCCGGCCAAGCCGCCCGCGGCTGACGCGAGGCGCCGACGCGCGCCAGCGAGCGTGAGCGTGAGCGCGAGCCCTGGGCTGCACCAGGCTGACTTTATCGACGGATTCGTGGCTTTCCGTCCTTTTTGGAGCCGGGGCAACGCAGACGCAGGGCAGCTCTGACTCCGAAGGGAGGTGCCAGGGCTGCGGCTCTGCCTTCCCCAGCCCTCTGGACGGCAGATGGCACTCCAGCTCTGGCGGAGCCCACCGGGATAACCACCGCCGGCCGCCCCTCTGGCACCGGCACCGGCCAAGCCCTCACCTCCATCTTGGTCTGGATCCAGGGCCCCACGATGTTGGCCTGGCTGGCGAACTGCCGGCGTAAATGCTCGTTGGATTGCTGCTTGCTCTGCTCGTCGAGCAAGGCGTGGTCCCTCTTCGGCACCAGCTGCTGGACCTGCGAGGAGAACGGGACGGTGCTGGAGGACCCACGGGTGCCCGTGGCAGCGGGGACAAACCTTTGCCAGGGCTGTGGGGATCGAGGTGTTGGGGAAAGGCACGGCCGTGAAACCCACGGTGCTCCAGGCACAACGGGAAGGAGCCCGTGGAGCATCCGGCTGCGGAGGGAGCAGGCGCTACAGCCCCCCAGCCGATCCCTTCGTCGTCTTTATTTGCCGGCACGCTAACAGCCGGCCTCGCGGGCACTTCGGCTACACGTGGTGCTGGTGCTGGAGGAGACACTTACCCGTTCCCACTTGGAGTTGATGATCTGCGGGGTGACAGAGGTGTAGGGGTTGTTCCCAGAGAGCTTGATGCTGTTGAAGTCGGCGATCCGCTGTGCTTCCCTCTGGATGCCCAGGATGGCCTCGCGCTCCTTGTCGGCATCGGGCAGGGTGGACTTGAACTGGTCGTGAGCGGCGATGAGTCCCTGCGGGAGACGGGATCCGGGTTAGAGACAGGGGCCGGGTTTGGGGCGCTGCTTTGAGAGCGATTTTATTTGCACCAGCTCATCCTTCCCCCCCAAGAGAAGCTCCCTGCATCTTGCGGACCCCATGAAAAATGGCCACGAAGCCATCTCAAAACAGGAGACAAGCGTCTCTGCAGAAAGCCGAAGGCCACGGAGCCTTCGCACCTCTCCTCCCGCGGCCTCCTACCTCGATCTCCTCGATGGTGTGGACGATGAACATGTCCTGAAGGTCTTCCATGGCGCTCTCCATCCAGTTGTTGAAGGGGGCTGCCCTCTTCGCGTACTCCAGATGCAGCTCGTCGATCGTTTCCAGCTGCTTCTCCGTTTTCTGCACGTGGCCGGGAGGCGTTAGGAGCGGAGGAACCCCCCCACGGTGGCCCCGTCTCCTCTGTCCCCATCCGGGGCAGGGAGCCAGCAAGGAGACGGGTTGTGCTCACCTCGAGAGCCTCTCTCCTGCTGTGGGTCAAGGAACCCAGAACATCCCACTGGTCACAGATCTTCTGGCACCGAGCGTTCACGCTGGGCGAGTCGTAGTAATCCAGCTCGCTTTAGCAGGGGGAAGAAACGCAGCGGGGTGAGGATACGGGGGGCAGAGAGGTTGGGGCTGGAAGGGACCAAGAGAGCCGCTTCGGGACGGGCTAAGCTCCCCCACGTCGCTCCCACCCTCCTCCATCCCCACGCAGGGACGCGCTCGGCTACGAGTGGCTTTCGGAGCCCCCACCGAGGCGGCGAGCAGGGCGAGCTCTGCCGACGGCAGCGCCGGGGCTCGTTAAAAGCCCAGCGCGCGCGAGACCGGCTCTCGGCCCCTGCCTGGCTCCTCGCCGCGGCGTTTTCCGTCCGTGCTCCCGAGCCGTGTGTCCCCCTTTCCCGGTTGCTGGCTCCTTGAGCCGCTGGAATAAGGGCTCCATTCATGGCTTCGCCCTGCCTTTGGCTTTCAGTGTACTAATTGTGTGCAAGTTTATCTGACTGAGGGGAAAAAAAAAGAGCCGGGCTGCCCGGGCTGCCTTACAATAACCGTATTCTAGCAGCGGAGAAAACAGGAGGGGGAAGGGACGGGCAGAACAATAGGGGCACTGTGCGGAGGAGGCAGCCGCCGGCGCAGCGCTCGGAGGTGAGCCGCGGCCCCGGTTTTGCCGCGAGACCCCCGATCCGAAGGGTTTTGCAGAGAGCAGGGGAGGAAGGGGCCGAAGCGCAGCGCTCCCCGGAGCGTTCGGGGGTGGTCCCCGGGGCGTTCGAGGGCGCGCGGACGTACTTGAGCTCCTGCGCGATAGCCGCGATCTGCTCCACGCGGTCCTGGTGCGCTGCCAGGTCGCTCTCGAAGGCTTCGTGCTTCCTGATGAGGGCTTTGATGTCCGACAGCGTGGCGGTTTCGTAGTCCTTCTGCTTCAGCATGGCCTCCTTGCCTAGGGACAGAGGAGCGAGGGCCGTCACCTCCCTGCCGGGGCCGACGCTTTGTCCCCTTCCCTATGCGCTGGGAGAGGCACCGAGGCGAATCCTCCGGCTTGCAAGAGGCCACCCGGGCGGCATCTCCTCGGAAGGTGGACCCAAACGAGCAGCTTTCCCCCCCCGCCCGAGCTTATACACATCCCGAAACCCCGAAATAACGACGAGCGGCTCCGAGACGCGCTGCCAGGGGTTTGCTACCCCCTGAAAGCAGCGTCAGCTCGGGGACAAGGACCCCGCTCGCTCACACCAGCGGCTCGCCACCACGTCGGCCCCGCTGCTGCGGTCCGTGGCGCGGACGGTCCCTCCTGCTCCCGGAGCAGCAGGGCGGCTTGCGGATCTTAAAAGGGCCCAAGCTGCCTTCCAAGGGCTTCATCGCTGTCAGGGTGACTCCCCTTTGACGGACGCAAAACCTCCCCGTCCCCCCGCCACCGAAAGGTGCCCCCCGTCCGGCTACCTTCGGTCCAGGCCTCGTGGATGGACGCCTTCTGCCTGAACTTCTCAGCCAGGTGGTCGAGCCTCTCCAGCCGCCGGATCTCGTTCAGCAGCCATTCCTCGTAGCCCTTCTCGGCTTGCTCCAGGTGCTGCCAGCCGTTATTGATGTCCTGGGGACAGGGCAGAGGGCCTCGGGCTCAGGGGACCGCCAGGGTGGCAACGGCTGCTCTTCTCCCCCACCTCCTCCTCATCATCACCCGTCCACCGCCGCTGGCAGCAGGTCCCCACCTCCCCACGCCGATGGCAACGGAGGCACATGCCCCTCTGAAGCCGTTCTGGCCGCTTTAGGAGCCCCGTCCTACATCAGCGCAGGTTTTGGGAGAAGCTGAAGAGGAACCCACCCCCAAACCCCCCCTGGGAGCGCAGGAAGGCAGCTCCAGCTCCGCTGCTCTCAACCGCAGCCGTCGGAAGGGGAGGGTACCCCCTCCCACCCCCTCGCCCCCAGATCTCCCAGCTCTGCTCCCCCCGGCGCAGGATGCTCGAGGGGCTGCTCACCGAGACCATCTTCCCCTCGGAGGGCATGAAAGCAGGTCTGTTGCTCAGCCGGAGCTTCGTCTGCAGGGTGTTGAAGTTGATCTCCAGCTGGCATTTCTCCTGCACTTTGGGGGGCTTGTGGACGCGCCGGTAGTCGCGGAAGTCTTCCAGCTTCTGCTGCATCTCCTGTATGGTCTTCTGCGGGCTGCGGTCCTCCAGCCAAGGGATGGTGCGCTTGATCCACTCCAGCAGCTGTGGGGGGAGTGGGATCGGATGGGTGGGAGGCGGGGAACGGCAGAGGGAGGCCGGTTTTAGGGGGAACGGGTCCCCCCAGCCCCGCCGGTGACGGGGCGGCCGGGTGGCTTACGTCGGAAGCAAGCTTCTCGTAGTCTTCCATCAGGTGCTCGTTCTCCTGGTTGACGGCCAGCACTTTGCAGATGCGGTTTGCCGCGGTCTCGGCCTGGAGGGGAAGAGCAGCGTGAGGAGGGACGCAGAGCCGCGGAAGGCTGCGGCGCCCCAGCCCGCACGTCCCCATCCCAACCGGACCCGTGCTGCCGGAGCAGCGCTCCGACCGGGCTGGGGGATTTGGGAGCTGCAGAGGATCCCCCTCCGGCAGCCCGGCTGGGTGCGGAGGATCTCCGGGCACTGCGCAGGGGAGACGCAGCCTGGCCTCGAGGCTGCGGAAAGCCGGGCTCCCCGAGACCGTCACGGGCGACTTCCAGCTCAGCTCCAGCATCGCTACCTCGGCACGAGCGTCGCAGGCCAAACCTTACCCACGGCTTCATGGACAAGGCAAACTCAGCTTTCGAGCGCCGGAGCCCCGAAGCGTGCGGCCACGCTGAGCGTGCCACCATCGCGAGCCAGACCCGCGCCGCCCCGGTGTTTTTCCTTCCCTGCTCTCTATCCGGAGGCACGCTGCCCTGCCGGGGTCTGCCGCTGCTTTGCACGGAGCAGGAGAAAGCCCATCGCATCCAGGCTGCTCCTCTTTTTTTTTTTTTTTTTACCCATCTCTAAGCACCATCCTTCGGTCTTCTGCTCTTCCACGAAGGCAGATCCTCTCTACACTGGGTGGGAGGGTGAGGAGGAGGCAGAAAAGATAAGCCTGGGGGATCGAGTACCTTGGTAGGCAGCACAGAAAGAGTCCAAGAAGAGGAGTTGAAAGCCAGACATCAACAGAAATAGTGGAGAGGGTCTACAGAAGGACGGGGAAGAGGAAAAACAAGTCGCCACAGGGGAAAAGTAAAATAAATAAATAAAAAAAAAGAGAAAAGCTAGGCATCGGAGCTCTGCAACCCAAGGAGAAGGCAGGAGGGAGACGGGACGCGGCGCCGGGCTGCTCCTCCTGCCGCCCTGGGTACGGCTTAACCGCGTGAGCCAGGCTCCCCGCCGAAGCCAGGCGCTGCCGCCTCCCAAAACGGCACATGTTCCCGGAGCTAACCGAGGCCAGCTGACGAGGAGGGCACGCCGGCCGGGAGCGGACCAGCAAGAACAAAAACCACCGGCCAGGCTGGGATTTGCAGCCCTCCAGGTGCAGGCTGCCGCTGCACGGGGGTTCACGCCGCCCGTAAATTAACCCCAACCTTCATTAACCGTCCGCAGCCGTCCATGCCAAGGTGCGGCCGTCCTCGAGAGCTCGGCACCGGCCGCGCTCGGGGGGCTCCGACCGCAATTCGGCCGCGTGGATCAAGACCCGGATCGCTCCCGCACAAGCCGAGGGCCGGGCTCTGCCCCAGCTCTTCGCACGCCGACGGCTTTCTCAGCCACCAGCCGTCCAAGAGGCTCATTTATTATTTCCCGAATCCCTCCGATTAGCACAAAATGATAACTGCCGATCTGCCCGAAACAGCGATGCCTCTTAAATGCACACGCTGCGCTGCGAGCCACCCCCGCTTTGGGTTTAACGCGAGGCGTTTAGGAAGGAAGGAAGGAAAAGGGCAGCCGAGCAACGGCGCTGAGCGGGGCGGCAGGGCAGGAGCCCTCCGCGGGCACCCCACGGTGACACGCAGCGCCCTGACGCGGTGACAGGTTTCATGCCCGGCTCCGAGCACTGGTCTAACGAGTCTCCCTAACGAAGGTCTCAGACTGGGCTGGAGGGAACACGGGCCCCCCTCTCCCCAAGCCCTCGGGTAAAGCTGATTTAAGACGTTGCCTCGAGCTCTCGCAAGCCCGGATTGCGCTGAAGAGACGCATCGGTAACCCAGGTCACGGTGCGAACCGGGACTTGGGCTCTCCTCGGTTTACCCAGGTCACCTCCTGCCCCGTGCGGTGACAAAAGCCCAGCTACGCTAAGCCTGGAAAGACTTCTCCAGCGCAGGAGCCAGCCCGGCTCTCCTCCCAGACAGGGGCTTATGCTTCGCCCTTCTCCCGAGTGAAGCGGAGCTAAAGCTGGCCCCGTTTTTACGTTTCCAGAAGCCGTGCAGCAGCGCAACAACCCTCGGGAGACCGAAGGTCCGATGTTAGTAGCGGCTCGACCCAAGCACGCAGCTCCACCCGGCAAAGCTCACCTTCTGAGCACCCGAGAAAGCGTGGTAGAAGCAGGAAACGTATGTCATGATGGCCTTCTCATCGGGCCTGAGAGTGCCTACAATATCTGCGCAGAGAGAAAGGGAGGAGAGAGGGTGAAGAAGCGGCACGGCAATCCTCAAACCCCCCTCAGGCATGCAGCAGAGGGGAACAAGCGCTTGCTGGGGCCTGGGATCCGGACCAGAGCTGGCTGACGGGGTTATTTTTGCCGCTGCACTTCCCCTGCTTAATAGCTCAGCCTCTCGCAAAGTGCTGAGGCTTCGTTTTGGGATATGTCTGAGCTCCCAAGCCTCATCAGGCAGCTTCAGGAAGCTCCTTTCTGCCCCAGGTTAGTGCCGGGCTGGTGCTCTGCCAGCCCCTTGGCCCAGCTGCGCTGGCATCGCATTAGAGACGGATTTGGGGAAGCCGAGCGGCTTTTTTAAACCCATGTGAACGAGCTGAGGTCTGGTTCCCAAGTCAACAAGAGACAAAACGGCCATCTGAAAGAGAAGTCGCATGAGTGTAGGATGCTGGAGTCGGAAATGTTACAGCAAGATGGACACAGCCGCCTCCGGTACCTTCTGAGCCCCAGAAAAGGCATGGTAGAAGCTCGACACATAGGTCATGATGGCTTTCTCGTCGGGGCGAGCTGTGTTGACAATGTCTGCAAGTGAACGACAAGGGTTAGACTGAGAGGGGGACGTTTGCCGCCTCCGGCGCGAGCCGGGCTGGCTCTCCACGCTGTGCCTAGGAGCCAGCTCCTCTTTAGGCTGGAATCCCACAAACAAGCGGCTCTTAAAAGCCAGATAAATACACCTGTACGGGCAGAAGAGCGTGTTAAATACAATCCCACCCCGCTCCCCAGCTCCGAGCAAGGCTGGCCGCCGGCACGCTTCCTTGGTGCCCGAAGAAACGGATCTTCCGTGAAGGACCCGGACGACGTCACCCTTCGGCAGCGCGTTACCGCTCGAAGCGCCCAGAGAGCTTACCCTCTGCATCCAGCATCTTGGGGATGTCCAGGTACTTCTCCGCCACTTCGAAGGCGTTGTTCAGATTCGTCACGGGGTCGTCCTAGAGAGGGGAGACGAGCTACTGAAGAGGGCTGGCGTCCCAGGGCTGCAGGGAGCGCAGACGCCTTGCCGAGGCAGTTAAGCAGATGGACGGACGGACAGCCACGCTCCTCCGCCAGCTCAAAGCTCGGCGTTTAGATGAGAAAAGCAGCAGAGAAGGGACTGTGCTACCACCGAGTTTTACCTTTCTGAGTTTGTCGTATTCGATGAGCTCCGGTCTGTGTCTGTGGATCAAGGCATTGAAAGCGAGACCGTCTTTCCAGCTGCAAGAGAAGAGGGAACAGTGAGATCCCTGCGCCAGCACGGGGTGCAAATTCACGCACACGGGTCCCCCGAAATCCCTCTCGTCCACCCCTCCCCGAGTCACTGATCTACAGTAGAAGGGCCAAGATGAATTGTGAGTCTTCCTCAGATCTTGGAAAAACCCCTCCTGGAAAGGCAGCCTGGAGAAGGGGCAGATATTTCAGACGTAACCACAGCAAAAAAAAAAAACCCCAAAAAACCCAAAACCAATAGCAGGAGCTGCGTTCTCCCCTTCCAGCTGTGCTGAAAGCTTTGCCACTGAATATTTCAGAGGAGCCTCGAAGCCCAGGGGAGCAGCGCTAATGCCTCCTGCAGCGCACGAAGGAGAGGATCTCGGAGCCGAGGCGGCCGTCGAGGAGGGTTACCTGATGTGGAAGTTCTGCACGTTGACGTTCTTGTAGGGAGCCGTCTTCCTCTGACACCACAGCAGCAAGCCCTCCTTCGCCGAGGTCTCTGCAAAGGGACGTGGCAGCTCGTGAACCAGCCGGAGCAGCCTTGCCAGCAGGACCGGGGAGGGGATTCGGCGTGCGGTGCCGCCTACGGCGCACGTATCCCTGCCCCTTACCTTCCACCGAGATGTCCTGAATGGCAAATCTGAGGATAATGGTCCAGATCATGCCCAGCGTCATCTTCGCGTTGCCATCGACGATCTCTGAAAGCCAAAGGGAAAACCCAGACGTTCAGCTCCCCGCGGCCGGAGGCAGCCAACGTCCCTTCCCACCTACGGAGTAATTCCGAGAGACGCGGGAGCCGGGGCCAGCGGGGAAGGTCCGCGGCCCTCCAGCACCTCATCGGGAAGCCGAACGCTAGGACTGCCCCTCCAGCACAACCAGAGAGACACCGATCGCTTCGCAGCTCGCAAGGGCAGGCCAGGAGCTCATCAGATCTTCAGGAGAGCAGGATGCCAGCGAACGGCACCGGCACGCCGGCAGCACGAGGAGCCCCTTCCTCCCCTCCCGCTTTGCCTTCGGGTGCGGAGGAACAGGCAGGAGCTGTCGGAGCAGCACCCCGGAGCCCAGATTTGGGCTCGCCACCCAACCCGCCCCACGATTCGATTTCGCTGCGCGCAGCCGGTACGTCGGAAGCTACAAGACGATCCCGTAACGCGCAGCTTGCTCTTCACCCACGACACATCGGATCCTCGCCCCACGTCTTTCGTGGCCAAGTAAGTCCAGAACCGGAGCAGGCATCCTCCAAAATAAACGTTTCCAAACCCAGTTTCACGATGGTGGTGGTAGAGCCCAGCTCCGTCTCTGCCCGACCTCGTGCCGGTCGCATCTCCAGCGGGTCCGGACGGCGATCTGCCGCAGCCCACCGCGTCCCAGGCTGACGGGACAGCGCGTTCAGCCACCGAGGAGAACCGAACCACGGCTCCCGAGGAGCTCGGGCTCCCTCCCTGGCCGCGGAGGCTGGAAGGTATCTCCTCGAACAAGCAGATGTGACATTTCTCATCTCTTGAGCAACCCAAGCGCCTGTTTCGGGGGGAGGCTGAAGGATTAAAATACTCAAAGAGCAGTTGCCTGCAGTGACCGTTCAGCTGACGCGTGGGAGACTTTGGTGGATAAACGGCTGTTGTAACCACCACCACACCCTCGCATCTTGTATTTTCACGCGGCACCAGTTGGAACACGCACCGGTTTCAGGAACAGGCAGTCTTCCCCAGCAGGCAAGCGACGCCAGCCGACAAGACTTCAAAGATGTAACCTCGGAGCGAGCTGCGGTCTTCCAGCCTATTCAAAAACTGGCTCTGCAAGGTGAGCCGCTGCCAAACGGGGCCCTGTCCCCTGCCAAAACCACCCCGAAGCTCCGGGGCAGCCCTCGGGCTTCATCAGCGGTGAGTAAATCCAAAGGTGAGTGGTCCTGGCTGCTGCGTGGACTGGGAAATCCTCTCCCCCAGCGCCGAGGAGGAGCACGGAGACCTCCGAGCAAGGCAGAGGGGGAATTAAATCTGGCGTTGAACCCACTTCTCTTTAGCTGGCAGGCTCCTGGCTCGCGGGAACGTGACGGTGCCATGTCTTCTCCCACGTCAAGCTGGCGTTCGCAAGGGGAACCCTTTGACGTCCACGTGTTTGGTGCAAAGGTGACACCGAGCCCATTCCCCCAGGCAAAGGACACGCTCCGCTCCGTTTGCAACCGGCGAAAAACCGAAGCGCAGGTTTTTTTCTGCTCTGTTTGCCCAGGTCGTTTTTCGTGGGGACGGACCAAATCGACACAGCTGGGGCAGGGACGGGCGCTGGCCCGGCCCCGGAGAACCCCGCGACTGAGGAAAATCAGAGATCCCCATCTAATGGGAGGAATTTTGTTTTTTAAATCATAACACTTCTCCTGCCAGCACGAACACTGGGCGAGGCTCAAAGGGAACAGCGGGCAGAATGACTTGGAACAACGCAGCTGCAAATATTTGGCTTTTCAAGAGATTTCTTTTGACCCCATCACCGATGGCAATTGGTCAAGGCAGCAGCAGGTACCCGTGCGATGAGCCCTGGAGGAAGCCGAGTCTTCAACCGATCACCAAACCTCCCTGCCCGCAGGCTGAAAAGCAACCGAAACACCTTGCGATGGCTCCCGCAGCCTGTCCGGAGCTCGCCGCAGGAGAGGGGGAGTTCACGCCTTGCCCAGCGAGCTTCGCTTCGCCCGGGCGTGGGGCGCGGGCTGGAAGGAGCCACGCTTTTCTGATGAGTCCAGCAAAACCGCGTTGCGCAACAGCTTCCCTAAAATAGCATTGACCTTGGGGAGGGAGACCGGGCTGCCTTTAACCTCGGAGCTCCGACGTGGTGAGCGGCGCTTGCCTGGCACTTCCCGGACCGCGTGCACGGACTTCCCTGCGGCGGCGAGACCGGTGGCACCTCCCAGCTGACTCAACCGCGGACCGGTCGGCGGCCGCAGCGATAAACCCACGCCGACATCTCCGCGGCGAGCCGGGTATGCCGCCCAGCGCCGTGACTCACCCGCTGCCTGGGGTGTGTAATACCGCCCTCAAAATACCAGCTCCGCTGTGCCCGCTGCCATAAGTTGGGCAAACTGCAGGCAGGCGTTGTCGGCACGTCGTCTGGGTGCCACGGAGGGGACGGTGCTGGCCGGCAAGCCTTCCCGCTACGTGGCACGGCCTGGATCGGGCCACCGAGACGTGCCGGAGGTCCAGACTCACCTTCAGCTCCTATAGAGACCAGCTTGACGCCTTTGCTGGCGATGAAATCGAGGGCTTTGTTCACGTTGTTGATTTTATGCACTCGCATTTTTCCCCGCTCCGGTTTTGGCAATCGTTCCCCTGGAAAGGAGAAGCCAGTGGGATTAAAGCTTTTTGTCTAAGGTTAACAGGGAAAGAACATCAAGGAGGACGAGCGTTTAGCGGCAAGACCGTGGGACAAAAGACTTGCTCTGAGGTATATTTGCACATTAAAAAAACAAACAAAAACCCACCACTGTCCCCAAACGCCGCTTTATAAACCTCGCAGGGACTCCTCTGTGCCTTACGACAGCGCGGGTACACGGGACGTCGATGACGACGGGTAGGAGGGACGGGAGGTCGCACCAACGCGTCCTGCCCAGCAAAAATACGGAGCGGGAACTGACCTGAAATCACCTCCAGAAGCAGCATGAGCTTGAGGCCGTCGCGGAAATCCTCGTCGATGTTCTCTATCTGCGTGCCGGCCTTCCGCAGGTGGGAGTTGCACCAAGCCGTGAACGTCTGCGAGGACAAGGCGGGGAGGAGGACGGTCAGACTGGGGACTGCCAAGCTCCGGAGAAACCACCCCTCTCCGTGAACCGAGGCACCGGCTCCCCTTTTCGGGGGCTGCACTCACCACGTCCCCCCAGGCTGGCCCTGCTTGTCCCCATCTCCAACCTCTCGCCCCGAGCCCACCTCTCCCCCACGCTGTCGTCAAACCCCGGGACTAAAGTTTTGTGTGTTGTTTTGCAGAATAAACAGGGAAACGGGGACCCCGCCGGCTCGCCGTGATGTCTGCCGGGAACAAAAGCCACCCTGCGGCACCGGCGGATCCCCGGCTCCTCTTTCTTTCCGGCGGCCTGCTCGCTGCGGGGACGCCCGGTGACCCGCAGGGGATTCGCCCCGTGAAAGCTGCCGGACTCTGCCAAGCAAGCAGGAGGAAGGATGTCCCGGCTGGCAGCTGCCTGCAACGCAGGCAGCCAGCCCTGCCCACCCACGCCCCACGAGCCCGGGGGGGGGTTTTTGCAATAACGCCTTTGCCAGCGAGGGGAGAGGTTTTTCCGTTCCATCCCCCCCCTCGGATGCTCGGCAGCAAATATTTGCTGGCAGCGGCTGGCGAAGGTCAAGACGCCAAACTGCAAACAGAGCAGATTCCTGCGCCGAGGCCTCGGGACGCGTCTCGAACTCCCCCGGAGCAGGGCGTTATTGCCCGAAGGGGACCGGGCGTGCGGGTACGTTAGAGGCGCTGCCGGCTCCCAGCGCTCCCGCTCTGCAGCCGGGGTTCCCCTGCAGACCCCGGCCCTGGGCAATAATGCACGAAGCAGACATTTCCTGCTGCTCCGCCTGGAGCCGTTAGCGCTGCCGAATTACGGCCTGAACTCGCAGCTTTTATTGCAAAAAAGCCGGAGGCTCAGGCTCTGGATTTGCCCTCGTAGCTGCCGGCACCTCGGCTCTGCGGAGCAGCCACGCCGGGGAGGGAAAGTAAACCACCGTTAAGCAAGCGGCAAAGTTTACGGCGTGAAATCGCAATCGCTCCCGCTCCCGTCTGCGGTCCAAGGCCAGTGCGAAGCCCCTGGGCACGGTTTGGTTTTGGATGGTGCCGTTGCCGGCTCGGGGGGGGTGACCCGGGTTCCCCCGCCTCTCCTTGCCACCGCGGCACGGCCGGGCGGGTGAACGGGGAGCATTGTTCAAGGCCGGCTCGCAGGCTGCGGTGAGCTCACGGCCGGGGAATGCTGCAGTGACAGCTTTTAACGAGCCATTCATCCCACCCGGACCAGGGGGAAGTGTTTCCCCCGGCTCGGCGGCAAGCAAGGGGGTCAGGCGGCACGATCGGGCTAAGCCAGGTTTTGGTTAAACCCAGACCAGGCTGGGAACCAAATCCGGAGCCAGGTCCGAGCCCGTCCTGCGCCGAGACTCCTGAAGCTGGTGCTTTGAGGAGCAGGGCTCGCTCCACCCCAATATCTGCTTTTAGGGCAGGATTTTAGCACCCTCTGGCCGCCGCGGTGCCGTTTCCACCCGGCTGAACGCCGCAGGACCCATGCCCGGTTCCCAGCCGAGCCGGACGCCGGCTTCACGGCGTCAGAAATACAAATACACCAGGATTGACCTTAAACAGGAACACGGGGTCACCTTCGCAGGGGAAACACAGCAGCTCTGCTCGTTAAAGCTGTTTCTGCAGCCCACGTCCCGGCGGAGAGACCGGGACAGCCTGGACGAGCCCACCTGCGCCACAGAGGAGCAGCCCCCATGGCACCAAGAGCGTGCCAGGCAGCCCGGTGGCTCTGAAAAAGTCACCTTTCCTACCCCGGGACGTTACGATTTGGCATTTCACGCGTGCTAGGTTGCCTCTGTGACGTGCCCCAGGGCCGGCAGCGTGGCTACCTCGGCATCCTGGCAGCAAGGAGAGGGGAGATGGCTGTATAAGGGCAGGAGAGAGGCGAATCTGCAGCCGGTGAGGGTGTTCCCGGGCTGCTTCTCTGGACCTTGCGCCCGTCAGACGTTCCCGAACAACCGCTCAGCAATGACAGCCGTCATACGCTGCCGCATGCCTCTGCCAGGCGTGTCCGGGTGTTGTCGCCGAACAAGGCGAGCTCACCGGAGCTCGCCGCGATGCCGGCTGGGGGAAACTCGATGGAGAGACCAGCTGCGAAGCGAGCCCCGGCACGTGGAAAAGGCGAGTCAAGAGCTGAATCACACCCGGTGTGGCAAAACCCACCCGTACGCAGCTGCTAAAAAAAACCAACCCAAGCGTAAAAACAGGAATAAAACTCCACCTCCGAAGGAATTTTTCCACTTTACATTTGGAGTGATTCAGCCCCGTCGAGGCGCTCGCTCGTACGGCTCTGGTTTTGCGAGGATGCTGCTCTGCATAAAAATATTAAACCGTCCGGCGCCGGGGCCGAGCCGCTGCGTGATAGATCAGGCTGCCGCTGCCGGCCAAGGAGCTGTCACAGCCGGCCGCAGGGACGGCTGCCTTTCGGCACGCGGCTTTTTGAAGCCGCCCGGCTTGCCGAGCTGGTGTGCTGCAGCCGCCGGGCTCATCCGCAGCCCCGGCCGAGGTCCCCCCTCGCTGCGGCGGCACCGACAGCCCGTGCAGGCAGCCTGCGCTTGTTTCTGAAACGCTATGGAAACAGCCAAGGAGTTAAAAATAGTTGCAGAAAGCCATAAAAAGCCTTCGAGCTCTCCCAAAACCTCCCCAGAAGCTCGTTTCCTCTAAAGATGACAGATCTCTTCCAAGTCCCATGAATTTCTTTTCCTACGGCTACCGGGCAGCCGCGGCGCCGAGTCGGGTGCCGTTTGCCGGGCCGAGTCCTCGCTCTCCCCTCGGGTCCCCCCTCTCCCAACCGGGGGTACCTGCACCCCCGGAACCGAAGCTTTTACCCCCCAAGCAAGCCAGTGCTGAGACGCTCGGAGCTCGTTAGCTAAACCCCATCAAATCGACCCCAAAAAGTGGCTTGGGTGAGCGCGTCTCGCTGTATCGGGCAGCCTCGGGACGGAGCCGAGCCTAGCCGGACGAGATGAGCCGAGCCTAACGAAGCCGGCTTAAGGCCCGGCTGGCGGGTAAAGAGCAGCTTTCCCGCAGCAATGTGTTACGAATAAAAGTTACTAAAAAAGGAGATTCCACACATGCTTCTGGAATTTCCTTCCCACGGAGGCGCTGGAGAAACGCTTTCCAGGCATTGTATCAAAGCCGCCTTTGTCGGGGAGGAATAGGTGGCCCCGCACCTTCCCCGGGCGCCGAGCCCGAGCCAAACCCCGCTTTGGTGAGGGGAGACCTCCCCTCAACCCCACCGAAACCCCGACCCCGGCGCACCTCGGGGAAGGAGGATCCGTTTTCCTCCAATTGTGTTCCCGGGCTGCTTCTCTGGACCTTGCGCCCGTCAGACGTTCCCGAACAACCGCTCAGCAATGACAGCCGTCATACTGACGCAACACCTGGAAACCTCGAGAAAACAGGGGAAGGGAGGAACGCACCCGGCAAAACCCGCCTCGCCTCCCCCCGCCACCAAATCTGGGGGGCTTTCGGGGGGTTCATCTGAGCACACCTTTCCATACAAGCCAAATTCGGCTTTGAAAAGCCATCGCGGTGCCGGCCCTGCCGGCGAGACACCGGCCTGGGGGCCGCTGGTGGGAGGCTGCTTGCCGGCGAGGGAGCTTTTATTTTTTACCTGTCGCACACAAGCGCACCAGGCAGCATCGGCTCTGCCCGGCTCAGACGGGAACGATCCCGGTGGATTTTTGCAGCCTGCCTTCCTTTTAAGGCAAACACCGACACGGACTTTAGACCAACTCGAAAACCTGACCGAAATCCTCTCCGCTGTCCTCAGAGGCCGTGGCACAGGCTGACTGCTTGTTTACTCGGGGAAATTTATGGGCAGAACCCTATCAGTATTTTTCCATTAGGTCACCGCCAACAATAATCTGTCCTAAAAAAAAAAAAGCATCTTTATTTAGAACTCTACTGGAATAGCTTTTTTTGAAAAATTTTAAAATAGTGTCTTCTCGCCCGTGAGCACTTTCCCTGGTGAGAGGGACCTCGATCGAGGCGACCGTGGGGTGATGAGCCCAATAACGCCGCTGGTTCCTCTGGAGAAGCTGCAACGAGACCCCTCGCAAGCAGCCGGGTGCTTTTGGTCTCATTTCCAGGGTTTTAAGCAAAAAACCATCCAGCCTGGGAGTACGCGCCGCCGACCTGAACGCAGCCACGTGCATGGAAAGGGGCGGCGAGTCCCCAGGGGAGCCCACCGAGGGCGCGGGTGGGCGATGGGGGGTCCGGCAGAGCCCAACGTACCGGGGCAGAGCTGCCGCTTCACCCACGCCGCCTCCCCTTCGTTAGGGCTGCCAACGGGAAGCTCGTTAGGGCAGGAAATCGTTCCTGCGCTCCAAGTTATCGGCCTGCTCTTAAGATGTCGCAGAGACTAAACAAAGCTCTGGAGAAGAAACAGGCATTTCCCAGGGTTAGGAAGGTGGCCAAGGGACCTGTCTGTATTAGCCCAGCCTCGGCCGGCAATTAGCGGGATCGCTAATTACAGCGGCTAGTGGCTCAGCTCAACGCTGCAGCCGCTTTGCCTTTGAGGAATGGCAGCCCTGCAGCTCAAGCAGGGGGACAAAATTTTAAAAATCAGGAGAAATGAGGATTTTTCTCTCCGGATGGGGAGAAAAGGGATGCCGAGGAGCAACGTTGCCCATCCTTGGTCCTGCCTTCATTAGAGGGCATCGTTAGCGGCCGGGCCCGGCGACCACCGCGTGGCTTTTTGCCTTTCGAGGCGGTGACCGCAGCATCCCAAAACGCCGGGACAGGCGGGTGGCCACCGGCTCGGCACAGCCGGGGTCCGCTCCCGCCTCGCCGGGCGTTTCCAGTCGCTTGTCATTTCCCTCGTCGTGGGTTGTTGGGTTTTTTTTTCTTCCTAATTTGCCGCTACCGGACGGGCCGGGGGGAGGCTGGACCACGGAGATTCTCCTCATTCTTTTCCCTTATTAGGCTCTCGCCTCGACCATTTGGGGAGAAAGCAGCTAACTTGGAGGAGGACGGCGGCAGGAAGCAGCCGGGGGAGGCACGGCCCCCCGCGGCAAACCCTCGCCGGGGTCCGGCGTGCCGCAGCCCTGAGGCTGCTCCCGTTTTAAGGGTCTAGGGGGGTAAAGAGGCGAAACTGCTCTTGCTCCGGGGCCGGGTCCGAGCCAGGGCGATGCCGTTGGCTCCGGTGCCTCCGTTTTTAGGGGAGATAAGGGCGCAGGTGAGTCAGGGCTGGAGGGCGTACCCGCATTCCTGCGAGGACGAGGAGCTCTGCACCCAGAGCCGGCACACCTCTCCTCGGGCCGGGCGTTGCCTGCCATGCAGTGGCTCCGGCCCGGCTCCGCCAGGAGTTTGGCATGACCAAATATTCAGCACGTACAAGCTTTACGCTGGAGGTTTTTCCAGCGGTGCGTTTCTAGGGCTAAATATGAGCTCCTGGAAGAGCTCGGCTCATTAGGTCATGGGAAATGACAGGTAATTTCTCTGTCCTCCCCGGCGCGGCCAGGTCCGGCTTCGCTGTATCCACCAGTTTCCTTCCCTAAAACCTCTCCCAAAACCAGGCGCTGCCGCTACCCTGCCCGGGGTGGGAGGAGAGGCTCAGACAGGGGCTGCAAACACGCCAAAAAAAAAGGAAAAGCAGAGACGTTACCAGGCCAAAGGGCCAGATGGAGGAATTAACGCTCATTTATACCACCAACCGGCACCGCACCCCTCGTCCTGGCACTGCCAGAGCGGCTCTGAGGAGGAGCATGGGGTCCAAAAATCCTCATTTCCTGATCCCCGGTCGTCAGTCCTCCTCGTTAGCAAGAGCCGTCGTGTTTGGGTGCCGGGGAAAGTCCTGGCAGAGCATTTCCCCGGCTCTTTGCGTAACCGGGGCTCTGGCCCGGCAGGTCTGCGTCATTAAACAGGCGTTAACGTGCCGCCACCACGACCAGGTAAGTAATCTGCCGTCAAGGATCCAACTTGGGATTGAAAAGTTGCCTCAGCGAGATTAAGTAGGTGGATTATTTTTAAAAAAAGAGCCAGGAAGCCTGAAAGGGGCTTAAGCGCAGGAGAAAAACGCGCCCGGCCCCAGCCATCGGGACGAGCATCTTTATACCATCGCACCGGGAATTGCCACGGGATTTTTATGTACGAGCTCTCCTGTGGAAAAAATTGGGGGTGAACGCAACGCGGGGGCTTTTCAGCGCTCTGGAAAAGGCATCTCCGACGCCAGGAAAACCCCAGCGACAGGCTGAGGGCGAGGAAAGTGGGGATGCAGAGAGCGTTTTCCTCCAAAGGAGGGTTTCAGGGCGGATCCCGCTCCGGGCGCGAGCCCGAAAGCCGCCGCGCACGAGCCGGAGGGAGCCGAGGATGCCGGTGATGTTTTCCGAGGAGGTGGAGGGCTCTCGGGGCCGGATGTTTTGTCTTTGGAGAGAAACCAAGAATCCAGCCGGGCAGTGGCCGCTCCTCCATCACGTCTGTGCTCTCGGGGGAGCCGAGGCGAAGCCACAGGCGACTCTTTCCACCGGCTCATCCCCACCGCGGGCAAGACACCGGCCCCAGCCGTGAGCCCGGCCTCGTTAACACGCCGAGGTCGTTAAGCAGCACAGGGCAGCTCGAATTCGATGGACCAGCGGCGGGTACGATTAACGACTCTGGCGCATGAGGGATGCACGAGACGATGCTGCGAGAAAGGAGGCATTCACACCGTGGGACGAGCATCTCCCGAACCGCACTCGTTACCGCTCCGTGGGTTCGTTATCGCCCCATGGGCTCGTTATCACCCCAGTGGCCCTCAAGGACACTGTATTTTCACCAAGTTGTTTTTCCAGTACCACCAGTGTCGGAAGCTGGAAGCGCGCATGTCTATTTAAGGCCGCGCGGTAACGATGATTTCCCTTTTTTTTTCCAGCGTGTTTGCCGACGCTGGGAAGGACGGACGCCGGGAAGGACGGACGCTGGCAGATCGTGCCCCGCTGTTCAAGCCACATAGCTGAGATTCCAGAGGAGAAACCCCGGGGACTGGACACATACCAGCAGCAAAACCGCAGCCGTTGGGATGGCTCCGCACCGGCACGCTCCGAGCAGGAACGTCCGTGTCCTTCCAGCCCGGCTGCCTTTCCCCCGCGAGGGACGGGACGAGGCCTCGGTCGCTTCCATTTCAGCGCAGCAGATGTTTAAGGGATGGGAGGCTTGAAGCTCGCGGCCTCCTCCCCTCTCTAAATTCAGCCCCGGCCGAGCGGGACGTTCGGCACGCTGGCAGCTTCCCCCGAGATCAAAAAGACACAAAACCGCTCCAAAAAAAGTAATTAACTCGAAGACGAGCGCGCTGGTCCTTCCGACACCCGCAGAGGAACCGTTTCCAACGCCGTCTATTCCTCCTCCGAGGATCAGGACTGACTTCGAGCCTCATCCTCGCCTTCGGGGAAGCAGGGATGTACAGGGAAGCCGGATCCCCAAATCCCTGGAGTCGCTGGCAGCTTTCCACTCCGGGCAGCACGTCCGTGCCTGTCCCCTCGCCCGAGGAGGAGGAGGAGATGATGAAGAGCCGCTGCGGAGGCAAACTCACCACCGGCTGCGGATGGAGAAGGGGACGGCCAGACCCAGGAAACGCTTCTGACGGGCTGGTTGCGGAACGGGGGCGAGGGGGGGCTTGCAGCCTGCTAATTAGCCAGAATTAGCCAGCCCTCCGCCCGAAGCCGACGAGGCCTTGCCTTTGAACCAGCCAGAACGCACAACCACCGGCGTCGAGTCCAGCACTCGCGAAGCCCATCCATCCGCCAGCGTGCCGGCTCACCCGCGCTCGGCAGCTCGGGCTGCGAGCCACGGCGCGATTCACCCTCCCAGCCTCACCCCCCTCCGAGACTAAACAGCTCCGCGACGGTTCCACCGAGCCGCACGCCAGCCAAAACCCTCTCTAAATATTGTGTCTCCTGGTCCACGTGAGGCTGCGGCAGGGCAGCCCCGGGAAACCCGGCGGCAGCTCAGCCCCGGCTCCTCCGGACCCCCACAGCCACAGAAACTCGGGCGTTTAGCACCAACGGGCCCAAAAGCTCGTTAAAACCATTAAAACCGACAGCAAAAAAATGTATGCGATGGCCCCAGACTTGCTGGGAAGCGGCGGGTTGGGGCTGGCCGAAGCACCGCTCCAGGGAGGAGGAGGAGAAGGCCTGGCACACGCTTCCTTTGCCAAAAATTATGCCATTTAGCGGCAATTTTTTTTTTTTTTTTAAAACCCCAGCGTAACTATAGCAACACAAACGCAGCGTTCACATTTCTGAGTTTATACAGGTGTCTGCACCGGCGCGGCGACCCACGCCGCTCCTCCCAGCCCGGGGGGGGCTCTGCCCTTCGAACGGCCGCGTCCCCCCTCAGCCACCTCCTCCGCCTGCAGGGTCTGAAACCCCGCTCCCTCCTAAATAACCTGCAATTAAGGCAATTAAACAAAAATAGCAGACGGCCACCTCGCCGCCTTCCCGCAAACGGTCTCCAATTATTAACCAGGAGGAAGGCGGTGGCAGGGCAGAGCTCATGGTGCTTGCCGGAGGGAAGGGTCCCGTCCGTGCCGTGGCGAGCGGGCTTTGCCACGCCACGATGCCCGGCGCGGACCGGAGGGTCCCGGCGTTGGGGTGCGGCGCAGGTGGACCCCCCCCATCTTGCCGAGACCCCTGGCGAGGCACTGAGCGTGCTGGGAGCGTCGCCCTCTCCCTGCGGTGCCTTTCGACCTGCCCCTCCCTGCTGCCGCCTCTCCCCCAGTGCCCTTTTATCCTCTCCCTTATTTCCCCATTCCTGTTCCAGGGAGCAGATCCTTCTCCCCGGACGCTTTTACACCCCGGCTCTGGCAGCGTCTCGCTCCTCCGGCCGTCCCACAGCCCACGCTCCGGCCGAAGCTGCCCCCCGGAGAGGGGGACGTGGGATTTTTCCGAAGCCAGGCGTGGGGGAAGGCTGTTTTCTCCACAGCCCCCCAGCACGGGACCCTCGCCCCGGGGCGGCGCTGCCCCGGGGAGACCCTCAGAGCCAGGCTTCGTGCCGGGCTGTCCGTGCCAGCCCCTCAAAGCGCAGCCCCCGGGGTCCCCCAGAGGTCTCCCCCCTTCCCCAGCCCCACACGTCCCCAGTGTCCCCCGTCCCTCGGCCCCAGGACCCCCTCACCCCTCCCCAGCACCCCCAGGTGCCCCCTTGAGGTGGCTCCCCCGAGCATCCCCTGTCCCCGTCACCCCCCTTCTCCACAGCCACCCCCTGCCGCCCCTCTCCTCTCAGAAGCCCCCCAGTGCCCTTATTTCCTACCGCCGGCTCTGCTGCACTCAGGCCACAGGGCCCGACCCCCACCCCACTCTCCTTCCCCAGGGCCCCACTCCAGGCCCACCGCCCCCTCCTCAGGGGCTCCCCCAGCACCCCTCGGGGCCTCCAGCACCTGCTTCGCCTCAGAGACCCCCCACGACCCCTCATCTATCCCCACACCCCGCCCAGACCCTGACGCCTCAGGGGTCCCCTCAGCCCCCCCGGGCCCTGACGCCTCAGGGATCCCCTCAGCGCCTCCCCCGGGCCCTGACGCCTCAGGGATCACCTCAGCCCCCCGGGCCCTGACACCTCAGGGATCCCCTCAGGGCCCCCCCGGGCCCTGACGCCTCCGGGGCCTCCTCCGCCCCCCGCCCCGGGCCCACCTTGCGCTGCTGCTTCTCCCAGGCGGGATCGAGGAGAAGGTCGCGGTCCCAGTCGTCCTCCTGGGCCATGTAGTCGCCATTGGGGCCGGGCCCATTGCCGCCGTAGGGGTAGGGCTGCCCGACGCTGTGGTAATCCACCATGGCGCTGCGATCGCTCCGCTCCGCTCCTGCCGCGCCGCCCGGCTCTGCGCCCCCGCCGCCCGCCCTTCCGCTGCGCATGCGCCGCGCGCCACGCCCGGGGCACGCCCACCGCGGCGTGCGCATGCGCCGCCCCCCCACGGGAGGTGCCCACCGTGCCTTCACGCCCCGCCCAAAGACACGCCCACCTCGCCCTCACGCCCCGCCCACCGCCCTCTCCCCGCCACCGCGCATGCGCCACCTGTTCCATGCATTTGAATATACATGACAGGGCGGGGAAATGTAATTAATATTCATATCAGCGGCACGGCGCGCCTTCCGCGGCCACGCCCACGAGGGGACGGCGCCCTCATTAATATTCATGAGCCCAAAACCCACGTGACCTCTCCCACAAAGACTTGACCCAACCCAACTCCCACGGTGAACAGAGAAGCGGGACATTAATATTCATAGACTGGGCGTGGCCATGCATAAATGGGCGTGGCCACGCGCGGAGGAGGCGTGGCTTCCCAGGCAGCACTGCGAACACCCCCAGACCCGCGCTGCCCCACGGGGGGGATCTGCCCTCCCCCCCCCCCAATCCCCAATCCCCCGGGGGGGGCCGAGCCGCACCCCAGGACAGTGTCACCCCCCCAGGACAGTGTCACCCCCCCAGGGACCCCCCAAAAGGACCACAGCGCCCTGGAGGCTTCGCCTTTACTGGTGCAGCCACGAGTTAAAAGGGGGGACAGTAAAAGCGGGGTCAGAGGGAGGAGGCCATGATGCTGGAGACGCCTGCGGGAGAAGGAGGTGAGTGAGGGGGGGCCCCGGCCTGGGGGGGGTCTCCCCAGACTGGGAGGGGGGGTCTCCCCGGCCCCCGACACCCACTGTCGAAGTCGATCTTCTCCACGATGTTCTTGGGCTTGATGCTCTCCTCCTGGTTGCAGATGAAGATCCGCCCGGGCTCCGGCTCCGTCCAGCCGTACTTGCTCATCCAGACCTTCAGCTGAGCCTCTGGGGGGCAGGGGGGGAGATGGGGGGGAGATGGGGGGGCTTCGGGGGCTTCAGCCCCTCCCTACCCCCTCCTGTCACCCCCTTACCTGAGAGGTCCCCCAACATCTCGGCCAGCAGCCAGCGGTCGATGTGCTGGTAGGTGATCCCCACCACGTGGCAGATGACTGTGGAAGGAGACCCCAGGTCAGCCGCCCCCAGGTCAGCCGCCAGGGCCCCCCCCAGGACCCCCCCAAACCCCCTCACATTTCCTCACGGAGTCCTCGAAGCCGGTGATCCCATCCAGCAGCTCCATGTTCTCATCCAGAGCTTGCTGCGGAAGGGGGGGGGGGGCTGGATAACGAGCGCTGGGGAGCACCCCAACTCCTCCCAGATGTGGGGTGTCCCCCCGAGTTTGGGGGGGCCCCGCCCCCAGGCAGGACTCACCCAGAAGGACTGGAAGTGGCAGGTCTCCAGCAGCTCCCCCAGGTAGAGAATCTGCCTGATGGGCCTCTCCTCCTGCTGGGGCCGGGGGGTCAAGGAAATGTGGGGAGAGGAGCCCGGAGCCACCCCCCGCAGCCGCTCCCCCAAACCAAGCCCCCCCAGATCCCTAAATTGGGGTGCCCTGGTCAACAGGCAGGCGATGAGGGGTCCCGCGGGGCAAAGCCTCCACGTCTCACCCCACCGGAGGGGGGCTGGGGACGGACTGGGGGTGGGAGGGGGGCAGGGGCGGTCCCCAAAGCCCCCCGCCCCCCTCGGCGGGGCGGATACGTGGGCCTGGTCGATCATGCACTTGCAGAGGGTGAAGTCCGTGTGCGGGAGGTTGGTCAGGGCCTTCAGCAGGATCTGGGCCGTGACGGTGGTCTGGAAGAAGGCGGGGTTGAACTGGTACCTGGGGGGAGAGCGGGGGCGTTGGGGAGGGGGGACAGGACGGGACAGGCCGGGGCGTGGGCCCCCCCCCGCCCCCCCCGGCCCCGCTCACAGCTTCAGCACGGCCAGGTTGGCCTCCAGGTCGTAGGCGTTCTCCTTGGCCTGCGTCTCCACGTAGCGCTCCAGCGTGGCCAGGTTCTCGGGGTTGTACCTGCGGGGAAGGGGGGGCCAAACCCCACCGGGAACCCCCCCGCCCCGTCACCGCTCCGCGGGCCACCCTGCGCACGGTACCGAGCCCCGCCGCCCCCGGCACCCCGCTCCCGGGGACCCTCAGCGCTGCCGGGCCCCGCTCCCCATCAACTCGCCCCCTCCCCGCCATCACCGGCCCATGAAGCGCCCCCTCCCGGTCCATGCCCCCCCCGCCGGTCCCGGGCGATGACCCCCCCGCCGGTCCCGGGCGATGCCCCCCCCGAGCTCCCCCCCGCCGGTACCGGTCGATGCCCCGCAGCAGTTTGCCCACGTTAGCCCGCATCTGCTCGAAAAGCGCCATGACTCGCGGCGCTGCCGGAACCGGAAGAGCGATACCGGGCTCTGGCGGGCGAGGCAACTTCCGCTTCCGGCGCGGGCGCTCGCCGGGCATGACGGGACGGTGGAGGAGACGACGCGGGAGCGTGAAGGAGGGGCGCGCAGGCGCAGAAAGCGGGAGAGCCCGGAGCGGGGGGAGGCGGAGGCAGCTTATACCCCCTGGCCCCGCCCACATATACAGGCCACGCCCACAGAGCTGGGCCCCGCCCACAGAGCCGGGCCCCGCCCACAGCGGCCCTTCCCAGTGCAGGCAACGTGGTCTGGGCCTGGTCGGACTGGGCCAAACTGGGGGTGGAGGAGGCTCATACTGGGATGGACTGGGCCAAACTGGGGCCACCGTTAGGCCAAACCACACCCACACCGGGGGGATCAATGTGGGGGGTCATACTGGGAGGGACTGGGCCAAATGGGGTCAGACTGGGGGGCACTGGGACACAGTGGGGTGCGCTGGGAATTGGGGGTGGATGGGCCACACTGGGGCCAAACCGGGCTCTTATGGGGGATACTGGGGACAAACGGGGACGCTGGGCTCGTACTGGGGACAAACGGGGGACACTGGGCTCGTACTGGGATCCAGTGGGGGACACTGGGCTCATACTGGGATCAAATGGGGGACGCTGGGCTCATACTGGGATCCAATGGGGGACGCTGGGCTCGTACTGGGGACAAACGGGGGACGCTGGGCTCGTACTGGGGACAAACTGGGGACACTGGGCTCGTACTGGGATCCAATGGGGGACGCTGGGCTCGTACTGGGATCAAACAGGGGATGCTGGGCTCATACTGGGATCCAATGGGGTACACTGGGTTCATACTGGGATCCAGTGGGGGACACTGAGCTCGTACTGGGATCCAATGGGGGATGCCGGGCTCGTACTGGGATCAAACAGGGGACACTGGGCTCGTACTGGGATCCAATGGGGGACGCTGGGCTCGTACTGGGATCAAACAGGGGACACTGGGCTCATACTGGGATCCAGTGGGGGACGCTGGGCTCGTACTGGGCACAAACGGGGGACGCCGGGCTCGTACTGGGCTGAACTGGGCCCAGACTGGGCGGGCACGCTGCGCCGAAGCCGGTGCCCCCGCCACCCCGAAACCGGGGGTGGGGCAGGGCCCGGATGCCCGCTCCCCGGTGGGCCGTGCCTCAGTTTCCCCTTCCGCCGCGGCGCCGTGGGGGGGGGGGCGCCACCTCCCGCCGCTGGGCCTGGCTCGGGGGTGCGGCGGGCGGGGGCTGGGCCATGGACCCCCGGCACCTCCACATCTCCGCCCGCGACCCCCGGGAGGACTTCGAGGTCCTGCAGCGCCTGGGCGGCGGCACCTACGGGGAGGTCTATAAGGTGACGGGGACCCCCCCAAAATGGCCCGGGGTGGGGGGGGTGACCCCCCGGGCCCTGGGGTGCCCCCCTCCGCCCGGGCGCCGGGGCTGGCGGGGAGGGGGGTGGCGAGAGGGGCCCCCTGCTCCCCCAGCGCTCCCGGTTCCCCCCCAGTGCTCCCAGTTTCCCCCCCGCTGCTCCCAGTTCCCCACCCCGGTCCTTCCTGCCGGTACCCGCGGCCCCGGGGGACCCCCCCCTGCCGCCGCTACCGGAGGCGTGAGGCCCTGGTACATCCGGCAGCGGGGGCACTGGGAGGGACTGGGAAGTACTGGGAGGCACTGGGAGGTGCTGGGAGGTGCTGGGAAGTACTGGGAAGGAGGCACTGGGAAGTACTGGGAGGCACTGGGAGGTGCTGGGAAGTACTGGGAAGGAGGCACTGGGAAGTACTGGGAGGCACTGGGAGGTGCTGGGAAGTACAGGGAGGCACTGGGAAGTACTGGGAAGTACTGGGAAGGAGGTACTGGGAGGCACTGGGAGGCACTGGGAGGTGCTGGGAGGTGCTGGGAAGTACTGGGAAGGAGGCACTGGGAAGCACTGGGAGGCACTGGGAGGTGCTGGGAGGTGCTGGGAAGTACTGGGAAGGAGGCACTGGGAAGTACTGGGAGGCACTGGGAGGTGCTGGGAGGTGCTGGGAAGTACTGGGAAGGAGGCACTGGGAAGCACTGGGAGGCACTGGGAGGTGCTGGGAGGTGCTGGGAAGTACTGGGAAGGAGGCACTGGGAAGCACTGGGAGGCACTGGGAGGCACTGGGAGGTACTGGGAGGTGCTGGGAAGTACTGGGAAGGAGGCACTGGGAAGTACTGGGAGGCACTGGGAGGTGCTGGGAAATACTGGGAAGGAGGCACTGGGAAGCACTGGGAGGCACTGGGAGGTGCTGGGAAATACTGGGAAGGAGGCACTGGGAAGTACTGGGAGGCACTGGGAGGCACTGGGAGCACTGGGAGGCCCTGACCCCTGTCCCCCCCAGGCCCGCAGCAAAGCCACGGGCGAGCTGGCCGCCATCAAGGTTGTCAAGATGGAGGCAGGTGAGGGGGGACCCCCCCGGCGGGGACCCGAGACCCCTGAGATCCCCAGTACCCCACGTACCCCCCGGGGACCCCCCAATACCCCCTGGGGGCCCTGAATACCCCCCAGTACCCCAGGTACCCCCCGGGGACCCCCCAATCCCCCAGGTACCCCCCGGGGACCCCCCAATCCCCCCTGACACCCCCCCAACACCCCTTATTACCCCTCAGTACCCCCGGGACCCTTTAACACCCCCAATGCCCCTGACCCCCTCTCCGAACCCCTCGCACCCCCAGAAACCCCGGGACCCCTTAGCACCCCCCAGTGCCCCCCGACCCCTGGCTACCCCAGGACCCCTAAATCCCCCTGGCCCTTCGTGGGGATGCTCCGGGACCCCCAGGACGCCCCAAAACCCCTTGGGACCCCCCGGGATGCCCTGGGACCCCCCCCAAAACCCCTTTGCACCCCTGAGACCCCCCAGGACCCCCCAAAACCCCTTGGGATGCTCCGGGACCCCCAGGACCCCTCAAATACCCCTTGGGACCCCTGGGACCCCCTAGGATGCCCCAAAACCCCTTGGGACCCCTGGGATGCTCCGGGACCTCCCAGGACCCCCCAAAGCCCCTTGGGACCCCCTGGGACCCCCTAGGATGCCCCAAAACCCCTTGGGACCCCCGGGATGCCCTGGAACCCCCAGGACCCCCAAAACCCCTTGGGACCCCCAAGATGCCCTGGGACCCCCCAAAACCCCTTTGCACCCCCTGAGGCCCCCCCAGGACCCCCCAAAACCACTTGGGACCCTTGGGATGCTCCAGGACCCCCAGGACCCCCAAATACCCCTTGGGACCCCTGGGACCCCCTAGGATGCCCCAAAACCCCTTGGGACCCCGGGATCCCCCGGGATGCCCTGGAACCCCCGGGACCCCCCAAAACCCTTGGGACCCCCGGGATGCCCTGGAACCCCCAGGACCCCCAAAACCCCTTGGGACCCCCAAGATGCCCTGGGACCCCCCAAAACCCCTTTGCACGCCCTGAGACCCCCCAGGACCCCCAAAAACCCCTTGGGACCCCTGGGATGCTCCGGGACCTCCCAGGACCCCCAAAGCCCCTTGGGACCCCCTGGGACCCCCTAGGATGCCCCAAAACCCCTTGGGACCCCGGGATCCCCCGGGATGCCCTGGAACCCCCAGGACCTCCCCAAAACCCCTTGGGACCCCCGGGATGCCCCCAAAACCCCTTTGCACCCCCTGAGACCCCCCAGGACCCCCCAAAACCCCTTGGGACCCTTGGGATGCTCCAGGACCCCCAGGACCCCCAAAGCCCCTTGGGACCCCTGGGATGCTCTGGGCCCCCAGCACCCCCAAGTACCCCTTGGGACCCCTGGGATGCCCTGGGACCCCCCGGGACCCCCCTGCCCCAGCACCCCCCAAGGACCCCTTGGGACCCCTGGCCCCCCGGGACCCCGGGTGCCCCTCCGCCCCCGCAAGCCTCTGCCCCCAGACGACGACCGGGCCACGCTGCAGCAGGAGATCCTGATGGTCCGGTCCTGCCAGCACCCCAACATCATCGCCTACTTCGGCAGCTACAGCTGGTGAGGGGCCCCCAGCCCCGGACCCCGAATCGCCCTGAAAGCCCCCAGCCCCCGAATCCCCTGAACCCCCGAATCCTCCCGAACCCCCCAAATCCCCCCAGCCCCGAATCCCCTGAAACCCCTGAATCCTCCTGAAACCCCCAAATCCCCTCAGCCCCAAACCCCTGAAACCCCCGAATCCCCCAACCCCCCAGCCTCCCAAAATCCCCCTGAAACCCCCGAATCCCCCAAATCCTCCCGAAACCCCCCAAAGACCCCCAACCCTCCCCAAATCCCCTGAAACCCCGAATCCTCCCGAACCCCCAAATCCCCCAGCCCCGAATCCCCTGAAACCCCGAATCCTCCCGAACCCCCCAAATCCCCCAGCCCCCGAATCCCCTGAAACCCCCGAATCCCCCAAATCCTCCCAAAACCCCCAAAGACCCCCAACCCTCCCCAAACCCCTGAACCCCCGAATCCCCTGAAACCCCTGAATCCTCCTGAAACCCCCAAATCCCCTCAGCCCCCAAACCCCTGAAACCCCCGAATCCCCCAAACCCCGAATCCCCTGAAACCCCCGAATCGTCCCGAACACCTCCAAATCCCCCAGCCCCGAATCCCCTGAAACCCCCGAATTCCCCAAATCCTCCCGAAACCCCCCAAAGACCCCCAACCCTCCCCAAACCCCTGAAACCCCGAATCCCCCAAATCCTCCCGAACCCCCAAATCCCCCAGCCCCAGAATCCTGAAACCCCCGAATCCCCCAAACCCCCAAATCCCCTGAAACCCCCGAATCCTTCCGAATCCCCCCAGCCCCAAACCCCCTGAAACCCCCGAATCCCCCAAATCCTCCCGAACCCCCAAATCCTCCCAGCCCCGAATCCCCTGAAACCCCCGAATTCCCCAAATCCTCCCGAAACCCCCAAAGACCCCCAACCCTCCCCAAACCCCTGAAACCCCCGAATCCCCCCAAACCCCAAATCCACCTGAACTCCCCCGAATCCTCCCGAACCCCCAAATCCCCTCAGCCCCCAAACCCTCTGAAACCCCGAATCCCCCAACCCCCAAATCCCCCTGAAACCCCCCGAATCCCCAAATCCTCCCGAAACCCCCCAAAGACCCCCAACCCTCCCCAAACCCCTGAACCCCCGAATCCCCCAAACCCCAAATCCCCCTGAAACCCCCGAATCCTCCCGAAACCCCCAAATCCCCCCAGCCCCCAAACCCTCTGAAACCCCGAATCCCCCAAATCCCCCCAACCCCAAATCGCCCTGAAACCCCCAAATCCCCCAACCCCCAGCCTCCCGAAATCCCCCAAATCCTCCCGAAACCCCCCAAATCCCCCAAATCCCCTGAAACTCCCCAGATCCCCCAACCCCCCAGCCCCAAATCCCCCTGAAACCCCCAAATCCCCCAAACCCCCAAATCACCCCAAATCCCCCAAATGCCCCCAACCCCCAACCCCCAAATCCCCCCAACCCCCCAGCCCCCAAATCCCCCAAATCCCCCAAATCCCCCTGAAACTCCCCGAATCCCCCAAATCCCCCAACCCCCAAATCCCCTGAAACCCCCAAATCCCCCAAACCCCCAACCCCCCAAATGCTCCCAACCCCCAAACCCCCCAAATCCCCCCAACCCCCAGCCCCCCAAATCCCCCAAACCCTCCAATTCCCCCAAACCCCATCAATCCCTCCCTCCACCCCCCACTGCCCCCGCCCCCCGACACCCCCCCGTGTATCTCTGGTGCCCCCAACTCCCCCCGGACCCCCAAACCCCCCCCCGCGCCCCGTTAACCCCTTCCCCCCCGCGCAGGTGCAACAAGCTGTGGATCTGCATGGAGCTGTGCGGGGGGGGGGCTCTGCCGGGCATCTACCACGGTGCGGGGGAAACTGAGGCACGGGGGGGGCCGGGAGTTCGGGCCCTCCGCTTTTGGGCTGGGACCCCCCGATTTTGGGGTTCCCCCATTCTTGGGGGGGGGGGTGCTCCGGATGCTGAGCCCCTCTCCCCGCAGTGACGGGACCCCTCTCGGAGCCGCAGATCGCTTACGTCTGCAGGGAGACCCTGGAGGTGAGTGACCCCCGCGTCCCCCGGACCCCCGGACCCCGAGGCCCCCGGGCCCCCAGGGCCCCCCACTCCCAGGGGTGACCCCCATCCTCATCCTCGCAGGGGCTGTCCTACCTGCACTCCCAGGGCAAGATCCACCGGGACATCAAGGTAGGGGGGCAAGGGGGGACACACGCTGGGGGGGGACACACACTGGGGGGGACACACACTGGGGGGACACACTGGGGGGGACACACTGGGGGGCGGGGTCCCGCTGACCCCATCCCGTCGCTGCAGGGAGCCAACATCCTCATCAACGACAGCGGGGAGGTGAAGCTGGGTGAGTGCTGGGGGCAAGGCGGGCTGGGGAAGTGGGGGCTGCAGAGGGCAACGGGGAACTGGGGGGCTATGGGGGCTGTGGGGCTATGGGGGCAACGGGGAATTGGGGGCTATGGGGGCAGTGGGAAATTGGGGGCTATGGGGGCTGGGGGGCCATGGGAGGCCGGGAGCAATGGGGAGGCAACGAGGAATTGGGGGCTGCTATGGGGGCTGGGGGCTATGGGGCAGCGGGGAATTGGGGGCTATGGGGGCTGGGGGCTATAAGTCAGCGGGGAATTGGGGGCTATGGGGGCTGGGGGCTATGGGGCAGTGGGAAATTGGGGGCTATGGGGCTGGGGGCCATGGGAGGCCGGGAGCAATGGGGAGGCAACGAGGAATTGGGGGGCTATGGGGGCTGGGGGCTATGGGGGCAACGGGAAGTGGGGGGCTATGGGGGCTGGGGGCTATGGGGGGCAATGGGGAACTGGGGGCTATGGGGGCTGGGAGCAATGGAGAGGCAACGAGGAATTGGGGGCTATGGGGCTGGGGGCTATGGGGGCAGCGGGGAATTGGGGGGCTATGGGGGCTGGGGGGCTATGGGGGGCAACGGGGAAGTGGGGGGCTATGGGGGCTGGGAGCAATGGGGAGGCAACGAGGAATTGGGGGCTATGGGGGCTATGGGGGCAACGGGGAATTGGGGGCTATGGGGGCAACGGGGAACTGGGGGGCTATGGGGGCAATGGGGAACTGGGGGTAAAGGGGGCCGGGGCTGCCAGGGGCAGCTTTGGGGGGGCCCGTGGATGCCCGGGGCAGCACTGGGGTGAGGGGGGGCTGCCTGGGCCCTCTTCCCTTTGGGGGCTGGGTGCCGGGGGGGGGGGTCTGCGGGCCCCCCATCCCTCACGCCCCCCCCTCCAGCCGACTTCGGGATCGCGGCGCAGATCAGCGCGACCTTCGCCCGGCGCATGTCCTTCATCGGCACCCCGTACTGGTGAGGGGGCTCGGGGGGGCTGGGGGGGGTCGGACCCGCGCTGCCCCCCTCTGTGCCCCCCCCAGGATGGCCCCCGAGGTGGCGGCGGTGGAGCTGAAGGGGGGGTACAACGAGCTCTGCGACGTCTGGTCGGTGGGCATCACCGCCGTCGAGCTGGCCGAGCTGCAGCCCCCCATGTTCGACGTGCACCCCCTGCGGTGAGCGGGGCCCCCCCCCGCCCCCCCCAGCACCCACGGGTGGGGAGGGGTCCCCCTGACCCCCCCCTGCCCCCAGCACCCACGGGTGGGGAGGGGTCCCTCTGACCCCCCGCCCCCCAGCACCCACGGGTGGGGAGGGGTCCCCCTGACCCCCCCGCCCCCAGCACCCACGGGTGGGGAGGGTGTCCCCTGACCCCCACCCCCCAGCACCCACGGGTGGGGAGGGGTCCCCTGACCCCCCACCCCCCAGCACCCACGGGTGGGGAGGGGTCCCCCTGACCCCCCGCCCCCAGGGTGCTGTTCCTGATGTCCAAGAGCGGGTACCAGCCCCCCAAGCTGAAGGACAAGGCCAAGTGGTGAGTGGGGGGCTGCGGGCGGCGGGACCCCCCCCGCACCCCCCCCGCGGGGCGGGGACCCCGGCCCTCACCGTGTCCCCCCCAGGTCCCCCCTTCCACAACTTCGTCAAGGTGACGCTGACCAAGAACCCCAAGAAACGGCCCAGCGCCGCCAAGATGCTCAGCGTGAGCCCCCGGGGACCCCGCACCGAGCCCCCCGTCCCTGTCCCGTCCCTGTCCCCATCCTCATCCTCAGCCCTGTCCCCAGCCTTGTCCCCGTCCCCTCCCTGTCCCCGTGCCATCCCTGTCCCTGTCCCCATCCTGTCCCCATCCCTCTCCCCGCGTCCCCAGCCCCAGCCCTCCTCATCCTCACCCCATCCCCTTGTCCCCATCCTCGTCCCCTGTCCCCATCCCCACATCCCCCGTCCCCTGTCCTTGTCCCCTGTCCCTGTCCCCATGCCCTGCCCCCTCCCCATCCCCTGTCCCCCGTCCCCATCCCCACATACCGTCCCCTCTCCTCATCCCCTGTCCCCTGTCCCTGTCCCCACGTCCCCTGTTCCTGTCCCCGTCCCCGTCCCCGTCCCCATCCCCTGTCCCCCATCCCCATCCCATGTGCCCGTCCCTGTCCCTGTCCCCGTCCCCGTCCCCGTCCCTGTCCCTGTCCCGGTCCCCATGTCCCCTGTCGCTGTCCCCTGTCCCCTTCCCCACGTCCCCTGTCCCTGTCCCTACGTCCCCTGTCCCCTGTCCCTGTCCCCCGTCCCCATCCCCCGTCCCTGTCCCTCATCCCCATCCCCTGTCCCCCGTTGTCCCCTGTCCCTGTCCCCGTCCCCTGTCCCCATCCCCTGTCCCCCATCCCCATCCCCTGTCCCTGTCCCTGTCCCTGTCCCCATGTCCCTGTCCCTGTCCCCATCCCTGTCCCCGTCCCTGTCCCTGTCCCTGTCCCTCGTCCCCATCCCTGTCCCCTGTCCCTGTCCCCGTCCCTGTCCCCATCCCCATCCCCTGTCCCCTGTCCCTGTCCCCGTCCCCATGTCCCTGTCCCGTCCCCATCCCTGTCCCCGTCCCTGTCCCTGTCCCCGTCCCTGTCCCCATCCCCCGTCCCCCGTCCCCTGTCCCCGTCCCCTGTCCCTGTCCCTCTCCCTCGTCCCCATCCCCTGTCCCCTGTCCCCCGTCCCCGTCCCCTGTCCCTCGTCCCCATCCCCTGTCCCCATCCCCTGTCCCCCGTCCCCGTCCCCTGTCCCTCGTCCCCATCCCCTGTCCCCCTCCCTGTCCCCCGTCCCCGTCCCCTGTCCCCGTCCCCACGTCCCCTGTCCCCTGTCGCCGTCCCCCAGCACCAGTTCGTGGCCCAGCCGGGGCTGAGCCGGACCCTCACCCTGGAGCTGCTGGAAAAGCTCCGGGACCCCGAGCGGCTCCTGGGGGGCTGCGACCCCGAGGAGGAGGAGCCCGAGGTGGGCCCGGGGCCACTGGGGGCAGAAGGACTGGGACGGACTGGGAGCACTGGGGGGCACTGGGACATGGGACTAGGGGGGACGAGGCGGGGCGCTGGGGGGAACTGGAAGTGCTGGGAGGGACGGGGGGACGCTGGGGACATTGGGGGCTGGGGAGCTGGGGTTGACTGGGGGCACTGGGAGCACTGGGTGTCTTAGAAGGACTGGACTGGGGGGCACTGGGAAGGACTGGGGTCACTGGGAGGCACTGGGGGCACTGGGGTCACTGGGAGGCACTGGGGGGCACTGGGAGGCACTGGGAGGCACTGGGGTCACTGGGAGGCACTATGAGGCACTGGGGGGCACTGGGGGCACTGAGGGGCACTGGGAAGGACTGGGGTCACTGGGGACACTGGGGGCACTGGGGGCACTGGGAGGCACTGGGAGGCACTGGGGGCACTGGGGGCACTGGGAAGGACTGGGGTCACTGGGGGCACTGGGGGCACTGGGGGCACTGAGGGGCACTGGGAGGCACTGGGGGCACTGGGGGCACTGGGAAGGACTGGGGTCACTGGGAGGCACTGGGGGCACTGGGGGGCACTGGGGGCACTGAGGGTCACTGGGAGGCACTGGGGGCACTGGGGGCACTGGGGGCACTGGGAGGCACTGGGGGCACTGGGGGGCACTGGGGGCACTGGGAAGGCACTGGGGTCACTGGGAGGCACTGGGGGCACTGGGGGGCACTGGGGGCACTGAGGGGCACTGGGGGCACTGGGGGCACTGGGGGCACTGAGGGGCACTGGGGGGCACTGGGGGCACTGGGGGCACTGGGGGCACTGGGGGCACTGAGGGGCACTGGGAGGCACTGGGGGCACTGGGGGCACTGGGGGCACTGGGGGCACTGGGGGCACTGGGGGCACTGGGGGCACTGGGAAGGACTGGGGTCACTGGGAGGCACTGGGGGCACTCGGGGGCACTGGGGGGCACTGGGAGGCACTGGGCGCACTGGGCCCCGTCACCCCTCGGTCTCGCAGCTGCCCCCCGTGCCCCGCCGGATCCACTCCACCCACCGCCCCCCCCCCGCCGGCCGCTGCGACCCCGGCCCCCACCGTGAGTGTCCCCCCCCGGGACCCCAAACTGTCCCCGAGGGAGTCCCCCCGTGTCCCCACACCCCCTGTGACCCCACATCCCCCGTGCCCCCCACGTCCCCTGTGTCCCCATGTCCCCTATCCCTGCGCCCCCACGTCCCTTGTGCCCCCATCCTCTGTCCCCCATCCCTGTCCCCCCCGTCCCCCACCCTTGTCCCCCATGTCCCCCGTGCCCCTCACCTCCCCCGTGTCCCCTATCCCTGCGCCCCCACGCCCCTTGTGCCCCCCACATCCCCTGTACCCCCACGTCCCCCATCCCCATGCCCTCATGTCCCCCGTGTCCCCCGTGTCCCCTGTGCCCCCTGTCCCCCCTCATGTCCCCGTGCCGTCACCCTGTCCCCGCAGTGCATCACCTCAGGGGGCCCGGGCTGGCGGAAGGAGGGCGACCCGCAGCGCACCCGGTATGTGGGACCCCCACCCGCATTGGGGGCTGGGGGCTCTGGAGCAGTTGGGGGTCCCTGAGGGTGCTGGGGTGCTGGGGGGACGCTGGAAGGGTTGGGGTCCCTGGGGAGCCTGGGGGACCCTGGAAGGGTTGGGGGTCCCTGGGGGTGCTGGGGGAGCCCTGGAAGGGTTGGGGGTCCCTGGGGTGCTGAGGGAGCCCTGGAAGGGTTGGGGGTCCCTGGGGAGCCTGGGGGACCCTGGAAGGGTTGGGGTCCCTGGGGGTGCTGGGGGAGCCCTGGAAGGGTTGGGGGTCCCTGGGGAGCCCGGGGTGCTGGGGGGACCCTGGAAGGGTTGGGGTCCCTGGGGGTGCTGGGGGGGACCCTGGAAGGGTTGGGGGTCCATGGGGAGCCTGGGGGGGACCCTGGAAGGGTTGGGGGTCCCTGGGGGTGCTGGGGGGAGCCCTGGAAGGGTTGGGGGTCCCTGGGGAGCCTGGGGGTGCTGGGGGCCCCTGGAAGGGGTGGGGTCCCTGGGGGTGCTGGGGGAGCCCTGGAAGGGTTGGGGGTCCCTGGGGGTGCTGGGGGGGACCCTGGAAGGGTTGGGGGTCCCTGGGGAGCCCGGGGGTGCTGGGGGACCCTGGAAGGGGTGGGGGTCCCTGGGGTGCTGGGGGAGCCCTGGAAGGGTTGGGGGTCCCTGGGGAGCCTGGGGGAGCCCTGGAAGGGTTGGGGTCCCTGGGGGTGCTGGGGGGGACCCTGGAAGGGTTGGGGGTCCCTGGGGAGCCCGGGGTGCTGGGGGACCCTGGAAGGGGTGGGGTCCCTGGGGGTGCTGGGGGAGCCCTGGAAGGGTTGGGGGTCCCTGGGGAGCCTGGGGAGCCCTGGAAGGGTTGGGGTCCCTGGGGTGCTGGGGGGGGACCCTGGAAGGGTTGGGGTCCCTGGGGAGCCCGGGGTGCTGGGGGGACCCTGGAAGGGTTGGGGGTCCCTGGGGTTGCTGGGGGAGCCCTGGAAGGGTTGGGGGTCCCTGGGGTGCTGGGGGGGACCCTGGAAGGGTTGGGGTCCCTGGGGAGCCCGGGGGTGCTGGGGGACCCTGGAAGGGGTGGGGTCCCTGGGGGTGCTGGGGGAGCCCTGGAAGGGTTGGGGTCCCTGGGGTGCTGGGGGGACCCTGGAAGGGTTGGGGTCCCTGGGGGTGCTGGGGGGAGCCCTGGAAGGGTTGGGGGTCCCTGGGGAGCCCGGGGGTGCTGGGGGGGACCCTGGAAGGGGTGGGGGTCCCTGGGGGTGCTGGGGGAGCCCTGGAAGGGTTGGGGTCCCTGGGGAGCCTGGGGGAGCCCTGGAAGGGTTGGGGTCCCTGGGGGTGCTGGGGGGACCCTGGAAGGGTTGGGGGTCCCTGGGGGTGCTGAGGGAGCCCTGGAAGGGTTGGGGTCCCTGGGGAGCTCGGGGTGCTGGGGGGCCCCTGGAAGGGTTGGGGGTCCCTGGGGTTGCTGGGGGAGCCCTGGAAGGGTTGGGGGTCCCTGGGGAGCAGCGGTGGGGTGGGGGACTCCTGGGGAGCCCTGGGGTGCTGGGGGGCCCTGGGGAGCCAGGGGGAATGAGGGGGCTGGAGGTCCCTGGGGGGGCACGAAGGGGTTTTGGGGGCGCTGGGGTCTTCTGGGGGCCTCGGTCCTCCTGGGGGCTGGGGGGTCCCCTGTTTGCAGCCCCCTCTCCCCCAGGTGTCCTCGGCAAAGCCCGGCTGCGGCAGGAGAGTGGGGGTCCGAGGGCAGCGCACGGTGAGCGGGGACCGGGGGACACGGGGACTGGGGGGGACACGGGGACTGGGGGGGACACGGGGACCGGGGACACGGGGACTGGGGGGACATGGGGACCGGGGACACGGGGACCGGGGACGACACGGGGACCGGGGGACGACACGGGGACTGGGGGGGACACGGGGACTGGGAGGACACGGGGACCGGGGGACACGGGGACTGGGGGGACATGGGGACCGGGGGATGACACGGGGACTGGGGGGGGACATGGGGACCGGTGGGGGACACGGGGACCGGGGGACACGGGGACTGGGGGGACACGGGGACCGGGGGACACGGGGACTGGGGGGACATGGGGACCGGTGGGGGACACGGGGACCGGGGGACACGGGGACTGGGGGGACACGGGGACCGGGGGACACGGGGACTGGGGGGGGACATGGGGACCGGTGGGGGACACGGGGACCGGGGGACACGGGGACAGGCGGGGGACATGGGGACCGGGGGACACGGGGGGGACATCGGATCGGGTGGGGACACACAGAGGGGACCCAGGGAGGGACAGACAGGGGACGGGGAGGGCCACGGCCTCACGCCCGGCTGCTCGCAGGGACGACACCTCCGATGACGATGACGACTACGATGACGTCGACATGTGGGTGACACCCATGTCCCCCCCAACATCACCCTGTCCCCCCGGTCCCCTCCCCAGGGACACCGCCCTGTCTCCTGGACATCGTCCCCACCGAGCAGGGTGGGGGTCCCCCGTGCCCCCCGCGTCCCCCCCGTATCCCCTTGTCTCACCCACCTCCTCTCCCCCCCCCAGACCCAGCCGCGGTGACCCCCACAGGTACCGTCCCGTGTCCCCAACCCTGACCCCCCCCAAATTGGGGACCCCCTAAGTTGGGGACCCCCAAGTCAGGGACCCCCTGCCCCCCCCACGCTGCGCTCTCTCCCCAGTGCCACGCTGCCCGTCGATGTGCCCCCCCCGCTGCCCCCAAGGTGAGCACCCCCTCCCCACAGCGGCCATGCCCTGGGGGGACCCCGACACCGGCTGTCCCCAACCTTGGGACCCTCAGGGTGGGGCTGGGGGTTCCCAGTCCCAAATGGGGGGGGACACACACGACACCAGTCCCAAACTGGGGTCCTCATCCCAGCTGCACCGTGCTGGGGACCCCCCCCAGCCCCCCAACTTGTGCCCCCATCTGACCCCTTGCTCCCCCATCCCCTGTCCCCCCGTGTCCCCCCCTCCCCGGCAGCCCAAGTTCCGGACGGGCTCGGCCGAGGCCCCCCCCGAAGACCCCCGCCCGCGGTCCCGGGGACCCCTCCTGGAGCAGCCCCCCCCGGCCCTGGTGCGCTGCGCCAGTGGCCCTGGGGGGGGGCTCGGGCCCCCGGCCCCCCCCGGGGGGGGGCCCCTGGCTGCCAGCTCAGGTAGGACGGGGACATGGCGGGGGGGACATGGGGGGCATGGAGGGGACGCTGGGGACATGGGACATCCCGTGCCCCCCCCCCGACCCCGCTGTCCCCCCCCAGACCCTGTGCTCTGGTCGGGGCACTGCAGCGAGGACCCCCCTGCTGCCCCCAAGACAGAGAAGATCCGGAGAGCGGTGAGCCCCCCATCACCCCGTGTCCTGTGTGTCCCCCCTTGTCACCCCGCTGCCCCTGACCCCCGTGACCTCTCTGTCCCCCCCTCCAGGTCCCTGCGGACAATGGGGGGGCTGCCCCAAGGCCACACGTGAGTGCCGGGATGGGGGGGCCGGGGGGGGGTACCCCAATACCTGCCCCCCCTCACCCCCCCACCCCCCAGGAGGGCTCCCTCTTCCGGAAGGTGTTTGATGGGTGTCCCCTGCACGTGACGGCCACCACCACCTGGACGCACCCCGGCACCCAGGGTGGGCGTGGGGGGCGAGGGGGGCACTGGGGCGCATTGGGGACAGCAGGGACATGGGGTGCGGTAGGGACGTCGGGGGGACATTGGGGACACAGGGTGGGGGCATTGGGGACATTGGGGACAAGGGATGGGGACATTGGGGGTGCCTTGGGGACATTGAGGGGCACTGGGGACAAGGGATGGGGACACTGGGGTGCATTGGGACACGGGGGGCATGGGGGACATTGAGGGACATTGGGGACAAGGGATGGGGACATTGGAGGGACATTGGGGACAAGGGATGGGGACATTGGGGGTGCACTGGGGACAAAGGATGGGGACATTGGGGGGCATTGGGGACAAGGGATGGGGACATCGGGGTGCATTGGGGTCATCGGGGGGCATTGGGGACATTGGGGACAGGGGATGGGGACATTGGGGACACTGGGGGTGCCTTGGGACATTGGGGGGGCATTGGGGTCATCGGGGGGCATTGGGGACATTGGGGACAGGGGATGGGGACATTGGGGACACTGGGGTGCCTTGGGACATTGGGGGGGCATTGGGGTCATCGGGGGGCATTGGGGACATTGGGGACAGGGGATGGGGACATTGGGGACACTGGGGGTGCCTTGGGGACATTGGGGGGGCATTGGGGGTGCACTAGGGCCATTGGGGACATCGGGGGGTGCACTGGGGACATGGGATGGGGTCCCCGGGGACATCGGGGTGGCGGGAGGATGGGGGGGCCGCGGCCCCTGACCCCGTGTCCCCCCCAGACCCCCACCTCATCCTGGGAGCCGAGGAGGGGATCTTCACCCTCAACCAGAGCGAGCCCGAGGCCACGCTGGAGCTGGTGGGTCTGGGGGGGCCGGGGGGGCCGGGGGGCCCTGGGGGGCCTGGGGGGGGCCTGGGGGTCCCGGGGGTCCCGGCCCCTGACACCCCCCCAGCTCTACCACAGCCGCACCTCCTGGCTCTACTCCATCGGCAACGTCCTCATGTCCGTCTCGGGTGAGCGTGGGGGTTTTGGGGGCTGGGGGGGGCGGGGGCTGGGGACCCCCAGACCCTGGCTGACCCCCCGGCCCCCAGGGAAGACCCCCCAGCTCTACTCCCACAGCCTGCTGGGGCTCTACGAGCAGAGCAAGAGGGAGCAGCGCCCGGGGGTGCACATCTCCCCCCACCGCCTGCTGCCCAGGTACGGGGGACCCCAGACCCCCAAATCCTGAAGCCCAGATACAGGGGGACCCCAGACCCCCAAATCCTGCTGCTTGGGTACGGGGGGACCCCCAACCCTGCTGCCCAGGTACGGGGGACCCCAGACCCCCAAATCCTGCTGCTCGGGTACGGGGGACCCCAGACCCCAAATCCTGAAGCCCAGATATGGGGACCCCAGACCCCAAATCCTGCTGCCCGGGTACAGGGGACCCCAGACCCCAAATCCTGAAGCCCAGGTACAGGGGACCCCAGACCCCAAATCCTGCTGCTCAGTGCAGGGGACCCCCAGACCCCCAACCCTGCTGCCCAGGTACGGGGGACCCCAGACCCCCAAATCCTGCTGCTCGGGTACGGGGGACCCCCAGACCCCCAACCCTGCTGCCCAGGTACAGGGACCCCAGACCCCCAAACCCTGCTGCCCAGTGCAGGGGACCCCAGACCCCCAAATCCTGCTGCTTGGGTATGGGGGGACCCCCAGACCCCCAACCCTGCTGCCCGGGTACAGGGGACCCCAGACCCCCAAATCCTGAAGCCCAGGTACGGGGGACCCCAGACCCCCAAATCCTGAAGCCCAGGTACAGGGGGACCCCAGACCCCCAAATCCTGTTGCTTGGGTATGGGGGACCCCCAGACCCCCAAATCCTGCTGCTCGGAGTGCAGGGGACCCCAGCCCCCAACCCTGCTGCCCGGTAACAGGGACCCCCGTCGCCCCCCACCTGGACATCGGGACCCCCCAGCCCCAGGCTGAGCCTGGGGGACACGCAGGGTGCCGGCTGGGGGGGCTGGGGGGGACACCCCGGGCTCCGGCTGCACCCCAGGGGACCCCATCCCGTGTGTCCCCCCCCAGGAAGAACGTCACCTCCACCAAGATCCCCGACACCAAGGGCTGCCGGACCTGCTGCGTGGGTGCGTGGGGGGCCGGGGGGCCGGGGGGGGGACAGCGGGGGGCCGGGGGTGTGACGGGGTCCCCCGTGTCCCCAGCCAGGAACGGGCAGACGGGGTGTCACTACCTGTGCGGGGCGCTGGACGCCGGCGTGGTGCTGCTGCAGTGGTACCAGCCCCTCCAGAAGTTCATGTTGGTCAAGGTGGGGACCCCGGCCCCCCCGGCCCCCGGCCCCCGGCCCCAACAGCCCCAGAGCCCTGTCCCCGTCCCCAGCGCCCCCCGTGCTGGGCTCCTGTGTCCCCGTGTCCCCTTGGTGGGTCCCTGGGCCCCCAGGCACCCGTGTCCCCGTGGCAAGTCTCCACACCTCTGCGTCCCCATGTCCCCGTGTCCCCACATCTCCACGGTGGGTCCCCGTGTCCCCATGGTGGGTCCCCAGTGTCCCCGTGGTGGTTCCCTGTGTCCCCACATCCCCACGGTGGGTCCCTGTGCCCCACATCCCCATGGCGTGTCCCCGTGCCCCCACGTCCCCACGGTGGGTCCCCGTGTCCCCCCGTCCCCACGGCGTGTCCCCGTGTCCCCGTGCCCCCACGTCCCCACAGTGGGTCCCCATGTCCCCACGGTGGGTCACCGTGCCCCCACGTCCCCATGGCGTGTCCCCGTGTCCCCGTGCCCCCACATCCCACGGCGTGTCCCCGTGTCCCCGTGCCCCCACATCCCCATGGCGTGTCCCCGTGTCCCCACGGTGTGTTCCCGTGTCCCCGTGCCCCCACGTCCCCACAGTGGGTCCCCATGTCCCCACGGTGGGTCCCCGTGTCCCCATGGTGGGTCCCCAATGTCCCCGTGGTGGTTCCCTGTGTCCCCACATCCCCGCGGTGGGTCCCCGTGCCCCCACGTCCCCATGGCGTGTCCCCGTGTCCCCGTGTCCCCACGTCCCACGGCGTGTCCCCGTGCCCCCACGTCCCCATGGCGTGTCCCCGTGTCCCCACGTCCCACCGCGTGTCCCCGTGTCCCCATGCCCCCACATCCCCACGGCGTGTCCCCGTGTCCCCATGTCCCACGGCGTGTCCCCGTGTCCCCGTGCCCCCACATCCCCGCGGCGTGTCCCTGTGTCCCCACGTCCCACGGCGTGTCCCCGTGTCCCCGTGCCCCCACATCCCCATGGCGTGTCCCCGTGTCCCCACGGTGTGTTCCCGTGTCCCCGTGTCCCCGTGCCCCCACGTCCCCACAGTGGGTCCCCATGTCCCCACGGTGGGTCCCCGTGTCCCCATGGTGGGTCCCCAGTGTCCCCGTGGTGGTTCCCTGTGTCCCCACATCCCCGCGGTGGGTCCCCGTGCCCCCACGTCCCCATGGCGTGTCCCCGTGTCCCCGTGTCCCCACGTCCCACGGCGTGTCCCCGTGTCCCCGTGCCCCCGTGCCCCCACATCCCCACGGCGTGTCCCCGTGTCCCCACGTCCCACGGCGTGTCCCGTGTCCCCGTGCCCCCACATCCCCGCGGCGTGTCCCTGTGTCCCCACGTCCCACGGCGTGTCCCCGTGTCCCCGTGCCCCCGTGCCCCCACATCCCCATGGCGTGTCCCCGTGTCCCCACGTCCCACGGCGTGTCCCCGTGTCCCCGTGCCCCCACATCCCCGCGGCGTGTCCCTGTGTCCCCACGTCCCACGGCGTGTCCCCGTGTCCCCGTGCCCCCACATCCCCATGGTGTCCCCCCATGTCCTCGTGTCCCCATGTCAGGTCCTCAGTGTCCCCGTGGTGGTCCCTATGCCCCCACATCCCCGCGGGCGTGTCCCCGTGTCCCCACGTCCCACGGTGTGTCCCCGTGTCCCCACATCCCCACGGCGTGTCCCCGTGTCCCCACGTCCCACGGCGTGTCCCCGTGTCCCCGTGCCCCCACATCCCCATGGCGTGTCCCCGTGTCCCCACGTCCCACGCCGTGTCCCCGTGTCCCCGTGCCCCCACATCCCCATGGCGTGTCCCCGTGTCCCCACGTCCCACGCCGTGTCCCCATGTCCCCACATCCCCACGGCGTGTCCCCGTGTCCCCATGTCCCACGGGCGTGTCCCCGTGCCCCCACGTCCCCACAGTGGGTCCCCATGTCCCCATGGTGGGTCCCCGTGTCCCCATGTCCCCATGGTGGGTCCCCGTGTCCCCATGTCCCCATGGTGGGTCCCTGTGTCCCCATGTCGGGTCCCCAGTGTCCCCATGGTGGTTCCCTGTGCCCCACATCCCCACGGCGTGTCCCCGTGTCCCCGTGCACCCACATCCCCATGGCGTGTCCCCGTGTCCCCACGTCCCACGGTGTGTCCCCGTGTCCCCACATCCCCACGGCGTGTCCCCGTGTCCCCGTGCCCCCACATCCCCATGGCGTGTCCCCGTGTCCCCACGTCCCACGCCGTGTCCCGATGTCCCCACATCCCCACGGCGTGTCCCCGTGTCCCCATGTCCCACGGCGTGTCCCCGTGCCCCCACGTCCCCACAGTGGGTCCCCATGTCCCCATGGTGGGTCCCCGTGTCCCCATGTCCCCATGGTGGGTCCCCGTGTCCCCATGTCCCCATGGTGGGTCCCTGTGTCCCCATGTCGGGTCCCCAGTGTCCCCATGGTGGTTCCCTGTGCCCCCACATCCCCACGGCGTGTCCCCGTGTCCCCGTGCCCCCACATCCCCATGGCGTGTCCCCGTGTCCCCACGTCCCACGGCGTGTCCCCACGTGTCCCCACATCCCCGTGGCGTGTCCCCGTGTCCCCACGTCCCACGGCGTGTCCCCACGTGTCCCCAGCACTTCGACTTCCCGCTGCCCTCGCCGCTGCGGGTCTTCGAGCTGCTGGTGACCCCCGGGGAGGAGTTCCCCAGCGTCTGCATCGGGGTCAGCCCGGGCCCCTCGCCCGCCCGCCCCGTCCTCTTCCACACCATCAACCTCAACTCCCTCACCTCCTGGTTCGCCCACGCCGACGCCGGTGAGCGGGGCCGGGGGCCTGGGGGGCCTGGGGGCCTGGGCCGTTGGGGGTCCTGTGCGCTGGCTGGGCAGCCTGGGGGAGTTGGGGTCCCAGGGGATTTGGGGCACCTGTGCTCAGTTTGGGGGTCCTGGGGGATTTGGGGTCTCTGGGGGTGTGGGGGATCTGGGCCGTTGGGGGTCCTGTGCGCTGGCTGGGCAGCCTGGGGGAGTTGGGGGATTTGGGGTCCCAGGGGATTTGGGGCACCTGTGCTCAGTTTGGGGTCCCGGGGGATTTGGGGCCCCTGTGCTCATTCCAGGGGTCCTGGGGATTTGGGGTCCCAGGGGATTTGGGGTCCCTGTGCTCAGTCTTGGGGTCCTGGGGGATTTGGGGGATCTGGGGATTTGGGGTCTCAGGGGCATTGGGGTCCTGTGCTCATTCTGGGGTCCTGGGGAATTCGGGGTCCCAGGGGATTTGGGGTCCCTGTGCTCAGTCTGGGGGTCCTGGGGATTTGGGGTCTCTGGGGGTGCGGGGGATCTGGGCCGTTGGGGGTCCTGTGCGCTGGCTGGGCAGCCTGGGGAGTTGGGGATTTGGGGTCCCGGGGATTTGGGGTCCCAGGGGATTTGGGGCACCTGTGCTCAGTTTGGGGTCCCGGGGGATTTGGGGCCCCTGTGCTCATTCCAGGGGTCCTGGGGGATTTGGGGTCCCAGGGGGATTTGGGGTCCCTGTGCTCAGTCTTGGGGTCCTGGGGGATTTGGGGGATCTGGGGGATTTGGGGTCTCAGGGGCATTGGGGTCCTGTGCTCATTCTGGGGTCCTGGGGAATTCAGGGGTCCCAGGGGATTTGGGGTCCCTGTGCTCAGTCTGGGGGTCCTGGGGGATTTGGGGGTCTCTGGGGGTGCGGGGGATCTGGGCCGTTGGGGGTCCTGTGCGCTGGCTGGGCAGCCTGGGGGAGTTGGGGGATTTGGGGTCCCAGGGGATTTGGGGCACCTGTGCTCAGTTTGGGGTCCCGGGGGATTTGGGGCCCCTGTGCTCATTCCAGGGGTCCTGGGGGATTTGGGGTCCCAGGGGATTTGGGGTCCCTGTGCTCAGTCTTGGGGTCCTGGGGGATTTGGGGGATCTGGGGGATTTGGGGTCTCAGGGGCATTGGGGTCCTGTGCTCATTCTGGGGTCCTGGGGAATTCGGGGTCCCAGGGGGATTTGGGGTCCCTGTGCTCAGTCTGGGAGTCCTGGGGATTTGGGGGATTTGGGGATTTGGGGTCTCAGGGGCATTGGGGGTCCTGTGCTCACTCTGGGGTCCTGGGGAATTCGGGGGTCTCAGGGGGTGTGGGGGATCTGGGCCGTTGGGGTCCTGTGCGCTGGCTGGGCAGCCTGGGGAGTTGGGGTCCCAGGGGATTTGGGGCACCTGTGCTCAGTTTGGGGTCCTGGGGGATTTGGGGTCTCAGGGCATTGGGGGTCCTGTGCTCACTCTGGGGTCCTGGGGAATTCGGGGTCCCAGGGGATTTGGGGTCCCTGTGCTCAGTCTGGGGTCCTGGGGGATTTGGGGTCTCAGGGGCATTGGGGGTCCTGTGCTCATTCTGGGGTCCTGGGGAATTTGGGGTCTCAGGGGGATTTGGGGGATCTGGGCCGTTGGGGGTCCTGTGCGCTGGCTGAGCAGCCTGGGGGAGTTGGGGTCCCGGGGGGATTTGGGGGGACCTGGGGATTCGGAGTCCTGTCCCCAGCCTGGGGGTCCCTGGGATGATTTGGGGTCCCTGGGGGATTGGGGAGTCCCCACCCCAGTTGAGGGGAGGCGGGGGGTCCTGTCCCCAGCCTGGGGGTCCCTGGGGGTCCCGAATTCCGCCTGGAAGGGTCCGTCTGCAGCCGGGGGGCCAGGGGCCTGGGAGGATTTGGGGGGTCCCTCACCCGGGTTGGGGGTGGGGTCCCCCTCACCGCCCCCCCGCAGAGCCCTCCTGCCCCGGCCCCGTGCAGGTGACGCAGCTGGACAGCGAGACCGTGCTGGTCCTGCTGGAGCGTGAGTCCGTCCGTCTGTCCGTCCATCCACGCCTTCAGGCGTCCATCTGTCCGCCCGTCCATCTGTCCATCATCCCCCCACCCGCCCGTCCGTCCATCTGTCCATCCGTCCGCCCGCCCACCCATCTGCCTGTCCATCCATCTGCGCCTTCAGGCGTCCGTCTGTCCCTCTGTCCGCCTCCCCGTCCATCCATCTGCCCGTCCACCCGTCCGTCTGTCTGTCCACCCACCCGCCCACCCGTCCAGCCATCCGTGCATCATCCCCCCACCCGTCCGTCCGTCCGTTTGTCCGTCATCCCCCCGCCCACCCGTCCGTCCGTCCGTCATCCCCCCACCCGTCCGTCCGTCCGTCATCCCCCCACCCGTCCGTCCGTCCGTCCGTCCGTCATCCCCCCGCCCACCCGTCCGTCCGTCCATCATCCCCCACCCGTCCGTCCGTCCGTCCGTCCATCATCCCCCACCCGTCCGTCCGTCCGTCCGTCATCCCCCCGCCCGTCCGTCCGTCCGTCCGTCCGTCATCCCCCACCCGTCCGTCCGTCCGTCCGTCATCCCCACCCGTCCGTCCGTCCGTTTGTCCGTCATCCCCCCGCCCACCCGTCCGTCCGTCCGTCATCCCCGTCCGTCCGTCCGTCATCACCGTCCGTCCGTCCGTCATCCCCCACCCGTCCGTCCGTCCGTTTGTCATCCCCCCGCCCACCCGTCCGTCCGTCCATCATCCCCCCACCCGTCCGTCCGTCCATCCGTCCATCATCCCCCCACCCGTCCGTCCGTCCGTCCGTCCGTCCCCGGGGCAGGGCGGGGCTGGGGGCCCGGTGCCCGCGGAGGCCCGGGGTCCCGGCGGGGGCTGACGCGTCCCCCCAGGGAGCGTGAGGCTGGTGACGCTGCAGGGAGCCCCCGCCCGCGGGCCGCTGGCCCCCCACATCCCCTTCGACGTGGCCGTGGAGGCCGTGGGTGGGTGGGGGAAAGGGGCGGGGGGCAAGTGGGGGGCAGGGGGTCCTGGGGGGCAATGGGGGTGCTGGGGGAACTGGGGGGCAGGGGGTGCTGGGGGGAATGGGGGTGCTGGGGGAAATGGGGGTATGGAGGGTGCTGGGGGGAAATGGGGGCAGGGGGTGATGGGGGGAAATGGGGGGCAGGAGGGTGATGGGGGGCAAATGGGGGGGGGGCAGGAGGGTCCTGGGGGGAATGGGGGTGCTGGGGGAAATGGGGTCAGGAGGGTGCTGGGGGGAAATGGAGGGGCAGGGGGTGACGGGGGAAATGGGGGGCAGGGGCTGATGGGGGAATGGGGGTGCTGGGGGAAATGGGGGTATGGAGGGTGCTGGGGGGGAAATGGAGGGGCAGGGGGGTGATGGGGGGAAATGGGGGGCAGGAGGGTCCTGGGGGAATGGGGTGCTGGGGGAAATGGGGGGCAGGAGGGTCCTGGGGGGGAATGGGGGGGCAGGGGGTGATGGGGGGAAATGGGGGGCAGGAGGGTCCTGGGGGGAATGGGGGTGCTGGGGAAATGGGGGTCTGGAGGGTGCTGGGGGGGAAATGGAGGGGGCAGGGGGTGACGGGGGGAAATGGGGGAGCAGGAGGGTGATGGGGGGAAATGGGGGGTCAGGGGGTCCTGGGGGGAATGGGGTGCTGGCAGAAATGGGGGGCAGGGGGTGCTGGGGGAACTGGGGGATCAGGAGGGTGCTGGGGGAAATGGGGGCTCAGGGGGTGCTGGGGGTGCTGGGGGATGCAGGGGTGCCCAGCTCTGACCCCCCAGCACTGGTCCGCGGCTGCGTCCAGGCCTTCTGGCGCCATGGGGTGCAGGTGCGGCAGGTGGGGTCTGCCCAGGTGAGCCCCCATAACCCCCATAACCCCCAGCCCCCATAACCCTCCCAGCCCCCCATAACCCCTCATAGCTCCCCATAACCCCCCATAACTCCCCCCAGCCCCCATAACCCCCACAGCCCCCCATAACCCCTCATAGCTCCCCATAACCCATCATAGCCCCCCATAACCCCCAGCCCCCCATAACCTCCCATAGCCCCCCATAACCCCTGATAGCTCCCCATAACCCCCCAGCCCCCCACCCCCCCAGCCCCCATAACCCCTCATAGCCCCCACGCCTGGGGCCCCAAACCCCGGGGACCCCCATCCCCAGGGGACACCCCCCAGCCCCACTCCCCCCAGCTGATCGAGGAGCTGCGGGACCAGCGCTGGACCTTCCGCCTGCTCAGCTCCCACAGGTACAAACTGGGGGGGCCCGGGGGGGCCTGGGGAGTCCAGGGGGGCACCCCCCCCTCCCTGACCCCCCCATCTCCTCCCCCCCCAGCACCCTGGTCCTGGAGACGCGCCCCGCCGACGAGGCCAACGCTTACAGCAACCTCTACATCCAGGCGTGACCCCCCCCGGAATGGGGGGGGGACCCCCACGGGGCGGGGGGGGACCCCCACGGGGCTGGGGGGGCCCCACCAGCCTGGGGGGGGGGCAGGGAGGCTGAGCTGGCCCCCCAGCCAGACCAGCCCCCCTGGGTGGGCTGTGCCCCCCCCCAGCACCTCCCTTCTCTTGCTGACAGTTGTAATTATTTGCACCCCCCCAAAAAAAAACCTGACGAGCCCCCGAATCGCTGTGTTGGGGGGGGGCAAGAAGGAGGCAGGGGGCAGCGACACTCTGCAGGGTTTATTGGCGGTGGGGGGAGGCGGCCCCCCCCGGGCAGACAAGGCACTTAGAGGGGGAGCTGGGGGTCGCAGGGGGTCCCAGGGGGTCCCGGGGGTCACCCCAGCTGATCCTCGTACTGCTTGCGGAAGCAGTCGCCGGCGGGGAAGAAATCCCAGCAGCGCTCCTGGTACATCTTCCAGACGTAGGACTCCTGGGGGGGCGCATGGAGTGGGGGGCACAGGGCAGGGACCCCCCGGCACAGCCCCTCCCCACCCCGCAGCACCCTGCTCCCACCGGCGATGGGCGATCCCCCCCATCCTGTACCCAATGCCCCCCAAAGCCCCACAGAGACACCTGCACCCCATGGGCCCCCCCGGCTCCTGCACAAGGCCCCCCCCGGTGAGAGACCCCCCATTGCCCCTGTGCCCCCCCATATACCCCCGGGGGTCTCACCTGCCCCGTGTGCTCCGTCTCATCCTTATTGATCAGATACATCAGGAAGAACCTGGGGGGGGGCAGTGGGCAGTGAGGGGGGGGCTGGGGCACCCCTGCCCCCCGGTGCCCCCGGTGCCCCCCGTGCCCCCCCGTCCCTCACATGTAGTTGGCCAGGTTGTGCTCCTCCAGCGTGTGGGGCTCGAAGCCGTGGGGGGTCGTGAGGAAATAGTCGCTCCCGATGCCGCAGATGAAACATTTCGTCTGGGGGGGTTAGGGGGTTAGGGGGTCAGGGACCCCCCCACGCCGAACTGGGGAGCCAGGGGTCCTGCACCCCCCCGGGGGGGTCACTCACCTCCATGTCCTCCTTGACCTGCTCCTGCTGGTCCCGCAGCTCCCCAAAAGCATCGATGATCAGACCTGGGGGGGGGGGGGGGCACACACACACACACACACAAAAAAGGGGGGGTCACCAGGGTGGAGCCCCCCGGCCCCCCACAGCCCCCCCGCCCCAGCCCCGGGGGGGGCCCTACCCTGGATGATGGCCAGGAGGATGACGATGACGAAGAAGAAGAAGGTGATGTCGAAGACGACGCGGTACAGCTCGTAGTCGTCCCCCGCCGGGTCCTCGATCTCGTCCCCGATGCCCCCCGGCCCGAACCCCCACGTACATGTGGAACAGGTAGCACTGGGGGGGGGCACGGGGGGGTCAGGACCCCCCAGAACGCCCCGCTGCCCCCCAAGGACCCTATCCCCCAGGGAGCCCCAAAATGCCCCAAAAGGCCCCAAAAGCCCCCAGGACCCCCGGACCATCCCAGAGACCCCTCAGGGACCCCTGGACCCCCGAGGACCCCCCCAGACCCACGCAGGGACCCTCCGGACACCCTCTGACCCCCAGGGACCCCCTGGATGCCCCCAGGGACCCCAGCTCCACCTCTAAGACACCCCCAGGCCCCCCGAACCATCCCAGAGACCCCCAGCTCCTCCAATGGGACCTTCTGGAGACCCCAGGGACCCCCGGAGACCCCCAGGGACCCCCTGGGTGCCCCGGGACCATCCCAGGCCCCCAGTTCCCACCAGTGACCCCCCCAGGGGCCTCCAGGACCCCCAGAGCACTGCTGGACTCCCCAGGGACCCCTAGGACCATCCCAGGGACCCCAGAGACCCCCAGGGACCCCTGGGACTGTCCCAGGGACCCCTGGGTGCCCCGGGACCATCCCAGGCCCCCAGTTCCCACCAGTGGCCCCCCAGGGGCCTCCAGGACCCCCAGAGCACTGCTGGACTCCCCAGGGACCCCTAGGACCATCCCAGGGACCCCCGGAGACCCCCAGGGACCCCCTGGGACAGTCCCAGGGACCTCCTGGGTGCCCCCGGGACCATCCCAGGCCCCCCAGTTCCCACCAGTGACCCCCCAGGGGCCTCCAGGACCCCCAGAGCACTGCTGGACTCCCCAGGGACCCCTAGGACCATCCCAGGGACCCCCAGCTCCTCCAATGGGACCTTCTGGAGACCCCCAGGGACCCCCGGAGACCCCCCAGGGACCCCCTGGGACAGTCCCAGGGACCTCCTGGGTGCCCCCGGGACCATCCCAGGCCCCCCAGTTCCCAGCAGGGACCTCCAGAGACCCTTCAAGACCCCCCAGGGACCCCCAGGACCATCCCAGGGACCCCTCGGATGCCCCCAGGACCACCCCGGCCGCCCCAGGGACCCCTCGGGGTCTCTCCCGCGTCCCCCGCCCCACAGACCGTCATCATGTCGTCACACTTCATGTCGGGCTCATCCTCATCCTCGCTCTTGTTGTAGAACTTGCGGAAGAAGTTGAAGGCCACCACGGTGTAGAGGTACACGACCACGGCCAGCAGCCCCACCGTCATGGCCAGCTGCGGGGGGACGGGGACGGCGTCAGCGGGGTGTCATCGCCCCCCGGCCCCCCCGGCCCCCCACCCACCTGCTTGCCGTTGTGGGTGACGGAGGAGAGGATGGTGCGCAGGGTCTTCACCCCCATGGCGATGTCCAGGAGGTGGGAGGCGAAGAAGAAGTTGTTGTAGTGGCCCAGCAGGGACATGGCCATGTACCAGGTGAGGTAGAGGAAGGACTGGGGGGGCGGCGGGGAGGGGGGGTCACCCCGCGGCCGGGCCCCCCCGGCGCCGGGGACCCCACACCCCCATCACCTTGGGACCCTCATTGCCCTGGGAACTCCCTCTCCGGGGGTCCCACACCCCCATCTCCCTGGGACCCCCATCCCTATGGGGTCCCACACCCTCATCTCCCTGGGACCCCCATCACCCTGGGACCCCCACTGCTGGGGTCCCACACCCCATCTCCCTGGGACCCCCATCCCTATGGGATCCCACACCCCATCTCCCTGGGACCCCCACTGCTGGGGGTCCCACACCCCATCTCCCTGGGACCCCCATCCCTATGGGGTCCCACACCCTCATCTCCCTGGGACCCCCATCACCCTGGGACCCCCACTGCTGGGGGTCCCACACCCCCATCTCCCTGGGACCCCCATCCCTATGGGATCCCACACCCCCATCTCCCTGGGACCCCCATCTCCCTGGGACCCCCACTGCTGGGGTCCCACACCCCATCTCCCTGGGACCCCCATCCCTATGGGATCCCACACCCCCATCTCCCTGGGACCCCCACTGCTGGGGGTCCCACACCCCCATCTCCCTGGGACCCCCATCCCTATGGGATCCCACACCCCCATCTCCCTGGGACCCCCATCACCCTGGGACCCCCACTGCTGGGGGTCCCACACCCCCATCTCCCTGGGACCCCATCCCTATGGGATCCCACACCCCCATCTCCCTGGGACCCCCATCACCCTGGGACCCCCACTGCTGGGGGTCCCACACCCCATCTCCCTGGGACCCCCATCCCTATGGGATCCCACACCCCCATCTCCCTGGGACCCCATCACCCTGGGACCCCCACTGCTGGGGGTCCCACACCCCATCTCCCTGGGACCCCCATCCCTATGGGATCCCACACCCCATCTCCCTGGGACCCCCCCCACTGCTGGGGGTCCCACACCCCATCTCCCTGGGACCCCCATCCCTATGGGATCCCACACCCCCATCTCCCTGGGACCCCCATCTCCCTGGGACCCCCACTGCTGGGGGTCCCACACCCCATCTGCCTGGGACCCCCATCCCTATGGGAACCCACACCCCCATCTCCCTGGGACCCCCATCTCCCTGGGCCCCCCATCCCTATGGGGTCCCTCACCCCATCTCCCTGGGACCCCCATCACCCTGGGACCCCCACACCAGCATGTTGCCCTGGGAACCCCCTCCCTGGGGGTCCCACACCCCCATTCCCTGGGACCCTCATCGCCCTGGGACCCCCCTCTCCGGGGGTCCCACACCCCTATCACCTTGGGGCCCCCATCTCCCTGGGACCCCCATCCCTATGGGGTCCCACACCCCCATCACCCTGGGACCCTCATTGCCCTGGGCCCCCACTGCTGGACCCCCAGAATGCCCAGCTGCCCCCAAGGACCTATTCCCCCCAGGGAGCCCCCAAACCCTTCTGGGGACCCCAGGACCCCCGGACCATAGGGGTCCCACACCCCATCACCCCGGGACCATCATCAGCGTGGGACCCCTGTCCTTGTGGGGTCCCTGACCCCCATCACCCTGGGACCCCCATCACCCTGGGACCCCCATCCCTGTGGGATCCCAGCCCCCCCCATGAGACTGCCCCCATCACCCCAAGCCCCCCCCCAGCCCCCTCTGAGCCCCCCACTCACGTTATCGGTGAAGATGACCCCGAGCTTCCAGATCTGGTACCTGATGTCGATGGACGTGACCCTGGGGGGGGGCACACGAGAGGGGGTGAGGACGCGAGGGGGACCCCCAGAAGGGGCCGAGCCCCCCAGGCAAGGCCCCCGCACCCACCAGGTGAGGAAAGAGTTGTCGGGGGGGGGCTTCCTCTCCCCCTGCGCCCCAATTTCCAGGCTGGCCAGCTCCATCCCCAGCAGCTCGGCGATGCGCTCGCGGCCGTAGATGTCCCCGTACTTCTCCAGCACCTGGGGGGGGACACGGTCGCGGGGGGGACACACACACAGTCAGGGTGTGGCCCCCTCCTGTGTCCCCCCCCCCGTGTCACCCCCGGGGCTGCGGGACCCCCCCTCACCTTCCTCTTGACGAACTTGTCCCAGTAGTTGCTGGGGAAGGACCTGAGGGGACAGGGGGGGTCGGGGGGGGGGTCGTGTCCCCCCCCCCCAGCAGCCACATCTTGCCCGGGGGGGGGGGGCCAGGGGACCCCCAGCTGGTCCCAATGGTCCCCCAGGACCCCCATACTGGGTGTTGGGCACCAGGGGGTCCCACTGGCCCCCCAGACCCCTCCAGACTCCTCCAGGACCCCCATACTGGGTGTTGGGCACCAGGTGGTCCCCGAGACCCCCCAGGACCCCCAAAACCCCCCAGGCCCCCGTACTGGGCGTTGAGCACCAGGCGGTCCCCTGCCCCCCAGCCCCCAGTCCCCCTGCCCCCCCAGCCCCCCAGCCCCCATACTGGGTGTTGAGCACCAGGTGGTCCCCTGCCCCCCCAGCCCCCCAGCCCCTCCGCCCCCATGCTGGGCGTTGAGCACCAGGCGGTCCCCTGCCCCCAGCCCCCCAGTCCCCCAGCCCCCCCAGCCCCCCAGCCCCCATACTGGGTGTTGAGCACCAGGTGGTCCCCTGCCCCCCAGCCCCCTGCCCCCCCCGCCCCCGTACTGGGCGTTGAGCAGCAGGCGGTCCCCTGCCCCCAGCCCCCCAGCGCCCCCGCCCCCGTACTGGGCGTTGAGCACCAGGCGGTCCCACTGGCCCTTGACGTCGTCGTCGGGCGGCTGCTCGGTGATGTAGAGCCCCGAGAACTCCAGGCGCCGCGCGACCTCCTTCTCCCGCTTGAAGATCACCAGTGGGATCTGGGGACGGGGACAGCGGGGCGTGGGGGCGAGGGACGAGGGACGTGGGGGTGAGGGACAGCGGGGCGAGGGGGCGAGGGACGAGGGACGAGGGGCGAGGGGCAGGGACAGTGGGGACGAGGGGACAGCGGGACGAGGGGACAGCGGGGACGAGGGGACGAGGGACGAGGGACAGCAGGGGTGAGGGGCGAGGGGGCGAGGGGCGAGGGACGAGGGGCAGGGACAGTGGGGACGAGGGGACGAGGGGACAGCGGGGACGTGGGGACGAGGGGACAGCGGGGCGTGGGACAGCGGGGTGAGGGGCAGGGACAGCGGGGCGAGGGACAGCGGGGGTGAGGGGCAGGGACAGCGGGGCGAGGGACAGCAGGGGCAGGGACAGCGGGGCGAGGGACAGGGACAGCGGGGACGAAGGGACAGCAGGGGCGAGGGGACAGCAGGGGCGAGGGGCAGGGACAGCGGGGACAAGGGGACAGTGGGGGCGAGGGGACAGCGGGGGTGAGGGACAGGGACAGCGGGGGCGAGGGGACAGCAGGGGTGAGGGGACAGTGGTGGGGGACATGGGACACAGGGTCGGTGGGGACAGCAGGGACACGGGGACCCTGCCAGGGCCAGGTGCTGGCACCAAGTGTGAGCACCGGGGGCAGGGGAGCAGCTGTGGGCGTGGCCAGATGAGAGGGCGTGGCCAACCGGGGCGCGGCACTACGAGAGGGTGTGGTGCCATAAACAGGCGTGGCCAGGGGCGGGCGGGCGTGGCCAGGGGAGGGCGTGGCCAAGGGCGGGCGGGCGTGGCCAGGGGCGGGCGGGCGTGGCCAGACACTGATGCCAAGTAGGGGGGGCGGGTGGGACCGGGCGCGGCCGGTGGGGCGTGCCCAGGGGCGTGTCCGGGGGGGCGTGTCCGGGGGCGTGTCCGGGGCGTGTCCGGGGGGCCGGGCGCACCTTGAGGCAGTTGTAGCCGATGATGCAGAGGAAGGCGACCAGGGTGTGGGCCAGGGCCAGGCCCTGCAGCGCCGGCTGCATGTACCCCGTGCTCTCCTCCAGGAAGTAGTACACCACGCTCTCCTCCCCGGCCTCGGGCCCCTCGCCCTCCTCGGCCACCGCCGCCGCCGGCCCCGCGCCCCCCGGCTCCTCCTCCGCGCGGGGGGGGTGCTCCGACACCTGGGGGGGGCGAGGAGAGGAGCCTCTGCGGCGCCCGCCCTGGGCGTCCCGGTGCCCGCCGCCCCCACCCTGCGGACCCCGCGGCCCCCCCAGGGACCCGGCGTGCCCCCCCCCTCTGCCGTACCCCCCCAGGGAGCCGGGGTCCCCTACCTCGTCCCATACCCTCCCATGGGGACCCAGGGATTTGGGGTGCCCCCAGCCCATCCGACACCCCACCATGGGGATCCAGGGGTCTGGGTGCCCCTGCTCTATCCCATACCCCCCCTGAATAGGGACCCAGGGGTCTGGGGTGCCCCTGCTCTATCCCATACCCCTCCCATGGGGACCCAGGGGCCTGGGGTGCCCCCACCCCATCTGACACCCCCTCAATGGGGACCCAGGGGTCTGGGGTGCCCTCTTCTATCCCATACCCCCCCCCCAATGGGGACCCAGGGGTCTGGGGTGCCCCAACCCCATCTGACACCCCCCATGGGGACCCAGGGGTCTGCGGTGCCCTCTTCTATCCCATACCCCCCCAATGGGGACCCAGGGGTCTGGGGTGCCCCAACCCCATCTGACACCCCCCATGGGGACCCAGGGGTCTGCGGTGCCCTCTTCTATCCCATACCCCCCCAATGGGGACCCAGGGGTCTGGGGTGCCCCCACCCCATCTGACACCCCTTCAATGGGGACCCAGGGGCCTGGGGTGCCCCCACCCCATCTGACACCCCCTCAATGGGGACCCAGGGGTCTGGGGTGCCCCTGCTCTATCCCATACCCCTCCCATGGGGACCCAGGGGCCTGGGGTGCCCCCACCTCATCTGACACCCCCCCATGGGGACCCAGGGGTCTGGGGTGCCCTCTTCTATCCCATACCCCCCCAATGGGGACCCAGGGGTCTGGGGTGCCCCAACCCCATCTGACACCCCCCATGGGGACCCAGGGGTCTGGGGTGCCCTCTTCTATCCCATACCCCCCCAATGGGGACCCAGGGGTCTGGGGTGCCCCCAGCTCATCTGACACCCCCATGGGGACCCAGGGGTCTGGGGTGCCCCTGCTCTATCCCATACCCCCCCATGGGGACCCAGGGGTCTGGGTGCCCCCCACCCCATGCCCCTCCCGGGGACCCAGACCTTGTAGAAGAGGAGGATGAAGTTGATGGCGAAGGCGAGGAAGAGCGCCAGGAACCGCAGGTTGTAGAAGTTCCTGGACAGGTAGTTCTGCACCGGGGGGCGGGGGGGCACACACGGTCAGTGCTGGGGGACCCCAGCCCCACGACCCCCCCGAGCACCCAGAGCACCCACCCAGGGGCCATCCCCATTGATGGGGGTCCCATTGCCCCCCCAGGCTGCTCCCCCAGGGGTGGGGGTCCCGGTGCCTGGCTCGCACATGGGGACGGGGGTCCCAGTGCCCAGGCAATGGGGGTCCCACCCCCCCCTCCGGCCCCCCCGTACCAGGAATTTGACCCTCTGGACCTCCAGCTCAGCCCAGAACTCGAAGGCTCCCTCGGCCGGCGGCTCCCGGCGCTCCCGAAGGACCGATTTCCTCCTCTTCCTGGGGGCCCCAGGCTCGGGCCCCCCCTCGGCCGCCTCCGCCCCGGCCTTCTCCCCGTTCTCCGTGCTGCAGAGAGGGGGCTGCCTGGGTGGGGGTCTCCAGCGGGACCCTCCGCCCTTCCCACAGCCCCCCAGTGGGGCCACAGACACCCCATAGGGCCATGCACCCTGCAATGGGGCCATGAACCCCCCATAGGGCCATGCACCCCCCCCAATGGGGCCGTGGACCCCCCAATGGGGCCGTGCACCCCCCCCAATGGGGCCATGCCCCCCCCCCAAGGGGACCATGCCCCCCCTCCAATAGGCCCATGCCCCCCCCCCATGGGGCCATGCACCCCCAATGGGGCCATGCCCCCCCCCATGGGGCCATGCACCCCAATGGGGCCATGCACCCCCCAACAGGGCCATGCCCCCCCCCAATGGGGCCCTGGCCCCCCACGTACTCGGCTTTCTCGGCCTCGCCCGCCGGCTCCTCTTCCTTCTGCGGCTCCTCCACCACCTCCTCCCCGTCCTCCTGCGGTGGGAGCCAGGATCAGGCCCGGGGGGGGCACGGACCGGCCCCCCCCCCAAAAAAAAAAGCCCTGCTGGGGCTGGCCGTGCCCATAGGGAGCAGGACCCGGAGGGCTGGGGACCCCCGCTCTGCTCCCCACTGCGGGGACGGAGCCCAGGGTCCTCCCTCCCACAGGGACCCCCCCCAGTGTCCTGCCCCCCCCCATAGGGGACCCCTGGGGTCCTACCCCCCATAGGGAGACCCTTAGCATCCTTCTCCCGCCCCCCACCCCCGGGAACCCAGGCATCCTGCCCCCATAGGGACCCCCCAGCATCTTACCCCCCATAGGGGACCCCTGGGGTCCTCCCCCCATAGAGACCCCCAGCCCCTGCCCCCCCGGGACCCCATAGGACCCCCCTCCCCGAGCCCCATCGGCCGCCTACCCCAATCTTCCTCCGGAGGATGGGGGTGCCCTCGGGGGTGGGGGGCTCGGCAGCGGGGGGCTCCCCGATGTCCCCCAGCCCCCCGGGGGCGTCGGGGGCCGCCAGCCGATAGTGCCCGGGCTCCTTGCGCACCCCGAAAGCCGCCACCGGCGCCGCCGCCGCCGCCGCCGCCGCCTCCTCCTCCTCCTCCTCCTCGGGGGGCTGCGGCAGGAGGGGGGCGGGCGGGGGGACGGGGTCTTGGGGACCCCCCTCCTCTCCCCCCGCTCCCCCGCCGGCCTCGCCGCCCCCCACGGCGTCCTGAGTGGGGTCGGGCATGCTGGCCAGCAGCTCGGCCAGGGCCAGGCGCTGCGCCCCCTCCACCAGCCCCCCTCCGAAAAGGGAGGTCCAGGGCAGGCGCCCCACGGCCGCCAGCACCCCGCAGCCCCCCAGCAGCCCCCCCAGCAGCGCCCGGCCGGTGGCCGCCCCCGCCGCCCACGCCAGCTCCCGGCCCGGCCGCCGTCGCAGCCGTCGCAGCCGTCGCCGCCAAGTCTGGGGGGACCCCAGCAAGCGCCGCAGCCCCCCGGCCCCCGCCAGCAGCTCCCCGAAAGCCGAGGCGGGTTCGGCGGGGGGCGGGGGGCCGGCGGCGTTGGAGGTCTCCTCCTCTTCCTCCTGCTCCTCATCCTCCCCGCCTTGCCGCGGGGGTTCCTCCTCGGAGAGGCGCGAAGCGATCTGCATCTCGAAGATGGTGTCCTCGCAGAAGTTGACGAAGAGCTCCATCTTCTCGGCCTCCCCCCCCTCGTTGACCACGTCGAAGATGAACTGACGCTTGGACTCCTTCACCTGGGGCATCTCCCACTGCGCCTTGTTGGCGGCGCTGATCTCGAAGTAGAGGCGTTCGATCCGTCGAGCCGCTCCCATGATCTCGATCCGTCCCAGAAAAGGACGGAAATACTCCAAGATGCTGGCCGCTTGCTCCAAGAAGGTCCGGAGACGTTGGTCGTGGGGAACGTGCTCCGAGAGGTTGGTGAGGAGCACGGCTACGTTGAAGCCGATGTCGCGAGCGGGTTCTTGGAAGCGACCGGCGAAGGCTTCCACGTCGATCATCTCGTTCTCATCCGCCTCGGAGCAGGAGAGGAGGAACTGGATCTCGGCGGGTTCGTATTGCTTCTGGCTGTCCATCGCCTTCTGGAAGTCCTTCTTGGAGATGAGACCTCGCGGGTCCGAGACGTAGTCGCGGAAGGCGTCCGAGGCCACGATGTCCCGCAGCTTCAGGAACATGTCGAAGAACTTGAGGATCATGGTGACGTTGCTGGAGGACTCCACCAGCATGTCCACCATCTGCCGGGCGATGGTCCCGTTCACCACGTTGCCTGTGGAAGGGTTTTGGGGGGGTGTCCCATCAGGTCCAGGGGTGCTGTGGGGACAGCCCCGGTGCCTGGGGACACCCTGGAGAGCACGGGGACAGCCCTGGTGACCAGGGGACAAGCCGCAGGTGGCCAAGGACACCTCCAGCGGCACGTGCCACCGTGGATGGTGGGAAGCACCCTACAGAGCCAGGTGACACCCTGAGGGACGGGGACACCCTGGAGAGTGAGGGGACACCCTGGGTGGTCAAGGGACACCCTGGAGAGTGAGGGGACACCCCCGATGGCAGGAGGACAGCCTGGATGGTGAGGACACCTCAACCTGGGGGGGGACACGGGGACCCTGGGTGGCATTAGGACACCCTGGATGGTGGATGGGACGTCCTGACGCCACGTGGCGTGGGACGGCGAGGACGCCCCGGACGGCAGGAGGACCCTGGGTGACGCTGGGACACCCGTGGCAGCAGAGGGGTCCTGGACGCCCCGGGGGGGGGGGACACGACGACGACGGGGGGACCCCACCTTCCAGCAGGGACAGCAGCATCACCACCATGTCCTTCTGCAGGTCCAGCAGCTCCTTCAGCAGCCTGATCTGGCTGGAGTCCTGGGGGGGGGGACACAACACAACGGGGGGACATCATGAGCCCGAGGTGGCCCCCCCCGCCCATGCCGTGACCCCCACCACGGCCCCGGACCCCCTTACCTGGGGGGCAGGACCCGCTCCAGCACCGCTCCTCGCACCACGAGACAGAGGGTGGGTAGCGGCCCCCCAACTCGCACACAACCCAAGCGGGGGGTCCGGGGGGGGCTTTGCCATGCCGGGGGGGGGCGGTTAGCGAGGCCATGCGGCGTTGGGGAGGGGACGGGGCGGGGGGGCTCGGCGGGTGCTTACGCCCATCCGCGGTCCCGGCGTGTGGCCCATCTGGCGGCAGCGGGGCGGAAAGGTCCGTCAGAGCCAGCGCGGGGTCTCTCGGGGTCCCCCCGGGGCATCGTGGGGTGTCGTGTGTGTGTGTCCCCCCCCCAGCCTGGGGGGTCCTTAGGGTGCCCCAGGGCCAACGGGATGGGTTGGGGGTCGTGGGGGGGGCTGCTGATGCCACTGGGGACCTGGGTGTCCCCAACCCTCCCCCCCCCCAACTTGGGGACAGCGAGGAGGGGGCGGCGGGTTAGTAGGGGGTGTGGGGGGGCTCCCAGTGCTCCCAGTGCCCTCCCAGTGCCCACCTGGGCCAGCTTCTTCATCATGTGGGCGAAGACGTGGAGGAAGCCGACGACGGCGTCCCAGAGGCGGCTGTGGGCCAGGCTCTGCTGGTTGCCCGTGCAGGGACCCTGCGGGTGGTGGGCACTGGCACCGCTGGCCCCGGGGACCCCCAGAGACCCCCCCGGGGACCCTCGGGGAGTCCTGGGACCCCCAGAGAATTGGGAGCCCCAGGGAACATCAGGGACACCGGGATCCCTGGGACATTGGGGCTCCTGGGGACCCCAGGGACATCGGGACCCCTTGGACACTGGGGTCTCCTCCCAGGGGCTTCAGGAACCCCGGGGGACCCCCAGGGACATCAGGGACCTTGGGGACCTCGGGACCCCTGGGACACTGGGGTCCTTGGGGACCTCTCAGGGACATTGGGGACCCCCAGGGACATTAGGGCCCTTGGGGACCTCCCAGGGACATTGGGGACCCCCAGGGACATCAGGGCCCTTGGGGACCCCCAGGGACATCGGGACCCCTGGGATCTTGGGGTCCTTGGGGACCTCCCAGGGTCATTGGGACTCCCAGGGACCTTGGGGACCTCCCATGGACATCAGGACCCCTTGGACACTGGGGTCTCCTCCCAGGGACTTCAGGACCCTCGGGGGACCCCCAGGGACATCAGGGTCCTTGGGGACCTCCCAGGGACATTGGGACCCCCAGGGACATCGGGACCCCTAGGACACTGGGGTCCTCGGGGACCTCCCAGGGACATGGGGACCCCCAGGGTCCTTGGGGACCTCCCAGGGACATCGGGACCCCTGGGACCTCGGGGTCCTTGGGGACTTCCCAGGGACATTGGGACCCCCAGGGACGTCAGGACCCCTGGGACCTCGGGGGCTTTGGGGACTTCCCAGAGACATCAGGACACCCAGGGACCTCGGGGTCCTTGGGGACCTCCCAGGGACATGCAGGGACACCAGGATCCCCAGGACACCCAGACACCAGGGGACCCCAAGGATCTCGGACCACCACCTCCAGCCCCCCAGGGACATCGCGGGGGGCTGCAGGGCCCATCCCACCGGGCGGTGCCTGGCGAGGGGCTGCGGGGCTGGGGGCTCACCTGGATGTACTCGGTGAGGCTGTTGAAGACCTGCTTGGCCACCGCCATGGCCTTGGAGAAGTTGCGCTTCCCCTGCTCGTCGATGACGTCCTTCCCCGAGTAGTACCAGTAGAAATCGCTGATGGACTCCTGCCGCAGGGTGGGCACTGTCAGTGGCGGGGACACGGGGACCGCCAGCAGCACGAGGACACGGGGACGGGGACGTGGGGACCACCAGCAGCACAGGGACACGGGGACGGGGACGTGGGGACCGCCAGCAGCACGAGGACACGGGGACGGGGACGTGGGGACCACCAGCAGCACAGGGACACGGGGATGGGGACGTGGGGACCACCAGCAGCACGAGGACACGGGGACGTGGGGACCACCAGCAGCACAGGGACGTGGGGACGGGGATGTGGGGACCACCAGCAGCACGAGGACACAGGGATGGGGACATGGGGACCACCAGCAGCACAGGGACGTGGGGACGGGGACGTGGGGACCACCAGCAGCACAGGGACACGGGGACGGGGACGTGGGGACCACCAGCAGCACGAGGACACAGGGATGGGGATGTGGGGACCACCAGCAGCACAGGGACGTGGGGACGGGGACGTGGGGACCACCAGCAGCACAGGGACGTGGGGATGGGGACGTGGGGACCACCAGCAGCACGAGGACACGGGGATGGGGACGTGGGGACCGCCAGCAGCACGTGGACATGGGGACGGGGACGTGGGGACCACCAGCAGCACAGGGACATGGGGACGGGGACGTGGGGACCGCCAGCAGCACAGGGACACGGGGACGGGGACGTGGGGACCACCAGCAGCACAGGGACATGGGGATGGGGACGTGGGGACCACCAGCAGCACGAGGACACGGGGACGGGGACGTGGGGACCACCAGCAGCACAGGGACACGGGGACGGGGACGTGGGGACCGCCAGCAGCACAGGGACGTGGGGACGGGGACGTGGGGACCGCCAGCAGCACGAGGACACGGGACGGGGACGTGGGGACCGCCAGCAGCACAGGGACATGGGGACGGGGACGTGGGGACCGCCAGCAGCACGAGGACACGGGGACGGGGACGTGGGGACCACCAGCAGCACAGGGACGTGGGGACGGGGACGTGGGGACCGCCAGCAGCACAGGGACGTGGGGACGGGGACATGGGGACCACCAGCAGCACAGGGACGTGGGGACGGGGACATGGGGACCGCCAGCAGCACAGGGACATGGGGACGGGGACGTGGGGACCACCAGCAGCACGAGGACACGGGGACGGGGACGTGGGGACCGCCAGCAGCACAGGGACGTGGGGATGGGGACGTGGGGACCACCAGCAGCACGAGGACACGGGGATGGGGACGTGGGGACCGCCAGCAGCACGAGGACATGGGGACGGGGACGTGGGGACCACCAGCAGCACAGGGACACGGGAACGGGGACGTGGGGACCACCAGCAGCACAGGGACGTGGGGACGGGGACGTGGGGACCACCAGCAGCACAGGGACACGGGGACGGGGACGGGGGGACCGCCAGCAGCACAGGGACCGGGGGACGGGGACGTGGGGACCACAAGCAGCACGAGGACACGGGGATGGGGACGTGGGGACCACCAGCAGCACAGGGACGTGGGGACGGGGACGTGGGGACCACCAGCAGCACAGGGACGTGGGGACGGGGACGTGGGGACCGCCAGCAGCACAGGGACGTGGGGATGGGGACGTGGGGACCACCAGCAGCACAGGGACGTGGGGACGGGGACGTGGGGACCGCCAGCAGCACGGGGCCGCGGGGAGGGGGGCGTGGGGACCACCAGCAGCACAGGGACACGGGGACGGGGACGTGGGGACCGCCAGCAGCACAGGGACGTGGGGAGGGGGACGTGGGGACCGCCAGCAGCACAGGGACGTGGGGATGGGGACGTGGGGACCACCAGCAGCACAGGGACGTGGGGACGGGGACGTGGGGACCACCAGCAGCACAGGGACGTGGGGATGGGGACGTGGGGACCACCAGCAGCACAGGGACGTGGGGACGGGGACGTGGGGACCACCAGCAGCACGAGGACACGGGGACGGGGACGTGGGGACCACCAGCAGCACAGGGACGTGGGGACGGGGACGTGGGGACCGCCAGCAGCACAGGGACATGGGGATGGGGACGTGGGGACCACCAGCAGCACGAGGACACGGGGACGGGGACGTGGGGACCACCAGCAGCACAGGGACGTGGGGACGGGGACGTGGGGACCGCCAGCAGCACGAGGACATGGGGACGGGGACGTGGGGACCACCAGCAGCACAGGGACGTGGGGACGGGGACGTGGGGACCGCCAGCAGCACGAGGACACGGGGACGGGGACGTGGGGACCGCCAGCAGCACAGGGACGTGGGGACGGGGACGTGGGGACCACCAGCAGCACAGGGACGTGGGGACGGGGACGTGGGGACCACCAGCAGCACGAGGACACGGGGACGGGGACGTGGGGACCGCCAGCAGCACGAGGACACGGGGACGGGGACGTGGGGACCACCAGCAGCACGAGGACACGGGGATGGGGACGTGGGGACCGCCAGCAGCACAGGGACGTGGGGATGGGGACGTGGGGACCGCCAGCAGCACGAGGACAGGGGGACGGGGACGTGGGGACCGCCAGCAGCACAGGGACGTGGGGACGGGGACGTGGGGACCGCCAGCAGCACAGGGACATGGGGATGGGGACGTGGGGACCGCCAGCAGCACGAGGACACGGGGACGGGGACGTGGGGACCACCAGCAGCACAGGGACGTGGGGACGGGGACGTGGGGACCACCAGCAGCACAGGGACGTGGGGACGGGGACGTGGGGACCACCAGCAGCACGAGGACACGGGGACGGGGGCGTGGGGACCGCCAGCAGCACAGGGACACGGGGACGGGGACGTGGGGACCACCAGCAGCACGAGGACACGGGGATGGGGACGTGGGGACCGCCAGCAGCACAGGGACACGGGGACGGGGACGTGGGGACCACCAGCAGCACGAGGACACGGGGATGGGGACGTGGGGACCACCAGCAGCACAGGGACGTGGGGACGGGGACGTGGGGACCGCCAGCAGCACAGGGACATGGGGATGGGGACGTGGGGACCGCCAGCAGCACGAGGACACGGGGACGGGGACGTGGGGACCACCAGCAGCACAGGGACGTGGGGACGGGGACGTGGGGACCACCAGCAGCACAGGGACGTGGGGACGGGGACGTGGGGACCACCAGCAGCACGAGGACACGGGGACGGGGACGTGGGGACCGCCAGCAGCACAGGGACACGGGGACGGGGACGTGGGGACCACCAGCAGCACGAGGACACGGGGATGGGGACGTGGGGACCACCAGCAGCACAGGGACCTGGGGATGGGGACGTGGGGACCGCCAGCAGCACGAGGACACGGGGACGGGGACGTGGGGACCACCAGCAGCACAGGGACGTGGGGACGGGGACGTGGGGACCGCCAGCAGCACGAGGACACGGGGACGGGGACGTGGGGACCACCAGCAGCACAGGGACACGGGGACGGGGACGTGGGGACCGCCAGCAGCACAGGGACACGGGGACGGGGACGTGGGGACCGCCAGCAGCACAGGGACGTGGGGACGTGGGTCAGGGACGGAGATCGGGGACGCGGGTCAGGAAGGGGGTTGGGGCTGGGGCAGAGCCGTGGGGTGTGGATCAGGGACAGGCACTGGGGACGGGGTCCAGGCTGGGGGCTGCGGTGTGGGGCTGGGGGGGCCGTGGGGCGCCGTGGGGCCGGCTACCTGCAGGCGCAGCAGGTAGTCCACGGTGCAGATGATGATGTTGATGGTGGTCGTGTTCCCCGTCTGGGTGCGCAGGTAGTTCTGGAAATCTGGGGGGGGGAACGGGGTGAGACCAGCCCCACCGCCGCCCTACCGCCACCCCACGCCTGCCCCATAGCCCCCATAGCCCCCATGGCCGCCCCATAGCCCCTCCTGCCCCATAGCCCCCATGGCCGCCCCATAGCCCCCATGGCCGCCCCATAGCCCCTCCTGCTCCATAGCTCCTTCTTCTGCCCCATAGCTCCTTCTTCTGCCCCACGGTCCTCCAAAGCCCCTTCCCCACCCCAGAGCCCCCCAAAGCCCCCTCGTGCCCCATGGCCGTGCCCCCGCGCCCCCCCGTGTCCCCTCACCGTTGTTGTGCCCCTCGCACAGCAGCTGGAGCAGCCGGAAGAGATCCTGCGTGAACTCGTCGTCCGACATCACCTTCTCCCCTGGGGGGACGGGGACGGGGACGGGGTCGCGTGGGGCCACGGGTGGCCAAGGCCAGGCCACCCCGAGGGGGCCGCAAGGTGACATCCCGGGGTGGCCGCAGGGTGACGTCCCGGGGTGGTGCGGGGACGTGCTGCGGCGGCACGGGGACACCCCGGGGTGACCGCGACACACCGAGATGGCACGGGGACACCCCAAGGTGGCAACGGGGACATCCTGGGGCAGCGTGGGGACGCGCCAGCGTGGCCCAGGGACACCCCAGGGGGGCACGGGGACGCCCCAGGGGGGCACGGGGACGCGCCAGGGTGGCAGGGGGTTAGCACGGGGAGGGGGCAGCCAGCGGGGCCGAGGGGTCGGGGACGGACGCGCTGCGGGGACACGGCCGGGGTGGCAGCCAGGGGACGCGGGGACATGCAGTGGGTCCCGACCCTGCTCCGGGGACCCTCCTCCAGCACCCCCCAGCCCGGAGACCCTACGATACCCCCCAGCCCTATAGACTCTCTATAGCCCCCCCAGCCCTATAGCCTCTATATAACCCTCTCCAGCCCTATAGCCTCTATATAACCCCCCTATCCTATAGACTATATACTCCCCCCGGCCCTATAGCCTCTATATACCCCCCAGCCCTATAGACTCTCTATAGCCCCCCCAGCCCTATAGCCTCTATATAACCCTCTCCAGCCCTATAGCCTCTATATAACCCCCCTATCCTATAGACTATATACTCCCCGGCCCTATAGCCTCTATATACCCCCCAGCCCTATAGCCTCTATATAACCCTCTCCAGCACTATAGCCTCTATATACCCCCCGGCCCTATACCCTCTATATAACCCTCTCCAGCCCTATAGCCTCTATACACCCCCCCAGCCCTATAGCCTCTATATACCCCCCAGCCCTATAGCCTCTATATACCCCCCCAGCCCTATAGCCTCTATATAACCCTCTCCAGCACTATAGCCTCTATATACCCCCAGCCCTATAGCCTCTATATACCCCCGGCCCTATAGCCTCTATATAACCCTCTCCAGCCCTATAGCCTCTATACACCCCCCAGCCCTATAGCCTCTATATACCCCCCAGCCCTATAGCCTCTATATAACCCTCTCCAGCCCTATAGCCTCTATATACCCCCCCAGCCCTATAGCCTCTATATAACCCTCTCCAGCCCTATAGCCTCTATACACCCCCCAGCCCTATAGCCTCTATATACCCCCCAGCCCTATAGCCTCTATATACCCCCCAGCCCTATAGCCTCTATATAACCCTCTCCAGCACTATAGCCTCTATATACCCCCAGCCCTATAGCCTCTATATACCCCCCCCGGCCCTATAGCCTCTATATAACCCTCTCCAGCCCTATAGCCTCTATACACCCCCCCAGCCCTATAGCCTCTATATACCCCCCAGCCCTATAGCCTCTATATAACCCTCTCCAGCCCTATAGCCTCTATATACCCCCCCAGCCCTATAGCCTCTATATAACCCTCTCCAGCCCTATAGCCTCTATACACCCCCCAGCCCTATAGCCTCTATATACCCCCAGCCCTATAGCCTCTATATACCCCCCAGCCCTATAGCCTCTATATAACCCTCTCCAGCACTATAGCCTCTATATACCCCCAGCCCTATAGCCTCTATATACCCCCGGCCCTATAGCCTCTATATAACCCTCTCCAGCCCTATAGCCTCTATACACCCCCCAGCCCTATAGCCTCTATATACCCCCCAGCCCTATAGCCTCTATATAACCCTCTCCAGCCCTATAGCCTCTATATACCCCCCCAGCCCTATAGCCTCTATATAACCCTCTCCAGCCCTATAGCCTCTATACACCCCCAGCCCTATAGCCTCTATATACCCCCAGCCCTATAGCTCTATATACCCCCCAGCCCTATAGCCTCTATATAACCCTCTCCAGCACTATAGCCTCTATATACCCCCAGCCCTATAGCCTCTATATACCCCCGGCCCTATAGCTCTATATAACCCTCTCCAGCCCTATAGCCTCTATATACCCCCCCAGCCCTATAGCCTCTATATACCCCCCCAGCCCTATAGCCTCTATACACCCCCGGCGCTATAGCCTCTATATAACCCTCTCCAGCCCTATAGCCTCTATATACCCCCCCAGCCCTATAGCCTCTATATACCCCCGGCCCTATAGCTCTATATAACCCTCTCCAGCCCTATAGCCTCTATACACCCCCCCAGCCCTATAGCCTCTATACACCCCCCGGCCCTATAGCCCCTGCGATAACGAGTATTTACCGTTCTCACGGCTGATGACTGGCACCAGGAGCCGGGAGGGGAGAGAAGGGGAGAGAGGAGGTGAGTGGGGCGGGGGGGCATTAGAGTCTGGGGGGGCATTAGGTTTGGGGGGCATTAGGGTTTGGGGGTCATTAGGGTTTGGGGGGCATTAGAGTTTGGGGGGCATTAGGGTTTGGGGGTCATTAGAGTTTGGGGGGCATTAGGTTTGGGGGTCATTAGAGTTTGGGGGGCATTAGGGTTTGGGGGCATTAGAGTCTGGAGGGAGGCATTAGAGTTTGGGGGGCATTAGGGTTTGGGGGTTATTAGGGTTTGGGGGGCATTAGGGCTGGGGGTCATTAGGTTTGGGGGTCATTAGGGCTGGGGGGTCATTAGGGTTTGGGGGGCATTAGGTTTGGGGGTTATTAGGGTTTGGGGGGCATTAGGGCTGGGGGTCATTAGGGTTTGGGGGTCATTAGGCTGCGGGGGTTATTAGGGTTTGGGGGGCATTAGGGCTGCGGGGGCATTAGGTTTGGGGGCATTATTAGCCCAGAGGAGGTGTGAGGTGCCTGGGGGGTTATGGGGGCTGGGGGGTGTTAGGGGCAGGGGGCAGTTAGGGGTCAAGGGGGTATTAGGGCTTGGGGGTGTTAAGGCACAGAGGGGAACCAGGGCTATAGGGGAACCAGGGCTATAGGGGGCATTAGGGACCTGGGGGCATTAGGGACCCGGGGGGCATTAGGGACCCGGGGGGCATTAGGGTTTGGGGGGCATTAGGGGCTCCGAGCCACATTAATGGCTGGGGCTCGGGGGGAGCGGCGCAGCGGGACGGGGGGCACGGGATGGGGGTGCAGGAGGGGACCCCCCAGTCGCAGCCCCCCATCCCATGGGACAGCAGCAACAGGGGGGGCCCGGGGGTGCCTGGGCAGGGCCCCCCACTCACTCGTCCCCTCCTCCGTCACCATGCCCAGCCCCTCCGCCTTGTTCTGCCGCTCGAAGGCGTTGAGGTCCAGGACGCTGCGGGACACGGGGGGGGTCAGGATGGGGCCCCCCAAAACCCTTCCAGGGCCCCCCCGGCTGGAGCTGATCCCTCCCTGGGGGTCCTGAAGCTCTTGGGGAACCCCCCCGTGGGGGACACCCCAATGCCCTGAACCCCTGGGGCACCCAAGGGGGGGACCCCCATGTCTGTAGGGGGTCCCTGATGCCCATGGGGAACCCCAATACCCACGGGGGGACCCCGATACCCGTGGGGGGACCCTGATACCCGTGGGGGGACCCCGATGCCCGCGGGGGGACCCCAATAACCACGGGGGGACCCTGAAACACATGGGGGGACCCCGATGCCCGCGGGGGGACCCTGATGCCCATGGGGAACCCCAATACCCACGGGGGGACCCCGATACCCGTGGGGGGACCCCGATGCCCGCGGGGGGACCCCGATAACCACGGGGGGACCCTGAAACCCATGGGGGGACCCTGATACCCGTGGGGGGACCCCAATACCCACGGGGGGACCCCGATACCCGTGGGGGGACCCCGATGCCCGCGGGGGGACCCTGAAACCCATGGGAGGACCCTGATACCCGTGGGGGGACCCCGATAACCACGGGGGGACCCTGAAACCCATGGGGGGACCCTGATACACATGGGGGGACCCCGATGCCCGCGGGGGGACCCTGATGCCCATGGGGGACCCCGATACCCATGGGGGACCCCGATACCCACAGAAGGACCCTAATGCCCACAGGGGGACCCCGATAACCACGGGGGGACCCTGAAACCCATGGGGGGACCCTGATACACATGGGGGGACCCTGATACCCACTGGGGACCCCGATACCCATGGGGGGACCCCTATACCCACAGAAGGACCCTAATGCCCACAGGGGGACCCCGATGCTCACGGGGGGACCCTGATGCCCATGGGGGGACCCCGATACCCACGGGGGGACCCCAGCCCCGGCGTCACCTGCAGGTCTGCATCAGGGCCTGGACGCTCTGGAAGAACCCGACCTCCCGCTTCTCCTTCAGGTAGTCCAGCATTTTCTGGGGGGGGGACACATGGACAGACGGCCACGGCCACCAGCGCGGGGACACAGCCACCCGGACATGGCCACTGGCAGGCATGGGGACACAGGCTCCCAGACATGGCCACTGGCACAGGGACACCAGCACGGGGACACGGCCACCAGTGTGGGGACACGGGCTCCCAGACATGGCCACCGGCACCAGCATGGGGACACTGGCATGGGGACCCAGCCACTGGCATGGGGACATGGGCACATGGACATGGCCACCAGCATGGGGACATGGCCACTGGCATGGGGACACCAGCACAGGGACACAGCCACCGGCATGGGGACACTGGCATGGGGACCCAGCCACTGGCATGGGGACATGGGCACATGGACATGGCCACCGGCATGGGGACATGGCCACTGGCATGGGGACACCAGCACATGGACATGGCCACCAGCATGGGGACATGGCCACTGGCATGGGGACACCAGCACAGGGACATGGCCACCGGCATGGGGACATGGCCACTGGCATGGGGACACCAGCACAGAGACATGGCCACCGGCATGGGGACACTGGCATGGGGACACTGGCATGGGGACACCGGCACGGGGACACGGATGCGCCCGTGGGCGCTTGCACAGACACGAGCATGGAAACACGCGTGGGCGTACACACGGACGTGTGCATGGACGTATGGACACGGGGATGGACGGACGGACGGACGTGTGTGTGGGCACACAGACATGCACGGATGTATGGACGCGTGGATGGACACACGGACACGTGCATGGACATATGGACATGTGGATGGACACACAGACACGTGTGTGGACGTATGGCCATGTGGAGGGACACACGGACACATGCGTGGACACATGGACACGTGCATGGACGTATGGACACGTGGATGGACACACAGAGACATGCACGGGTGTATGGACGCGTGGATGGACACGCAGACACATGGATGGACACACGGACACGTGCATGGACACATGGATGGACACACAGACACGTGTGTGGACGTATGGCCATGTGGAGGGACACACGGACACGTGCCAGAATGGGCACGCCCCGTGCACGCTCCCACGGCAATGAGACAGCCCCGTGCATGGACAGAGGGACACGGGGACACGGGGACACACGGACACAGAGACACGGGGACACACAGACACGGGGACATGGGGACACATGGACGCAGAGACACGGGGACACACAGACACGGGGACACGGGGACACACGGACACAGAGACACGGGGACACACAGACACGGGGACACGGGGACACATGGACACGGGGACACGGGGACACACGGACACGGGGACACACGGACACGGGGACACGGGGACACACAGACACGGGGACACGGGGACACACAGACATGGGGACACGGGGACACGGGGACACATGGGCACCAGGATACAGGGACACAGACACAGGGACACATGGACATGGGGACACACAGACACGGGGACACACAGACACAGGGACACGGGGACACACAGACATGGGGACATGGGGACACACAGACATGGGGACACGGGGACACACAGACACGGGGACATGGGGACATATGGGCACCAGGATACAGGGACACGGGGACACAGAGACACAGACACAGGGACACGGGGATACATGGACATGGGGACAGAGGGACACACGGACACGGGGACACAGGGACATGGGGATACAGGGACATGGGGACACATGGACATGGGGACAGAGGGACACACGGACATGGGGACACAGGGACATGGGGACACACAGACATGGGGACACATGGACACGGGGACACACGGACACGGGGACACACGGACACGGGGACGCCCTCCTACCTGCTGCACCTCGGCGTTGCCCCCGTTGAGGATGGAGATGCCCAGCTTGAGGGTGGAGGACACCATGTCGCCCCGCTCCCCTGCCGAGGCCGCGCTCCGTCACCACACGGAGCACGAGGTGACACGAGGACCCCCGTGCGAGGGGGTGACACGAGGACCCTCCCATGTGAGGGGTGACACGAGGACCCCCATGCAAGGGGCGGGGGGTGACACAAGGACCCTCCCCGTGCGAGGGGGTGACACGAGGCCCCGTGCGAGGGGCGGGGGGTGACACGAGGACCCTCCCGTGCGAGGGGGTGACACGAGGACCCTCCCCGTGCGAGGGGCGATACGAGGACCCTCCCATGCGAGGGGCAGGGGGTGACACGAGGACCCCCCGTGTGAGGGGCAGGGGGTGACACAAGGACCCTCCCATGTGAGGGGGTGACACGAGGACCCTCCCGTGCGAGGGGTGACACGAGGACCCCCATGCGAGGGGTGGGAGGGGCAACACAAGGACCCTCCCCGTGCAAGGGGGTGACACGAGGCCCCGTGCGAGGGGCAGGGGGTGACATGAGGACCCTCCCCATGCGAGGGGGTGACACGAGGCCCTGTGCGAGGGGCGGGGGGTGACACGAGGCCCCCCCGTGCGAGGGGCGACACGAGGACCCTCCCGTGCGAGGGGCGGGGGGTGAGACGAGGCCCCCCCGTGCGAGGGGCGACACGAGGACCCTCCCATGCGAGGGGCAGGGGGTGACACGAGGACCCTCCCCATGCGAGGGGGTGACACGAGGCCCTGTGCGAGGGGGTGACACGAGGACCCCCCGTGCGAGGGGCAGGGGGTGACACGAGGACCCTCCCCATGCGAGAGGGGTGACACGAGGCCCTGTGCGAGGGGCGGGGGTGACACGAGGCCCCCCCGTGCGGGGGGCAGGGGGTGACACGAGGCCCTGTGCGAGGGGCGACACGAGGACCCTCCCCGTGCGAGGGGGTGACACGAGGCCCCGTGCGAGGGGCAGGGGGTGACACGAGGCCCCCCCGTGCGAGGGGGTGACACGAGGACCCCCATGCAAGGGGCAGGGGGTGACACGAGGACCCTTCCTGTGCGAGGGGTGACACGAGGCCCCCCCGTGCGAGGGGCGACACGAGGACCCTCCCGTGCGAGGGGCGGGGGGTGACACGAGGCCCCCCCGTGCGAGGGGGTGACACGAGGACCCCCATGCAAGGGGCAGGGGGTGACACGAGGACCCTCCCTGTGCGAGGGGGTGACACGAGGCCCCGTGCGAGGGGCGGGGGGTGACACGAGGCCCCCCCGTGCGAGGGGCGACACGAGGACCCTCCCCGTGCGAGGGGGTGACACGAGGACCCTCCCATGCGAGGGGGTGACACGAGGCCCTGTGCGAGGGGCGGGGGGTGACACGAGGACCCCCCGTGCGAGGGGCGACACGAGGTCCCTCCCGTGCGAGGGGGTGACACGAGGCCCCGTGCGAGGGGCGGGGGGTGACACGAGGCCCCCCCGTGCGAGGGGCGACACGAGGACCCTCCCCGTGCGAGGGGGTGACACGAGGCCCCGTGCGAGGGGCGGGGGGTGACACGAGGCCCCCCCGTGCGAGGGGTGACACGAGGCCCTGTGCGAGGGGCGGGGGGTGACACGAGGCCCCCCCGTGCGAGGGGCGACATGAGGACCCCCATGTGAGGGGCAGGGGGTGACACGAGGGCCCCCATGCGAGGGGCGGGGGGCAACACAAGGACCCTCCCCGTGCGAGGGGGTGACACAAGGACCCTCCCCGTGTGAGGGGCGACACGAGGACCCTCCCATGCGAGGGGCAGGGGGTGACACGAGGCCCCCCCGTGCGAGGGGCGACACGAGGACCCTCCCCGTGCGAGGGGGTGACACGAGGACCCTCCCATGCGAGGGGGTGACACGAGGCCCTGTGCGAGGGGCGGGGGGTGACACGAGGCCCCCCTGTGCGAGGGGCGACACGAGGACCCTCCCCGTGCGAGGGGGTGACACGAGGCCCCGTGCGAGGGGCAGGGGGTGACACGAGGCCCCCCCGTGCGAGGGGGTGACACGAGGACCCCCATGCAAGGGGCAGGGGGTGACATGAGGACCCTCCCCATGCGAGGGGGTGACACGAGGCCCTGTGCGAGGGGCGGGGGGTGACACGAGGCCCCCCCGTGCGAGGGGTGACACGAGGACCCTCCCGTGCGAGGGGCGGGGGGTGACACGAGGCCCCCCCGTGCGAGGGGGTGACACGAGGACCCCCATGCAAGGGGCAGGGGGTGACACGAGGACCCTCCCCGTGCGAGGGGGTGACACGAGGCCCCGTGCGAGGGGCGGGGGGTGACACGAGGCCCCCCCGTGCGAGGGGCGACACGAGGGCCTCACCCTTGCAGGCGCTGATCATCTGCAGCACCATCTCGGCCGCCCCCCGCGTGTGCAGCCGCGCCTGCTGGTACAGCAGCTTCTGCTTCTCCATCTCCTTCTCCTGGGGGGCAGGGTCAGGGGGCCGGGGGGGTCAGGGGTCAGGGGGTCGGGGGGGGCTGGGTGCCCCTGCACCCACCTCGAATGAGTCCTCGGCTTCTTCCTCCTCCTTCTCTTCCTCCTCTTCCTCTTCTCCTTCCTCGATGTGGCAGCTCTGGGGGGGGGACACACACACGGACGCGACCCGGGGCATTGAGCACCCTCTCCCCCCAGCCCCGTCGCAGGGGTCCCCCCCCAATCCCTGGGGAGCCCCCCCATCCCCTGCACCCCCCAGGCAGGGGGAGCTCCCAGCCCCACGCCTGCTTGGGCGCTTTTGGGGGGACACCCGGGGGGGGTCGGGACCCACCTTGGCCATGATGCCAGCGTACGCCATGTACAAATGATCCTTCTCCAACTTGCTGCGGGATGGGGGGGGGGGGACACAGGGCTCAAAGGGGGCGCCGGGACCCCCATGGGCCCCCAACGCCCCCACCCTGGGGGCCCCCCACCTCTTCTCGGTCAGCGCCGTCCGGCTGAAGTGCAGGATGAGCTGGTGCAGGGGGTCCGGCTTCTTATCCCGCTCCTCCTCCTCCTCCTCCTCTTCCTCCCCCGACTTCTGCCTCGGCCACCACGGCAGGGCTCAGCGGGGGGGTCCCCAGGCAGAGCCCCCCCCCCCCGCCCCCCTCCCGCCTCACCGAGAGGTCGTTGATCATGCGGTCCTCGAAGGGATGCTCCTGCGGCAGCAGCCAGGAGAGCTGGTACGCCTCGAGGAACATGTTACAGGCGCGGTGCCTGGGGGGCAGCGAGGGGGGGCCGTGAGGGGGGCAGCGAGGGGGCCGGGGGACAGTGAGGGGGGCAGCGAGGGGGGCAGCGAGGGGGGCAGCGAGGGGCCGAGCCCCGGGAGGGGATGGGGGGCAATGAGGGGGGCAGTGAGGGGGCAGCGAGGGGGCCGAGCCCCGGGAGAGGGACAGGGGGGACAGCAAGGGGGACAGTGAGGGGGGCAGTGAGGGGGCAGCGAGGGGGCAGCGAGGGGGGCAGCGAGGGGGCCGGGGGACAGTGAGGGGGGCAGCGAGGGGGGCAGCGAGGGGGCCGAGCCCCGGGAGAGGGGATGGGGGGCAAATGAGGGGGGCAGTGAGGGGGCAGCGAGGGGGGCAGCGAGGGGGAATGGGGGACATTGAGGGGGGCAGCGAGGGGGGCAGCGAGGGGGCAGCGAGGGGGCCGAGCCCCGGGAGAGGGGATGGGGGGCAATGAGGGGGGCAGTGAGGGGGCAGCGAGGGGGGCAGCGAGGGGGAATGGGGGACAGTGAGGGGGGCAGCGAGGGGGGCAGCGAGGGGGGCAGCGAGGGGGCCGAGCCCCGGGAGGGGGGACAGGGGGGACAGCGAGGGGGGACAGTGAGGGGGATGGGGGACAGTGAGGGGGCAGCGAGGGGGAACGGGGGACAGTGAGGGGGCAGCGAGGGGGGCAGCGAGGGGGGCCGAGCCCCGGGAGAGGGGATGGGGGGCAATGAGGGGGGCAGTGAGGGGGGCAGCGAGGGGGGCCGAGCCCCGGGAGGGGGGACAGGGGGACAGCGAGGGGGGCAGCGAGGGGGAATGGGGGACAGTGAGGGGGGCAGCGAGGGGGCCAAGCCCCGGGACAGGGGGATGGGGGGGACAGTGAGGGGGGGCAGAGCCCCAGGAGGGGGGGATGGGGGGTCCACCCAGGAGGCACCCAGTTATCCCCAGGGGCTCCCAGGGGCTCTTGAGGGGTTCCCAGTTGCCCCCAGTTGCCCCCAGCAGTGTTCTTGGTTGCCCTCAGGGGTTCCCAGTTGCCCCCAGCAGCTCCCAATTGCCCCCAGGAGCTCCCCAGTTGCCTCCACAAGGCTCTGGGACATTCCCAGTTGTCCCTAAGGGGTTTCTGGTTGTCCCCAGGGGCTTCCCAGTTGTCTGAGGGGCTCCCATGGGCTTTCCAGTTGCCACCAGGGGCTTCCCAGTTGCCCAGCGGTTCCCATGGCATTCCCAGTCGCCCCCAGGAGCTCTCCAGTTGCCCCAGGGGCTCCCACGGCATTCCCAGTTGCCCCCCAGTTGCCCCCCAGTCACCCCCAGGAGCTCCCCAGTTGCCCCAGCGGCTCCCACGGCATTCCCAGTTGCCCCCCAGTTGCCCCCCAGTCACCCCCAGGAGCTCCCCAGTTGCCCCAGGGGCTCCCACGGCATTCCCAGTCACCCCCAGGAGCTCCCCAGTTGCCCCAGCGGCTCCCACGGCATTCCCAGTTGCCCCCAGTCGCCCCCCAGTCGCCCCCAGAGGCTCCCCGGGGTCCCAGTGGCTCCCAGTCGCTCTCAGGGGTTCAGCCCCCCGGCGGCTCCCAGTGCCCCCAGTGCCCCCAGTGCCCACCTGGGCAGGTTGTAGAGCGGCGTCATGCGGAAGCAGGCGACGACGGCGCGGCGCCGCTGCTTGGAGAGCAGCTTGTGCCAGACGGCCTTCTTGGACTTGTAGGGGTGCTCCGTCTGGGGGGGCGTCACCTGGGCACCGCGACCCCCCAGCACCCCCAGCACCCCCAGCACCCCCAGCACCCCCAGCATCCCCCAGCACCCCCAGCACCCCCAGCATCCCCAGCATCCCCCAGCACCCCCAGCACCCCCAGCACCCCCAGCACCCCCAGCACCCCCAGCACCCCCAGCACCCACAGCACCCCACAGCACCCCCCAGCACCCCCCAGCACCCACAGCACCCCACAGCACCCCCAGCACCCCCAGCACCCCCAGCATCCCCAGCACCCCCAGCACCCCCAGCACCCCCCAGCACCCCCAGCACCCCCCAGCATCCCCCAGCACCCCCTCAGCACCCCCAGCACCCACAGCACCCCACAGCACCCCCTCAGCACCCCCAGCACCCCCAGCATCCCCCAGCACCCCCCAGCACCCCCCAGCATCCCCACAGCACCCCCCAGCATCCCCCAGCATCCCCCAGCACCCACAGCACCCCCCAGCACCCCCCAGCACCCCCAGCACCCCCGCATCCCCCAGCACCCCCAGCACCCCCAGCACCCCACAGCACCCCACAGCACCCCACAGCACCCCCCAGCACCCCCAGCACCCCCAGCATCCCCCAGCACCCCCTCAGCACCCCCAGCACCCCCAGCACCCCCAGCACCCCCCAGCATCCCCCAGCACCCCCAGCACCCCCAGCACCCCAGCATCCCCAGCACCCCCAGCACCCCCAGCATCCCCCAGCACCCCCAGCACCCCCAGCATCCCCCAGCATCCCCCAGCACCCCCAGCACCCCCAGCATCCCCAGCACCCCACAGCACCCCCCAGCATCCCCAGCACCCCCAGCACCCCCAGCATCCCCCAGCACCCCACAGCACCCCCAGCATCCCCCAGCACCCCCAGCACCCCCAGCATCCCCCAGCACCCCACAGCACCCCCCAGCATCCCCAGCACCCCCAGCACCCCCCAGCATCCCCCAGCACCCCCAGCACCCCCAGCATCCCCCAGCATCCCCCAGCACCCCCAGCACCCCCAGCATCCCCCAGCATCCCCCAGCACCCCCAGCACCCCCAGCATCCCCCAGCACCCCACAGCACCCCCAGCATCCCCAGCACCCCCAGCACCCCCCAGCACCCCCAGCACCCCCCAGCATCCCCAGCACCCCCAGCACCCCCAGCATCCCCCAGCACCCCACAGCACCCCAGCATCCCCAGCACCCCCAGCACCCCCAGCACCCCCAGCACCCCCAGCATCCCCCAGCACCCCACAGCACCCCCAGCACCCCCAGCACCCCCAGCATCCCCAGCACCCCACAGCACCCCCCAGCATCCCCCAGCACCCCCAGCACCCCCCAGCATCCCCCAGCACCCCCAGCACCCCACAGCACCCCCAGCATCCCCCAGCATCCCCCAGCATCCCCAGCACCCCCCAGCATCCCCCAGCACCCCCCAGCACCCCCCAGCATCCCCACAGCACCCCCAGCATCCCCCAGCACCCCCAGCACCCCCAGCATCCCCAGCACCCCCCAGCACCCCCAGCACCCCAGCACCCCCAGCACCCCACAGCACCCCACAGCACCCCCAGCATCCCCACAGCACCCCAGGGACCCCCAAGACTCTTGAGAACCCCAGGGGGTCCCTAAAGTACCCTGGCACCCCCAGAGCCCCCTGAGCCCCCAGGACCCCAACCCACTCGAGGCCATGGGGCACGGCCAATGTCCCTGCACCCCAGGGACCCCAAATTCCCTGGGACCCCCAGGACCCCGACCCGCTGGAGGTGGTAGAGTATGGCCGACACCTCCTGCACCCCAGGGACCCCAAATTCCCTGGGACCCCCAGGACCCCGACCTGCTCGAGGTGGTAGAGCACGGCCGACACCTCCTGCACCCCAGGGACCCCCAAATTCCCTGGGACCCCCCAGGACCCCCGACCTGCTCGAGGTGGTAGAGCACGGCCGACACCTCCTGCACCCTCCGGACGATCTTCTCGGGGCTGTCGGAGTCCTCGGCCTTGCCGGCCATCTCGCGGTACAGGGCCATCTGCCACCGCATGGAGGAGTTGTTCTCGCACTGGGGACACAGGGGACGCGGTGACCACGGGGACGTGGTGGGGCACATGGGGACCAGGGGGGTACAGGCACTGTGATGGCCACGGGGACATGGGGACCACAGGGATACGGGCACCACGATGACCATGGGGATGTGGGGACCACGGGGACGTGGGCACCACGATGACCATGGGGACCACAAGGACCATGGGGGGACATGGGCACCACAATGACCATGGGGACATGGGGGGACATGGGGATCACGGCACATGGGCACCACGATGACCACAGGGACATGGGCACCACGATGACCATGGGGACATGGGGACATGGTGGGGCACATGGGGACCATGGGGTTACGGGCACCACGATGACCATGGGGACCACAAGGACCATGGGGGGACATGGGGACCACGGGGATACGGGCATTGTGATGACCATGGGGACATGGGCACCACAGGGACATGGGCACCACGATGACCATGGGGACCACAAGGACCATGGGGGGACATGGGGACCACGGGGACATGGGCACCATGATGACCATGGGGACATGGGGATCACGGCACATGGGCACCACGATGACCATGGGGACATGGGGGGACATGGGGATCACGGCACATGGGCACCACGATGACCACAGGGACATGGGCACCACGATGACCATGGGGACATGGGGACATGGTGGGGCACATGGGGACCATGGGGATACGGGCACCACGATGACCATGGGGACCACAAGGACCATGGGGGGACATGGGGACCACGGGGATACGGGCATTGTGATGACCATGGGGACATGGGGACCACAGGGACATGGGCACCACGATGACCATGGGGACCACAAGGACCATGGGGACACATGGGGACCACGGGGACATGGGCACCACGATGACCATGGGGACAAGGGGACCACGGGGACCACAGAGACATGGTGGGGCACATGGGGACTGTGGGGATACAGGCACCATGGTGACGTGGGGACTTGGGGACACAGGAACCATGGGGGCACATGGTGGCCACAGGGATACAGGCACCACGATGACCATGGGGACATGGGGACCACAAGGACCATGGAGGCCATGGGGATACAGGCACCATGGGGACATGGGGACACGGGGACCACGGAGACACGGTGGGGCACCTGGGGACCGTGGGGATACAGGCATCACAAGGACATGGGGACGATGGGGACGCGGGGGGACACAGTGGGGACGGGCCACCTCACCTTGCCCTGCAGGTGCAGGTTGTTGTTGAGGAACTCCCGCACCTCTTCGTCCGTGTCCTTCTGCAGGGGGGGGGGGGACAGGACAGGGCCACGTCAGGGGCTGTCCCCAACCCCGGGGGCTGTCCCCAAAGCCACCACCCGTCCCACCCACCAGGGCGTAGCGGCTCTTGGCCAGGCTGATGAGCTCCTGGTCGGTGGGCGAGCACATGTTGAGGCCGATGGGCAGCATCTTCTTCAGGGTGGCGACGATGAGGGAGGTGTGGATGGAGTACCGGTCCCCTCGGCGCTTCTTCTTCGTCCGCTCCTGCTCCGAGCCACCCCCCTGCGGGGACAGGGACGGGGGCGTCAGGGCCACCACCCCAGGCCAAGGGTATGGGGGTGGCAGGGACGGGACCCAGATGTCACAGGGATGGGGACATCAGCACCAGGAGCCCTGTGCCACAGGGACGGGGACATCAGCGTCCCCCACGAGGATGGGGACATCAGGGCCAGGACCCCTGTGCCATGGGGACACCGCGGGGCCAGGGCCCCTGTGCCACAGCGTCTGGGGACATCAGGGACTGGGGACATCAGGGCCAGGACCCTGGTGCCACACAGCTCCAGAGGTGCCAGATGTGGCCCTGTGGGGCAGGACCCTGGATGGACTTGGGGGTCCCAGCCATGGTGGCCCCCCAGAACAGGACCCTGGATGGACTTGGGGGTCCCAGCCATGGTGGCCCCCCAGAACAGGACCCTGGATGGACTTGGGGGTCCCAGCCGTGGTGGCCCCCCAGAACAGGACCCTGGAGGGGTCTCGGGGGTCCCAGCCATGGTGCCCCCCAGAACAGGACCCTGGATGCACTTGGGGGTCCCAGCCATGGCGGCCCCTCAGAACAGGACCCTGGATGCACTTGGGGGTCCCAGCCATGGTGGCCCCCCAGAACAGGACCCTGGATGCACTTGGGGGTCCCAGCCATGGTGGCCCCCCAGAGCAGGACCCTGGATGCACTTGGGGGTCCCAGCCATGGTGGCCCCCCAGAACAGGACCCTGGATGCACTTGGGGGTCCCAGCCATGGTGGCCCCCCAGAGCAGGACCCTGGATGCACTTGGGGGTCCCAGCCGTGGTGGCCCCCCAGAACAGGACCCTGGAGGGGTCTCGGGGGTCCCAGCCATGGTGGCCCCCCAGAACAGGACCCTGGATGCACCTGGGGGTCCCAGCCATGGTGGCCCCCCAGAACAGGACCCTGGATGCACTTGGGGGTCCCAGCCATGGTGGCCCCCCAGAGCAGGACCCTGGATGCACTTGGGGGTCCCAGCCATGGTGGCCCCCCAGAGCAGGACCCTGGATGCACTTGGGGGTCCCAGCCGTGGTGGCCCCCCAGAACAGGACCCTGGAGGGGTCTCGGGGGTCCCAGCCATGGTGGCCCCCCAGAACAGGACCCTGGATGCACCTGGGGGTCCCAGCCATGGTGGCCCCCCAGAGCAGGACCCTGGATGCACTTGGGGGTCCCAGCCATGGTGCCCCCCAGAACAGGACCCTGGAGGGGTCTCGGGGGTCCCAGCCATGGTGCCCCCCAGAACAGGACCCTGGATGCACTTGGGGGTCCCAGCCATGGCGGCCCCTCAGAACAGGACCCTGGATGCACTTGGGGGTCCCAGCCATGGCGGCCCCCCAGAACAGGACCCTGGAGGGGTCTCGGGGGTCCCAGCCATGGTGGCCCCCCAGAACAGGACCCTGGATGCACTTGGGGGTCCCAGCCATGGCGGCCCCCCAGAACAGGACCCTGGAGGGGTCTCGGGGGTCCCAGCCGTGGTGGCCCCGAGGAGCAGGACCCCAGGGTGGGGGCCGGGGTCCCTGGGGCCCCCTCCCGAGCAGCGTGGCCCCGCTAACCTGGCCGTCTCCGGACTAGGTGCCAGCACCCGCAGCCAAGGGCAGGAGAGAAGAGACAGCGTTAGGGCCCCGTCCCCAGGTCCCTGGGGGCGGACGCGGGGGGCTCGGGGGCCCGGGTGGACGGGGAGGGTCGGAGACCCCGGATGAGGGGCGTTGGGGGGCAGGGAGTGGGGCAGGAGGGATGGAGATGCCTGAGCTGGGGGGTTGGGGAGGCTGGGAGATACCAGGTAGACTGGGGGAGGTTGGGGGTCCCAGGTGGGTTTTGGGGTGGTTTAGGGGTACAGGGGGTTGGGAGGGATGGAGATGCCCGGGTTTGGGTGGGTTTGGGGGTCCCAGGTGGGTTTTGGGGTGGTTTAGGGGTACCAGGGGGTTGGGAAGGATGGAGATGCCCGGGTTTGGGGGTCCCAGGCAGGTTTTGGGGTGGTTTAGGGGTACAGGGGGTTGGGAGGGATGGAGATGCCCAGGTTTGGGGAGATTCGGGGTCCCAGGTGGGTTTTGGGGTGGTTTGGGGTCCCAGGTGGGTTTTGGGGTGGTTTAGGGTACAGGGGGTTGGGAGGGATGGAGATGCCCGGGTTTGGGGGTCCCAGGTGGGTTTTGGGGTGGTTTAGGGGTACCAGGGGGTTGAGAGGGATGGAGATACCCAGGTTTGGGGAGATTTGGGGTCCCAGGCGGGTTTTGGGGTGGTTTGAGGGTACAGGGGGTTGGGAGGGATGGAGATGCCCGGGTTTGGGTGGGTTTGGGGTCCCAGGTGGGTTTTGGGGTGGTTTAGGGGTACCAGGGGGTTGGGAAGGATGGAGATGCCCGGGTTTGTGTGGGTTTGGGGGTCCCAGGCGGGTTTTGGGGTGGTTTAGGGGTACCAGGGGGTTGGGAGGGATGGAGATGCCCAGGTTTGGGGAGATTCGGGGGTCCCAGGCGGGTTTTGGGGTGGTTTAGGGGTACAGGGGGTTGGGAGGGATGGAGATGCCCAGGTTTGGGGAGATTCGGGGTCCCAGGTGGGTTTTGGGGTGGTTTGGGGTCCCAGGTGGGTTTTGGGGTGGTTTAGGGGTACCAGGGGTTGGGAGGGATGGAGATGCCTGGGTTTGGGTTTGGGGGTCCCAGGCGGGTTTTGGGGTGGTTTGAGGGTACAGGGGGGTTGCGAGGGATGGAGATGCCCGGGTTTGGGTGGGTTTGGGGGTCCCAGGTGGGTTTTGGGGTGGTTTGGGGCTCCCAGGCGGGTTTTGGGGTGGTTTAGGGGTACAGGGGGTTGGGGGCACCAGGGGGTTGGGAGGGATGGAGACCCCTGCACAAGCTGGGGACTGGGGGCACCGGGCAGACTTGGGGAGGGGTGGACACCCCCAGCCATGGGACTGGGGCGCCAGGCGGGTGGGGGGTGCGGGACGAGGGGGTCTGGGGGTGCCAGGCAGGAGGTCGGGGTGCGGCCGGGGGGTTGCGCTCCCCCCCACCTTGGCCATCTTGCTCTTGCTGTCGGCGGTGAGGAAGGACATGTTGTTGATCTCGTTCTGCACCACGAAGTTCTGCTCCTCACGCTTGAAGTTCTGCCGGGGGGGACACGGGGCTGAGCGACCCCCAGCCTGGGACCCCCCAGGTCCCCCGGACCCCCCAGCCCCCCCACCCCCCCCAGGCACCCCCTCCATGCACCACTGTCCCCTGTGTCCCCCCATGTCCCCCGTACCCCCCACTCACGTGGGACTTGGACCAGTAGATGAAGACCTCCCCGACCATGCGGAACAGCTCCTCCGCGTCCTCGTTGGGCTCCGTCAGCCACTTGGCCCTGCCGGTCCCATGGCCACCATCAGTGGGTCCCCATGGCCACCATCAGTGGGTCCCCAGGGCCACCATCGGTGTGTCCCCAGGGTCACCATCGTGGGTCACCATCACTGGGTCCCCATGGCCACCATTGCTGTGTCCCCAGGGTCACCATCAGTGGGTCCCCATGGCCACCATTGTGGGTCCCCATGGCCACCATCAGTGGGTCCCCAGGGTCACCATCAGTGGGTCCCCATGGCCACCATCAGTGGGTCCCCATGGCCACCATCGTGGGTCACCATCACTGGGTCCCCATGGCCACCATTGCTGTGTCCCCAGGGTCACCATCAGTGGGTCCCCATGGCCACCATTGTGGGTCCCCATGGCCACCATCAGTAGTTCCCCATGGCCACCATCAGTGGGTCCCCAGGGCCACCATCACTGGGTGCCCATGGCCACTATCAGTGGGTCCCCAGGGTCACCATCAGTGGGTCCCCATGGCCACCATCAGTGGGTCCCCAGGGTCACCATTGGCGTGTCCCCATGGCCACCATTGGTGGGTCCCCATGGCCACCATCAATGGGTCCCCATGGCCACCATCAGTGGGTCCCCAGGGTCACCATTGTGGGTCCCCATGGCCACCATCAGTAGTTCCCCATGGCCACCATCAGTGGGTCCCCAGGGTCACCATCAGTGGGTCTCCATGGCCACCATCAGTGGGTCCCCAGGGCCACCATCGGTGGGTCCCCAGGGTCACCATCAGTGGGTCCCCATGGCCACCATCGTGGGTCACCATCACTGGGTCCCCAGGGTCACCATCAGTGGGTCCCCATGGCCACCATTGCTGTGTCCCCAGGGTCACCATCAGTAGTTCCCCATGGCCACCATCAGTGGGTCCCCATGGCCACCATCGTGGGTCACCATCACTGGGTCCCCATGGCCACCATTGGTGTGTCCCCAGGGTCACCATCAGTGGGTCCCTATGGCCACCATCAGTGGGTCCCCAGGGTCACCATTGTGGGTCCCCATGGCCACCATCAGTAGTTCCCCATGGCCACCATCAGTGGGTCCCCAGGGTCACCATCAGTGGGTCTCCATGGCCACCATCAGTGGGTCCCCAGGGCCACCATCGGTGGGTCCCCAGGGCCACCATCAGTGGGTCTCCATGGCCACCATCAGTGGGTCCCCATGGCCACCATCAGGGGATGATGTCCATGCCCTCCCAATTTTGCCCCACACCTCCTCCTTGGCTGCACCACGGCTGGACCGCGGTTCCCAAGGGAGGCTCCTCAGCTTCCTCGCGTCCCCACGGCCACGTCCCCTGTCCCTCCTCACCGGCTGTTGTCCACGTAGCGGATGAGCAGGGGGTAGAGCGCGTAGAGGTCGCGGCAGAGGACGGAAAACTCGTCGCGGATGAGCAGCTCGGCGTCCTCCCCCTCCGCCTTGGCCTCCATGCGGAGCTGCTCCTCCTCGGCCACCACCTTGCCCGCCCGCTTCTTCAGCTTTTCCATGGTGGGGATGAAGTGGGAGCGCAGCAGCTCCGGCTTCGCCTTGCTGACGATGGGCTGGGCGAAGACTGCGGGGACGGGGCTGCAGATGGGGGATGCGCCCGGGGCCACCCGCACCTCTCCGGGACCACCCGGGGCCACCTGCACCATCCAGGGACCACCCGGGGCCACCTGCACCATCCAGGGACCCACCCAGGGCCACCAGCACCATCCTGGGACCTACCCAGGGCCACCAGCATCACCCTGGGACATACCCAGGGCCACCAGCATCATCCCTGGGACCACCCAGAGCCACTAGCATCATCTCAAGAACCTACCCAGGGCCACCAGCATGTGCCTGGGACCACCCAGGGCCACCAACATCATCCCTGGGACCACCCAGGGCCACCAGCATGTCCCTGGGACCACCCAGGGCCACCAGCATCATCCCTGGGACCACCCAGGGCCACCAGCATCATCTCAAGAACGTACCCAGGGCCACCAGCATGTCCCTGGGACCACCCAGGGCCACCAACATCATCCCTGGGACCACCCAGGGCCACCAGCATCATCTCAAGAACCTACCCAGGGCCACCAGCACGTCCCTGGGACCACCCAGGGCCACCAGCATCATCTCAAGAACCTACCCAGGGCCACCAGCACCCCCCTGGGACCACCCAGGGCCACCAACATCATCCCTGGGACCACCCAGGGCCACCAGCATCATCTCAAGAACCTACCCAGGGCCACCAGCATGTCCCTGGGACCACCCAGGGCCACCAACATCATCCCTGGGACCACCCAGGGCCACCAGCATCATCTCAAGAACGTACCCAGGGCCACCAGCATGTCCCTGGGACCACCCAGGGCCACCAGCATCATCTCAAGAACCTACCCAGGGCCACCAGCACCCCCCTGGGACCACCCAGGGCCACCAACATCATCCCTGGGACCACCCAGGGCCACCAGCATCATCTCAAGAACCTACCCAGGGCCACCAGCACCCCCCTGGGACCACCCAGGGCCACCAACATCATCCCTGGGACCACCCAGGGCCACCAGCATCATCTCAAGAACCTACCCAGGGCCACCAGCATGTCCCTGGGACCACCCAGGGCCACCAACATCATCCCTGGGACCACCCAGGGCCACCAGCATCATCTCAAGAACGTACCCAGGGCCACCAGCATGTCCCTGGGACCACCCAGGGCCACCAACATCATCCCTGGGACCACCCAGGGCCACCAGCATCATCTCAAAAACCTACCCAGGGCCACCAGCACGTCCCTGGGACCAACCAGGGCCACCAACATCATCCCTGGGACCACCCAGGGCCACCAGCATCATCTCAAGAACCTACCCAGGGCCACCAGCACCCCCCTGGGACCACCCAGGGCCACCAGCATCATCTCAAGAACCTACCCAGGGCCACCAGCACCCCCCTGGGACCACCCAGGGCCACCAACATCATCCCTGGGACCACCCAGGGCCACCAGCATCATCTCAAGAACGTACCCAGGGCCACCAGCACCCCCCTGGGACCACCCAGGGCCACCAACATCATCCCTGGGACCACCCAGGGCCACCAGCATCATCTCAAAAACCTACCCAGGGCCACCAGCACGTCCCTGGGACCACCCAGGGCCACCAGCATCATCTCAAGAACCTACCCAGGGCCACCAGCATCATCCCTGGGACCACCCAGGGCCACTAGCATCATCTCAAGAACCTACCCAGGGCCACCAGCACCCCCCTGGGACCACCCAGGGCCACCAGCATCATCTCAAGAACGTACCCAGGGCCACCAGCACCCCCCTGGGACCACCCAGGGCCACCAGCATCATCTCAAGAACCTACCCAGGGCCACCAGCATGTCCCTGGGACCACCCAGGGCCACCAGCATCATCTCAAGAACCTACCCAGGGCCACCAGCACCCCCCTGGGACCACCCAGGGCCACCAGCATCATCTCAAGAACCTACCCAGGGCCACCAGCACCCCCCTGGGACCACCCAGGGCCACCAGCATCATCTCAAGAACCTACCCAGGGCCACCAGCACCCCCCTGGGACCACCCAGGGCCACCAGCATCATCTCAAGAACCTACCCAGGGCCACCAGCACCCCCCTGGGACCACCCAGGGCCACCAGCATCATCTCAAGAACGTACCCAGGGCCACCAGCATGTCCCTGGGACCACCCAGGGCCACCAACATCATCCCTGGGACCACCCAGGGCCACCAGCATCATCTCCAAAACCTACCCAGGGCCACCAGCACCCCCCTGGGACCACCCAGGGCCACCAGCATCATCTCAAGAACGTACCCAGGGCCACCAGCATGTCCCTGGGACCACCCAGGGCCACCAGCATCATCTCAAGAACCTACCCAGGGCCACCAGCACCCCCCTGGGACCACCCAGGGCCACCAGCACCATCCCTGGACCACACATGGCCACCAGCACCATCCTGGGACCACTCAGGGCCACCAGCCCCACCCACGCCCCTCGCCCACCTGCCAGGCGCTTCATCCAGGAGGCCTCGTCGATGCCCAGGTTGTTGACCACGATGCGGAGGATGTTGCCCAGGAGGGCGTTGAGGTGCTGGCCGGTGACGGCGGTGGCCCAGGGTCCCTGGGGCAGGGTGTCGGGGCCGCGCTCCCACCACCGGGGCAGGTAGTTGCAGAGCATGGGGAGCGTCACCTCGATGACGTGGGGCATCTCGGTGTAGCGGGCCCCCGACTCCGCCAGCCCCCCGATGTCCCGCATCAGCCGGTCCAGGTCGGGGATGTCGGGGCACATCTCCTCCACCCGGCTGGGGAGCCCCAGGACTGCGGGGACACGGGGATGGCACCGGGCGGGGAGGCACCCCACGGCGAGGGGGGCGCCCCACAGCAAAGGGGGCACCCCACGGCGAGGGGATGGGGGGACCCCGAAGCAGGGAGAACTGGGGGGTGGGGGAGGGGCAATGGGGACGTGGCGGTGCCCCGAAGGTGGGGGTGAGTGAGGGGTCTTGGGGACGAGGGGGTGTCCCAGTGCTGGGGTGTATCAGGGTGCCCCGAAGGTGGGGAGATTTGGGGTGCCAGGGTGCCCCGGAGCTGGGGGGACAAGGGAGGGGGACAACGGAGATGTGGGGGACCCCAAAGTGGGGACAAGGGAGGGGGCAACGGAGATGTGGGGGGACCCCAAAGTGGGGACAAGGGAGGGGGGCAACGGAGATGTGGGGGGACCCCAAAGTGGGGACAAGGGAGGGGGACAACGGAGATGTGGGGGACCCCAAAGTGGGGACAAGGGAGGGGGCAACGGAGATGTGGGGGACCCCAAAGTGGGGACAAGGGAGGGGGGCAACGGAGATGTGGGGGGACCCCAAACCTTGTTGGGGGGCATGAGGGTACCCCAAAGGTGTTGGTAAGAGGGAGCACGGGGCACCCTAAAGCTGGGGACACGTGAGGGTCATCGGGGCTGGGGGGCCCAAAGTGGGGGCAAACAGGGCTGGTCCCGGAGGGGTGTGTGACAGGGGGACATGACGGGGGACACGATGGGGGACAGGGGGGACACGATGGCGGGACAGGGGGTCAGGGGGGACACGGGGGACACAGGGGGACACAGGGGTTGGGGGACGGGGGGACAGGGGGACATGGGGGACATGATGACAGGACAGGGGATCAGGGGGACGGGGGACGGGGGGACACGATGGCGGGACAGGGGGACACAGGGGGACACAATGGCGGGCCGGGGGTCAGGGGGATGGGGGACACGGGGGACACGATGGCGGGACAGGGGACTGGGGGGACACGATGATGGGACAGGGGGACACGGGGGACACGATGATGGGACAGGGGGACACGGGGGACACGATGGCAGGACAGGGGGTCAGGGGGGACACGATGATGGGACAGGGGGACGTGGCAGGACACGATGGCGGGAACAGGGGGTCAGGGGGACGTGGGGGACACGATGGCGGGCCGGGGGTCAGGGGGACACGATGATGGGACAGGGGGACGTGGGGACACGATGGCAGGACAGGGGGTCAGGGGGACGGGGGATGCAGGGGGACACGATGGTGGGACAGGGGGACAGGGGGAACACGATGGCGGGCCGGGGGTCAGGGGGCCGGGGGGACACGGGGACACATGATGGCGGGACAGGGGGTCAGGGGGGACACGATGATGGGACAGGGGGGACGTGGCAGGACACGATGGCGGGACAGGGGGGTCAGGGGGGGACGTGGGGGGACACGATGGCGGGCCGGGGGTCAGGGGGGCCGGGGACACGGGGACACATGATGGCGGGACAGGGGGGTCAGGGGGACGTGGGGACACGATGGCGGGACAGGGGGGACACGGGGGGACACGATGGCGGGACAGGGGGGTCAGGGGGGGACGTGGGGGGACACGATGGCGGGCCGGGGGTCAGGGGGCCGGGGGCCAGGGGCCGTGCCCCACTCACTGGCCCGCTCGCGGGGGGACTTGGTGCTGTAGACGGAGCAGGGGTTGAACTCGTTGAGCTGCGGCTCCAGGAAGGCCACGGGCATGGCGGCGGCCAGGCGGGCCAGGCACTCCCCCAGCGCCGGGCGCTGCCTGCGGGCGCGGGCGTGGGCTCAGCCCCACCCGCCGCGCCCCACGCGCCCCACGGGCACCCCGTGGTCTGCAGGGAGGGGGCTGCCGGAGGCGCGGGCACCCCGTGGGCGCCCCAGACCCGTGGGCGCCCCGTGGGCGTGGGCACCCCAGGGCCACCCCATGGGCACCCCGCATCCATGGGTACCCCACGGGAACAGGTACCCCAGGGCCACCCCAGATCCACGGGCACCCCACATCCATGGGTACCCCACGGGAACAGGTACCCCAGGGCCACCCCAGATCCACGGGCACCCCAGGGCCGCCCCATGGGCACCCCACATCCATGGGTACCCCACGGGCACGGGCACCCCACAGACACCCCACGGTCTGCAGGGATGGGGGTGCCAGGGGGCGTGGGCACCCCACGGCCACCCCATAAGCACCCCAGACCCACGGGCACCCCATGGGAACAGGTACCCCAGGGCCACCCCAGAGCCACGGGCACCCCATGGCCGCCCCATGGGCACCCCATGGCCACCCCATAAGCACCCCAGACCCACGGGCACCCCGTGGGAACAGGTACCCCAGGGCCACCCCAGAGCCACGGGTCCCCCATGGGCACCCCAAAGCCACGGGCACCCCACAAGCACCCCCAGCCCTGCAGGCAGAGGGGTTTGGGGGGACGCAGCCCCCCGGCCCCCCACCTCTCCACGTAGGGGTTCCTGGTGGTGCCCAGCGAGTAGATGCTGCACAGGATGCGGTAGCAGGAGACCTGGACGTCATCGACTGCGGGGACGGGGACGGTCAGGGTGTCCCCGACACCCAGGGGGTCCCTGCAATCCCAAACTGCCCCAGCACCCCCAGCCGGCCCCGGCCCCCCCACGTCCCTTGTCCCCAGAGTGTCCCCCGGTCCCCAGGGTCCCCCATCCCTGCCATCCCATCAACGTGCTGTCCTGTCCCCAAAGTGTCCCCTTGTCCCACCTCCCTGCTGAGCCCCATCCCAAACACGTCCCATGTCCCCAACGTGTCCCCATGTCCCTGCTGAGCCCCCATCCCCAATGTCTCCCCATGTCCCGCATCCCTCCCGAGCCCCTTGTCCCCACGTCCCCGTCCCCAACGTGTCCCCAATGTCTCTTCATGTCCCACCTCCCTGCTGAGCCCCATCCCAAACATGTCCCCATGTCCCCAACATGTCCCCACGTCCCTGCCCCTGCTGAGCCCCCATCCCCAATGTCTCCCCATGTCCCACGTCCCTGCTGAGCCCCCTCTCCCCAACGTGTCCCCATGTCCCTGCTGAGACCCCCAGCCCCAAGGTCTCCCTATGTCCCCTGTCCCCAACAAGTCCCCAGCGTGTCCCCACATCCCGCATCCCTGCCGAGCCCCGAGCCCCCAAAACGTCCCATCCCCAACACGTCCCCATGGTGTCCCCCTGTCCCCACGGGCTCACGGATGACGTCGTCCCCGAACTGATGCTGCGCCACGTGCTCGAAGAGGGAGGTGAGGACGGGCAGGAGGGCCACCGTCGTGTAGTTGATGTTCTGGGCCACCCCCTTCACCTGGGTGCGGCTCTGCGTCACCTTCCCCAGCTTGAGGTTCTCCACCATCTTCTCGATGTCCTCGGAGGCGCTCTCGAAGAAGGACCGCAGCCCCGCCTTGACGATCTCGGGGCCCGACTTCATCACCGTCCTGGAGGGGACACTCAGCACCGGCACGGCCACCGCCCCGGGGACACGCGTGGGCAGCGCTGGGGACGTGGGGCATGGCCACCGCCCCGGGGACGCGTGTGGGCAGCGCTGGGGACGTGGGGCATGGCCACCGCCCCGGGGACGCGCGTGGGCAGCGCTGGGGACGTGGGGCATGGCCACCGCCCCGGGACGCGCGTGGGCAGCGCTGGGGACGTGGGGCATGGCCACCGCCCGGGACGCGCGTGGGCAGCGCTGGGGACGTGGGGCATGGCCACCGCCCGGGACGCGCGTGGGCAGCGCTGGGGACGTGGGGCATGGCCACCGCCCCGGGGACGCGCGTGGGCAGCGCTGGGGACGTGGGGCATGGCCACCGCCCCGGGGACGCGCGTGGGCAGCGCTGGGGACGTGGGGCATGGCCACCGCCCCGGGGACGCGCGTGGGCAGCGCTGGGGACGTGGGGCATGGCCACCGCCCCGGGGACGCGCGTGGGCAGCGCTGGGGACGTGGGGCATGGCCACCGCCCCGGGGACGCGCGTGGGCAGCGCTGGGGACGTGGGGCATGGCCACCGCCCCGGGGACGCGCGTGGGCAGCGTTGGGGACGTGGGGCATGGCCACCGCCCCGGGGACGCGCGTGGGCAGCGCTGGGGACGTGGGGCATGGGGCATGGCCACCACCCCAGGGACATGTGGGCAGCACTGGGGACGCGGGGCATGGCCACCACCCCGGGGACACGGGGCACAGCCACCACCCTGGGGATGGGTGGGCAGTGTTGGGGACACAGAGCACGGCCACCACCCCGGCAGCATCGGGGACAGGGGACCATGGGGATGAGGGTGGCACTGGCGTGGCATCGGGTACTGGGGGACAGGGATGGCATCAGGGGAGCACTGGGACACTGCAAGGACAGGGATGGTGGCACCGGGACCCCGTGGGGACGGTGGGGACAAGGACAGCACCGTGGTGGCACCGGGACCCCGTGGGGATGGTGGGGACAAGGACAGCACCGTGGTGGCACCGGGATACCGTGGGGACGGTGGGGACAAGGACAGCACCGTGGTGGCACCGGGACCCCGTGGGGACGGTGGGGACAAGGACAGCACCGTGGTGGCACCGGGACCCCGTCCCACCTGGCATCCAGGGAGCGGGCGAGGATGTGCAGGCAGTTCACCACGGCCGGCGCGTCGGTCCCTGGGGACGGGGACGGGGCGGGGGTCAGGTGCCACCGGGACACCCGTCCCAACGCCCCCCGCCGCGGGGGTCCCCAGCCGTGTCCCCTTACCGAAGAGCGAGACGCGGTGGCGGACGAGCGCGGCCAGCTTGCAGAAGAGGCTGACGGGGGACGGGGGGGTCAGGGGGGTCCCCAAGACCCCCGGTGAGGGGACAGCGTGGACCCCGCGTCCCCTCGGCCAGGGGACGGGGTGCAGGGGGACCCCCGGAGCCCCCCGAGAGCAGGGGGTGGCATTGGGTGTCCCCGATGCCCAAGGGGCTGGGGGTCCGGGCACCCCGTGTCTGGGGGTCCAGGGATACAGGGGTCCGGGCACCCCATGTCCAGGGGTCTGGGTGCCCCGTGTCTGGGGGTCTGGGGGTCCGGGGGTCCGAGGGTCTGGGGGTCTGGGGATCCGGGCACTCCGTGTCTGGGGGTCTGGGGTCCGGGGGTCCGAGGGTCTGGGGTCTGGGGATCCGGGGGTCTGGGCACTCCGTGTCTGGGGTCTGGGTGCCCCGTGAGCGGGGTCCGGGGTCTGGGCACCCCGTGTCTGGGGGTCTGGGGGTCCGAGGGTCTGGGGGGTCTGGGCACCCCGTGTCTGGGGGGCTGGGGATCTGGGGGTCTGGGCACCCCGTGTCTGGGGGTCCGGGTGCCCCGTGAGTGGGGGTCCAGGGGTCCAGGCACCCCGTGTCTGGGGGTCTGGGGGCCTGGGGTCTGAGGGTCTGGGGGGTCTGGGCAACCCGTGAGCAGGGGGTCCAGGGGTCTGGGCACCCCATGCCCAGGGGTCCGGGCACCCTGTGGGTGGGGGTCCAGGGGTCTGGGCACCCCGTGTCTGGGGGTCTGGGGATCCGGGGGTCTGGGGGGGTCTGGGGGTCTGGGCACCCCGTGTCTGGGGGTCTGAGGGTCTGGGGGGGTCCGGGGGTCTGGGCACCCTGTGTCTGGCGGTCTGGGCGCCCTGTGAGCGGGGGGTCCAGGGGTCTGGGCACCCCATGTCCAGGGGTCCGGGCACCCTGTGGGTGGGGGTCCAGGCGTCTGGGCACCCCGTGTCTGGGGGTCCAGGGATCCGGGGGTCTGGGCACCCCGTGTCTGGGGGTCCGGGGGCGCGGGGTCCCCCACCTGGTGATCATCTCCTTCTCCTTGTTGGAGGCGTGCCCGCCGCTGCCCAGCACCTTGGCCGGGGTGGAGAGGAAGTAGAGGCAGTGGTTGTGGAAGTACTGGTTGATGAGGGGCAGCAGGATCTGGGGGGACAGGGGGGTCAGGGGGCGCCCCCCATAAGGAACGCTCCGGCACCCCCCACACCCCATAGGGGCCCCCCAACACCCCCAACCACCCCATAGGGGACCCCAAACGCCCCCAGACACCCCACAGGGGACCCTGAGGACCTTCTGAGGAGCAGCTCAGCACCCTATGGGGACCCCAAGGACCCACACACCATGTGCACCCCATAGGGACCCCATACACCCCATAGGGGACCCGAAACAGCCCATAGGGACCCCGAACACCCCAAATACCCCATAGGGGACCCCAAACACCCCAAAATACCCCATAGGGGACCCCAAGGACCCTTTATGGGGACCCCAAGGACCCACACACCATGTGCACCCCATAGGGACCCCATACACCCCATAGGGGACCCCAAACACCCCATAGGGACCCCGAACACCCCCAAATACCCCATAGGGGACCCCAAACACCCCAAAATACCCCATAGGGGACCCCAAGGACCCTTTAAGGGGACCCCAAGGACCCACACACCATGTGCACCCCATAGGGACCCCATACACCCCATAGGGACCCCGAACACCCCCAAATACCCCATAGGGGACCCCAAACACCCCAAAATACCCCATAGGGGACCCCAAGGACCAGCTCAACACCCTGTGGGGACCCCAAGGACCCTTTAAGGGGACCCCAAGGACCCACACACCATGTGCACCCCATAGGGACCCCATACACCCCATAGGGGACCCCAAACACCCCATAGGGACCCCGAACACCCCCAAATACCCCATAGGGGACCCCAAACACCCCAAAATACCCCATAGGGGACCCCAAGGACCAGCTCAACACCCTGTGGGGACCCCAAGGACCCTTTAAGGGGACCCCAAGGACCCACACACCATGTGCACCCCATAGGGGCCCCACACCCCATAGGGACCCCGAACACCCCCAAATCCCCATAGGGGACCCCAAACACCCCAAAATACCCCATAGGGGACCCCGAGGACCTTCTAAGGAACAGCTCAACACCCTATAGGGGCCCCCCAACACCCCATAGGGGCCCCCCAACAGCCCGTTGTCTGTCTTCCTGGGGTGGGGGGGCCGATGGGGTGTCTGTGCCGAAGCCGCCCTGCCCCCCCCATCGCTGGGCCCCCCCATTTTGGGTTCTCCACCCCCCCCTCCACTTTGGGGTCCCTCTGACCTTGGCGAAGAACTTGATCTCCTGCTCGTGGGGGGATTTCTCCACCCGCCCGCTGCTCACCACCGCCTCTGGGGGGGGCAGGCAGTCAGGGGGGCCGCACCGGGGTGCACGGGGACAAGGAGTCGGGGGTCGCAGGGAACCCCGAGGGGTCTGGGGCAGCACTGGGGGGGCCCAGGGGTTGCAGGGGCACTTGGAGGGTCTCAGGGAGTTCAAGGGGTCTCAAGAGGTCAGAGGGGCTCTCAAGGGGTCCAAAGGGGGTCTCAAGAGGTTCAAGATGGTCTCAAGGGGTCCAAAGGGGGTCTCAAGAGGTTCAAGGGGGTCTCAAGGGGTCCAAGGGGCTCTCAAGGGGTCCAAAGGGGGTCTCAAGAAGTTCAAGGGGGTCTTAAGAGGTTCAAGGGGGTCTCAAGACATCCAAGGGGGTCTCAAGGGGTTCAAGATGGTCTCAAGGGGTTCAAGGGGGGTCTCAAGGTGTCCAAGGGGGTTTCAAGGGGTCCAAAGGAGGTCTCAAGGAGTCCAAGGGGGACTCAAGACATCCAAGGGGGTCTCAAGAGGTTCAAGGGGGTCTCAAGTGGTCCAAGGGGGTCTCAAGAGGTTCAAGGGCGGTCTCACGGTGTCCAAAGGGGTCTCAAGGGGTTCAAGGGGGTCTCAAGAGGTCAAAGGGGGTCTCACAGGGTCCCAAGGTGTTCTCAAGGGGTCCAAGGGGGGTCTCAAGAGGTTCAAGGGTGGTCTCAAGGGGTCCAAGGGGGTCTCAAGAGGTTCAAGGGGGTCTCAAGGGGTCCCAAGGGGTTCTCAAGAGGTTCAAGGGGGTCTCAAGGGGGTCTCGAGGCATCCAAGGGGGTCTCAAGGGAGCACCAGAAAGGTCCGAGGAGGCTCTGGGGGGGTTCCAGGGACGGAGGGGGGGTCCCAAGGGGTCGGGGGTCCCACGGGGCCTGGGGGTGCCGGGGCGCACCCAGGTGGGCGATGAACTCCTGGGAGATGTCCATCCACTTGAGCAGCTGCTGCAGGAAGCCGTAGGCGAAGCGCTTCTCGATGGAGGAGGTGTCCAGCTCCATGTCCTTCAGCCCCCTGCAGCGGGGCGTCAGCGGGGCGCCGGGGGGCCACACCCCCCATCCTCCCCCCCCAGACCCCCCAAAACCCCAACCAGGCCCCCGCACCCCAACCCCCCCAAGACCCCCATCTCCAAGGACCCCAACCCTGCTGCCGCCCCAAAGCCCCCCAGCACCCTCCAGCCCCCTCTCCCTGCACCCACCCCTCCCGAGACCACCCAGCTCCCTCCGCCCCCGGGGGCCCGGGTGCCCCCGGGACCCCCACCCACCGGGTGACGGCGTAGCCGTTGAGCTGCAGGAACTTGAGGAGCTCCTGCGCCTTCTCGCGGTCCCGCGCCTTCTCCTTGGCCGTCAGCGTGTCGTAGGGCACGAGCAGGGGGTGCGAGCCCCCCCCTGGGACCCCCGTCAGCACCCAGGGGTGGGGGGAGAGGGGCCCCCATGGGTGGTGCGGGGGCAGAGGAGCAGCCATGGAGGGATGGAGGAGGGGAGGAGCACCCATGGGTGGGGGGGGGGGAGAGGAGCAGCCATGGAGGGATGGAGGAGGGGAGGAGCACCCATGGGTGGTGCGGGGGAGAGGAGCACCCATGGGGGATGGAGGAGGAGAAGAGCACCCATGGGTGGTGCGGGGGAGAGGAGCACCCATGGGGGATGGAGGAGGGGAGGAGCACCCATGGGTGGTGTGGGGAGAGGAGCACCCATGGGAGATGCAGGGGGAGAGGAGCACCCATGGGGGATGGAGGAGGGGAGGAGCACCCATGGGTGGTGCGGGGGGAGAGGAGCACCCATGGAGGGATGGAGGAGGGGAGGAGCACCCATGGGTGATGCAGGGGGAGAGGAGCACCCATGGGGGATGGAGGAGGAGAAGAGCACCCATGGGTGGTGCGGGGGGAGAGGAGCACCCATGGGGGATGGAGGAGGGGAGGAGCACCCATGGGTGGTGTGGGGGGAGAGGAGCACCCATGGGAGATGCAGGGGGAGAGGAGCACCCATGGGAGATGCAGGGGGAGAGGAGCACCCATGGGAGATGCAGGGGGAGAGGAGCACCCATGGGTGGTGCAGGGGGAGAGGAGCACCCATAGGGGATGGAGGAGGGGAGGAGCACCCATGGGTGGTGCGGGGGGAGAGGAGCACCCATGGGGGATGGAGGAGGAGGAGCACCCATGGGTGGTGTGGGGAGAGGAGCACCCATGGGGATGGAGGAGGGGAGGAGCACCCATGGGTGGTGTGGGGAGAGGAGCACCCATGGGAGATGCAGGGAGAGGAGCACCCATGGGAGATGCAGGGGAGAGGAGGGAGAGGAGCACCCATGGGTGGTGCAGGGGAGAGGAGCACCCATGGGGATGGAGGAGGAGGAGGAGCACCCACGGGTGGTGTGGGGGGAGAGGAGCACCCATGGGGGATGGAGGAGGGGAGGAGCACCCATGGGTGGTGCGGGGGGAGAGGAGCACCCATGGGGGATGGAGGAGGAGAAGAGCACCCATGGGTGGTGCGGGGGAGAGGAGCACCCATGGGGGATGCAGGGGAGAGGAGCACCCATAGGGGATGGAGGAGGGGAGGAGCACCCATGGGTGGTGCGGGGGGAGAGGAGCACCCATGGGGGATGGAGGAGGGGAGGAGCACCCATGGGTGGTGTGGGGGGAGAGGAGCACCCATGGGGGATGGAGGAGGGGAGCAGCACCCATGGGAGATGCAGGGGGAGAGGAGCACCCATGGGAGCAGCACTCGTGGGGGATGCAGGAGGGAGCAGCACCCGTGGGGGGTGCAGGGAGAAGGACAATCCCCGGGGGGCAGCACCCATGGGTGCGCAGGGCAGATTCGCAGGGGCGGGGGACGCGGGGCCGCTCACCCTTGGCCTCCAGCTCCTGCTTCTTCTTGCGTCCCCAGGTGTTGTGGTAGTTCTCCGCCAGCTGCTCCGCCATGGCCTGGGGGACAGGGCGAGGTGGGGGGTCCAGGGCGGGGGGGGGACACGGGGGGGACACGCGGGGGGGACACGCGGGGGCACCCACCTGCAGCTCCCGGGACAGCGTCACCCCCGAGAGGTCCACGGGCTGGGGGCTGTAGCCATGGCTGGGGTCGTAGGTGGCCTGGGGGGGACACGGCAGCGTAAGGGGGACCGTGGGGAAGGGGCAACCCCACGGACCCCCAGGGCTTGGGGTGCTCCTTCACCGCCCCATGGACCCCCAGGGCTTGGGGTGCTCCTTCCCCGCCCCATGGACCCCACGGACCCCCAGGGTTTGGGGTGCTCCTTCACCGCCCCATGGACCCCACAGACCCCCAGGGCTTGGGGTGCTCCTTCACCACCCCATAGACTCTTGGGTGATTGGGGTGCTCCTTCACCACCCCATGGACCCCACGGACCCCCAGGGTTTGGGGTGCTCCTTCACCGCCCCATGGACCCCACAGACCCCCAGGGTTTGGGGTGCTCCTTCACCGCCCCATGGACCCCACGGACCCCCAGGGTTTGGGGTGCTCCTTCACCACCCCATAGACTCTTGGGTGATTGGGGTGCTCCTTCACCACCCCATGGACCCCCGGCTGATTGGGGTGCTCCTTCACCACCCCATGGACCCCCAGGGCTTGGGGTGCTCCTTCACCACCCCATGGACCCCACAGACCCCCAGGGTTTGGGGTGCTCCTTCACCACCCCATGGACCCCACGGACCCCCAGGGTTTGGGGTGCTCCTTCACCGCCCCATGGACCCCACGGACCCCCAGGGTTTGGGGTGCTCCTTCACCGCCCCATGGACCCCACAGACCCCCAGGGTTTGGGGTGCTCCTTCACCACCCCATAGACTCTTGGGTGATTGGGGTGCTCCTTCACCACCCCATGGACCCCACGGACCCCCAGGGTTTGGGGTGCTCCTTCACCGCCCCATGGACCCCCAGGGTTTGGGGTGCTCCTTCCCCACCCCATGGACCCCCAGGGCTTGGGGTGCTCCTTCACCACCCCATAGGCTCTTGGGTGGTTGGGGTGCTCCTTCCACCACCCCATGGACCCCACAGACCCCCAGGGTTTGGGGTGCTCCTTCACCACCCCATGGACCCCCGGCTGATTGGGGTGCTCCTTCACCACCCCACGGACCCCCAGGGTTTGGGGTGCTCCTTCACCACCCCATGGACCCCCGGCTGATTGGGGCGCTCCTTCACCACCCCATGGACTCCCAGGGTTTGGGGTGCTCCTTCACCACCCCATAGACCCCCGGGTGATTGGGGTGCTCCTTCACCACCCCATGGACCCCATCAGCACCCAGGGGTTCTCGGGGGGGGGACACCCCAGTGTCCGGGCCCCACCTGGGCAGACTGGGAGATCTTGCGGGTCTTCTTCTTCTCCACCTTGTCCTCCTCGCCCTCGCGGGCCTTCTCCACCATCCACTCCCAGGCCAGCATGGCCTTCAGGGACTCCTTGATGGGCCACCGGTAGATCTCCTTGTCCTGGGGGGCAGACGTGGGGCTCAGGGGGTGCCCTTGGGCGCCCCCCAGCATGGCCCCCCCCATGGCCTGGGAGGCCGAGGAAGGTCAGGGGGTCTAGGTGGGGCCGAGGGGCCTGGAGAGAGCCAGGAAATAAATGGGGTTTGGGGGAGTCCAGGTTTCGGGGGCCTGGATGGGGCTGGGGTGTTCCAGATGAGGTCAGAGAACTGGGCTGGAGGGGCAGATTGGGTTGGGGGATCTCGATGGGGTTGGGGATCTCGATGGGGTTGGGGATCTCGATGGGGTTGGGGGATCTCGATTGGGTTGACGGAGATGGATGGGGTTGAAGGATCTCGACGGGGTTGGGGGGATCTCAGTGGGGTTGAGGGGATCTCGATGGGGTTGAGGGGATGGATGGGGTTGAAGGATCTTGATGGGGTTGAAGGATCTCGATGGGGTTGGGGGATCTCAACGGGGTTGAGGGGATCTCGATGGGGTTGGGGGATCTCGATGGGGTTGAGGGGATCTCGATGGGCTTGGGGGATCTCAGTGGGGTTGGGGGATCTCGATGAGGGTGAGGGGATGGATGGGGTTGAAGGATCTTGATGGGGTTGAGGGGAAGGGTGGGGTTGGGGGATCTCAACGGGGTTGAGGGGATCTCGATGGGGTTGAGGGGATCTCGACGGGGTTGGGGGGATCTCAGTGGGGTTGGGGGATCTCGATGAGGGTGAGGGGATGGATGGGGTTGAAGGATCTTGATGGGGTTGAGGGGGAAGGGTGGGGTTGGGGGATCTCAATGGGGTTGATGGGGATCTCGATGGGGTTGAGGGGATCTCGATGGGGTTGGGGGATCTCAATGGGGTTGATGGGGATCTCGATGGGGTTGAGGGATCTCGATGGGGTTGGGGATCTCGATGGGGTTGGGGATCTCGATGGGGTTGGGGGATCTCGATGGGGTTGACGGAGATGGATGGGGTTGAAGGATCTTGATGGGGCTGAGGGGGAAGGATGGGGTTGAGGGGATCTCGATGGGGTTGAGGGGATCTTGATGGGGTTGAAGGATCTTGATGGGGTTGGGGGATCTCAATGGGGTTGAGGGGATCTCGATGGGGTTGAGGGATCTTGATGGGGTTGGGGGGATCTCAGTGGGGTTGGGGATCTCGATGAGGGTGAGGGATGGATGGGGTTGAAGGATCTTGATGGGGTTGAGGGGGAAGGGTGGGGTTGGGGGATCTCAATGGGGTTGATGGGGATCTCGATGGGGTTGGGGGATCTCAACGGGGTTGAGGGGATCTCAGTGGGGTTGGGGGATCTTGATGAGGGTGAGGGGATGGATGGGGTTGAAGGATCTTGATGGGGTTGAGGGGGAAGGGTGGGGTTGGGGGATCTCAATGGGGTTGATGGGGATCTCAATGGGGTTGGGGATCTCGATGGGGTTGAGGGGATCTCGATGGGGTTGGGGGATCTTGATGAGGGTGAGGGGATGGATGGGGTTGAAGGATCTTGATGGGGCTGAGGGGGACAGATGGGGTTGAGGGGATCTCGATGGGGTTGAGGGGATCTCGATGGGCTGGGGGGATCTTGATGAGGGTGAGGGGATGGATGGCATTGAAGGATCTTGATGGGGCTGAGAGGGACAGATGGGGTTGAGGGGATCTCGATGGGGTTGAGGGGATCTCGATGGGGCTGAGGGGATCTCGATGAGGGTTGGGGATCTCGATGGGCTTGGGGAATCTCGATGAGGGTGAGGGGATGGATGGGGTTGAAGGATGTTGACGGGGTTGAGGGGGAAGGATGGGGCTGGGGGATCTCGATGGGGTTTGGGGGGAAGGATGGGGCTGGCAGGTCTGGGCAAGGCTGGGGGTGTGCAGGTGGGGCTGGGGGTCCCAGCCTGCTCCCAGCAGGGGACACGCACGGTACCTTCTCCGAGAAGGTCTTGTAGGGCCGCAGCATGGGGTGGGTCTTGGCTTCTTCATCCACCGTCTCCCCGAAGGACCAGTTGTTCTGGATCTGCCGAGGGACGGGGACGTCACGGGGGCGCTGGGACATCGGAGGGGGTGGCACGCAGGGGCGGGGGCTCCGGGGGCTCAGAGGAGCAGGAAGAGCTTGGGGTGGGGGTCCCAGTGGGGTCATGCAGGTATGGGGGACCAAGAGGGGCAAAGCGGGGCGGGGATCACGCAGGTTCACGGGGGCTGGGAGGGTCCCGGGGGACCGCGGGGGTGCAGGGACCCCAGGGAGGTGCTGGGGGACAGGGGGTCCCCACCTTGTCGAAAGCCCACTTCTCGTGGGTGTACTCCGCGTACTTGTTGATGAACCCGTCCAGCTTCTCGGGATGATGACGCTGGGGGGGGGACATGGCGGGGGGTCAGGACGGGACCGAGCCCGGGCAGGGCTGGGGCGGGGGGGGGGTGTCGGTATGGACCCTACTTGAGGGTCTCGACGGGCTTGGGGTCGAAGTTGCCCTCGGCGTCGACGGAAGCCTTCTTCTCGGTCTTGGAGGAGTAGCTGGCGTCCACGTAGTCGGGCGGGAGGGCGCCGGCGATGGCGCAGAGGCACGGCATGGCCAGCTTGTACAGCTCCGCCTCGAACCGCTGGGCGGGGGGCGCGAGGGGTGACCCCCACCCCTGCAGCCCCTCGGAGCCACTCGCTGTCCCCACAGGCCGTGCGTCCCGCGTCCCCGTCCCCCCCGAAGTCCCCCACGGGTCCCCCTGGACCAGCCCAGGTCCCCACCGCTGCCCGTGTCTCCGGCCTGGTCCAGCTCCCCCTCTCCCTGGGCGGGCCAGACCCCCAGGTCCCCATCCCCCTGTCCCCATCCCACGCGGCCCCCATGTCCCCAAATCTGTGTCCCCATCCCACGCGGCCCCATGTCCCCATCCCCTGTCCCCATCCCACGCGGCCCCCATGTCCCCAAATCTGTGTCCCCATCCCACGCGGCCCCCATGTCCCCATCCCCCTGTCCCCATCCCACGCGGCCCCCATGTCCCCAAATCTGTGTCCCCATCCCACGCGGCCCCCATGTCCCCATCCCCTGTCCCCATCCCACGCGGCCCCCATGTCCCCAAATCTGTGTCCCCATCCCACGCGGCCCCATGTCCCCATCCCCGTGTCCCCATCCTGCTCAGCTCCCCATGTCCTCATCCCTGTGTCCCCATTGTCCCCATCCCACGCAGCCCCCATCCTGCTCAGCCCCGTGTCCCCTGTGTCCCCATCATCCCCATCACCCTGTCCCCATCCCACACATCCCCATGTCCCCAAATCTGTGTCCCCATCCCACACGGCCCCCTGTCCCCATCCCCCTGTCCCCATCCCACTCAGCCCCCATGTCCCCATCCCCATGTCCCCATCATGCACATCACCCTGTCCCCATCCCCATCGCCCCCATCACCCTGTCCCCATCCCCGTGTCCCCATCCCCGTGTCCCCCGGCCCACTCAGCCCCACATCCCCATCCCCGTGTCCCCATCCCTGTGTCCCCATCACCCCCATCTCGTGTCCCCATCCCCATCCCCATGTCCCCATTGTCCCCAGCCCACGTCCCCATCCTGCTCAGCCCCGTGTCCCTGTGTCCCCATCATCCCCATCACCCTGTCCCCATCCCCACGTCCCCATCCCCGTGTCCCCATCACCCCCATCCCTGTGTCCCCATCATCCCCATCCCACTCAGCCCCCCATGTCCCCATCCCCATGTCCCCATCCCTACATCCCCATCACCCTGTCCCCATCCCCACATCCCCACACCTCCATCTCTGTCCCCATCCCCACGTTCCTATCCCCATCCCCGTGTCCCCCGGCCCACTCAGCCCCACATCCCCATCCCTGTGTCCCCATCCCCACGTCCCCATCACCCCCATCCTCACATTCTCCATCCCCATCTCGTTTCTATCTCCCTGGCCCACTTCAGCCCCACATCCCCATCTCTGTGTCCCCATCTCACGTCCCTATCACCCTATCCTCACATCTCTATCCCCTATCTCTCTATCTCACGTTCCCTATCTCTCTATCTCACACCTCTACGTTCCCCATCTCTGTGTCTCTATCCCCACGTCCCTATCACTTCTATCCCCATCCCCACATCCCCACATCCCCATCTCTATCCCCATGCCCCCATCTCTCTGCCCACTTCAGCCCCACATCCCCATCCCGTGTTTCTATCTCCGTCCCTATCATTTCTATCTCTATCTCACATCCCCATCTCTATCTCGTGTTTCTATTCTCTTTGCCCACTTCAGCCTCACATCCCCATCTCTGTGTTCCCCATCTCGTGTCCCCATCACCACTATCCCCATCTCTCTATCTCTATAACATCCCACGTCCCCATCTCCTATCTCTTGTGTTTCCCCATCTCGCCCTTCAGCCCCACATCTCTATCTCTATGTCTCATTCTCGTGTCCTATCTCTACATCCCCATCACCATCCCTATCTCACATTTCATATCTCTATCTCTACGTCCCTATCTCTATCTCACACTCTCTACGTCCTCATCTCGTGTTTCTATCCCCCGCTCTACTTCAGCTCTACATCCCTATCTCTTGTGTCCCTATCTCACGTGTCCCCATCCTCTATCCCTATCTCTACATCCCCACATCCCCATCTCTATCTCATGCCTCATCTCTCTGCCCACTTCAGTTTCACATCCCCATCTCGTGTCCCCATCCCCATCTCCCTGCCTACTTCAGCCCCACATCCCCATCCTGTGTCCCCATCCCCATGTCCCCATCCCCACATCCCCATCACCCCCATCCTCATCCCCACATCTCCATCCCCATCCCCCCAATCCCCACGTTCCCATCCCCATCCCCGTGCCCCCATCTGCCCCGCCCCACTCAGCCCCACATCCCCATCCCTATGTCCCCATCCCCGTGTCCCCATCCCCACATCCCCATGTCCCCATCCCCACGTCCCCATCACCCCCATCCTCACATCTCCATCCCCATCCCCATCCCCACGTCCCCATCCCCCATCCCCACACCCCCCGTCCCCATCCCGTGCCCCCATCCCCCCCACCCGCTCAGCCCCCCGTGTCCCCCCCGCCCCCGACCTTGTGCGCCAGGGACTCGAAGATGCCCCAGAAGAGCTTGCGGGTGAGGTGCAGCTCCTCCTCGGAGCTGACGCCCTGGTTGGGCCAGCCGCTGGGCAGGCAGTAGTACCGCCAGCACCGCTCGTAGTGGTTCGTCAGCAGCTGGGGGGCGCGGGGGCGTGAGGCGGACGCCGTGCGCCCCCCGGCCCCCCCCGGGCGTCCCCCCCGTCCGCCCCGGGCTCACCTTGAGGGGCATCTTGGCGAACTCGTTGAGGATGGGGACGTCGAAGACCAGGCGGCGGAGGAGATGCTGCAGCATGGAGGGGTGGATGTACCTGGGGTAGAGAGGGGAGGGACGGGACGGGGGGTTAGGGGTGGGGTGGGGGGGGTACGGGGGATATGGGGTTAGAGGATATAGAGGGTGGGGGGATATGGGGGTGTGGGGGATATGGGGGGTTACAGGGGATATAGGGGTTAGGAGGGATATAAGGGGGTGTGGGGGATATAGGGGGTTACAGGGATATGGGGGTTAGAGGGGATATAGAGGGGTTAGGGGGATATAGAGGGTGTGGGGGATATGGGGGTTACAGGGGATATAGGGGTTAGGAGGGATATAAGGGGGTTAGGAGGGATATAAGGGGGTGTGGGGGATATAGGGGGTGTGGGGGATATGGGGGGGTGTGGAGGATATGGGGGGTGTGGGGGATATACGGGGGTAGAAGGGATATAGGGGGATGTAGAGAGGCTATAGAAGGCATACAGGGCTGTAGAGGGAATGGAGAGGGGATATGGGGGCTTGGGGGATGCAGGGGTATGGGGGGTTATGGGGGTGGCGCAGGGTTCGGGGGACTATGGGGGTTGGGGGGATGCAGGGGCTTGGGGGGCTAGCGGGGGTTCGGGGGCACGGGGGGATGGCGCAGGGGTTTGGGGGATGCAGGGCTTGGGGGCTATCGGGGTAGGTGGGGGCACAGGGGGACGATGCAGAGGTTTGGGGATGCAGGGGTTTGGGGGCTATCGGGGTCTGGGGCACGGGGGATGGCGCAGGGGTTTGGGGGGATGCAGGGGCTTGGGGGCTATCGGGGTAGGTGGGGGCACAGGGGGACGATGCAGAGGTTTGGGGATGCAGGGGCTTGGGGGATATTGGGGGTACGGGGCATGGGGGATGGCGCAGGGGTTTGGGGATGCAGGGCCCTGGGGGGCTATCGGGGTCTGGGGCACGGGGGATGGTGCAGGGGTTTGGGGGATGCAGGGGCTTGGGGGCTATCGGGGGTATGGGGGCACGGGGGATGGTGCAGGGGTTTGGGGATGCAGGGCCCTGGGGGCTATCGGGGGTACGGGGCACGGGGGATGGCGCAGGGGTTTGGGGGATGCAGGGGCTTGGGGGGCTATTGGGGGTTCGGGGACATGGGGGATGGCGCAGGGGTTTGGGGGATGCAGGGCCCTGGGGGCTATCGGGGTCTCGGGGCACAGGGGACGATGCAGAGGTTTGGGGGATGCAGGGGCTTGGGGGCTAGCGGGGTTCTGGGGCACGGGGGATGGCGCAGAGGTTTGGGGATGCAGGGCCCTGGGGGCTATCGGGGGTAGGTGGGGCACGGGGGACGGCACAGGGGTTTGGGGATGCAGGGGCTTGGGGGGCTATCGGGGTTCGGGGCACGGGGGATGGCGCAGGGGTTTGGGGATGCAGGGCCCTGGGGGCTATCGGGGTTCAGGGGCACGGGGGGATGGCGCAGGGGTTTGGGGGATGCAGGGGCTTGGGGGGCTATCGGGGGTAGGTGGGGGCACGGGGGGACGGCGCAGGGGTTTGGGGGATGCAGGGCCCTGGGGGCGCGGGGCTGAGGCGGGGGTTTTGGGGGTCCCACCGGCAGAGGGCCATGAGGCATTCCTCGATGACGTCGCGCTGGGCCTTGGTGAGGGAGCGCCCGCGGGAGAGGCGGTAGATGGTGTGCAGCATGGAGTCCACCATGATGGCGCGGTGCTCGGTGCCGGCGAAGAGCGGGGCGCACTTGGTGATGAGGGGCAGCACCGCCAGGCACAGGTACCGGTTCAGCGCCAGCGCCATCTCCGTCGTGCTGAAGGCGGCCTGGGGGCGGGGACGGGGGTCAGGACCCCATGGGGCAGGGGAGCCCCCACCCCCCAGCGGGAGCCCGTGGGAAAGGGGTGCCATGGGGCAGGGCTAGGGGGGGGACCCCAATATAGGCAGGCTTGGGTGAGCCCATATCCATCCCATGGGGCAGGTTTGGGGGCCCCCATATCCATCCCATGGGGCAGGTTTGGGGGCCCCCATCCCATAGGGCAGATAGGGGGGACCCTGTATCCATCCCATGGGGCAGGGCAGGTCTGGGGGCCCCCGTATCCATCCCATGGGGCAGATGGGGGGGACCCCATATCCATCCCATGGGGAAGATGGGGGGGACCCCGTATCCATCCCATGGGGCAGGGCAGGTTTGGGGGCCCCCGTATCCATCCCATGGGGCAGATGGGGGGGACCCCATATCCATCCCATGGGGAAGATGGGGGGGACCCCGTATCCATCCCATGGGGCAGGGCAGGTTTGGGGGCCCCGTATCCATCCCATGGGGCAGATGGGGGGGACCCCATATCCATCCCATGGGGAAGATGGGGGGGACCCCGTATCCATCCCATGGGGCAGGTTTGGGGGCCCCCATATCCATCCCATGGGGAAGATGGGGGGGACCCCGTATCCATTCTATAAGGGCAGGGCAACTTTGGGGGATCCCATAGGGCAGGGCAGGGTTGAGAGACCCTATATCCATCCCATAGGGCAGGGCAGGTGGGAGGGGGATCCTATATCCATCCTATAGGGCAGGGCAGGTGGGGGGGGGATCCTATATCCGTCCTATAGGGCAGAGCAAGTTTAGGGGATCCCATAGGGCAGGGCAGGTTTGGGGCACCCTATATCCATGCCACGGGCCAGGGCAGGTTTAAGGGGACCCCCAGACCCATCCCATAGGGCAGATTTGGGGACCCCGGACCCACCCCACGGAACAGGGCAAGTTTGGGGGACCCCAGACCCATCCCATGGGGCAGATTTAGGGGCCCCAGACCCACCCTGTGGGGCAGGGCGGGTTTAAGGGGACCCCAGACCCATGCCATGGGGCAGGTTTGAGGGACCCCAGACCCATCCCATAGGGCAGGTTTGAGGGACCCCAGACCCACGCCACAGAGCAGGGCAGGTTTAAGGGGACCCCAGGCCCCCCCTGTGGGGCAGGGCAAGTTTGAGGGACCCCAGACCCATCCCATAGGGGAGGTTTGAGGGACCCCAGATCCACCCCACGGAGCAGGGCAGAAGGAGGGGACCCCAGACCCACCCTATGGGGCAGGGCAAGTTTGGGGGACCCCACATTCATCCCATAGGGGAGGTTTGAGGGACCCCAGATCCACCCCACGGAGCAGGGCAGATGGAGGGGACCCCAGACCCACCCTACGGGGCAGGGCAAGTTTGGGGGACCCCACATTCATCCCATAGGGCAGGCTTGAGGGACCCCAGACCCACCGTACGGGGCAGGGCAGGTTTAAGGGGACGCCAGGCCCACGCCGTGGGGCAGGGCGGCGGCGGGGGGGGTCTCACCGTGTCGAGGGAGGCGGCCGCCCGCATGTCGGGCAGGAAGCCCACCTCCAGCACGTGCAGCAGGAACTCCTGGCTCTCCACGCCGTAGACGCGGTCGAGGAAGAGCACCATGGGCGCCTTGTGCTCCGGCACGAAGCTGGCCGCCATCCGCGGCTCCACCACGTTGCCGTCTGGGGGGGCCGGCAGCGCTTGCGGGGGGGGCTGCACCCCTGCCCGCACCCCCCTGGGGGGCTGCGCCCCTGCCCGCAGTCCTGCCCGCGTGCCCCTGGGGGGGCTGCCTGCCCCTGGATCACCTCAGCGTCCCCCCCCGCCTGGCTGGGCATCCCTCTGTCCCCCCAAAACCTGTCCTCCCCCCCAAGTCTGGCTGGGCATCCCTCTGCCCCCCAAAACCTGTGACCCCCCCCCCAGCCTGGCTGGGCATCCCTCTGCCCCCAGAACCTCTGACCCCCCGCAGTCTGGCTGGGCATCCCTCTGCCCCCCAAAACCTGTGCTCCCCCCCGCCTGGCTGGGCATCCCTCTGTCCCCCAAAACCTCTGACCCCCCCACCTGGCTGGGCATCCCTCTGTCCCCCCAAAACCTGTCCTCCCCCCCAAGTTTGGCTGGGCATCCCTCTGCCCCCCAAAACCTCTGACCCCCCCTGCCTGGCTGGGCATCCCTCTGCCCCCAAAACCTCTGACCCCCGCCCCCCGCCTGGCTGGGCATCCCTCTGTCCCCCAAAACCTCTGACCCCCCACCTGGCTGGGCATCCCTCTGCCCCCAAAACCTCTGACCCCCCCAGCCTGGCTGGGCATCCCTCTGCCCCCAGAACCTCTGACCCCCCGCAGTCTGGCTGGGCATCCCTCTGCCCCCCAAAACCTGTGACCCCCCCCCCCTAGCCTGGCTGGGCACCCTCTGTGCCCCCCAAAACCAGTAACCCCCACTCTGGCTGGGTGTTCCTCTGTCCCCCAGCCCTGTGCCCCCCCAAGTTTGACTGGGCATCCCTCTGACCCCCCAGCCCCAGGCCCCCATCCCGCTGGGCATCCCTCTGCCCCCCAGCCTCGTGCCCCCCAGTGTGACTGGGCACCCCTGACCCCCCAGCCCCAGTAACCCCCATCCCGCTGGGCACCCCGACGTCCCCCAGCCCCGTGCCCCCCAGTGTGACTGGGCACCCCCTGACCCCCAGCCCCATGCCCCCATCCCGCTGGGCACCCCGACATCCCCCCAGCCCCGTGCCCCCCAGTGTGACTGGGCACCCCTGACCCCCCAGCCCCATGCCCCCATCCCGCTGGGCACCCTGACGTCCCCCAGCCCCGCGCCCCCCGCGGGCACCCACCTTTGCCGATGGCGGGGATCTGCAGGGGGAGGCTGATGATGCCCACCAGGTCCTCGAGCGGCACGAGGGAGCGGAGGATGGCCCGGATCCGCAGAGCCTCCCCCTTGCCCGCCTGGATCAGCTGGGGGGCGAGTGGGGGGGTCACCCCGGGCTGTGCCCCCCCACCGTGTCCCCCCCCGGCCCCGGCCCCGGCCCGTCCCCTTACGTGCATCTCGGGGGCGCAGCGGCCCAGGAGGTCGATGAGGGCGGCGTAGAAGGACATGATGGCGTTGCCCAAATGCACCCGGTTCTCCTCGGGCGGCTCCTCGCCCCCGAACCTGCGCGGGATGGGGGGGTCAGGGGCTGGGGGGGCATCGGGGGGACCCCCCGCGCCCCTGCAGCATGGGGAGGGGGCATCAGGGGCATCGTGGGGATCCCCTGCATCCCGGGGAGGGGGCACTGGGGGCCATCGTGGGGACCCCCGCACCCCTGCAGCATGGGGATGGGGCATTGGGGGGCATCGTGGGGACCCCCGCATCCTTGCAGTGTGGGGAGGGGGCATTGGGGGCATCGTGGGGACCCCCGCACCCCTGCAGCATGGGGATGGGGCATTGGGGGACATCGTGGGGACCCCCGCATCCTTGCAGTGTGGGGAGGGGGCATTAGGGGCATCGTGGGGATCCCCCGCACCCCTGCATCCCGGGGAGGGGGCATCGGGGGCCATCGTGGGGACCCCCCGCATCCTTGCAGTGTGGGGATGGGGTGTCAGGGGGCATCGTGGGGACCCCCCACACCCCTGCATCCCGGGGAGGGGGCATTGGGGGACATCGTGGGGACCCCCTGCACCCCTGCAGCGTGGGGATGGGGCATCGGGGGGCATCGTGGGGACCCCCGCACCCCGAGAAGGGGGCATCGGGGGGCATCGTGGGGACCCCCGCACCCCCGCAGCGCGGGGAGGGGGACGCTCGCAGGACCGGCCGCCCCCCGCCGTGCCCACCCCGGGCCCCCCGCCCCGGCCCCGCGGCGGCCCCCGGCCCACGCACGGCTCCCGCCGCCGCTCCCTGCGGCCCGTGGGCCCGTCGCGGGCGGGGTCCTGGGCGATGTGGAGGGCGTCCTGGATGGCGGCCAGTAGCCCGCTGCCGCCCTCGCCCCGCAGCGCCGGCCCGAAGCACTCGGGCCGCCGGATCAGCAGCCGCACCACCACGTTGGCGTTCTCCTCCACGCTCTCCCCTGCGGCACCAGCGGGCTGCCAGGGACCCCCGGGACCCCCGGGGGCAGGGGACCCCGGGGAACCCCTAAACACGGAGGGGCGGGGACCCCCGGGGAGCCGGGAGGGGCAGGGACCGCCAGGACACGGAGGGACAGGGACCCCCACGGACCCCCGGGGAGCCGGGAGGGGCAGAGACCCCAGGGAACCCCAGGACATGGAGGGGCAGGGACCCTCAGGGAACCCCAAAACACAGAGAGGAAGGGACCCCCAGGGACCCCCGGGGAGCCGGGAGGGGCAGGGACCCCGGGGAACCCCAGGACATGGAGGGGCAGGGACCCTCAGGGACCCCCGGGGAGCTGGGAGGGGCAGGGACCCCCAGGGAACCCCAAAACACAGAGAGGAAGGGACCCCCAGGGACCCCTGGGGAGCCGGGAGGGGCAGGGACCCCCAGGACACGGAGGGACAGGGACCCCCAGGGACCCCCGGGGAGCTGGGAGGGGCAGGGACCCCCAGGGAACCCCAAAACACAGAGAGGAAGGGACCCCCAGGGACCCCTGGGGAGCCGGGAGGGGCAGGGACCGCCAGGACACGGAGGGACAGGGACCCCCACGGACCCCCGGGGAGCTGGGAGGGGCAGGGACCCCCAGGGAACCCCAAAACACAGAGAGGAAGGGACCCCCAGGGACCCCCGGGGAGCCGGGAGGGGCAGGGACCCCCAGGGAACCCCAAAACACAGAGAGGAAGGGACCCCCAGGGACCCCTGGGGAGCTGGGAGGGGCAGGGACCCCCAGGACACGGAGGGACAGGGACCCCCAGGGACCCCCGGGGAGCCGGGAGGGGCAGGGAACCCAGGGAACCCCAGGACACGGAGGGGCAGGGACCCCCAGGGAACCCCAAAACACGGAGGGGCAGGGACCCCCCCAGGGTGCCAGGCTGGGGACACGGGGACCCCCAGAGGGGCGCAGATGGGGTCAAGGGGACACGGGGACCCCAGGCTGGGGACGTGGGGGTTCAGGGACTCCCCCAGGGCTGGGGACAGGGGGGACCCCCCCCCCCGGCGGGACGCAGGGAGGGGACACGGGGACGCCCCCCCCCCGCCCGCTCACCGTTGACGAAGACGGCGAAGCGGAGGAAGTCGAGGTAGCGCTCGCCGCCGCAGGGGTTCCACCCGATGTCGGGGTACCCCTTGGAGAGCAGCATGGGGCAGCTCTGCAGCCCGCAGCTCGCCAGGTACGTCACCACCTGCGGCACGGGGACCTCGCTGGGGGGGGCCCGGGGGGCACGCACACGCGGCCCCCGGCCGCCCCGGCCCCCGGCCCCCACCTTCTCCAGGTCCTGCTCCTTCAGGGCCAGCGCCAGCTCGTTGTTGTCGATGACGGAGGCGGCCGCCACGTCCAGGGGGGTTGAGCCCCTCATGCCTTTGGGGGGGTCAGGGTGCTGGGGAGGTTGCTTGTGGGCACCCGGGGCTGGCGCGTGGCTGGGGGGGGCCCAGGTGGGATCGGCAGGGTGCCGGGAGCCCCCCAGGGTGCCAGGTTATGGGTGCAGGACCCCCCCAAGATGCCAGGTTGGGGCACAGGGACCCCAGGGTGCCAGGTTATGGGTGCAGGACCCCCCCAGGGTGCCAGATTGGGGTGCAGGGACCCCCAGGGTGCAGGTTATGAGTGCAGAGACCCCCCCAGGGTACCAGATTGGGGTGCAGGGACCCCAGGGTGCAGGTTATGGGTGCAGGACCCCCCCAGGGTGCCAGATTGGGGGCGCAGGGACCCCAGGGTGCAGGTTATGGGTGCAGGGACCCCCCCAGGGTGCCAGATTGGGGTGCAGGGACCCCCCCAGGGTGCAGGTTATGGGTGCAGGACCCCCCCAGGGTGCCAGATTGGGGCGCAGGGACCCCCCCAGGGTGCCAGGTTATGGGTGCAGGGACCCCCAGGTTGCAGGACCCCCCCAGGGTGCCAGATTGGGGCACAGGGACCCCCAGGGTGCCAGGTTATGGGTGCAGGACCCCCCAGGGTGCCAGATTGGGGGCACAGGGACCCCCCAGGATGCCAGATTGGGGCACAGGGACCCCAGGGTGCAGGTTATGGGTGCAGGACCCCCAGGTTGCAGGACCCCCCCAGGGTGCCAGATTGGGGCACAGGGACCCCAGGGTGCAGGTTATGGGCGCAGGACCCCCCCAGGGTGCCAGATTGGGGCACAGGGACCCCCCCAGGGTGCAGGTTATGGGTGCAGGACCCCCCCAGGGTGCCAGATTGGGGTGCAGGGACCCCAGGGTGCAGGTTATGGGTGCAGGGACCCCCCCAGGTTGCAGGACCCCCAGGGTGCCAGATTGGGGCACAGGGACCCCCAGGGTGCCAGGTTATGGGTGCAGGACCCCTAGGGTGCCAGATTGGGGTGCAGGGACCCCCCCAGGGTGCAGGTTATGGGTGCAGGACCCCCCCAGGGTGCCAGATTGGGGCGCAGGGACCCCCAGGGTGCAGGTTATGGGTGCAGGACCCCCCCAGGGTGCCAGATTGGGGTGCAGGGACCCCAGGGTGCAGGTTATGGGTGCAGGGACCCCCCCAGGTTGCAGGACCCCAGGGTGCCAGATTGGGGCACAGGGACCCCAGGGTGCAGGTTATGGGTGCAGGACCCCCCCAGGGTGCCAGATTGGGGTGCAGGGACCCCCCCAGGGTGCAGGTTATGGGTGCAGGACCCCCCCAGGGTGCCAGATTGGGGCGCAGGGACCCCCCCAGGGTGCCAGGTTATGGGTGCAGGACCCCCCCAAGATGCCAGGTTGGGGCACAGGGACCCCAGGGTGCAGGTTATGGGTGCAGGGACCCCCCCAGGGTGCCAGATTGCGGTGCAGGGAGCCCCAGGGTGCCAGGTTATGGGTGCAGGACCCCCCCAGGGTGCCAGATTGGGGTGCAGGGACCCCCCCAGGGTGCAGGTTATGGGCGCAGGACCCCCCCAGGGTGCCAGATTGGGGTGCAGGGACCCCAGGGTGCAGGTTATGGGTGCAGGGACCCCCCCAGGTTGCAGGACCCCCCCAGGGTGCCAGATTGGGGCACAGGGCCCCCCCCAGGGTGCAGGTTATGGGCACAGGACCCCCCCAGCGTGCCAGGCTGGGGGTGCAGAGGACAGGAGGGGCCCCGCAGCGGCCTCGTCTCTCGGGGGACGCTGCTGCCCCAGGCAGGGCGGGGCAGGGCGGGGCCGGGCGGGGCCGGGCGGGGCAGGGCGGGGCAGGGCGGGGCCGGGCGGGGCCGGGGGCCCACCCAGGCCGATGCTGCTGTTCTCCAGCAGGTAGCCGAGGTGGTCGAACATGGAGCGCTGGTTCTGCCGGCTGATGCGGCAGAAGTAGCAGAGGAAGCGGCAGCAGTTGGTCACCATCTTGGGGAAGCGAATCTCCTGGGGGGAGGGGAACGGGGGGGTCAGAGGCCAGCGGGGGGGGACCCAGGGCTGGGGACACCCCGGGGAGGGGGCTCACCTTGGACTCGCCGCCGCCCAGCACGCTGACCATCACCTGCATGACGGTTTCGTGCATGCCCAGCGCCCGCATCAGGTTGGGGTGCTGGTAGAAGACCTTGTTGTTCATGATGTTCCTGGGGGGACAGCAAGGGGACGGGGGTGTCACCTCAGGGTGCCTGGATGTCACCCCAGGGTGCCAGGGTGCCATGGAGGGTGCCCAGGCTAGGGAAAGCGGGGTGCCCGGGGAGGACGCGGGGTGCCAGGGGGGAGACAGGGTGCCCGGGGAGGGGGGGGGAATATGGGGTGGTGGGAGGGCAGTGGGTGCCTGGGGGAGCTGGGGGGGGGACAGGGGTGCCCGGGGGGGACGGACAGGGGGACATGGGGTGCCCCGGGGGTACAAGGTGCAGGAAGGGGACAGAGGGTGCTGGATGGGGGTGGGGGGTGTCTGGGGGGCACACAGGGTGCTGGGGGGCACAGAGGGTGCTGGACAAGGATGCAGGGTGCCTGGGGGACGCAGGGTGCTGGGTGGGGATGCGGGGTGCCTGGGGGGACACAGGGTGCCGGGGGGACACAGGGCGCCAGATGGGGACGCAGGGTGCTGGACAAGGATGTGGGGTGCCTGGGGGATGCAGGGTGCCGGGGGGACACAGGGTGCTGGACAAGGATGTGGGGTGCCTGGGGGACGCAGGGTGCCGGGGGGGACACAGGGTGCTGGACAAGGATGCGGGGTGCCTGGGGGACACAGGGTGCTGGGTGGACACACAGGGCGCCAGATGGGGACGTGGGGTGCTGGACAAGGATGTGGGGTGCCTGGGGGACGCAGGGTGCCAGGGGGACACAGGGTGCTGGACAAGGATGCGGGGTGCCTGGGGGACGCAGGGTGCCAGGGGGGACACAGGGTGCTGGACAAGGATGTGGGGTGCCTGGGGGACGCAGGGTGCTGGGTGGGGATGCGGGGTGCCTGGGGGGACACAGGGTGCCGGGGGGGACACAGGGCGCCAGATGGGGACGCAGGGTGCTGGACAAGGATGTGGGGTGCCTGGGGGATGCAGGGTGCCGGGGGGACACAGGGTGCTGGACAAGGATGTGGGGTGCCTGGGGGACGCAGGGTGCCGGGGGGGACACAGGGTGCTGGACAAGGATGCGGGGTGCCTGGGGGGACACAGGGTGCTGGGGGGACACACAGGGCGCCAGATGGGGACGTGGGGTGCTGGACAAGGATGTGGGGTGCCTGGGGGACGCAGGGTGCCAGGGGGACACAGGGTGCTGGACAAGGATGCGGGGTGCCTGGGGGACACAGGGTGCCGGGGGGACACAGGGTGCTGGACAAGGATGTGGGGTGCCTGGGGGACGCAGGGTGCTGGGTGGGGATGCGGGGTGCCTGGGGGGACACAGGGTGCCGGGGGGGACACAGGGCGCCAGATGGGGACGCAGGGTGCTGGACAAGGATGTGGGGTGCCTGGGGGATGCAGGGTGCCGGGGGGACACAGGGTGCTGGACAAGGATGTGGGGTGCCTGGGGGACGCAGGGTGCCGGGGGGGACACAGGGTGCTGGACAAGGATGCGGGTGCCTGGGGGGACACAGGGTGCTGGGGGACACACAGGGCGCCAGATGGGGACGTGGGGTGCTGGACAAGGATGTGGGGTGCCTGGGGGACGCAGGGTGCCAGGGGGACACAGGGTGCTGGACAAGGATGCGGGGTGCCTGGGGGGACGCAGGGTGCCAGGGGGGACACAGGGTGCTGGACAAGGATGTGGGGTGCCTGGGGGGGACACAGGGTGCCGGGGGGGACACAGGGTGCTGGACAAGGATGCGGGGTGCCTGGGGGGACGCAGGGTGCCAGGGGGGACACAGGGTGCTGGACAAGGATGTGGGGTGCCTGGGGGACGCAGGGTGCCGGGGGGACACAGGGTGCTGGACAAGGATGCGGGGTGCCTGGGGGGACACAGGGTGCCGGGGGGACACAGGGTGCTGGACAAGGATGCGGGGTGCCTGGGGGACGCAGGGTGCCACGGGGGACACAGGGTGCTGGACAAGGATGTGGGGTGCCTGGGGGACGCAGGGTGCCGGGGGGACACAGGGTGCTGGACAAGGATGTGGGGTGCCTGGGGGGGACACAGGGTGCCGGGGGGACACAGGGTGCTGGACAAGGATGCGGGGTGCCTGGGGGACGCAGGGTGCCAGGGGGGACACAGGGTGCTGGACAAGGATGTGGGGTGCCTGGGGGACGCAGGGTGCTGGGTGGGGATGCGGGGTGCCTGGGGGGGACACAGGGTGCCGGGGGGGGACACAGGGCGCCAGATGGGGACGCAGGGTGCTGGACAAGGATGCGGGGTGCCTGGGGGGATGCAGGGTGCCGGATGAGGACGCGGGGTGCCGGGGGGACACACAGGGTGCTGGGGGGACACACAGGGCGCCAGATGGGGACGCGGGGTGCCGGACAAGGATGCGGGGTGCCTGGGGGGACGCAGGCTGCCGGATGAGGACGCGGGGTGCCGGGGGGGACGCGGGGGGCACCCACCCGATGCTCTGGATCATGAGGTTCTCCTCCTCGGGGCCCATCTGGACGATGAGGAGGGAGCGGATCTGGCCCAGGCACTCGAGGAGGGCGGTGGTGTCGGGGACGGAGAGGGCGCTGATGGTGTAGGCCTTGGGGAGGGCGCGCACCAGCTCCCCCAGCCCGTCGTACTGCCGGTGCAGCAGGCTGAACATGGCGCGCACCAGCTCGGGGCTCTGGATGAAGGACTCCTGCGCCCAGTGCACCATCGTCTGCGAGATCAGCTCCTGCAGCGTGCCTGGGGACGGGGACAGCTGGGCCACCCCCGCCCCCAGCGGGGACGGCCTGGCCGTGCCTTGGGGACAGCTTGGCCGTGCCTTGGGGACAACTCAGTTGGCACCGTGGGGACAGCTTGGCCAACACCTTGGGGACAACTCAGTTGGCACCTTGGGGACAGCCTGGCCGTGCCTTGGGGCAGCGCGGTTGTGCCTTGGGGACAGCTTGGTTGGCGATGGCTCAGCCATGCCTTGGGGACAGCTTGGCCAACACCTTGGGGACAACTCAGTTGGCACCTTGGGGACAGCCTGGCCGTGCCCTGGGGACGGCTCGGTTGTGCCTTGGGGACAGCTTGGCTGGTGGTGGCTCAGCCATGCCTTGGGGACAGCTTGGCCAACGCCTTGGGGACAACTCAGCTGGCACCTTGGGGACAGCCTGGCCATGCCTTTGGGATGGCTCGGTTGTGCCTTGGGGACAGCTCAGCCATACCTTGGGGACAGCTTGGCCAGCGCCTTGGGGACAACTCAGTTGGCACCTTGGGGACAGCTTGGCCAATGCCTTGAGGACAGCTTGGCCAACGCCTTGGGGACAACTCAGTTGGCACCTTGGGGACAGCCTGGCCGTGCCCTGGGGACGGCTCGGTTGTGCCTTGGGGACAGCTTGGCTGGTGGTGGCTCAGCCATGCCTTGGGGACAGCTTGGCCAACGCCTTGGGGACAACTCAGCTGGCACCTTGGGGACAGCCTGGCCATGCCTTTGGGATGGCTCGGTTGTGCCTTGGGGACAGCTCAGCCATACCTTGGGGACAGTTTGGCCAACACCTTGGGGACAACTCAGCTGGCACCTTGGGGACGGCCTGGCCGTGCCTTGGGGACAGCTTGGCTGGTGGTGGCTCAGCCATGCCTTGGGGACAGCTTGGCCAATGCCTTGAGGACAGCTTGGCCAACGCCTTGGGGACAACTCAGCTGGCACCTTGGGGACAGCCTGGCCGTGCCTTGGGGCAGCGCGGTTGTGCCTTGAGGACAGCTTGGCCAACGCCTTGGGGACAACTCAGCTGGCACCTTGGGGACGGCCTGGCCGTGCCCTGGGGACGGCTCGGTTGTGCCTTGGGGACAGCTTGGTTGGCGATGGCTCAGCCATGCCTTGGGGACAGCTTGGCCATGCCTTGGGGACAACTCAGCTGGCACCTTGGGGACAGCCTGGCCATGCCTTTGGGATGGCTCGGTTGTGCCTTGGGGACAGCTCAGCCATACCTTGGGGACAGTTTGGCCAACACCTTGGGGACAACTCAGCTGGCACCTTGGGGACAGCCTGGCCGTGCCTTGGGGAGACCTCGGTTGGCACCCGGGGGCCACCCCATCCCGCCCCCCGCGTCCCCGCTCACTGGGCACCGGGGGCTCCTCGGGGGGTGCCTCCTCCTGCGCCGCCGCCCCACGCAGCCCCACCACCTTCTGCACCAGCCCCAGCAGCCGCTGCCGCAGGGACGCCTCCTCCGCCGCCTCCTCCTCCTCGCCCGCCAGCTCGATGCCTGGGGGGCACGGGGGTCACGGGGGGCCATGTCCCCGGGGGGGGGGGAGTCCCCGTGTCCCCAGAGGAGGGGGGCATGCTCCTGGGGGTCCCTGGGCTCCCTGGATGGGGGTCCCTGGGCTTCTGGGGGTCCCCGGGCTCCCTGGATCGGGGTCCCCATGCCCTGGGGGTCCCCGGGCTCCCTGGATCAGGGTCCCTGGGCTCCCTGGATGGGGGTCCCCATGCTCCTGGGGGTCCCCGGGCTCCCTGGATGGGGGTCCCTGGGCTTCTGGGGATCCCTGGGCTTCCTGGATCAGGGTCCCCATGCCCTGGGGGTCCCTGGGCTCCCTGGATCGGGGTCCCCATGCTCCTGGGGGTCCCCAGGCTCCCTGGATGGGGGTCCCTGGGCTTCTTGGGGTCCCCGGACTTCCTGGATCGGGGTCCCCATGCTCCTGGGGGTCCCTGGGCTCCCTGGATGGGGGTCCCCATGCCCTGGGTGTCCCCGGGCTCCCTGGATCGGGGTCCCTGGGCTCCCCAGATCGGCGTCCCCATGCTCCTGGGGGTCCCTGGGCTTCTTGGATGGGGGTCCCCATGCCCTGGAGGGGGGGTCTCTGTGGCTGTCCCGGGTGCTGCCCCCACGCCCCTGGATGGTCCCCACACCCCAGGACGGGGGTCCCCACTGCACAGCGTGACCCCGTGTCCCCCTTACATTGGGGGGCCTTAAAATTGGGGTCACCATGCCCCCAGGATTGGGGGTCCCCCAGTGTCCCCAGGAGGGTGGGGGTCCCTGTGCCCCTGGGATGGGGGTGTCCCCTTGTCCCCAGTGGGTCCTGGGATAGGAGGTCCCCCCACCACCAGGATGGGGGTGTCCCCGTGTCCCTGGGGGTCGCCCTGTCCCTGGGGGTCCCTGTGTCCCTGAGGGTTCTCAAGCGCCTGGGGGTCCCGGTGTCCCTGGGGGTCCCCCTGTCCCTGGGGGTCCCCGTGTCCCTGGGGGTTCCCGAGCCCCTGGGGGTCCCCCTGTCCCTGGGGGTTCTCGAGCCCCTGGGGGTCCCGGTGTCCCTGGGGGTCCCCCTGTCCCTGGGGGTCCCCGTGTCCCTGGGGGTTCCCGAGCCCCTGGGGGTCCCTGTGTCCCTGGGGGTCCCCCTGTCCCTGGGGGTTCCCGAGCCCCTGGGGGTCCTTGTGTCCCTGGGGGTCACCCTGTCCCTGGGGGTCCCCAAGCCCCTGGGGGTTCCTGAGCCCCTGGGGGTCCCCCTGTCCCTGGGGGTTCTCGAGCCCCTGGGGGTCCCGGTGTCCCTGGGGGTCCCCCTGTCCCTGGGGGTTCTCAAGCCCCTGGGGGTCCCCCTGCCCCTGGGGGTCCCGTCTCACCGCAGTGTGCCAGCAGGTCGTTGTGGAAGTCGAGGAGCTCGTCGCGGATGTCCTCGGGCACCGGGCACTCCTCCTCGTCCGCCCCCCCCTTGTACTGCAGCAGCATGTTGATCTGGGGGGGACACGGGGGGACACCGGGGGTCAGCGGGACCCGTCCCGCAGCCATCACCCCGCGTACGTACCCCACGCATGTCCCCACGTCCCCGTGACCCTACAGCCACATCCCCACACACGTCCCCGTGTCCCCATCCACGTCCCTGTTTCCCTGTGCGCGTCCTCGGCCCTGCGCCTGCGTCCCTGTGTCCCCACGCACGTCCCCGTGTCCCCACGCATGTCCCCGTGTCCCCGTGCACATCCCCGTTTCCCACACGGCCCTGTGCGTGTCCCCGCGGGTGTCCCCACGCACGTCCCCGTGTCCCCGTCCACGTCCCCGTTTCCCACACGGCCCTGTGCGTGTCCCCGCGGGTGTCCCCACGCACGTCCCCGTGTCCCCACGCACGTCCCCGTGTCCCCGTCCACGTCCCCGTTTCCCACACGTCCCTGTGCGTGTCCCCGCGGGTGTCCCCACGCACGTCCCCGTGTCCCCACGCACGTCCCCGTTTCCCACACGGCCCTGTGCGTGTCCCCGCGGGTGTCCCCACGCACGTCCCCGCTCCCCGTTGATGTCCCCATGCACGTCCCCGTGGGTGTCCTCATGCACGTCCCCACGTACGTCCCCGTGCGTGTCCCCGTGCACACCCCGGTTTCCCACGCACACCCCCACGCGCGTCCCCGCTCCCCGTGGCCGTCCCCATGGGCGTCCCCGCTCCGGTGGCCGTCCCCCACCTGCTCCTGGGGGGGCGAGCGGAACTCGCGGGTGCGCCGGGCGGTCTCGGCGGCCGACATGGTGAGCGCCCGCATCAGCTGGCCGTAGCGGCGGCGCTGGTCACGCTGCAGCCGCTCCACGTGCCGCTCCGAGAAGGCGACGATGGCCTCGACGCGGTGCTGCAGCTCCCGCTCGCAGAAGTACTGCAGCAGGTTGCACATCTGCGCCCGTGGCGTCAGCGAGGGGCACGGGGGGACACGGGTCCCCACGGGACCCCCAAGGGAGAGGGGACAAGGGGGGGCCCCCCGGGATGTTGTCACCCGCACGACAGGGAAGCCGGGAGCGGGGCTTGGGGGGGATCGGGGACGGCCCTGGGGGTCCCTGGGGACGGGAGCTGGGGACAGGGACAGCGGCTGCACCCAAGGAAGGGAACCCAGGGAGGGGACATGGGGACAGGCGCCCTGGGGAGGGGAGGGGAGACGGGGAGGGGACATGGGGACAGGCTCCCCGGGGGGGACACACGGGGACAGGCACCCCAGGGAGGGGACACGGACACCCGGGGCTGTGACACCCCCCCCCGGGGAGGGTCCCCTCACCTGCAGCTTGACCGACTCGGGCAGCTTCATCTGCAGCAGCCCTTCCTCCAACCCTTCCTCCTCCTCCTCCTCCTCCTCCATCTCCCCCGCCTCGATGGCCTTCCTCCGCGCCTCCTCTTCCTCCTCCTCCTCGCCATCGGCCGAGGGCTTCCGCCGGGGCTCCCCAAAGACCCTGGGCTCGATCATCCGGAGGACGCGGCGCACGTCCTCGTCCCCCAGCGCGCCCACGGCCAGCAGCGCCGACACCAGCTTCAGCACCGGCACCAGCTGGAACTCCACGCTGCCGCCCACCGGGTCCCGGGCGTGGGGTCCCCCCCCGGCCACCGCCTCCGCCAGCATCCGGATGGCCCGAGCCCCCAAAGCCCCCAAGGGGATGCTGGGACTGAGCGGCGCCCGCCCGCTGCCGGCCGCCAAGACGAAACAAGGTTCGGCGAAATGGGGCTGGGGTCGCAAACAGGCGCTGGGACCCACGCCGGGGGGCCCGGGCGCTCGCCCGCCGTCGGGGAAGAGGGTGATGCTCTTGGTGGCTTCGGTCATGGGGATGATGAACTCGGCGCTCATGGAGGCGCGGGCGCGCTGGGCGGCGTCGAGGTGCATGGCCAGCAGCAGGTCGTAGTAGCCGGCGCGCAGCGGCCCCGGCAGCTCGGGGCTCTCGATGGCGAAGAGGAGCTGGGCCTGGTCGACGTGGCTGCAGAGCGCGTGGGCCACCCGGTTGTTGCCCAGGGCGCAGACGGCGCAGTAGAGCTTCAGCGTGTGCCACTGGAACCGCAGCAGGTCCAGCTGCTCCGACAGCTCCATGATGTCGATGCACCTGGGGGGGGGACGCAGGGGTCGGCACGGGACCCCTGGGCCCCGCGGGGATGGGACCCGAGGGGACGCGACGCCAGGGTCCGCTGGGGACGGGACCCTGGGGTCCCCTGGGGATGGGGCACCCGCGTCTCCTGGGGATGGGACCCCTGCATCCACCGAGGATGGGACCTAAGGGGACACAATGCCTAGGTCTCCTGGGGATGGGACCACTGTGTCCCCCGAGGATGGCACCCGAGGGGACACGACACCAGGGTCTGCTGGGGATGGGACCTTGGGGTCCCCTGGGGATGGGGCACCCGCGTCTCCTGGGGATGGGACCCCTGCGTCCACCGAGGATGGGACCCAAGGGGACACGACACCTAGGTCTCCTGGGGATGGGACCCCTGGGGATGGGGCACCCACGTCTCCTGGGGATGGGACCCCTGGGTCCCCCAGGGATGGCACCCAAGGGGACGTGACACCAGGGTCTGCTGGGGATGGGACCCTGGGGTCCCCTGGGGATAGGGCACCCACGTCTCCTGGGGATGGGACCCAAGGGGACACGACACCTAGGTCTCCTGGGGATGGGAGCCCTGGGGATGGGGCACCCACATCTCCTGGGGATGGGACCCCTGCATCCCCCAGGGATGGCACCCAAGGGGACACGACACCAGGGTCTGCTGGGGATGGGAGCCCTGGGGATGGGGCACCCACGTCTCCTGGGGATGGGACCCGAGGGGACACGACACCAGGGTCTCCTGGGGATGGGACCTTGGGGTCCCCTGGGGATGGGGCACCCACGTCTCCTGGGGATGGGACCCGAGGGGACACGACACCTAGGTCTCCTGGGGATGGGGCACCCACGTCTCCTGGGGATGGGACCCCTGCGTCCACCGAGGATGGCACCCAAGGGGACACGACGCCTAGGTCTCCTGGGGATGGGACCCCTGGGGATGGGGCACCCACGTCTCCTGGGGATGGGACCCCTGGGTCCCTCAGGGATGGCACCCAAGGGGACACGACACCAGGGTCTGCTGGGGATGGGAGCCCTGGGGTCCCCTGGGGATGGGGGACCCACGTCTCCTGGGGATGGGACCCGATGGGACACGACACCAGGGTCTCCTGGGGATGGGACCTTGGGGTCCCCTGGGGATGGGGCACCCACGTCTCCTGGGGATGGGACCCGAGGGGACACGACACCAGGGTCTCCTGGGGACGGGACCACTGTGTCCCCTGAGGATGGCACCCGAGGGGACACGACACCAGGGTCTGCTGGGGATGGGACCCTGGGGTCCCCTGGGGATGGGGCACCCGCGTCTCCTGGGGATGGGACCCGAGGGAACACGACACCTAGGTCTCCTGGGGATGGGGCACCCACGTCTCCTGGGGATGGGACCCCTGCATCCCCCAGGGATGGGACCGAAGGGGACACGACGCCTAGGTCTCCTGGGGATGGCACCCCTGGGGACACAACACCAAGATCCCCTGGGGACGGGACCCCTGGGCGCCCAGGAGATGGGACACAACATCAGGGTCCCCTCAGGGCAGGACATAGGGGTGTCCCCTGGGGCTGGGACACATCAGGGTCCCTCGGAGCAGGACATGCGGGTCCTCTGGGACACGATGCCGGGGTCCCCTGGGGCAAGACGTCAGGGTCTCCTGGGGGAAGGACACCTCGGTCCCCTGGGCGGCAGGACACCAGGACGCCGGGTCCCCTGGGGCGGGGATGGGGACACCAGGGGCTCCCCGACCTGTTCTCCTCGGGGATGTGGAGGGCCATCATGACGAGGGGCTCGGTGCACTCCACCACCCAGCCCTGCCGCTCGCCCAGGCGGGTGGTCTCCACGGCCAGGAACTCGTTGGGCATGCGGCTCCAGGTGACGGGCGTCAGGAGCTGGATGGCCAACCGCGGCGGGCACTGCGGCTCCGGGTTCTTCCGCTCGCTGCTGAACATGGCGGCCGAGATGGGCATGATGTTCTGCGGGGACACGGGGGGTGTGACACGTCTGGGATGCCTGCCGCCCCCCCAGACACCCCCAGAGACCCCCAGGGGTCCAGGTTCTCCTTGGGCCATCCTAGGGACTCCAAGGACCCCCCACAGACCCCCACCAGCCCCAGGAGTCCAGGTTCCTCTTGGTCCGTCTTGTAGACCCCAAAACCCCCTCATACTCCCCCTCCACCCTCAAGGGTCCAGGTTCTCCTTGGGCCATCCCATGGACTCCAAGGACCCCCCACAGACCCCCACCAGCCCCAGGGGTTCAGGTTCTCCTTGGTCCATCCTATGGACTCCAAGGACCCCCCACAGACCCCCACCAGCCCCAGGGGTTCAGGTTCTCCTTGGGCCATCCTATGGACTCCAAGGACCCCCCACAGACCCCCACCAGCCCCAGGGGTCCAGGTTCCCCTTGGTCCATCCTATGGACTCCAAGGACCCCCCACAGACCCCCACCAGCCCCAGGGGTTCAGGTTCTCCTTGGGCCATCTTGTAGACCCCAAGACCGCCCCACAGATCCCCACAGGTCCAGGTTCTCCTTGGTCCATCCAACAGACCCCACAACCCTCCATAGCCCCCACCACCTCCCCAGTGGTCCTAGTTCCTCTTGGTCTACCCTACAGACCGACCCAAAGACCCCCAGCACCCCCAGGGGTCCAGCTTCCCCTCGGCCCACCCTGTAGACCCCCCTATCTCCCCATAGACCCCACTACCTCCCCCAAGGGCGACCTGGGGGGGGACCCAGGCGTCACCTTGAGCTTGCCCAACTCGAACTGGATGACGTTCTGGCTGGTGGGGAGGGCGAAGACAGCCGGGAAGAGCTTGGTGTTGGGTTCCACCTGCACGGACGAAGCCGCTGAGACCAGGGATGGAGCTGCCGAGCCCCCGGCACGGGGACGGGACCCCCCAGCCTTCATGGGGGGCCATGGGGGTGCAAGGGGGGTGGGGGGGGCCATCCCACCTGGAAGAAGGTGTTGATCTCCTTGCCATCGGCGGTGAAGGTCATGAGGCCGGTGGCCAGGTCCACCAGGCAGCCGATGACCAGGTCGGTGTGGCTGACCCGCGCCTGCTGCGTGGTGCTGGCAAACTCCCCCCCCCACACCATGTAGCAGTTGCTCCGCTTGATGCTGCGGGGGGGGAAAGGTGGGGTGCTGGGGGGGGCAACTTTCCCCATCGCCCCCCAAGGGACCCCCAGGTCCTGGACCCCTTCCCCGTCGCCCCCAAGGGACCCCCAGGTCCTGGACCCCTTCCCCGTCACCCCCCAAGGGACCCCCAGGTCCTGGACCCCTTCCCCATCGTCCCCAAGGGACCCCCAGGTCCTGGACCCCTTCCCCGTCGCCCCCAAGGGACCCCCAGGTCCTGGACCCCTTCCCCGTCACCCCCCAAGGGACCCCCAGGTCCTGGACCCCTTCCCCATCGCCCCCAAGGGACCCCCAGGTCCTGGACCCCTTCCCCGTCGCCCCCAAGGGACCCCCAGGTCCTGGACCCCTTCCCCATCGTCCCCAAGGGACCCCCAGGTCCTGGACCCCTTCCCCATCACCCTCCAAGGGACCCCCAGGTCCTGGACCCCTTCCCCATCGCCCCCCAAGGGACCCCCAGGTCCTGGACCCCTTCCCCGTCGCGCCCCAAGAGACCCCCAGGTTGTCACCCCCGTCCCCACCCTCCCTGAGGATCCCAGTTTGGGGATCCCAGTTGGGGGTCCTCTTCCTCGCTGTCCCCGATGCCCCCAGCCCCCCCCCGCCCCGCGGTACCTGTCGTGCACGTTGCCCTTGTCATCGCCCATGGTGACGGTGACGGTGCGGACGCGGGAGAGGTCGAAGGCGGGGTCGTGCTGGTGGAAGTCAGGGGTCACCCAGCCCACCCAGACGCTGGAGGGCTCCTGCCCCGCGAAGATCCGCACCGAGTAGTAGTACTGGGGGCAGAGAGGTCAGGGGGGCGCGGGGGCGGGAGGGGGACAGGGGACGGGACGGGGGACAAGGGACGGCGGAGAGGGATGCAGGGCTGGGGACAGGGCTGGGGACAGGGATGGGGACAGGGATGGGGACACAGGGTGGGGACAGGGATGCAGGGGTGGGGAATGGGATGGGGACACAGGGATGGGGACAGGGACCACAGGGATGGGGACAGGAATGGGGACACGGGGTGGGGACAGGGATGCAGGGGTGGGGAATGGGACGGGGACACAGGGATGGGGACAGGGACCACAGGGATGGGGGACAAGGGACGGCGGAGAGGGATGCAGGGGTGGGGACAGAGATGGGGACACAGGGGTGGGGACACGGGGTGGGGACAGGGATGCAGGGATGGGGACAGGGATGGGGACACGGGGTGGGGACAGGGATGCAGGGGTGGGGAATGGGATGGGGACGGGGACACAGGGATGGGGACAGGGACCACAGGGATGGGGACAGGGACCACAGGGATGGGGGACAAGGGATGGCGGAGAGGGATGCAGGGGTGGGGACAGGGATGGGGACACGGGGTGGGGACAGGGATGGGGACAGGGATAGGGGACAAGGATGGAGGGACAGGGGACAGGATAGGGACAGGGACAGTGGGCAGGGATGGGAGACAGGGACGGGGACAGGGATGCAAGGATGGGGACCACGGCGATGGGGACAAAGATGTCAGGATGGTGACAGGGATGCAGGGATGGGGGACAGGGATGGGGACAGGGACCACAGGGTTGGGGACAGGGATGCAGGGATGGGGACAAGGACACAAGGATGGGGACAGGGACGCAGGGACGGGGACAGGGACACAAGGACGATGGACAGGGATGGGAGACGGGGACGGGGACAGGGATGCAAGGATGGGGACCACGGGGATGGGGACCACGGGGCATGGACGGGATGGGGTGCACCCCGGCACCCGGGGGTGCTGGGGTGGGGGTCAGGGTGCCAAAACGAGGGAGGGGGACAGCGGGGTGGGGGTTTCGGGCCCCCCCCACCTACCGTGGTGGTGTTCATGATGACCTCGGGGTCATCGCGCTCGTCGGGGACCACGTCCTCCTCGAGGCGGGGGACGGTGGGCACGGCGGGGGGGGGCGGGAAGGGCGTCTTCCTGGCCTTGAACAGGAACCTGGGGGGCACGGGGGGGTGAGGGGGGCACCGGCCCCACACACCCCACAGCCATGCCCCCCCCGGACCTGCTCACCCCGTAGCCGTGCCCCCCCAGGGCCCCGCCATGGGGCAGTGCCCCCGTCCCCGCTCACCCCCTCCGGGTCTTGCCCTTCTCGGTGGTCGCATCCTTCTCGTTCTCGGCACGGGGCTGGTCCCGGGGGGCTGGGGTGGCGGGACCCCCCCCGGGCCCCTTCTCGCCCTCGCCCTCGCCCTCGGGGTGCCGGGGCGCGGCCGAGCGACGCAGGCGCTCGAATTCGGAGAGGGGCTCGAGGCCGGCGTCTTCGGGGGGCTCGGGGGGGGCCTGGGGCAGGGGGGTGGCCCCGGGGGTGCAGCGGAAGCGGGGGTGGAACTGGACGGGGAGGCTGAGGCGGAGGAAGAGGAGCTCGGGCGGCGCGGCCGGGGAGCCGGGGGCTCGGCGGGCCAGCCGCAGGCACGGCGGCGTCTCCACCGTCCCGTCCATCCGCGTCACCTGCGGGACCCCCGGGGAGGCGTCACGGCGGGGACGGCTGTGCCCGGGGACCCCACGGCTACGGGCGTCCTCCCGGGGCGGGGACCCACCGGGACTGGGGACCCCATGGGGATTGGGGACCCCTCGGGGACGGGCAGCGCCCCATTGCGGGGACCCTCGGGGATTGGGGACCCCTCGGGGACGGGCAGCACCCCGTCACGGGGACCTTCAGGTACTGGGGACCCCCACAATGAAATGCATCACTAACTTGGGGACCCCCAGGGATCGGGACCCCTTACCCCCTGGCACCCTGCAGGGATGTGCAGCACCCAGCCCTGGGGACCCTTTGGAACCGGGGACCCCCCGCATCTGGGGACCCCCGGCACCGTGCATCACCCAGCCCCAGGGACCTTTGGGACCCCCCCCACATCTGGGGACCCCACAGCATCATGCAGCACCCAGCCCTGGGGACCCAGGACCCCCTGCACCCAGGGACCCCCCGGCACCGTGCATCATCCAGCCCTGGGGACCCTCGGGGACCAGGGACCCCCTGGATCCAGGGACCCCCCGCACCCAGGGACCACCCCCTGCCCAGCCCTGGGCACCCTCGGGGACCCCCCCCCAATCTTGGGACCCCCGGCACCGTGCATCACCCAGCCCTGGGGACCCTCACGGACCCAGGACCCCCTGCACCCAGGGACCCCCCACACCCAGGGACCACGCCCTGGGGACCCTCGGGGACGCCCCCCACCCCCGATCTTGGGACCCCCTGGCACCGTGCATCACCCAGCCCTGGGGACCCTCGCGGACCCGGGATCCCCCGCACCCAGGGACCATGCCCTGGGGACCCTCGGGGACACCCACCCCGATCTTGGGACCCCCGGCACCGTGCATCACCCAGCCCTGGGGACCCTTGGGGACCTGGGACCCCCCACCCAGGGACCATGCCCTGGGGACCCTCGGGGACACCCACCCCCGATCTTGGGACCCCCTGGCACCGTGCATCACCCAGCCCTGGGGACCCTCGCGGACCCGGGACCCCCAGATCCAGGGACCCCCGGCACCGTGCATCACCCAGCCCTGGGGACCCTCATGGACCCGGAACCCCCGCACCCAGGGACCCCCCACACCCAGGGACCACGCCCTGGGGACCCTCGGGGACGCCCCCCCGATCTTGGGACCCCTGGCACTGTGCATCACCCAGCCCTGGGGACCCTTGGGGACCTGGGACCCCCGCACACAGGGACCATGCCCTGGGGGCCCTGGGGACCCTCGGGGACCCGGGACCCCCAGATCCAGGGACCCCCGGCACCGTGCATCACCCAGCCCTGGGGACCCTCGCGGACCCGGGATCCCCCGCACCCAGGGACCATGCTCTGGGGACCCTCGGGGACACCCACCCCCGATCTTGGGACGCCCCAGCACCGTGCATCACCCAGCCCTGGGGACCCTCGCGGACCCGGGACCCCCAGATCCAGGGACCCCCGGCACCGTGCATCACCCAGCCCTGGGAACCCTCATGGACCCGGGACCCCCGCACCCAGGGACCCCCCACACCCAGGGACCACGCCCTGGGGACCCTCGGGGACGCCCCCCACCCCCGATCTTGGGACCCGCTGGCACCGTGCATCACCCAGCCCTGGGGACCCTCGCGGACCCGGGATCCCCCGCACCCAGGGACCATGCCCTGGGGACCCTCGGGGACACCCACCCCCGATCTTGGGACCCCTGGCACCGTGCATCACCCAGCCCTGGGGACCCTCGCGGACCCGGGACCCCCCAGATCCAGGGACCCCCGGCACCGGGCCTCACCCAGCCCTGGGGACCCTCATGGACCCGGGACCCCCGCACCCAGGGACCCCCACACCCAGGGACCACGCCCTGGGGACCCTCGGGGACGCCCCCCCCGATCTTGGGACCCCCTGGCACTGTGCATCACCCAGCCCTGGGGACCCTTGGGGACCTGGGACCCCCCACACCCAGGGACCATGCCCTGGGGACCCTCGGGGACACCCACCCCCGATCTTGGGACCCCCAGCACCGTGCATCACCCAGCCCTGGGGACCCTCGCGGACCCGGGACCCCCAGATCCAGGGACCCCGGCACCGTGCATCACCCAGCCCTGGGGACCCTCATGGACCCGGGACCCCCTGCACCCAGGGACCACGCCCTGGGGACCCTCGGGGACACCCACCCCGATCTTGGGACCCCCAGCACCGTGCATCACCCAGCCCTGGGGACCCTCGCGGACCCGGGATCCCCAGATCCAGGGACCCCCGGCACCGTGCATCACCCAGCCCTGGGGACCCTCACGGACCCAGGACCCCTGCACCCAGGGACCCCCCACACCCAGGGACCACGCCCTGGGGACCCTCGGGGACGCCCCCCACCCCCGATCTTGGGACCCCCCGGCACCGTGCATCACCCAGCCCTGGGGACCCTTGGGGACCTGGGACCCCCCACACCCAGGGACCATGCCCTGGGGACCCTCGGGGACACCCACCCCCGATCTTGGGACCCCCTGGCACCGTGCATCACCCAGCCCTGGGGACCCTCGCGGACCCGGGACCCCCAGATCCAGGGACCCCCGGCACCGTGCATCACCCAGCCCTGGGGACCCTCATGGACCCGGGACCCCCGCACCCAGGGACCCCCCACACCCAGGGACCACGCCCTGGGGACCCTCGGGGACACCCACCCCCGATCTTGGGACCCCCGGCACCGCGCATCACCCAGCCCCGGGGCCCCCCCTGCCCCCCCGCGGGACCTCCCCCCGCCAGCGCCCCCTCCCCACGCCCTGACCTCCAGCTGGGGGTGGTCGGGGGGCACCGGGACGAACTGGGGGAGGCTCTTGCTGAACCAGAGGGTGATGGGGCGCTTCATGTTGACGGCGAAGGGCTCGTAGCCCTCCTGCAGCCCGCAGATGCTGAAGAACCGCAGGCTGCCCACCTCCTGCCCCAGGTTCAGCCGCCCCTCCTGCTCCAGCCCCAGGCTGCACACCGGCACGAAGCCTGCGGCGGGGCGGGGGGTCAGCGGGGGGGCCGACCCCCCCCCCAAAAAAAACCCCAACCCCTTCGCCGGACCCCCCGCGCCGCGCCTCACCCTCGCCCACGTCGAAGTCCTTGAAGGCCAGCTCGGAGCCGGCGTCGCTGATGAGGACCTCGCCGTTGAGGGTGAAGGTGATGTGGCTCTCGGTCAGGTCGATCATGCAGCCCACCACGTCCCCCGCCTGCCAGGTCCGGCCGAAGGGCTCGCTGCCCACGTGCCAGCGCTGCGCCTGGGGGGACCGGGGGCGTCAGGGGACCGGGGCGATGGGGACGGATGGGGACCAGGGGGAGCTGGGGCGATGGGGACGGATGGGGACTCAGGGGATGGGGGTGATGGGGACAGATGGGGACCAGGGGGACTGGGGGGCAATGGGGACAGATGGGGACTCAGGGGATGGGGGCGATGGGGACAGATGGGGACAAAGGGGGAGCTGGGGCGATGGGGACAGATGGGGACAAAGGGGGACCGGGGCGATGGGGACAGTTGGGGACCAGGGGGACCAGGGTTGATGGGGACAGATGGGGACAAAGGGGGACCGGGGCTGATGGGGACAGTTGGGGACCAGGGGACCGGGGCGATGGGGACGGATGGGGACAAAGGGGGAGCTGGGGAGATGGGGACAGATGGGGACAAAGGGGGACCGGGGCAATGGGGACAGATGGGGACCCAGGGGGACCTGGGGCGATGGGGACAGTTGGGGACCAGGGGACCAGGGCTGATGGGGACAGTTGGGGACCAGGGGGACCGGGGCGATGGGGACGGATGGGGACAAAGGGGGGAGCTGGGGAGATGGGGACAGATGGGGACAAAGGGGGACCGGGGTGATGGGGACAGATGGGGACAAAGGGGGAGCTGGGGAGATGGGGACAGATGGGGACAAAGGGGGACCGGGGCGATGGGGACAGTTGGGGACCAGGGGGACCAGGGTTGATGGGGACAGATGGGGACAAAGGGGGACCGGGGCTGATGGGGACAGTTGGGGACCAGGGGACCGGGGCGATGGGGACGGATGGGGACAAAGGGGGAGCTGGGGAGATGGGGACAGATGGGGACAAAGGGGGACCGGGGCAATGGGGACAGATGGGGACCCAGGGGGACCTGGGGCGATGGGGACAGTTGGGGACCAGGGGGACCAGGGTTGATGGGGACAGTTGGGGACCAGGGGGACCGGGGCGATGGGGACGGATGGGGACAAAGGGGGACCGGGGGCGATGGGGACAGATGGGGACAAAGGGGGGAGCTGGGGACAGATGGGGACAAAGGGGGACCGGGGTGATGGGGACAGATGGGGACAAAGGGGGACCGGGGCGATGGGGACAGTTGGGGACCCAGGGGGACCAGGGTTGATGGGGACAAAGGGGGACCGGGGCGATGGGGACACAGGGGGACCAGGGGCGATGGGGACAGATGGGGACCCAGGGGGACCGGGGGCACTGGTGGCATTTGGGGCACCTGGGGGACCTGGGGCGATGGGGACCCAGGGGGACCAGGGCCACTGGGGGTCCAGGGACGTTGTGCACGGGTCGCGTTTGGGGACAAGGGGGACCAGGGGCAATGGGGGACCTGGGGGGCTACAGGGGTCCCGGGGGGTCCCCAGGGGGCTATGGGGGTCCTGGGGGCTGTGGAGGTCCCGGGGGTCCCCAGGGGGCTATGGGGGTCCCGGGGGCCGGGGGTCCCGGGGGGTCCTGGGGGTCCCCAGGGGGCTATGGGGGTCCTGGGGGGCTGTGGAGGTCCCAGGGGGCCGGGGGGGTCCCGGGGGTCCCCAGGGGGCTATGGGGTCCCGGGGGCCGGGGGGTCCCGGGGGTCCTGGGGGTCCCCAGGGGGCTATGGGGGTCCTGGGGGCTGTGGAGGTCCTGGGGGTCCCCAGGGGGCTATGGGGGTCCCGGGGGCCGGGGGGTCCCGGGGGGTCCTGGGGGTCCCCAGGGGGCTATGGGGGTCCTGGGGGCTGTGGAGGTCCCAGGGGGCCGGGGGGTCCCGGGGGGTCCCCAGGGGGCTATGGGGTCCCGGGGGGCCGGGGGGGTCCTGGGGGGGCCCCCAGGGGGGCTGTGGGGGTCCCAGGGGGCCGAGGGGGTCCCGGGGGGCCGGGGGTCTCACCCGGTGCCCGTTGAAGACGTAGGCGAGGTCGTCGGCGCCCAGCTCGGTGTCGGGGCGCAGGTGGGGGCGCGCCCAGCCCACCCGCATCTCCCCGGTGGTGACGGCCTCGAACTCGAAGTACCACTTGCCGGCCCGCACCGCGTAGCCCCGCTCCGCCCGGAAGATGCGCGACTTGTCCCCCCGGCCCCGCGGCACCCCCTGGGCGGCTGGGGGGCGCGGGGCGTCAGCACCCCGCACCCGCTGCCGGGCTGGCACCCCTCCCGGCACCCCGCGCCCCCAAGGGCACCCTGCACCCCCAAACGGCACCCTGCACCCTCCCCCTGCACCCCCAAACGGCACCCTGCACCCTCCCCGCGCCCCCAAGGGCACCCTGCACCCCCAAACGGCACCCTGCACCCTCCCCTGCACCCCCAAGGGCACCCTGCACCCTCCCCGTGCCCCCAAACGGCACCCTGCACCCTCCCCATGCCCCCCAAGGGCACCCTGCACCCCCAAACGGCACCCTGCACCCTCCCTGCACCCCTAATGGCCCCCTATTCACCCCCCCGAAGGGCCCCCCACCCCCCAACAGCCCTCCGCCCCCCAATGGCCCCCTGCCCACCCCCCGAAGGGCCCCCGCCCCCTGCCAGCCCCTGCACCCCCAATGGCCCCCTACCCATCCCCCGATGGGCCCCCGCCCCCAACAGCCCCCGCCCCCAATGGCCCCTGCCCGCCCCCCGAAGGGCCCCCTGCCCCCTTGAAGGGCCCCTGCACCCCCAATGGCCCCCTGCCCATCCCCCCAAAGGGCCCCCTGCCCCCCAATGGCCCCCTGCCCATCCCCCGAAGAGTCCCCCAACAGCCCCTGCACCCCTAATGGCCCCCTGCGCGTCCCCTGAAGGGCCCCCTGCCCCCCAGAAAGCCCCCACCTCCCCAAAGGGCCCCTGTACCCCTAATGGCACCCTGCCCCCCGAAGGGCCCCCTGCCCCCCAGTGGCCCCCTGCCCATCCCCACGATGGGCCCCCGCCCCCAACAGCCCCCCGCCCCCAGTGGCCCCCTGCCCATCCCCACGATGGGCCCCCACCCCCAACAGCCCCCTGCCCATCCCCACGATGGGCCCCCCGCCCCAACAGCCCCCACCCCCCAATGGCCCCTGCCCATCCCCCGAAGGGCCCCCCGCCCCCGAAGGGTCCCCCTGCCCCCAATGGCCCCCTGCCCATCCCCCGAAGGGCCCCCTGCCCCCAACAGCCCCCACCCCCCAATGGCCCCCTGCCCACCCCCGAAGGGCCCCCTGCCCCCAACAGCCCCCACCCCCAATGGCCCCCTGCCCATCCCCCGAAGGGTCCCCGCCCCCAACAGCCCCCGCCCCCGAAGGGCCCCGCCAGCCCCCCGCCCCACGCACGGCTCTCCTGGTCGGGGGGCTCGATGTTGTAGCCGTAGCCCAGCAGCGTGCGCACGGCCTGGCACAGGCTGTCCCGGTTCGTCTGCTTGGTGCGCTCGTCCAGCAGGTGGTAGGGCACCAGCCGCGGGTTCCGCTTGTTCTTGATGTCCTGCGGACGGCGGCCCGGGGACGCCGGCACCGTGGGCACGGGGACGTCGCCGGGGCGAGGGGGCACGGGGGCAGCGCGGCCGGGGCGCGGGGGCATCAGCGTGGGCGTGGGGGCATGGGGACAGCACCACCGCGGGCGGGGGGGCATCACCGTGGCCGTGGGGACATCAACGTGGCCATGGGGACATGGGGACAGCACCACCGTGGGCGTGGGGACATGGGGACAGCACCACCGTGGGCGTGGGGACATCACCGTGGGCGTGGGGGCATCACCGTGGGCGTGAGGGCATCACCGTGGGCGTGGGGACATGGGGACAGCACCACCGTGGGCGTGGGGACATGGGGACAGCACCACCATGGGCATGGGGACATCAGCGTGGGCGTGGGGACATCACCGTGGGTGTGGGGGCATCAGTGTGGGCGTGGGGGCATGGGGACAGCACCACCGTGGGCGTGGGGGCATCACCGTGGGCGTGGGGACATGGGGACAGCACCACCGTGGGCGTGGGGGCATCACCATGGGCGTGGGGACACCACCATGGGCGTGGGGACATGGGGACAGCACCACCGTGGGCGTGGGGGCATCACCGTGGGCGTGAGGGCATCACCGTGGGCGTGGGGACATGGGGACAGCACCACCATGGGCGTGGGGGCATCACCGTGGGCGTGGGGACGTGGGGACAGCACCACCATGGGCATGGGAACATCAACATGGGCATGGGGACATCAGCATGGGCATGGGGACATGAGGACAGCACCACCGTGGGCGTGGGGGCATCACCGTGGGCGTGGGGACATCAACGTGGGCGTGGGGACATGGGGACAGCACCACCGTGGGCGTGGGGGCATCACCGTGGGTGTGGGGACATCAACATGGGCGTGGGGACATCAACGTGGCCATGGGGACATCAACGTGGCCATGGGGACATGGGGATAGCACCACCGTGGGCATGGGGACATCAACGTGGGCGTGGGGGCATCACCGTGGGTGTGGGGGCATGGGGACAGCACCACCATGGGCATGGGGACATCAACACGGGCATGGGGACATTGCTGTGGGCATGGGGCCACCACCACCATGAGCATGGGGACACCACCATGGGCATGGGGACACCACTGCCATGGGCTTGGGACACCACCATGGGCGTGGGGACACCACCATGGGCGTGGGGACACCACCATGGGCGTGGGGATATCACTGTGGGCGTGGGGACATGGGGACAGCACCACTGTGGGCATGGGGACATCACCATGGGCATGGGGACTCTGCCGTGGGTGTGGGGACATGGGGACAGCACCACCATGGGTGTGGGGACATCACCATGGGCATGGGGACTCTGCCATGGGTGTGGGGACATGGGGACACCACCACCATGGGTGTGGGGACACCACCATGGGCGTGGGGACACCACCGTGGGCGTGGGGACACCACCGTGGGCGTGGGGACATGGGGACAGCACCACCGTGGGTGTGGGGACATCACCATGGGCATGGGGACTCTGCCATGGGTGTGGGGACATGGGGACAGCACCACCATGGGCGTGGGGACATCACCATGGGCATGGGGACTCTGCCGTGGGTGTGGGGACATGGGGACAGCACCACCATGGGTGTGGGGACATCACCATGGGTGTGGGGACATGGGGACACCATCACCATGGGCATGGGGACATCACCATGGGCGTGGGGACACCACCACGGGCATGAGGACACCACCACGGGCATGGGGACACCACTGCCATGGGCTTGGGGACACCACCATGGGCACGGTGGCCACGGGAACACCACCTCCGGGATCACGGCGACAAGGGGCCACCCCCAGCCCTGACCACGGGGACCAGGGGACGCCCAGCACCCGCGGCCGCGGGACCCCGAGGAACCGCGGCCGTAAGCGAGCGCGGCACGCGGGGGGCACGCGGGGGGCACGCGGGGGGGACGCGGGGCCCGCACCTGCAGGGTGCTGTAGGTCCAGCCCTGCTGGACGCGGTCGCGGGCCCACACGTTGTGCCCGTTCTCGGCCAGGCGGTCGACCAGCGTCAGCTGCGCCGGCGTCAGCTTCACGTGGGCCAGGTCCAGCGGCGCCGGCTTGTACCCGCTGGCCATGGCGTAGCTGCGCCCCGCGGGGGAGAGCGTGGGGACGCTGGCGGGACGCTGGCCGCCCGCCGGGAGCCCGCTGGGAGCCCGCTGGGAGCCAACTGGGAGCCCGCTGGGAGCCCGCTGGGAGCCAACTGGGAGCCAACTGGGAGCCCTAAACTGGGAACCCGCTGGGAGCCCACTGGGAGCCCTAAACTGGGAGCCAACTGGGAGCCCAAACTGGGAACCCACTGGGAGCCCACTGGGAGCCCTAAACTGGGAGCCAACTGGGAGCCCTAAACTGGGAACCCACTGGGAGCCCTAAACTGGGAACCAACTGGGAGCCCTAAACTGGGAACCCGCTGGGAGCCCACTGGGAGCCCTAAACTGGGAACCAACTGGGAGCCCACTGGGAGCCCTACTGGGAACCTGCTGGGAGCCCTAAACTGGGAACCAACTGGGAGCCCTAAACTGGGAACCCGCTGGGAGCCCTAAACTGGGAACCCGCTGGGAGCCCTAAACTGGGAACCAACTGGGAGCCCTAAACTGGGAACCCGCTGGGAGCCCTAAACTGGGAACCAACTGGGAGCCCTAAACTGGGAACCCGCTGGGAGCCCACTGGGAGCCCTAAACTGGGAACCAACTGGGAGCCCTAAACTGGGAACCCACTGGGAGCCCACTGGGAGCCCACTGGGAGCCCTAAACTGGGAGCCAACTGGGAGCCCTAAACTGGGAACCCGCTGGGAGCCCTAAACTGGGAACCAACTGGGAGCCCTAAACTGGGAACCTGCTGGGAGCCCACTGGGAGCCCTAAACTGGGAACCAACTGGGAGCCCAAACTGGGAACGCACTGGGAGCCCCAAACTGGGAACCCACTGGGACCCCAAACTGGGATCCCCCCTCTGGAGAGCCCAAACTGGGACCCCTAAATTGGGATCCCCAAACTGGGACCCCTAAACTGGGACCCTCACTGGGACCCCCAACTGGGACCCCCCTCCAGAGAGCCCAAACTGGGACCCCCAAACTGGGACTCCCCTCCAGACACCCCCAAACTGGGACCCCTAAATTGGGACCCCCAAGCTGGGACCGCCCCCTCCAGACACCCCCAAACTGGGACCCCTAAACTGGGACCCCCCAGCTGGGACCCCCGTCCAGACACCCCCAAACTGGGACTCCCTCCAGACACCCCCAAACTGGGACCCCCAAACTGGGACTCCTCTGGACACCCCCAAACTGGGACCCCTAAACTGGGACCCCCCAGCTGGGACCCCCGTCCAGACACCCCCAAACTGGGACCCCCAAACTGGGACTCCCCTCTGGACACCCCCAAACTGGGACCCCTAAATTGGGACCCCAAGCTGGGACCGCCCTCCAGACACCCCCAAACTGGGACCCCAAAGCCCCCAACCCAGCAACCCCCTGCCAAAGACCCCCAAACCAGTAACACCCCTCTCCCCAAACCGGGACCCCCACCCGCCCCCTCGGGGGTCCCCCCCCACCCCCAAGTGCCCCCCAAGTCCCCCCCCCTCACCTTTGGGGAGTTTGACCTTTTTGAGGTTCTCCTCGGCCTTCTCGTCCGCCATCCCCACGTGGCAGCCCAGCGCCAGCAGGGTCCTGGGGGCAGCGGTGAGGGGCGCCCCAAAACCCAGCCCCGCCGGGGGCACCCCAAAACCCAGCCCCGCCTGATCGGGGGGCACACCACGGGGGGGACCCCAAACCCAGCCCAGCCTGATCGGGGGGCACACCACGGGGGGGACCCCAAAACCCAGCCCAGACTGATCGGGGGGCACAGCACGGGGGACCCCAAAACCCAGCCCAGCCCGGCCGGGGGCACCCCAAAACCCAGCCCCGCCTGATCGGGGGGGGCACAGCACAGGGGGCGCCCCAAAACCCAGCCCAGCCTGGATCGGGGGCACAGCACAGGGGGACCCCAAAACCCAGCCCAGACTGATCGGGGGGGGCACAGCACGGGGGGCGCCCCAAAACCCAGCCCAGCCTGGCCGGGGCACCCCAAAACCCAGCCCCGCCTGATCGGGGGGGGCACAGCACGGGGGGCGCCCCAAAACCCAGCCCAGACTGATCGGGGGGCCCAGCATGGGGGGGACCCCAAAACCCAGCCCAGCCCGGCCGGGGCACCCCAAAACCCAGCCCAGCCTGATCGGGGGGCCCAGCACGGGGGGCACCCCAAACCCCAGCCCAGCCTGATCGGGGGGGGCCCAGCACGGGGGGCGCCCCAAAACCCAGCCCCGCCTGATCGGGGGGGGCACAGCACGGGGGGACCCCAAAACCCAGCCCAGCCTGGATCGGGGGGCACAGCACGGGGGACCCCAAAACTCAGCCCAGACTGATGGGGGAGGCACAGCATGGGGAGGGGGACCCCAAAACCCACCCCCCAACCCTAGCCCAGTTTGGGGGACGGACATGGTGGGGGACACCCCCAAACCCACCCCCAGCCCCAGCCCCCCTGTTGGGTCCCCAGCCCCCCAGCCCCCCGTGCCCCCCACCTCCCCGCAGCCCCCCTCCCTGCAGCCCCCGTGCCCCCACCTCCCCGCAGCCCCCCAGCCTCCTGCTCCCCCACATTCCCCAGCCCCCAGCCCCCGTGCCCCCCCATCCCCACAGCCCCCCTCCCTGCAGTCCCCAGCCCCCGTGCCCCCCACCTCCCCGCAGCCCCCCAGCCCCCGTGCCCCCACCCTCCCGCAGCCCCCCATCCCCGCAGCCCCCAGCCCCCGTGCCCCCACCTCCCTGCAGCCCCCCTCCCTGCAGCCCCCAGCCCCCGCAGCCCCCACCTCCCCGCAGCCCCCCAGCCCCCGTGCCCCCACCTCCCCGCAGCCCCCTCCCTGCAGCCCCCAGCCCCCCGCAGCCCCCCTTCCTGGAGCCCCCCAGCCCCCGTGCCCCCCACCTCCCTGCAGCCCCCCTCCCTGCAGCCCCCCAGCCCCCGCAGCCCCCTCCCTGCAGCCCCCAGCCCCCAGCCCCCTGCCCCCGCACCCCGGCCCCCTCACTTGAGGGTCTCCCCGGCCATCTGCAGGCCAGCTGCGCTCGGGCTCGGGCAGGCGGCCGAAGGCCACCAGGCAGGGTGCAGCCGCCGGCTGTCGTCCCGGATCTGGGGGCCGCGTCAGCCCCCGGGGTGCCCACCCCACAGGGATGGGGGGCACAGCACCCCGGGGGACTGGGGGCTCGGGGGCACTGCACCCCGGGGGACTGGGGGCTCGGGGGGGGCACTGCAGCCCGGGGGATTGGGGGCTCGGGGGGGGCACTGCACCCCGGGGGATTGGGGGTCCCACTGCACCCGGGGGATTGGGGGCTTGGGGGGGGGCACAGCACCCGGGGGACTGGGGGGCTCAGGGGGCTTCACTGCACCCCGGGGGACTGGGGTCCCACTGCACCCCGGGGGATTGGGGGGCTCGGGGGGCACTGCACCCCGGGGGACTGGGGGCTCGGGGGGGCACTGCACCCCGGGGGATTGGGGGTCCCACTGCACCCGGGGGACTGGGGGTCCCACCGCACCCCGGGGCCCCCGACTCACGGGCCCGTAGGCCCAGCCCTGCTCGATGCGGGTCAGGGCCCACAGCTCGTGGATGTTCTCCGCCAGCTTCTCCCGGATGCGCGCCAGGTGGGGGGCAGCACGATCTGGGGGGCCACGGGCGGGGGTGGGCACAGCCCCGGGGGACCCCGAAACCGGCACCCCAGCCCCCCAGCTCCAGCACCCCGAACTCCCGGCCGGGCACCCCGGCCCCCTCCATCTCCCCGCACCCCAAACCCACCCAAGCCCCCCCGAGCCCCATCCCAGCACCCCCAAACCCCCCATCTAAGCCCCCCCGTGCCCCCAGCACCCAAATGCCCACCCTAGCACCCTCAACCCCCAATCCAAGCCCCCAAACCCCCCAAGCCCCCCAAATCCCCCATCCAAGCCCCACAACACCCAAACCCCCACCCAAGCCCCCAAACCCCACTCAAGCTCCCCAGGCCCCCCAACTCCCCCCGAGCCCCCAAACCCCCCAATCCCCCATCCAAGCCCCCAGCACCCCAAACCCCCACCCAAGCTCCCCCAAAACCTCCACCCAAGCCCCCCCAACTCCCCCCAAACCCCCATCCAAGCCTGAGCACCCCAAACCCCACCTAAGCTCCCCCGACCCCCCCAAGCCTCCCCAGAGCCGCCAAACTCCCCCCAGCCCCCCAAACCCCCATCCAAGCCCCTCAGCACCCCAAACCCCCACCCAAGCCCCCAAAACCTCCGCCCAAGCCCCCAAGCCCCCCACCCAAGCCCCCCAAACCCCCAGCCCCCCAAAGCCCCCATCCAAGCCCCTCAGCACCCCAAACCCCCACCCAAGCCCCCCAAGCCCCCCACCCAAGCCCCCCAAACCCCCAGCCCCCCAAACCCCCATCCAAGCCCCTCAGCACCCCAAACCCCACCCAAGCCCCCCAAAACCTCCGCCCAAGCTCCCCAAGCCCCCCACCCAAGCCCCCCCCAAACCCCCAGCCCCCCAAACCCCCATCCAAGCCCCTCAGCACCCCAAACCCCCACCCAAGCCCCCCAAAACCTCCACCCAAGCTCCCCAAGCCCCCCACCCAAGCCCCCCAAACCCCCCAGCCCCCCAAACCCCCATCCAAGCTCCCTCAGCACCCCAAACCCCACCCAAGCCCCCAAAACCTCCGCCCAAGCCCCCAAGCCCCCACCCAAGCCCCCCAAACCCCCAGCCCCCAAACCCCCATCCAAGCCCCTCAGCACCCCAAACCCCCACCCAAGCCCCCCAAAACCTCCACCCAAGCCCCCAAGCCCCCCACCCAAGCCCCCCAAACCCCCAGCCCCCCAAACCCCCCATCCAAGCTCCTCAGCACCCCAAACCCCCACCCAAGCCCCCAAAACCTCCACCCAAGCCCCCAAGCCCCCCACCCAAGCCCCCCAAACCCCCAGCCCCCCAAATCCCCCATCCAAGCTCCTCAGCACCCCAAACCCCCACCCAAGCCCCCAAAACCTCCGCCCAAGCCCCCAAGCCCCCACCCAAGCCCCCCAAACCCCCAGCCCCCCAAACCCCCCATCCAAGCCCCTCAGCACCCCAAACCCCACCCAAGCCCCCAAAACCCCCACCCAAGCCCCCCAAACCCCCATCCAAGCCCCTCAGCACCCAAACCCCACCCAAGCCCCCAAAACCTCCGCCCAAGCCCCCCAAACCCCCTGCTCCCCCCCCCCCCCACCTGGAGGGTGTCGACGGGGCAGGGGGTGAAGGCGGTGTGGGGCAGGGCCTGGGTGGGCCCCAGGAGGCTGCGGGTGCCGGGGGGCCCCTCGCCCCGATACGCCTTGATGGGCTCCAGGCGCAGGCGCTCGCGGGGCAGCAGGGCCTGGGCGCAGGGCGAGTACCCGGGGGGGGGGCAGGGACCGGAACTCCCCGTGGCGGCCCCCCAGCAGGAACCGCAGCCTGGGGGCACGGGGGCGGTGGGCGACCCGCCGGCACCCCCGGACCCGCGGCGGCCCCGCGGCAGCCCCACGGCATAGGAATGGCAGCCCCACAGCCCCACAGCCCCCCAGCACCCCCTCAGCATCCCCATGGCACCCCCCCGACATCCCCATGGCATCCCCATGGCACCCCCGGCACCCCCCAGCCCCACAGAACCCCCAGCATCCCCATGGCACCCCTGGCACCCCCGGCATCCCCCAGCCCCACAGCACCCCCAGCATCCCCATGGCATCCCCACGGCAGACCCATGGCATAGGAATGGCATCCCCATGGCACCCCCCAGCCCCCCAGCATCCCCATGGCATCCCCATGGCACCCCCAGCCCCACAGCACCCCCAGCATCCCCATGGCATCCCCACGGCAGACCCATGGCATAGGAATGGCATCCCCATGGCACCCCCCAGCCCCACAGCACCCCCAGCAACCCCACACCATCCCCACGGCAGCCCCATGGCACCCCAGCCCCCCAGCATCCCCATGGTATCCCCATGGCACCCCCCAGCCCCACAGCACCCCCAGCAACCCCACACCATCCCCACGGCAGCCCCATGGCATCCCCCAGCACCCCCCAAGTCCCCCAGCATCCCCCACCTCACAGCAGCCCCCAGCAGCCCCCAGCACCTCCATGGCACCCCCAAGCCCCCAGCATCCCTCCAGCACCCCACAGAAACCCCCCAAGCCCCCCAGCAGACCCCCAGCACCCCCCCACATCCCCTAGCACCTCCCCAGCCCCCAGCACCCCCCAGCTCACAGCACCCCCATAGGACCCCCAAGCCCCCACCACCTCCCCAGCAGCCCCCAGCACCCCCATGGCATCCCCCAAGACCCCCAGCACCCCAACCCCCCCAGCACCCCCAACCCCCCAGCACCCCCCAGCACCCCCCAGCACCCCCCAGCCCCCCCAGCAAGCAGCGTACCGCAGACCCCCGGGGACCCTCCTCACCCCCCTGCCCCGTCCCCCCAGAACGGGGGGGGACACACGACCCGCCCCCTGCGCCCCCGCGCCCCCCCAGCCTCACCTGACGCCGGCGGAGAAGCTGGCGACGGGGGAGAAGAGGGTGTCGAGGTTGAAGCCCTCCAGGACCCCCTGGACGGGGCAGCCGTTGATGCGGAAGGAGGCGCTGGGGACCCCCAGGTCCAGGCAGCAGCTGACCACGTCCCCGGCCCCCAGCGCCCGCCGCTGCGGCGAGGCCACCGCTCGGGCCACCCCCCCTGCGGGACAGGCCGTGACGCTGGGGACACGCCGGGGGACGGGACAGGGGATGGAGGATGGGGGACACACCAGGGGACACGCCGGGGGATAGGGGACGTGCCAGGGGACACGCTGTGGTGCATGCTGTGACACTGAGGACACGCCGGGGACGGGACACACCAGGGGACACGCTGTGGTGCATGCTGTGACACTGAGGACACGCCGGGGGACGGGGGACGGGGACACGCGAGGGGACACGCTGTGGTGCATGGCGTGACACTACGGACGTGTCAGAGGACAGGGGACATGCCGGGGAACACGCCGTGGTGCATGCTGTGACGCTGGGGACACGTCGGGGACAGGACAGGGGATGGGGGATGGGGAACATGCCAGGGGACACGCCAGGGGAGGGGCACACACCAGGGGACACGCTGTGGTGCATGCCGGGACACTGAGGACACGCTGGGGCACGGGGGGCATGCCAGGGGACACGCCGTGGTGCATGCCAGGACACTGAGGACACACCAGGGGATGGGGGACACGCCAGGGGACACGCTGTGGTGCATGCTGTGACACTGGGGACACGTCGGGGGACAGGACAGGGGATGGGGTATGGGGGACACGGCGGGGGACACAGCGGGGGACAGGGATGTGCCAGGGGACACGCCATGGTGCATGCTGTGACACTGGGGACACGTCGGGGGACGGGGGACACACCAGGGGACACGCTGTGGTGCATGCCGGGACACGGCGGGGGACACAGCGGGGACAGGGGATGTGCCAGGGGACACGCTGTGGTGCATGCTGTGACACTGAGGACACGCCGGGGACGGGGGACACACCAGGGGACACGCTGTGGTGCATGCTGTGACACTGAGGACACGCCGGGGGACGGGGGACACACCAGGGGACACGCTGTGGTGCATGCTGTGACACTGAGGACACGCCGGGGACGGGGACGGGGACACACCAGGGGACACGCTGTGGTGCATGCTGTGACACTGAGGACACGCCGGGGACAGGGGATGGGGGCCAGGGGACACGCTGTGGTGCATGCTGTGACACTGAGGACACGTCGGGGGACATGCCAGGGGATGGGGGACACTGGGGACACGCCAGGGGACACGCTGTGGTGCATGGGGACACTGAGGACACGTCGGGGGACAGGGGACACACCAGGGGACACGCCATGGTGCATGCTGTGACACTGGGGACACGTCGGGGGACGGGGGACACACCAGGGGACACACTGTGGTGCATGCTGTGACACTGAGGACACAGCGGGGACAGGGGATGTGCCAGGGGACACGCTGTGGTGCATGCTGTGACACTGAGGACACGCCGGGGGACGGGGGACACACCAGGGGACACGCTGTGGTGCATGCTGTGACACTGAGGACACGCCGGGGACGGGGGACACACCAGGGGACACGCTGTGGTGCATGCTGTGACACTGAGGACACGCCGGGGACGGGGGACACACCAGGGGACACGCTGTGGACACTGAGGACACGCCGGGGACAGGGGACACGCCAGGGGACACGCTGTGGTGCATGCTGTGACACTGAGGACACGCCGGGGGACGGGGGACACACCAGGGGACACGCTGTGGTGCATGCTGTGACACTGAGGACACGCCGGGGGACGGGGGACACACCAGGGGACACGCTGTGGTGCATGCTGTGACACTGAGGACACGCCGGGGACGGGGGACACACCAGGGGACACGCTGTGGTGCATGCTGTGACACTGAGGACACGCCGGGGGACGGGGGACACACCAGGGGACACGCTGTGGTGCATGCTGTGACACTGAGGACACGCCGGGGACGGGGACACACCAGGGGACACGCTGTGGTGCATGCTGTGACACTGAGGACACGTCGGGGGACATGCCAGGGATGGGGGACAGGGGACACGCCAGGGGACACGCTGTGGTGCATGCTGTGACACTGAGGACACGCCGGGGGACAGGGGACGCACCAGGGGACACGCTGTGGTGCATGCTGTGACACTGAGGACACGTCGGGGGACATGCCAGGGGATGGGGGAAAGGGGAGACACCAGGGGACACACCAGGGGACATGCAGTGGTGCATGCTGTGACACTGGGGACACGTCGGGGACAGGACAGGGATGGGGTATGGGGGACACGGCGGGGGACACGGCGGGGGACAGGGGACACACCAGGGGACACGCTGTGGTGCATGCTGTGACACTGAGGACACGCCGGGGGACAGGGGATGTGCCAGGGGACACGCTGTGGTGCATGCTGTGACACTGAGGACACGCCGGGGGACAGGGGATGTGCCAGGGGACACGCTGTGGTGCATGCTGTGACACTGAGGACACGCCGGGGACGGGGGACACACCAGGGGACACGCTGTGGTGCATGCTGTGACACTGAGGACACGCCGGGGGACGGGGGACACACCAGGGGACACGCTGTGGTGCATGCTGTGACACTGAGGACACGCCGGGGACATGCCAGGGGATGGGGGACACGCCAGGGGACACGCCGTGGTGCATGCCGTGACACTGGGGACACGTAGGTGGACAGGGGACACAACAGGGGACACGCCGTGGTGCATGCCGTGACACTGGGGACACGTCGGGGGACATGCCAGGGGATGGGGGACAGGGGACACACCAGGGGACACGCTGTGGTGCATGCTGTGACACTGAGGACACGCCGGGGGACGGGGGACACACCAGGGGACACGCTGTGGTGCATGGCGTGACACTACGGACGTGTCAGAGGAGAGGGGACACGCCGGGGAACACGCCGTGGTGCATGCCGTGACACTGAGGACACACCGGGGGACAGGGGACATGCCAGGGGACACGCTGTGGTGCATGGCGTGACACGGGGGACACGCCGGGGGACGGGACAGCGGATGGGGGACAGGAACACGCCGGGGACAGGCCGTGATGCTGGGGACACGTTGGGGGACATGACAGGGGACAGGGGACACACCAGGGGACATGCTGTGGTACATGCTGTGACACTGGGGACATGTCGGGGGACGGGGGACACACCAGGGGTCACACTGTGGTGCATGCTGTGACACTGGGGACATGTCAGGGGACATGCCAGGGGATGGGGGACAGGGGACACGCCGGGGAACACGCTGTGGTACATGCTCTGATGCTGGGGACACGCCGGGGGATGGGGGACACACCAGGGGACACACAACAGTATCAGGGGACACAACAGGGGACACACGACGGTATCAGGGGACACGCCAGGGGACACACGGCGGTATCAGGGGACACACGGCGGTATCAGGGGACACAACAGGGGACACACAGTGATATCAGGGGACACAACAAGGGACACAGGGCGGTATCAGGGGACACACAGTGATATCAGGTGATACACCAGGGGCCACACGGCGGTATCAGGGGACACACCGGGGGACACACGGCGGTATCAGGGGACATGCCAGGGGACACACAGTGATATCAGGGGACACAACAGGGGCCACATGGTGGTACCGGGGGACACGTGGCGGTATCATGGGAAATGCCAGGGGCCACACGGCGGTATCAGGGGACACAACAGGGGCCACATGGCGGTATCGGGGGACACACAGTGTATCAGGGGACATGCCAGGGGCCACATGGCGGTATCAGGGGACACATGGCGGTAGCAGGGGACACACCAGGGGACACAGAGTGATATCAGGGGATATGCCAGGGGCCACATGGCGGTATCAGGGGACACAACAGGGGACACACGGCGGTATCAGGGGCCACATGGCGGTATCGGGGGACACACAGTGTATCAGGGGACACAACAGGGGACACACGGTGGTATCAGGGGACACGCCAGGGGACACACGACGGTATCAGGGGCCACACGGCGGTATCAGGGGACACACCAGGGGACACACGGCGGTATCAGGGGCCATGCCAGGGGACACACAACAGTATCAGGGGCCATGCCAGGGGCCACACAGCGGTATCGGGGGACATGCCAGGGGCCACATGGCGGTATCGGGGGACACACAGTGTATCAGGGGACACAACAGGGGACACACGACGGTATCAGGGGACACATGGCAGTATTGGGGGACATGCCAGGGGACACACAGTGATGTCAGGGGCCATGCCAGGGGCCACACAGTGTATCAGGGGCCATGCCAGGGGCCACACGGCGGTATCGGGGGACACACGGCGGTATCAGGGGACACAACAGGGGCCACACGACGGTATCAGGGGCCACACGGCGGTATCGGGGGACATGCCAGGGGCCACACAACAGTATCAGGGGCCATGCCAGGGGCCACACGGCGGTATCGGGGGACATGCCAGGGGACACACAGTGATGTCAGGGGCCATGCCAGGGGCCACACGGCAGTATCGGGGGACACACAGTGTATCAGGGGACACAACAGGGGACACACGACGGTATCAGGGGCCACACGGCGGTATCGGGGGACATGCCAGGGGCCACACGGCGGTATCGGGGGCCCCTGCGCCTGCGGGGCCGGGCGGGGCCGGGCCGTACCGGTCCAGAGGTGGAGGCCGTCGAAGGCGAAGGAGCTGAGGTCGTCGCCGGCGCCGTTGCCGCCCCAGCCCTGGCCGCCCCCCGGGTAGGGGCTGTAGCCCCCCGCCGCCGCCCAGCCCACCCGCAGGTGCGTGGGCTGCGCCGTCAGGAAGGGCTGCGCCCGCTCCACCGCCACCTCGAAGTACCAGCGGCGGTACTGCGTCGAGCCCGCGTGCGTCCCCACAAAGATGTTGGGGCGCACGCTGCGGGGAGGGGAGCCGCGCTCAGGGCCGGGCAGCCCCCGGCGCCCCCAGACCCCCGGCAGCCCCCCAGGGGCTCCCCGAGAGCCATGGGGCACCCCCAGACCCCTGACAGCACCCCGAGACCCCCGGGAGCACCCCCCATGGGCACCCAGACACCCCCGGCAGCCCCCAGGGGCTCCCCGAGAGCCATGGGGCACCCCCAGAACCCCGGGAGCAGCCTGAGACCCCCGGGAGCACCCCAGGGGCACCCAGGAGCACCCCAAGCCCCCCAGGAGCACCCCAAGGATCCCCAGGAGCACCCCAAGACCCCCAGGAGCACCCCAAGACCCCCAAGAACACCTCAAGGTCCTCCAGGAACACCCCAAGACCCCCAGGAGGACCCCAAGGACCCCAGGAGCACCCCAAGACCCCCAGGAGGACCCCAAGGTTCTCCAGAAGCACCCCAAGACCCCCAGGAGCACCTCAAGGTTCTCCAGGAGCACCCCAAGGACCCCCAGGAGCACCCCAGCCCCCAGGAGCACCTCAAGGTTCTCCAGAAGCACCCCAAGGACCCCCAGGAGCACCCCAAGCCCCCCAGGAGCACCCAGCCCCCAGGAGCACCCCAAGACCCCCAGAAGCACCCCCAGCCCCCCAGGAGCACCCCCAGCCCCCAGGAGCACCCCAAGGTTCTGCAGAAGCACCCCAAGGACCCCCAGGAGCACCCCAAGGACCCCCAGAGGCACCCCAAGCCCCCAGGAACATCTCAAGATCCTCCAGGAGCACCCCAAGCCCCCAGGAGCACCTCAAGGTTCTCCAGAAGCACCCCAAGGACCCCAGGAGCACCCCAAGACCCCCAGGAGCACCCCAGACCCCCAGGAGCACCTCAAGGTTCTCCAGGAGCACCCCAAGGACCCCCAGGAGCACCCCAGCCCCCAGGAGCACCTCAAGGTTCTCCAGAAGCACCCCAAGGACCCCCAGGAGCACCCCAAGCCCCCAGGAGCACCCAGCCCCCAGGAGCACCCCAAGACCCCGCAGAAGCACCCCCAGCCCCCAGGAGCACCCCCAGCCCCCAGGAGCACCCCAAGGTTCTGCAGAAGCACCCCAAGGACCCCAGGAGCACCCCAAGCCCCCAGGAACATCTCAAGATCCTCCAGGAGCACCCCAAGCCCCCAGGAGCACCTCAAGGTTCTCCAGAAGCACCCCAAGGACCCCCAGGAGCACCCCAAGACCCCCAGGAGCACCCCAGACCCCCAGGAGCACCTCAAGGTTCTCCAGGAGCACCCCAAGGACCCCCAGGAGCACCCCAGCCCCCAGGAGCACCCCAAGGTTCTCCAGAAGCACCCCAAGGACCCCCAGGAGCACCCCAAGCCCCCAGGAGCACCCAGCCCCCAGGAGCACCCCAAGACCCCCAGAAGCACCCCCAGCCCCCCAGGAGCACCCCCAGCCCCCAGGAGCACCCCAAGGTTCTGCAGAAGCACCCCAAGGACCCCCAGAGGCACCCCAAGCCCCCAGGAACATCTCAAGATCCTCCAGGAGCACCCCAAGCCCCCCAGGAGCACCTCAAGGTTCTCCAGAAGCACCCCAAGGACCCCCAGGAGCACCCCAAGATCCCCAGGAGCACCCCAGCCCCCAGGAGCACCCAGCCCCCAGGTGCACCCCAAGGACCCCCAGAAGCACCCCAAGCCCCCAGGAACATCTCAAGATCCTCCAGGAGCACCCCAAGACCCCCAGGAGCACCCCAAGCCCCCAGGAGCACCTCAAGGTTCTCCAGAAGCACCCCAAGGACCCCCAGGAGCACCCCAAGACCCCCAGGAACATCTCAAGATCCTCCAGGAGCACCCCAAGGACCCCCAGGAGCACCCCAAGGATCCCCAGGAGCACCTCAAGGTCCTCAAGAAGCACCCCAAGGACCCCCAGGAACATCTCAGGGTTCTCCAGGAGCACCCCAGACCCCCAGGAGCACCCCAAGGATCCCCAGGAACATCTCAAGGCCCCCAGGAGCACCCCAAGGCCCCCAGGAACATCTCAAGACCCCCAGGAGCACCCCAGCCCCCAGGAGCACCCCAGCCCCCCAGGAGCACCCCGCCCCACCTGGTGACGTAGTTGACCAGCCCGGTCTGCAGCAGCAGGTCCCGGCGGGGCAGGAGGTTCTCGGTGATGAGGGTCTGGTTGGAGCGCACGGCCACCGCGTTGCAGACGCAGAGGGAGCAGAGCACGTCCAGCACCTGGGCGGCGACGCCGTGAGCGCGGGCCGGGTCCTCCCCCACCCCGGCGGGGGCCCCTCCCCACCTTGTGGTTGCGGCCGTGCTTGTCCAGCAGGGAGATGATGGACTTGATGTGGTTCTCCTGGATGATGTTGAGGACCTCGGGGCTCTCGATGAGGACGCAGTAGAGCACCTCCAGGATGCCTGCCCCAGCGACCCCCGTGAGGGGCCCAGCCCCACGGGAGGGACCCAGCCCCATAGGGGGGACCCAGCCCCACGGGAGGGACCCAGCCCCATAGGGGGGTCCTCAGAACCATAGGAGGGTCCTCAGCTCCGTAGGAGGGACCCAGCCCCACATGAAGGACCCAGCCCCACAGGGGGATCCTCAGAACCGTAGGAGGGACCCAGCCCCACAGGAGGGACCCAGCCCCATGGGAGGGACCCAGCCCCATAGGGGGGTCCTCAGAACCATAGGGGGATCCTCAGAACCACAGGAGGGGCCCAGCCCCACAGGGGGATCCTCAGAACCGTAGGAGGGACCCAGCCCCACATGAAGGTCCCCAGCCCCATAGGAAGGTCCTCAGAACCGTAGGAGGGTCCTCAGCTCCGTAGGAGGGACCCAGCCCCACAGGAGGGTCCCCAGCCCCACAGGAGGGGCCCAGCCCCACAGGGGGATCCTCAGAACCGTAGGAGGGTCCTCAGCTCCGTAGGAGGGACCCAGCCCCACATGAAGGTCCCCAGCCCCATAGGGGGATCCTCAGCCCCACATGAGGGTCCCCAGCCCCACAGGAGGGACCCAGCCCCATAGGAAGGTCCTCAGAACCATAGGAAGGTCCTCAGCTCCGTAGGAGGGACCCAGCCCCACAGGAGGGTCCCCAGCCCCACAGGAGGGGCCCAGCCCCATAGGGGGATCCCCAGCCCCATAGGGGGATCCTCAGCCCCACAGGAGGGTCCTCAGCTCCGTAGGAGGGACCCAGCCCCACGGGAGGGTCCCCAGCCCCACAGGAGGGACCCAGCCCCATAGGGGGATCCTCAGCCCCACATGAGGGTCCCCAGCCCCATAGGAGGGTCCTCAGGCCCACAGGAGGGTCCCCAGCCCCATATAGGGATCCTCAGCCCCACAGTAAGGTCCTCAGCCCCATAGGAGGGACCCAGCCCCATAGGAGGGTCCCCAGCCCCACAGGAGGGTCCTCAGCCCCACAGGAGGGTCCCCAGCCCCACAGGAAGGGTCTCCAGCCCCATAGGAGGGGACCCAGCCCCATAGGAAGGTCCCAGCCCCTGTGCAAGGGTCTCCAGCCCCATAGGAAGGTCCCAGCCCCATACGAGGGTCCCCAGCCCCATAGGAAGGTCCCAGCCCCCCTGCAAGGGTCCCAGCCCCACATGAGCGTCCCAGCCCCCCAGCGCCCCACGGACCCGAGGAGGCCTCCAGCCGGTCCAGCTTGCTGACCAGCCAGTCCAGGTTGGTGGAGAAGAGGGCGCAGTTGGCGCGGTTCCCCCGGATCAGCGAGGCTGGGGGGCACGGGGGTCAGGGACCCACAGCACCCCCGCCTGCCCCACTGCTGGCCCTGCCCACCCCACGGCACCCCATAGCGCCCCACGGCACCCCGTATGTCCCATAGCCCCCCATACCGCCCCGTAGCCCCCCATACCGCCCCATAGCTCCCCATACCGCCCCATAGCTTCTTGTCCTGCCCCATAGCGCCCCATTGCACCCCATGCCACCCCTATGCCCCTTACTGCCCCATAGCTTCTTGTCCCGCCCCATACCACCCCATATGCCCCATAGCCCCCATACTACCCCATACCACCCTGTATGCTCCCTAGCCCCCCATACTGCCCCGTAGCCCCCCATACTGCCCCATAGCTCCCCATACCGCCCCATAGCTTCTTGTCCTGCCCCATAGCGCCCCATTGCACCCCATGCCACCCCCTATGCCCCTTAGCACCCCATACTGCCCCATAGCTCCCCATACTGCCCCATAGCTTCTTGTCCTGCCCCATAGCGCCCATTGCACCCCATACTGCCCCATAGCTCCCCATACTACCCCATACCACCCCGTATGCTCCATAGCCCCCATACTGCCCCATAGCTTCTTGTCCCACCCCATAGCACCCTGTATGCCCCATAGCCCCCATATTGCGCCATAGCTCCTCGTCCCACCCCATAGCACCCAGCCTGCCCCATAGCATCCCGTGCTGCCCCACAGCCCCCATCATGCCCCATAGCACCCTGGCCCATCCCACCTCACTGCCCCCCACCCTGCCCCACGGCTCCCAGCCCGCCCCACGGCCCCGCAGCCCCCAGCCCGCCCCGCAGCCCCCAGGCGCCCACCCAGCAGCTCGTAGAGCAGGTTGACAGCCTGCCCCACAGCCCCCAGCCCACCCCACGGCCCCACAGCCCCCAGCCCGCCCCGCAGCCCCCAGGCGCCCACCCAGCAGCTCGTAGAGCAGGGTGATGGCCTGCCCCACAGCCCCCAGCCCGCCCCACGGCCACGCAGCCCCCAGCCCGCCCCGCAGCCCCCAGGCGCCCACCCAGCAGCTCGTAGAGCAGGTTGACAGCCTGCCCCAGGGCCCCCAGCCCGCCCCACGGCCCCACAGCCCCACAGCCCGCCCCGCAGCCCCCAGGCGCCCACCCAGCAGCTCGTAGAGCAGGTTGACAGCCCGCCCCAGGGCCCCCAGCCCGCCCCACGGCCCCGCAGCCCCCAGCCCGTCCCGCAGCCCCCAAGCACCCACCCAGCAGCTCGTAGAGCAGGCTGACAGCCCGCCCCAGGGCCCCCAGCCCGCCCCACGGCCCCGCAGCCCCCAGCCCGCCCCGCAGCCCCCAAGCGCCCACCCAGCAGCTCGTAGAGCAGGTTGACGATCTCCTTCCAGGACGCGGCCGCCTCCTCGCCGGCGAACTCGGCGAAGTGGGCGGCCGTGCTGTAGACGTTGAGGCGGTCGATGCAGTTCAGCACCAGCGTGATCATGCCCTGAGGCCGCGGGGGTCACGCTCTGCCCCCGGCAGCCCCCAGCCCCACGGCCACCCCCGCGCAGCCCCAGGAGCCCCCCCTGCCCGCACCCCCGAGGGGGTCCCAGCTCCTGCTGGAAGAGGCTGCGCCCGGCCCCCCGTGTCCCCATCCCCCCCAAATCCCCCTGCCCCCATCTGCCCCCCATATCCCCCTCTCCCCTATGCTCCTCCCCCTTCCCCTCCCCCATATGCCCCTCCCCTAAGCCCCTCCCTCCATATCCCCATCCCCCTATGGCCCTCCCCCAGACCCCTCCCCCCACGCCTCTCCCCCTAGGCCCCTCCCTCCACATCCCCTCTGCCCCTCCCTCATATCCCCTCCCCACATGGCCGGTCCCCACATGGCCCCTCCCCCACCTCCCCGGCCCCTCCCCTAAGCCCCTCCCTCCATATCCCCCTCTCCCCTAGGCCCCTCCCCCCACCTCCCCTCTGCCCCTCCCTCCATATCCCCCTCCCCCAGGCCCCTCCCCTCCATATCCCCTCCCTTCCATATCCCAATCCCCCTAGGCCCCTCCCCCGGCCCCTCCCACACCTCCCCTCTGCCCCTCCCCTCCATACCCCCTCCCTCCATATCCCACTCCCCTAGGCCCCTCCTCCATACCCCCCTCCCCCGGCCCTCCCTCCATACCCCCTCCCTCCATACCCCTCCCCCTAGGCCCCTCCCCACCTCCCCTCTGCCCCTCCCTCCATAACCCCTCCCCTCTGCCCCTCCCCTCCATATCCCCTCCCCCTAAGCCCCTCCTCCATACCCCCTCCCCCGGCCCCTCCCTCCATATCCCCTCCCCCTAGGCCCCTCCCTCCATACCCCCTCCCCCAGGCCCCTCCCTCCATACCCCCTCCCCCAGGCCCCTCCCCTCCATATCCCCTCCCTCCATATCCCACTCCCCCTAGGCCCCTCCCTCCATACCCCCTCCCCTAGGCCCCTCCCCTCCATATCCCCTCCCCCTAGGCCCCTCCCCCACCTCCCCTCTGCCCTCCCTCCATATCCCCTCCTCCCCACCTCCCCCAGGCCCCTTCCCCCGGCCCCTCCTCCATACCCCCTCCCTCCATACCCCCTCCCCCTAGGCCCCTCCCCCACCTCCCCTCTGCCCCTCCCCTCCATAACCCCCTCCCCCTCTGCCCCTCCCCTCCATATCCCCTCCCCCTAGGCCCCTCCTCCATACCCCCTCCCTAGGCCCCTCCTCCATACCCCCTCCCCTAGGCCCCTCCCCTCCATATCCCCTCCTCCATACCCCTCCCCCAGGCCCCTCCTCCATATCCCCCTCCCCTAGGCCCCTCCTCCATACCCCCTCCCCTCCATATCCCACTCCCCTAGGCCCCTCCTCCATACCCCCTCCCCTAGGCCCCTCCCCCACCTCCCCTCTGCCCCTCCCCTCCATACCCCCTCCCCTAGGCCCTCCCCTCCATACCCCTCCCCTCCATACCCCCTCCCCCGGCCCTCCCCTCCATATCCCCTCCCTCCATACCCCCTCCCCTAGGCCCCTCCTCCATACCCCCTCCCCCTAGGCCCCTCCCCTAGGCCCCTCCTCCATACCTCCCTCCCCCGGCCCCTCCCCTCCATACCCCCTCCCCCAGGCCCCTCCCCTCCCCCGCCCTCCCCCGCCCCTCCCCCACCTCCTGCTGGAAGAGGCTCTGCCGCGCGCGCAGGGCCCGCAGCCGCCCCTGCCTCCGGCCGTGCTGCAGCTCGGGGGGCGGCGGCCGGAAGTACCCGATCAGGTCCCGCAGGCTCAGGATGACGGCGGCGATCGGCAGCGGGGGCGGGGCGCCCGCGGGGGGAGCCCCCCGGCCCCGCCCCCCCAGCGCGTCCAGGCTCCTGCGGGCGGGCGCCGCGGGGTCACCCCACAGAGCCCCGCAGAGGGACCCATAGGGAGACCCATAGAGCCCCACAGAGAGACCCATAGAGAGAGCCCCCATAGAGAGCCCCATAGAGAGCCCCACAGAGAGACCCCCCCATAGAGAGAGTCCCCATAGAGCCCCATAGAGCCCCATAGAGAGCCCCACAGAGAGACCCCCCATAGAGAGCCCCACAGAGAGAGCCCCATAGAGAGACCCATAGAGCCCCACAGAGCCCCATAGAGAGACCCATAGAGAGACCCATAGGGAGAGCCCCCATAGAGCCCCGCAGAGAGACCCATAGAGAGCCCCACAGAGCCCCGCAGAGAGACCCCCATAGAGAGCCCCACAGAGCCCCACAGAGAGAGCCCCACAGAGAGACCCATAGAGAGACCCATAGGGAGAGCCCCCATAGAGCCCCGCAGAGAGACCCATAGGGAGACCCATAGAGAGAGCCCCCATAGAGAGAGCCCCCATAGAGCCCCACAGAGCTCCCACAGAGAGACCCCCATAGAGAGAGTCCCCATAGAGCCCCATAGAGAGAGCCCCACAGAGCCCCATAGAGAGACCCCCATAGAGAGCCCCCATAGACACCCACCATAGAGCCCCCCATAGAGACCCCCATAGAGAGCCCCATAGAGAGCCCCCATAGAGCAACACAGACACCCACCATAGAGCCCCACATAGAGACCCCCCATAGAGAGCCCCATAGAGCCCCACAGAGAGAGCCCCATAGAGAGCCCCATAGAGCCCCACAGAGCCCCACAGAGAGACCACCCCATAGAGAGAGCCCCATAGAGAGAGCCCCCATAGAGAGCCCCATAGAGCCCCACAGAGAGCCCCCATAGAGAGAGCTCCCATAGAGAGAGCCCCCAGAGCCCCAGAGAGAGCTCCCATAGAGAGAGCCCCAGAGAGAGCCCATAGAGAGAGCCCCACAGAGAGCCCCACAGAGACTTCATAGAGAGAGTCCCCATAGAGCCCCATAGAGAGAGACAGAGCCCCATAGAGAGAGAGCCCCCATAGACACCCACCATAGAGCTCCCACATAGAGACCCCCCATAGAGAGCCCCATAGAGAGCCCCATAGAGCAACACATAGAGACCCACCATAGAGACCCCCATAGAGACCCCCATAGAGAGCCCCATAGAGACCCCCATAGAGAGCCCCCATAGAGCAACACAGAGAGGCCCCCATAGAGAGCCCCATAGAGAGGCCCCATAGAGCAACACAGACGCCCCCATAGAGACCCCCATAGAGAGCCCCCATAGACACCCACCAGAGAGACCCCCATAGAGAGCCCCATAGAGAGCCCCACAGAGCCCCCCACAGCCTCCCCCATAGCCCCCAGCCCCACCTGATGAAGTGCCCGTACAGCCCCCCGTGCTGTAGACCAGCCCCAGCCCCATAGCCCCCCATAGCCCCCCCATAGCCCCCAGCCCCACCTGATGAAGTGCCCGTACAGCCCCCCGTGCTGTAGACCAGCCCCATAGCCCCCATAGCCCCCCATAGCCCCCAGCCCCACCTGATGAAGTGCCCGTACAGCCCCCCGTGCTGTAGACCAGCCCCAGCCCCATAGCCCCCATAGCCCCCCATAGCCCCCATAGCCCCCCATAGCCCCCCAGCCCCACCTGATGAAGTGCCCGTACAGCCCCCCGTGCTGTAGACCAGCCCCAGCCCCATAGCCCCCATAGCCCCCCACAGCCCCCATAGCCCCCCATAGCCCCCAGCCCCACCTGGATGAAGTGCCCGTACAGCCCCCCGTGCTGTAGACCAGCCCCATAGCCCCCATAGCCCCCATAGCCCCCATAGCCCCCCATAGCCCCCATAGCCCCCAGCCCCACCTGATGAAGTGCCCGTACAGCCCCCCGTGCTGTAGACCAGCCCCAGCCCCATAGCCCCCATAGCCCCCATAGCCCCCCATAGCCCCCATAGCCCCCCAGCCCCACCTGATGAAGTGCCCGTACAGCCCCCCGTGCTGTAGACCAGCCCCAGCCCCATAGCACCCATAGCCCCATAGCCCCCCCATAGCCCCCAGCCCCACCTGATGAAGTGCCCGTACAGCCCCCGTGCTGTAGACCAGCCCCAGCCCCATAGCCCCATAGCCCCCATAGCCCCCCCATAGCCCCCAGCCCCACCTGATGAAGTGCCCGTACAGCCCCCCGTGCTGTAGACCAGCCCCAGCCCCATAGCCCCATAGCCCCCATAGCCCCCCACAGCCCCCAGCCCCACCTGATGAAGTGCCCGTACAGCCCCCCGTGCTGTAGACCAGCCCCAGCCCCATAGCCCCCATAGCCCCCCATAGCCCCCATAGCCCCCATAGCCCCCAGCCCCACCTGATGAAGTGCCCGTACAGCCCCCGTGCTGTAGACCAGCCCCATAGCCCCCATAGCCCCATAGCCCCCCATAGCCCCCCATAGCCCCCAGCCCCACCTGGATGAAGTGCCCGTACAGCCCCCCGTGCTGTAGACCAGCCCCAGCCCCATAGCCCCCATAGCCCCCCATAGCCCCCATAGCCCCCCCCCCATAGCCCCCAGCCCCACCTGATGAAGTGCCCGTACAGCCCCCCGTGCTGTAGACCAGCCCCATAGCCCCATAGCCCCCATAGCCCCCCATAGCCCCCATAGCCCCCAGCCCCACCTGATGAAGTGCCCGTACAGCCCCCTGTGCTGTAGACCAGCCCCAGCCCCATAGCCCCCATAGCCCCCCATAGCCCCCATAGCCCCCATAGCCCCCAGCCCCACCTGATGAAGTGCCCGTACAGCCCCCCGTGCTGTAGACCAGCCCCAGCCCCATAGCCCCCATAGCCCCCCATAGCCCCCCCCATAGCCCCCAGCCCCACCTGATGAAGTGCCCGTACAGCCCCCCGTGCTGTAGACCAGCCCCATAGCCCCCATAGCCCCCCATAGCCCCCATAGCCCCCCATAGCCCCCAGCCCCACCTGATGAAGTGCCCGTACAGCCCCCCCGTGCTGTAGACCAGCCCCATAGCCCCCATAGCCCCCCATAGCCCCCAGCCCCACCTGATGAAGTGCCCGTACAGCCCCCCGTGCTGTAGACCAGCCCCAGCCCCATAGCCCCCATAGCCCCCATAGCCCCCATAGCCCCCATAGCCCCCCAGCCCCACCTGATGAAGTGCCCGTACAGCCCCCCGTGCTGTAGACCAGCCCCAGCCCCATAGCCCCCATAGCCCCCCATAGCCCCCCATAGCCCCCCACAGCCCCCAGCCCCACCTGATGAAGTGCCCGTACAGCCCCCCCGTGCTGTAGACCAGCCCCAGCCCCATAGCCCCATAGCCCCCCATAGCCCCCCATAGCCCCCAGCCCCACCTGATGAAGTGCCCGTACAGCCCCCCGTGCTGTAGACCAGCCCCAGCCCCATAGCCCCCATAGCCCCCCATAGCCCCCCATAGCCCCCAGCCCCACCTGATGAAGTGCCCGTACAGCCCCCCGTGCTGTAGACCAGCCCCATAGCCCCCATAGCCCCCCATAGCCCCCCCATAGCCCCCAGCCCCACCTGATGAAGTGCCCGTACAGCCCCCCCGTGCTGTAGACCAGCCCCATAGCCCCCATAGCCCCCATAGCCCCCCCATAGCCCCCAGCCCCACCTGATGAAGTGCCCGTACAGCCCCCGTGCTGTAGACCAGCCCCATAGCCCCCATAGCCCCCCATAGCCCCCAGCCCCACCTGATGAAGTGCCCGTACAGCCCCCCGTGCTGTAGACCAGCCCCATAGCCCCCATAGCCCCCATAGCCCCCAGCCCCACCTGATGAAGTGCCCGTACAGCCCCCCCGTGCTGTAGACCATCCGCGCCGCCTGCGACTCCTGGCGCTGGGAGCGGGTGAGGGAGAGGGCGTCGTCCATGTGCCCCTCCTGGTGCAGGATGGCCTGGGGGGGACAGGTTGGGGGGTCAGCGGAGGGGGGCACCCGGAGCCCCCCGCTGTCCCCCACCACCCCAAAGGTGCTTCAGGGACCCCCTCAGGGGGCCCAGAGCCCCCCCGGAGAGAGACGAGGGCCTCTCCGAGACCCCCAGGAGCCCCGAGACCCCAGAGAACCCCCACCCCCAAAGGTGCCCCAAAGCCCCCCCCCACCCCCAAAGACCCCCATGGAGATCCCCAAAGACCCCAGCCCCCCAAAGCCCCCCGAGGATGCCCCCAGCCCTCCAAAGACCCAAGCCCCCCAAGGCCCCCCCGGGGATGCCCCCAGCCCCCCCAGACCCCATCACCCCCCAAAGCCTCCCGGGGATGTCCCCAGCCCCCCAGACCCCATCACCCCCCAAGGCCCCCGGGGATGCCCCCAGCCCCCCAGACCCCATCACCCCCCCAAAGCCCCCCGGGGATGCCCCAAAGCCCCCAGCTCCCCCAAAGCCCCCAGGGATGCCCCCAGCCCTCCAAAGACCCAAGTCCCCCAAGGCCCCCCGGGATGCGCCAAAGACCCCAGCCCCCCAAAGCCCCCCGGGGATGCCCCCAGAGTCCCCCCAGACCCCATCACCCCCCAAAGTCCCCCAGGATGCCCCAAAGACCCCAGCTGCCCCCAAAGCCCCCCGGGGATGCCCTCAGCCCCCAGAACTCCCCCAAGGCCCCCAGAGATGCCCCAAAGCCCCCAGAACTCCCCCAAGGCCCCCGGGGATGCCCCAAAGCCCCAGCTCCCCCAAAGACCCCCATGGAGATCCCCAAAGCCCCCAGCTCCCCCAAGGCCCCCCGAGGATGCCCCAAAGCCCCCAGCTCCCCCAAAGCCCCCAGAGATGCCCCAAAGCCCCCAGAACTCCCCAAGGCCCCCGGGATGCCCCAAAGCCCCCAGCTCCCCCAAAGACCCCCATGGAGATCCCCAAAGCCCCAGCTCCCCCAAAGCCCCCAGGGATGCCCCAAAGCCCCCAGCTCCCCCAAAGCCCCCGGGGATGCCCCAAAGCCCCCAGCTCCCCCAAAGCCCCCCAGGATGCCCCAAAGCCCCCAGCTCCCCCAAAGCCCCCCAGAGATGCCCCAAAGCCCCCAGAACTCCCCAAGGCCCCCCGGGATGCCCCAAAGCCCCCGGGGATGCCCCAAAGCCCCAGCCTCCCCCAAGGCCCCCCGGGGATGCCCCAAAGCCCCCAGCTCCCCCAAAGACCCCCATGGAGATCCCCAAAGCCCCCAGCTCCCCCAAAGACCCCCATGGAGATCCCCAAAGCCCCCAGCTCCCCAAAGCCCCCCAGGGATGCCCCAAAGCCCCCAGCTCCCCCAAAGCCCCCCGGGGATGCCCCAAAGCCCCCAGCTCCCCCCCAGCCCCCCGGGGTGCCCCCACCTTCCTCTTGAGCAGCCCCAGGCGCAGCGCCTTGGTGTCGGCGGCGGCGTAGGTGAGCCAGAGCGCGCTGGCCGCGTGCTGCAGGAAGCAGAGGGACTCCCCGTACTTGATCTCGGGGGTCCCCATCCCCTCCACGTCCCGCTTGGCCACCACCTCCAGCTTCTCCTGCGGGGGGGGCGTCAGGGACCCGCACGGGGACCGGGACGGGGACAGGGATGGGGACAGGGACCCTCAGGGGGACGGGGACGGGGACAGGGATGGGGACAGGGACCCGCAGGGGGACGGGGACGGGGACAGGGATGGGGACAGGGACCCGCATGGGGACAGGGACCCTCAGGGGGACTGCGATGGGGACAGGACCCTCAGGGGGACCAGGATGGGGACAGGGATGGGGACAGGGACCCTCAGGGGACTGCGATGGGGACAGGGATGGGGACAGGGACGGGGACCCGCATGGGGACAGGGATGGGGACCGGGATGGGGACAGGGACCCTCAAGGGGACTGCGATGGGGACGGGGACGGGGACAGGGACCCTCAGGGGGACAGGGACCCTCAGGGGGACTGCGATGGGGACAGGGACCCGCATGGGGACCAGGACAGGGACAGGGATGGGGACAGGGACCCTCAGGGGGACTGCGATGGGGACAGGGATGGGGACAGGGACCCGCATGGGGACAGGGACCCTCAGGGGGACTGCGATGGGGACAGGGACCCGCATGGGGACCAATATGGGGACAGGGACCCTCAAGGGGACCAGGACAGGGACAGGGATGGGGACAGGGACCCTCAGGGGGACTGCGATGGGGACAGGGATGGGGACAGGGACGGGGACAGGGACCCTCAGGGGACTGCGATGGGGACCGGATGGGGACAGGACAGGGACCAGGGATGGGACAGGGACGGGGACAGGGACCCTCAGGGGACCAGGACAGGGACAGGATGGGGACAGGACGGGACAGGGACCCTCAGGGGACAGGGACGGGGACAGGGACGGGGACAGGGACCCTCAAGGGGACAGGGATGGGGACCGGATGGGGACAGGGACCCTCAGGGTGACTGCGATGGGGACAGCGATGGGGACAGGGACCCGCATGGGGACCAATATGGGGACAGGGACCCTCAGGGGGACCAGGATGGGGACAGGGATGGGGACAGGGACCCTCAGGGGATGGGGACCCTCAGGGGACTGGGATGGGGACAGGGACCCACATGGGGACCAATATGGGGACAGGGACCCACACAGGGACTGGGATGGGGACAGGGACCTGCGGGGGGAGCAGGATGGGGACAGGGTTGGGGACAGGGACCCTCAGGGGGACCAGGATGGGGACATTGACCCACATGGGGACCAAGATGGGGACCAGGACTTGCACAGGGACTGGGATGGGGACAGGGACCCACACGGGGACAGGGCTGGGGACGGGGACCCGCAGGAGGAGCGGGATGGGGACAGGGACCCGCAGGGGGACAGGGATGGGGACCGGGATGGGGACCCTCAGGGGGACCAGGACAGGGACAGGGATGGGGACAGGGACCCTCAGGGGGACAGGGACCCTCAGGGGGACCAGGATGGGGACATCGACCCACATGGGGACCAAGATGGGGACCAGGACTTGCACAGGGGACAGGGCTGGGGATGGGACAGGGGATGGGGACAGGGACCCGCATGGGGACAGGGCTGGGGACAGGGACGGGGACGGGGACCCGCAGGAGGAGCGGGATGGGGACCAGCATCAGGCTGGGACCAGGACAGTGACCAGGATGGGGACAGGACAGGGCTGGGGACCGGGGACCCGAATGGGGACAGGACAGGGCTTGGCACCGGGATGGGGACCAGGACGGGGTCAGGACGAGGACGGGGACCCCAATCGGGGACAGGACAAGGGACCACCCCACACCCCCTCTCCCTCCACCCACGGCCGAGCCACCCCATCCCGCGGGGACACCCCACGCCCCCGAGGCCGGGTCCCCGTCCCCTGTCCCCATCCCCTGTCCCCGTCCCCATCCCCTGTCCCCGTCCCCCGTCCCCGTCCCCGTCGCCCACCTTGGAGGCGCGGAAGCAGAAGGCGGAGGCGCGGGTGTTGGCGGCGGCCGCCTCCACCCCCGCCAAGCCCTTGTCCTCCGTCAGCGCCAGGTAGCGGCCCGTGGTGACGTGCCGCAGGCGGAAGGGCTGGCCCCACTTCAGGTGGCTCCCGCTCCAGCTGGGGACACGGGCGACGTGTCACCGGGGGACACGGGGAGGGAGAACGGGCGAGGGGGACACAGGGGACGCGGCGTGGGGACGCGGGGGTGGGTCGGGGGACGTGGGGACACGGGGGACGCAGTGTGGGGACACAGGAATGGGTCACAGGGACGTGGGGACACAGGGGACACGGCGTGGGGACGCAGGGATGGGTCACAGGGACGTGGGGACACAGGGGACGCAGCGTGGGACGAGGGGTGGGTCACGGGGACGCAGGGACATGGGGGATGCAGTGTGGGGACACAGGAATGGGTCACAGGGACGCAGGGGTGGGTCACAGGGACACGGGGGACACAGCGTGGGGACACGGAATGGGTCACGGGGATGTGGGGACACAGGGGACGCGGCGTGGGGACGCAGGGGTGGGTCAGGGGGACACGGGGACACGGGGGACGCAGCATGGGGACACAGGGGTGGGTCACAGGGACGCAGGGGTGGGTCACAGGGACACGGGGGACGCAGCGTGGGGACACAGGAATGGGTCACGAGGATGTGGGGACACAGGGGATGCGGCGTGGGGACGCAGGGGTGGGTCAGGGGACATGGGGACACAGGGGACGCAGTGTGGGGACACAGGGGACACAGTGTGGGGACACAGGAATGGGTCACAGGGACACAGGGGTGGGTCACAGGGACACGGGGGACACAGCATGGGGACACAGGGATGGGTCACGGGGACACGGGGGACGCAGAGTGGGGACACAGGAATGGGTCACAGGGACGTGGGGACAGGGGGGACGCAGTGTAGGGACACAGGAATGGGTCATGGGGACATGGGGACATGGCGTGGGGATGGAAGGGTGGGTCATGGGGACATGGGGGACGCAGTGTGGGGACCCAGGGATGGGTCACGGGGACACAGGGGACACAGGGGACACAGCGTGGGGACCCAGGGATGGGTCACAGGGACGTGGGGACACAGGGGACGCGGCGTGGGGATGCAGGGGTGGGTCAGGGGGACACAGGGACACGGGGGACGCAGTGTGGGGACGCAGGGGTGGGTCACGGGGACACAGGGATGCAGTGTGGGGACACAGGGGTGGGTCATGGAGACGCAGGGTGGGTCACGGGGACATGGGGACACGGGGGACGCAGAGTGGGGACACAGGAATGGGTCACAGGGACGTGGGGACATGGGGGACGCAGCATGGGGACCCAGGGATGGGTCACGGGGATGCGGGGACACGGGGACGCAGTGTAGGGACACAGGAATGGGTCATGGGGACATGGGGACATGGCGTGGGGACGGAAGGGTGGGTCATGGGGACATGGGGGACGCAGTGTGGGGACCCAGGGATGGGTCACGGGGACACAGGGGACACAGGGGACACAGTGTGGGGACACAGGGATGGGTCACGGGGACACAGGGGACACTGGGGACGCGGCGTGGGGATGCAGGGGTGGGTCACAGGGACATGGGGACACGGAGGATGCACCGTGGTGACACAGGAATGGGTCACAGGGATGCGGGGACACAGGGGACGCGGCGTGGGGACACAGGGGTGGGTCAGGGGGACATGGGGGACGCAGCGTGGGGACACAGGGGTGGGTCACAGGGACGTGGGGACCCAGGGATGGGTCACAGGGACGTGGGGACACGGGGACGCAGTGTGGGGACACAGGGGTGGGTCACAGGGATGTGGGGACACGGGGGACGCAGTGTGGGGACACAGGGGTGGGTCACAGGGACGTGGGGACACGGGGGACGCGGTGTGGGGACACAGGGGTGGGTCATGGGGACATGGGGGACGCGGCGTGGGGACACAGGGGTGGGTCATGGGGACATGGGGGACGCAGCGTGGGGACACAGGGGTGGGTCACCGGGATGTGGGGACACAGGGGACGCAGTGTGGGGACACAGGAATGGGTCACAGGGATGTGGGGACACAGGGGACGCGGCGTGGGGACACAGGGGTGGGTCACGGGGACACAGGGGACACGGGGGACGCAGTGTGGGGACCCAGGGATGGGTCACAGGGACGTGGGGACACAGGGGACGCGGCGTGGGGACGCAGGGGTGGGTCACCGGGACCGCGGGGACACGGAGGACGCAGGCTGGGGACACGGGGACACATCCCCGGGGACGCCCGGGGGCCACCGGCGCCGCCGCCTTGGCGACGCAGCCTGGGGACGCAGCCGTGACACGGGGACACGGACACGGGGGGGGGGGACGGGGGGGGGACACCCCGGGGACCCCGTACCTGATGCGCAGGGGCTCCAGGCGCCAGAGGGAGCGGGCGTGGGTGCAGACGGCTCCGCCCTCGTAGCTCACCGCGCTGCTGCGGGGACGCGGGCGCCGGCGTGGGGACGGGGACAGCGCGGGGGGGGGACACGGCCACCCCCACCCCCCCCACCCCCCCGGCGAGGGGCACCCGGGGGTGGGGGTCCCCGTCCCCCCCCACCTGCGCTCCTCGCCCTGCTCCGGCGCGGAGGTGGTCAGGCACTCGTCCATGTGGCCGTGGAAGAGGCGCATGACGTGGCCGCCCGTCACGTAGCCTGGGGACACCGGGGGGGGGTCGGGGTGGGGGGGGGACACCCGGGTGCCCCCCCCCCCCCCCCCGCCCCCCGTGCCCCCCAGCGCCCACCTTCCTCCGAGCCGGAGCAGATGGGGTTCATGTTCCAGAGCGTTTGCATGAAGGAGGCGTCGGCCTGCAGCTCCCCGCTGGCCGTCGAGAGGTGCTGGGCACGGGCGGGGCGCGGGCGGGTCACGGGGGGACGGGCGGGGCGCGGGCCACGCCCGCCCGCGTGCACTGGCGCGAGGGCGGGGAGCGGGGAGGCGGCGGGGAGGGCCCTCGTGCCCCGGCGCTCGCTCGTGCACGCACGCGGCCCCTTGCACGTTGATCCTCGCTCGTGCACGCGCCCAGGCCTTGCACACTCGTCCTTGCACATGCACGCACCCAGGCCTTGCACACTCGTCTCCTTGCGCACACACGCACCCAGCCCTTGCACACGCACGCACCCAGGCCTTGCACGCTGGAGCTCGCTCGTGCGCGCGCATGGCCCTTGCACGCCGATCCTCGCTTGTGCACACACACAGGCCTTGCACACTCGTCCTTGCTCACACACACACCCAGCCCTTGCACACTCGTCCCTGCTCACGCATGCACCCAGCCCTTGCACACTCGTCCCTGCTCACGCACGCACCCAGCCCTTGCACACGCACGCACCCAGGCCTTGCACGCTGGAGCTCGCTCGTGCGCGCGCATGGCCCTTGCACGCCGATCCTCGCTTGTGCACACACACAGGCCTTGCACACTCGTCCTTGCTCACGCACGCACCCAGCCCTTGCACACTCGTCCCTGCTCACGCACGCACCCAGCCCTTGCACACTCATCCTTGCGCACACACACACCCAGCCCTTGCACACTCATCCCTGCTCACGCACGCACCCAGCCCTTGCACACTCATCCTTGCTCACGCACGCACCCAGCCCTTGCACACTCATCCTTGCTCACGCACGCACCCAGCCCTTGCACACGCACGCACCCAGCCCTTGCACACTCGTCCCTGCTCACGCACGCACCCAGCCCTTGCACACTCATCCTTGCTCACGCACGCACCCAGCCCTTGCACACTCGTCCCTGCTCACGCACGCACCCAGCCCTTGCACACTCGTCCCTGCTCACGCACGCACCCAGCCCTTGCACACTCGTCCCTGCTCATGCATGCACCCAGCCCTTGCACACTCATCCCTGCTCACGCACGCACCCAGCCCTTGCTCACGCACGCACCCAGCCCTTGCACACTCATCCCTGCTCACGCACGCACCCAGCCCTTGCACGCCGACCCTCGCCCGTGCCCGCACCCAGCCCTCGCTTGCGCAGCCACAGGGCCCTCGCGCGCTGCCGCTCACCCGCGCGCCCGTGCGAACCGGCCCTCGTGCAAACCCTCGTGCAAACCCTCGTGCAAAGCGCCCCTCACCAGGTAGCGCTCGGAGGAGACGCTGACGAGGATGAGGTCGTCGCCCACCCGCACCTTCTCGCCCTCCGAGCGCTGCTTGGACGCGGGGTGCGTGGTCCACCAGCACGCCTCGCCTGCGGGGCACCCGGCTGCGGCACCCCGCGCCCCCGGGGACGCGGGGACCCCCCCGCGCCCCTCGCCCAGCCTGCAACCCCCCGCGGCCCAACGGGACCCCCCGCCCAACGGAACCCCCCTCCCAAGCCCCCCCAAACCTGTGACCCCCCCCTCAAGGCCCATAGGGACCCCCAAGCCCCCCCAACTTGCAACCCACCCAAAGCCCATCAGGCCCCCCCCAGGGGGACCCCAAGCGCGCCCCAACCTGTAACCCCCCAAGGCCCATAGGGACTCCCAAATCAGAAGGGGACCCCCAAGCCCCCCACCACAATCTGCAACCCCCAAGGCCCATAGGAACCCCCAAATCCAAGGGGGACCCCCAACCTGCAACCCCCAAAGCCCATAGGGACCCGCTCGGGGAACCCCCAAGCCCCCCAGAGCCCATCAGGACCCCCACCCCCAGAGGGACCCCAAACCCCCACAACCTGCAACCCCCCAAGGCCCATAGGGACCCCCAAACTCCAGGGGGACCCCCCAAACCTGTAACCCCCGAGGCCCATAGGGACCCCCCAGGCGGACCCCCAAACCCCAGGGGCCCCCCCAAGCCCCACCCACGTCCATCAGGACCCCCCACCCCACGGTGACCCCCAAACCCCAGGGGACCCCCCCGAACCTGTAACCCCCAAAGCCCATCGGGACCCCCGCTCCCTCTCGCCTAAGGCGACCCCCAACCCCCCGGCCCCCTCCCCCCGCCACCCCCCAAAGCCTTCGGGGACCCCCCAAAGCCCCGGCCCCCCCATACCGGTCGCGTCCTTCTGCAGCCCCACGTCGAAGGCCAGTTTGTCGGTGACGGAGCGGGAGGTGGTGAGGCAGCTCAGGTACTGGGGGGGCGGGGGGGGACACCCCGTTACATGGGGTCCCCGAGCCCCCGGGCCCCCCGCCCCCGGCCCCCCCTCACCATGCCGCTGTGGGAGTGCCGCAGGAGGATGGCGTGGCCGTAGAGCAGCGTCCGGTGTCCCCCGCCCTGCGACGACTGGGGGGGGCCGGGGTCAGCGGGGACCCCCCGACACCCCCCAACCCCCGGGGCCTGCTCCGGGCTGGCCGCACCCCGGGGTCTGCACGGCCGTCGTGACAGAGCCGGGCACCCCTCGCGCGAGACCCACGTCGGGGTGACGCGTGCGTCGCGCGGCCCTCGTGCGAGAGCTGTGCACCCCGGGTGTTGCACGCCCCTCGTGCGAGACCCGCATTGGGGTACCCCGTGGGTTGCACGGCCCTCATGCGAGAGCTGTGCACCCCGGGTGTTGCACACCCCTCGTGTGACACCCATATTGGGGTGACCCGTGCGTTGCACACCCCTCGTGCGAGACCCGCATTGGGGTACCCCGTGGGTCGCACGGCCCTCGTGCGAGAGCTGTGCACCCCGGGTGTTGCACGCCCCTCGTGTGACACCCATATTGGGGTGACCCGTGCGTTGCACACCCCTCGTGCGAGACCCGTATTGGGGTACCCCGTGGGTTGCACGGCCCTCGTGCGAGAGCTGGGTCGGGGTGACCCGTGCGTCGCACGCTCCTCGTGCTGGAGCTGTGCACCCCGAATGTTGCACACCCCTCGTGCGAGACCCGCATTGGGGTACCCCGTGGGTTGCACGGTCCTCGTGCGAGAGCTGTGCGCCCCGGGTGTTGCACGCCCCTCGTGCAAGACTCGTATTGGGGTACCCCACGGGTTGCACGGTCCTCGTGCGAGAGCTGTGCACCCCGAATGTTGCACACCCCTCGTGCAAGACCCGTACTGGGGTATCCTGTGGGTTGCACGGCCCTCGTGCGAGAGCTGGGTTGGGGTGACCCGTGCATTGCATGGCCCTCGTGCGAGAGCTGTGCACCCCGGGTGTTGCACGCCCCTCGTGTGACACCCATATTGGGGTGACCCGTGGGTTGCACACCCCTCGTGCGAGAGCTGGGTCGGGGTGACCCGTGCGTCGCACGCTCCTCGTGCTGGAGCTGTGCACCCCGAGTGTTGCACGCCCCTCGTGCGAGACCCGTACTGGGGTACCCCATGTGTCGCACGGCCCTCGTGCAAGCCCCACGTTGGGGTGACCCGTGCGTCGCACGCCCCTCGTGCCCGGGCCGTGTGGGGGCACCCTGTGCGTCGCACGCCCCTCGTGCTCACGCCGGGGTCCATGCGGAGGTGGGGGCTGCGGGCGGGGAGGGGCACACCCGGACGCCTGGGTCCATGCGGGGGGGTGGGGGGGCGCAGCAGAGCCCCCCCGGACACTTTGGGGTGCTGGAGGTGGGGGCGGGGCGTGCGCAGAGGAGGAGGAGGAGGAGGAGGAGGAGGAGGAAGGCGAGGATGAGGAGGGGGTCACCGCACCACAGTGGCACCTACCCACTTGTCCAGATCGACCCCCTGGGGTGGGTGCGGGGAGGGGGAGAGAGAAGAGGGGGGGTCAAGGGGGGCCGGGCCCCCCGCGCCCCCCGGGCCCCCCCCGCCGCCCGGGCCCCCCCGGCCCCCCCAGACCCACCTCGGCCCCCGCCTCGGGGGCGTTGGCCAGCATCTCCTGCAGCGCCCGCACCGAGAGCGACTGCTCCAGCACGAAGCAGCAGACGGCCAGGTCGGGGGGCACGTTCTGGGGGGGCACGGGGGGTCAGGGGGGCACCGGGGTCCCCCACGGGCCCCCTTGTCCCCTTGCCAAGCGGAGCTGGGGTCCCCCTGTCCCCAGGCCCGGGGGTTCTGGGGTGCCCCTATCCCCCTGTCCAGCGACATTGGGGTCCCCCTGTCCCCAGGCCAGGGGGTTCTGGGGTCCCCCCGTCCCCCTCCCCGGCAACATTGGGGTCCCCCCATCCCCCTCCCCAGTAACATTGGGGTCCCCTTGTCCCCGTGCTAGGGGGTTCTGGGGTCCCCCTTGTCCCCCTCCCCAGTAACATTGGGGTCCCCCTGTCCCCAGGCCCAGTAACATTGGGGTCCCCTTGTCCCCATGGCAGGGGGCACTGGGGTCCCCATGCCCCCTGTCCCCCTGCCCAGCGACACTGGGGTCCCCCTGTCCCCAGGCCAGGGGGTTCTGGGGTCCCCCCGTCCCCCTCCCCGGCAACATTGGGGTCCCCCTGTCCCCAGGCCAGGGGGTTCTGGGGTCCCCCTTGTCCCCCTCCCCAGTAACATTGGGGTCCCCCTGTCCCCAGGCCAGGGGGTTCTGGGGTCCCCCGTCCCCCTCCCCAGTAACATTGGGGTCCCCTTGTCCCCGTGCTAGGGGGTTCTGGGGTCCCCCTTGTCCCCCTCCCCAGTAACATTGGGGTCCCCCTGTCCCCAGGCCAGGGGGTTCTGGGGTGCCCCTGTCCCCCTGCCCAGCAACATTGGGGTCCCCCTGTCCAGTAACATTGGGGTCCCCCTGTCCCCAGGCCCAGTAACATTGGGGTCCCCTTGTCCCCATGGCAGGGGGCACTGGGGTCCCCCATGCCCCCCTGTCCCCCTGCCCAGCAACATTGGGGTCCCCCTGCCCAGCAACATTGGGGTCCCCCTGTCCCCAGGCCCAGTAACATTGGGGTCCCCCTGTCCCCAGGCCAGGGGGTTCTGGGGTCCCCCGTCCCCCTCCCCAGCAACATTGGGGTCCCCCTGTCCCCGTGCCAGGGGGTTCTGGGGTCCCCCTTGTCCCCCTCCCCAGCAACATTGGGGTCCCCCTGTCCCCAGGCCAGGGGGTTCTGGGGTGCGCCTGTCCCCCTGCCCCGCAACATTGGGGTCCCCCTGTCCCCCGGCCCAGTAACATTGGGGTCCCCCTGTCCCCAGGCCAGGGGGTTCTGGGGTCCCCCTTGTCCCCCTCCCCAGTAACATTGGGGTCCCCGTGTCCCCAGGCCAGGGGGTACAGGGTGTCCCCCTGTCCCCATACCGGCTGACAGTGGGGTCCCCACGCCCCCCTGCCACGGGATTCGGGGTGCCCGGTGTCCCCTGCCAGGGCGCGGGGGGGCCCGAGGGCCCCCATGTCCTTACGCCCGGGGGTGGCAGTGCCCCGCGCCCCCATATTGGGTGCTATGGGGTGTCCCCATGTCCCCAGGCCAGGTGACAGTGGGGGTCCCATGCCCCCAACCCCGGTGCCACGGGGTGTCCCCACACCCGCCGGCCCCCCCGGCCCCCCACCTGAGTGTTGGAGGTGGGCTCCAGGGACGCTCCAGGGACCCCCCGGGACCCCCAGCCCCCAGCCCCCCCGGCCCCCCGGCCCCCACCTGCGCGTTGGAGGTGGGCTCCAGGACGCCCCCAGCCTCCCCGGGACCCCCAGCCCCCAGCCCCCCTGCCCCCCCGGCCCCCACCTGCGCATTGGAGGTGGGCTCCAGGGACCCCCCAGCCCCCCCAGCCCACCCCGCCCCGCCCTGGCCCCCCACCTGCGTGTTGGAGGTGGGCTCCAGGGACCCCCGGGACCCCCGGCCCCCCGGCCCCCCACCTGCGCGTTGGAGGTGGGCTCCAGGGACCCCCCAGCCTCCCCCGGGACCCCCAGCCCCCAGCCCCTGCCCCGGCCCCCACCTGCGTGTTGGAGGTGGGCTCCAGGGACCCCCCAGCCCCCCGGGACCCCAGCCCCCAGCCCCCCGGCCCCCACCTGCGCGTTGGAGGTGGGCTCCAGGGACCCCCCAGCCCCCCAGCCCCCCGGCCCCCGGCCCCCCACCTGCGCGTTGGAGGTGGGCTCCAGGGACGCCCCCAGCCCCCCCGGGACCCCCAGCCCCCCGGCCCCCGGCCCCCCACCTGCGCGTTGGAGGTGGGCTCCAGGGACGCCCCCAGCCCCCCGGGACCCCCAGCCCCCCCGCCCCCCCGGCCCCCACCTGCGCGTTGGAGGTGGGCTCCAGGGACGCCCCCAGCCCCCCGGGACCCCCAGCCCCCCGGCCCCCCAGCCCCCACCTGCGCGTTGGAGGTGGGCTCCAGCGAGCAGAGCCGGTTGCCGAAGCCCTCGGCCGCCAGGCAGAGCTTGAGCTGCTCCTGCGGCAGCGCGGCCGAGCACTGCAGGACCACCTCGTCCTCCTGCGGGCCCAGCTCAGCCCCGGGGCCCACGGCCCCCGGCACCCCCCGGCCACGCACGGCCCCCCGGCACCGCCACGGAACCCCCACGGCCACCCACGGCCCCCCCGGAACCCCCACGGGACCCCCCTGGAACCCCCACGGCCACCCACGGCCCCCCCGGAACCCCCACGGGACCCCCCCGGAACCCCCACGGCCACCCACGGCCCCCGGAACCCCCGGAACCCCCACAGCACCTCCACGGCCACCCACGGCCCCCCGGAACCCCCACGGCCACCCACGGAACCCCCACGGCACCTCCACGGCCACCCACGGCCCCCCGGAACCCCCACGGCACCCCCACGGGACCCCCCGGGACCCCACGGCACCCCACGGGACCCCCACGGCCACCCCGGAACCCCCACGGCCACCCACGGCCCACCCCGGTACCCCCACGGCACCCTGAGCCCCCCGCGGCACCCCCACGGAACCCCCACGGCACCCTGAGCCCCCCGCGGCACCCCCACGGAACCCCCACGGCACCTCCACGGCCACCCACGGCCCACCCCGGTACCCCCATGGCACCCTGAGCCCCCCGGCACCCCCAGCACTCCCACGGAACCCCCACGGCCACCCCCGGCCCCCTGAGCCCCCCGGCCCCCCTGAGCCCCCCAGCACCCCACCACCTTCAGCACCCCACGCCCCCCAGCACCCCCACGGAACACCCAGCACCCTGAGCCCCCCCCGTCCCCTCAGCACCCCCGGCCCGGGGGGGGGATGGGCTGCGCCAAGGGGAGACCTCGGCCCCGGGGGGCCACAAATCCGGGGGGGCCCCTGGGTGCCCCCCTCACCCTATGGGCTCTATAGGGGGTGGGTCAGGACCCCTGGGTGCCCCCCCTCATCCTATGGGCTCTATAAGGGGAGGTCAGGACCCCCCTGGGTGCCCCTGTCACCCTATGGGCTCTATAGGGGGGTCAGGACCACTGGGTGCCCCCCCATACCATATGGGCTCTATAAGGGGAGGTCAGGACCCCTGGGTGCCCCTGTCACCCTATGGGCTCTATAGGGGGTGGGTCTGGGACCCTAAGTGCCCCCCCTTACCCTATGGGCTCTATAGCATGGGTCAGGACCCCTGGGTGCCCCCCCAACCCTATGGGCTCTATAGGGGGGTCAGGACCCCTGGGTGCCCCCCTCACCCTATGGGCTCTATGGGGGGGGCAGGACCCGTGGGTGCCCCCTGTCACCCTATGGGCTCTATGGGGGGCCAGGACCCCTGGGTGCCCCCCCCCAGCCCTATGGGCTCTATAGGGGGTGGGTCAGGACCCCTGGGTGCCCCCCCTCATCCTATGGGCTATATAGGGGGTGGGTCAGGACCCCTGGGTGCCCCCCCTCAACCCTATGGGCTGGGCCAGGACCCCTAAGCGCCCCCCACAACCCTATGGGCTCTATAGGGGGGGGTTAGGACCCCTGGGTGCCCCCTGTCACCCTATGGGCTCTATAGGGTGGGTCAGGACCACTGGGTGCCCCCCTCACCCTATGGTCTCTATAGGGGGGGGTCAGCACCCCTGGGTGCCCCCCTCACCCTATGGGATCTATAGGGGGGGTCAGGACCCCTGGGTGCTCCCCCCAACCCTATGGGCTGGGCCAGGACCGCTAAGTGCCCCCCACAACCCTATGGGCTCTATAGGGTGGCTCAGGACCCCTGGGTGCCCCCCCTTACCCTATGGGCTCTATAGGGGGGTCAGGACCCCTGGGTGCCCCCCTCACCCTATGGTCTCTATAGGGGGGGCCAGGACCCCTGGGTGCCCCCCCATACCCTATGGGCTCTATAGGGGGTGGGTCAGGACCCCTGGGTGCCCCCCCCCAGCCCTATGGGCTCTATAGGGGGTGGGTCAGGACCCCTGGGTGCCCCCCCTCAACCCTATGGGCTGGGCCAGGACCCCTAAGTGCCCCCTACAACCCTATGGGCTCTATAGGGAGGGGCAGGACCCCTGGGTGCCCCCTGTCACCCTATGGGCTCTATAGGGGGTGGGTCAGGACCCCTGGGTGCCCCCCCAAACCCTATGGGCTCTATAGGGGGGTCAGGACCCCTGGGAGCCCCCACTCAACCTATGGGCTCTATAAGGGGGGGTCAGGACCCCTGGGTGCCCCTGTCACCCTATGGGCTCTATAGGGGGTGGGTCTGGGACCCTAAGTGCCCCCCTTACCCTATGGGCGCTATAGCGTGGGTCAGGACCCCTGGGTGCCCCCCTCACCCTATGGGCTCTATAGGGGGGGCCAGGACCCCTGGGTGCCCCCCCTCATCCTATGGGCTCTATAGGGGGTGGGTAAGGACCCCTGGCTGCCCCCCCTCGTCCTATAGGCTCTATAGGGGGTGGGTCAGGACCCCTGGGTGCCCCCCCCCCGCCCCATGGGCTCTATAGGGGGTGGGTCAGGAGCCCTGGGTGCTCCCCCTCAACCCTATGGGCTGGGCCAGGACCCCTAAGTCCCCCCCCCAACCCTATGGCCTCTATAGGGGGGGGGCAGGACCCCTGGGTGCCCCCTGTCACCCTATGGGCTCTATGGGGGGGTCAGGCTCCTGGGTGCCCTGTCACCCTATGGGCTCTATAGCGTGGGGCAGGACCCCTGGGTGCCCCCCTCACCCTATGGGCTCTATAGGGGTAAGGACCCGTGGGTGCCCCCTCACCCTATGGGCTCTATAGGGGGGGTCAGGACCCCTGAGTGCTCCCCCAACCCTATGGGCTGGGCCAGGACCCCTAAGTGCCCCCACAACCCTATGGGCTCTATAGGGGGCTCAGGACCCCTGGGTGCCCCCTTTACCCTATGGGCTCTATAGGGGGGGCCAGGACCCCTGGGTGCCCCCCCTCACCCTATGGGCTCTATAGGGGGGGTCAGGACCCCTGGGTGCCCCCCCTCAAACCTATGGGCTGGGCCAGGACCCCTAAGTGCCCCCACAACCCTATGGGCTCTATAGGGGGGGGGGGGCAGGACCCCTGGGTGCCCCCTACCACCCTATGGGATCTATAGGGGGGTCAGGACCCCTGGGTGCCCCCCCTCATCCTATGGGTTCTATGGGGCGGGCAGGACCCCTGGGTGCCCCCCTCATCCTATGGGGTCTATGGGGGTAGGACCCTGGGTGCCCCCCAGCCCTATGGGCTCTATAGGGGGTGGGTCAGGACCCCTGGGTGCCCCCCCTCAACCCTATGGGCTGGGCCAGGACCCCTAAGTGCCTCCCACAACCCTATGGGCTCTATAGGGAGGGGCAGGACCCCTGGGTGCCCCCTGTCACCCTATGGGCTCTATAGGGGGTGGGTCAGGACCCCTGGGTGCCCCCCCAAACCCTATGGGCTCTATAGGGGGGTCAGGACCCCTGGGAGCCCCCACTCAACCCTATGGGCTCTATAAGGGGGGGTCAGGACCCCTGGGTGCCCCTGTCACCCTATGGGCTCTATAGGGGGTGGGTCAGGACCCCTGGGTGCACCCCTCAACCCTATGGGCTCTATAGGGGGGGTCAGGACCCCTGAGTGCTCCCCCCAACCCTATGGGCTGGGCCAGGACCCCTAAGTGCCCCCCACAACCCTATGGGCTCTATAGGGGGGCTCAGGACCCTTGGGTGCCCCCCACAACCCTATGGGCTCTATGGGGGGCCAGGACCCCTGGGTGCCCCCCCCCAGCCCTATGTGCTCTATAGGGGATGGGTCAGGACCCCTGGGTGCCCCCCTCAACCCTATGGGCTGGGTCAGGACCCCTAAGTGCCCCCCACAACCCTATGGGCTCTATAGGGGGGGGGCAGGACCCCTGGGTGCCCCCTGTCACCCTATGGGCTCTATGGGGGGGGGTCAGGCTCCCTGGGTGCCCTGTCACCCTATGGGCTCTATAGCGTGGGGCAGGACCCCTGGGTGCCCCCCCTCACCCTATGGGCTCTATAGGGGGGTAAGGACCCGTGGGTGCCCCCCTCACCCTATGGGCTCTATAGGGGGTCAGGACCCCTGAGTGCTCCCCCCAACCCTATGGGCTGGGCCAGGACCCCTAAGTGCCCCCCACAACCCTATGGGCTCTATAGGGGGGCTCAGGACCCCTGGGTGCCCCCCCTTTACCCTATGGGCTCTATAAGGGGGTCAGGACCCCTGGGTGCCCCCCTCACCCTATGGGCTCTATAGGGGGTGGGTCAGGACCCCTGGGTGCCCCCCCTCAACCCTATGGGCTGGGCCAGGACCCCTAAGTGCCCCCCACAACCCTATGGGCTCTATAGGGGGGGGGGGGCAGGACCCCTGGGTGCCCCCTACCACCCTATGGGATCTATAGGGGGGTCAGGACCCCTGGGTGCCCCCCCTCATCCTATGGGTTCTATGGGGCGGGCAGGACCCCTGGGTGCCCCCCTCATCCTATGGGGTCTATGGGGGGGTAGGACCCCTGGGTGCCCCCCCCCCAGCCCTATGGGCTCTATAGGGGGTGGGTCAGGACCCCTGGGTGCCCCCCCTCAACCCTATGGGCTGGGCCAGGACCCCTAAGTGCCTCCCACAACCCTATGGGCTCTATAGGGAGGGGCAGGACCCCTGGGTGCCCCCTGTCACCCTATGGGCTCTATAGGGGGTGGGTCAGGACCCCTGGGTGCCCCCCCAAACCCTATGGGCTCTATAGGGGGGTCAGGACCCCTGGGAGCCCCCACTCAACCCTATGGGCTCTATAAGGGGGGGTCAGGACCCCTGGGTGCCCCTGTCACCCTATGGGCTCTATAGGGGGTGGGTCAGGACCCCTGGGTGCACCCCTCAACCCTATGGGCTCTATAGGGGGGGTCAGGACCCCTGAGTGCTCCCCCCAACCCTATGGGCTGGGCCAGGACCCCTAAGTGCCCCCCCCAACCCTATGGGCTCTATAGGGGGGTCAGGACCCCTGGGTGCCCCCCTCACCCTATGGGCTCTATGGGGGGCCAGGGCCCCCGGGTGCCCCCCCTCACCCTATGGGCTCTATAGGGGGTGGGTCCGGGACCCTAAGTGCCCCCCCTCACCCTATGGGGTGGGTCAGGCCCCTGGGTGCCCCCTCACCCTATAGACTCCATAGGGCTCCCCCCAGCTGCTCCCGTCGCTCCGGCCCCCCGCAGATTCCTCCCGCGGGCCGCGGATGCCGCCGGACCCGGGGGGAGGGGGGAGGGGGGGGGGGCGCGTGCGCTCCGTGCCTCAGTTTCCCCGGGGGAGGGGTCGCAAATCCCTCCCCCCCAGGCAAAATGTGCTGAGCTCAGCATTTCCCTCCCCCCGGGGGGTCACACCTGGGGCCCTTCCCTCCCCCAAGGACACCCCCGCGTCCTTGACCCCCCTGCCCCCCATGAGGAATCCGGGGGAGGGGGAGGGGGGAGGGGCAGTTATTAACAGCAACTCCCCCCCCCCCCGGGGGTCCCAGCCCAGGTTTGAGGACAAACTGGGAGGAATTGGGACAGGGGAAGGAACTGGGCCACCCCCCCGACCCTCCCCCGTGGCGGCGCCCTGCCCATCCCCCCGGGGATCTGGTTTCGCCCCCCCAGCAGCTGCTCCCCTGCCCCCCGGCTTTGCGCGTTGCTTTTTGGGAGCCCACGCGGCCGGGGGGTGGGGTGCACCCCCCCGCACCCCTTCCCTCCCCCACCCCCGCAATGCTGGGGGCGTTGGGAGCTGCCCCCGCCCCATCCCAGTCCCTCCCAGTGTTCCCAGTTCAGGCTGGTCCCTCCAAAACGGCCCCCCAGTCCTCGCTTACCCCTCCGCCTCACAGTGCCCCCCCAGCGCTCCCAGTCCCCCAGTGCTCCCAGTTCCCCAGGTCTGAGCCCCCCAGTGTCCCCAGACCCCCGGCTCTCCCCAGTATCTCCCAGTTCCCCCATTGCCCTCTCCCCAGTGCCCCCCAGTCCTCCCAGTGCCCCCAGTCCCCCCAGTATCTCCCAGTTCCCCCATTCCCCCTTTCCAGTGCCCCCCAGTGTCTCCCAGTTCCCCCGTTCCCCTCTCCCCAGTCCCCCAGTATCTCCCAGTCCCCCAGTATCTCCCAGTCCCCCCCACTCACCGTCCGCAGGAACTGGACATCGTCCTCGCCGTCGGCCTCGGCCATGGCTGTGGGTGCCGGGGACCCCTCACCAGTGGGTGCCCGTCACCAGTGGGTCCCGCTCACCGGTGGGTGCCCCTCACCAGTGGGTGCTGGTCACCGGTGGGTCCCGGGACCCGTCACCAGTGGGTGCCGGTGGCTGCTCGGTGCCCGCCCCGCCCCGGCCCCGGGTGGGTGCTGGCCCCGGGTGGGTGCTGGCCCCGGGTGGGTGCTCCCGCGTGGGTGCCGCTGCCCGTGTCCCGGCGCCGCGGGGCTCCGCCGCCTCCCGGTGCCGCTGGCCCGGCCCCCCCGCCGCCACGTAACGGGGGAGGGACCGGGGCGGGGGAAACTGAGGCACGGACCCCCCCCGCCCCCCGACCCCCGCCCAGCCCCCACGCGGGGGGCCCCCACGCCCGGGTTCCCCCGCCGGAGAGGCTGGGGGAGGGGCGGAGGCGTGGGGTCCCCCCGAAGTGTTGGGGGGGGCCCGGCCCATTCCGGTGCCTCTGGCCCTTTAAGAAAAGGGGGGGGCACTGCCCGCACGCCCCCCACGGGGGTCCCCGGGGGGAGAATCCCAGTGCAGCCCAGTACAGCCCAGTGCAGCCCAGTGCAGCCCAGGCCCCGCCCCCATCTGCCCCTAATTAACCCCTGCGCTAATGAGGGCAGCTGGGGGCAGGGCCCCTCCCCCCCCGCCGTGGGGCCCAGGCGGCTGCGGGGGGGGGGCGGCCCCACAGGGCCCCCCCGGCCCCCCAAGTGCTGGGAACGGGGGGACCCACGGCATCGGGGTGACCCATGGCATCGGGGTGACCCATGCCATTGGGGACCCCCATAGCACGCGGGACCCCACGGCACGGGGACCCACGGCATCGGGGTGACCCACAGCACGGGGACCCCCACAGCACGAGGGACCCCACAGCACGGGGACCCACGGCACTGGGGTGACCCACGGCATCGGGGTGACCCACGGCATCGGGGTGACCCACATCACGAGGGACCCCACGGCACGGGGACCCACGGCACTGGGGTGACCCACAGCATCGGGGTGACCCACGGCACGGGGACCCCCATAGCACGAGGCACCCCATGGCATGGGGACCCACGGCATTGGGGTGACCCACAGCACGGGGACCCACGGCACTGGGGTGACCCACGGCATCGGGGTGACCCACATCACGGGGACCCACGGCATCGGGGTGACCCACGGCACGGGGACCCCCACAGCACGAGGGACCCCATGGCATGGGGACCCACGGCATCGGGGTGACCCACAGCATCGGGGTGACCCACAGCACGGGGACCCCCACAGCACGAGGGACCCCACATCACAGGGACCCACGGCATCGGGGTGACCCACGGCACGGGGACCCCCACAGCACGAGGGACCCCACAGCACAGGGACCCACGGCATTGGGGTGACCCACGGCATCGGGGTGACCCACATCACGGGGACCCACGGCATCGGGGTGACCCACGGCACGGGGACCCCCACAGCACGAGGGACCCCATGGCATGGGGACCCACGGCATTGGGGTGACCCACAGCATCGGGGTGACCCACAGCACGGGGACCCACGGCATCGGGGTGACCCACGGCACGGCGACCCCCACAGCACGAGGAACCCCATGGCATGGGGACCCACAGCATTGGGGTGACCCACAGCATCGGGGTGACCCATGGCACGGGGACCCCCACAGCACGAGGGACCCCATGGCATGGGGACCCACGGCATCGGGGTGACCCACGGCATTGGGGTGACCCACGGCACGGGGACCCCCACAGCACGAGGGACCCCACGGCACTGGGGTGACCCACGGCACTGGGGTGACCCACGGCATCGGGGTGACCCACGGCACGGCGACCCCCACAGCACGAGGGACCCCACGGCACGGGGACCCCCACGTCGCACGGTCCCCATGTCACAGCGTGGACACAGGGGTGGCACCGGGGGGGGGAGGGGGTGGGGTCCCCACGGGGGGGGGACACCCTCCCTGTCGCCGGGTCCCCTCCCTGTCGCGGGGCCGGTGACACCGCCCTGACATCACCGCCCGCAGTTCCTTCTTCACCCCCACCCGCGGACCGGGCTCCTCCTGCGCAGCCCCACGGGCCCGGGGGCCTCCCCTCCCCCCAGCCCCTCCCCCCCCGAGCCATGGACCCCAGGGACAGCAAGAGGTGGGTGCGCGCCCCCCGCCCCCCCGCCCCCGTCCTTGTCCCCACCCGGACCAAGCTGTGCCCCCCCCCGCCCCCCTTTTGGGCACCATCTCAGCTCCCCAAACTGGTACCAGTCCGGGCCCCAAACTGGGGCTGGGCTGTGACCCCCTGTGACCTCCTCTGCCCCCCGCCCCCAGCTCTGCCCCCCAACCGGGACCAGTTCCCCTCCCAAGCTGGGACCAGGCTCTGCCCTCCAACACAGGCAGCTCTGCCCCCGCCCCCAGCTGGGACCAGCTCTGCCCCCTAAGTGGGACCGGTCTTGCCCCCCAAGTGGGACCGGTCTTGCCCCCCAAGTGGGTCCCCGTGGGGCTCTCCCGGAAGAGCGTTGGGCAAGAGGGGCCGGGAGGGGAAGTGCCACGGCGTGGGGGGGGAGGACAGGATGGGGACACCCACGGGGCCAGACCCACGGCGAGGCCCTGGGGCCAGACCCACAGCAACTCTGTGGGGCCAGCCCCACGGTGACTCTATGGGGCCAGCCCCACGGCGAGTCTATGGGGCCAGACCCACAGCAACTCTGTGGGGCCAGCCCCACGGTGACTCTATGGGGCCAGCCCCACAGCGAGTCTATGGGGCCAGACCCACAGCAACTCTGTGGGGCCAGCCCCACGGTGACTCTATGGGGCCAGACCCACAGCAACTCTGTGGAGCCAGACCCACAGCAAGGCTGTGGGGCCAGACCCATGGCAACTCTATGGGGCCAGACCCACGGCAAGGCTGTGGGGCCAGGCCCACGGCGCCTCTATGGGCCAGCCCCACGGCGGCACCGTGGGGCCGGGGGGTCCCCGGGCGCGGGCTGAGCGTGGGGTGCCGCAGGAAGCCCCCCGAGGGGGCGGCCGTGGGGCAGCACCTGACGTGCCCCACGGCGTGGGAGCTGCCCCGGGCCTGCAGCCTGGACCAGCTGCTGGAGCGCTGCCTCGACGCCTTCGGTGAGGGCCAGCGGCCACGGGGGCTGCGTGCCACCGCCCCGGGTGCCACATGTCCCCTGGGTGCCACTGCCCCTGGGTGCCAGTGTCCCTGGGTGCCACATGTCCCCTGGGTGCCACCGCCCCGGGTGCCACATGTCCCCTGGGTGCCACATCCCCTGGGTGCCACTGCCCCTGGGTGCCAGTGTCCCTGGGTGCCACTGCCCCTGGGTGCCACCGCCCCGGGTGCCACATGTCCCCCGGGTGCCACATGTCCCCTGGGTGCCACTGTCCCTGGGTGCCACATGTCCCCTGGGTGCCACATCCCCTGGGTGCCAGTGTCCCTGGGTGTCACATCCCCTGGGTGCCAGTGTCCCTGGGTGCCACATGTCCCCCGGGTGCCACATGTCCCCTGGGTGCCACTGTCCCTGGGTGCCACATCCCCTGGGTGCCACTGCCCCTGGGTGCCAGTGTCCCTGGGTGCCACTGCCCCTGGGTGCCACCGCCCCGGGTGCCACATGTCCCCCGGGTGCCACATGTCCCCTGGGTGCCACTGTCCCTGGGTGCCACATGTCCCCTGGGTGCCACATCCCCTGGGTGCCACCGCCCTGGGTGCCACATGTCCCCTGGGTGCCACTGCCCCTGGGTGCCACTGCCCCGGGTGCCACATCCCCTGGGTGCCACTGTCCCTGGGTGCCACATGTCCCCTGGGTGCCACATCCCCTGGGTGCCAGTGTCCCTGGGTGCCACATGTCCCCTGGGTGCCACCGCCCCGGGTGCCACATGTCCCCTGGGTGCCACATCCCCTGGGTGCCACATCCCCTGGGTGCCACCGCCCCGGGTGCCACATGTCCCCTGGGTGCCACTGCCCCTGGGTGCCACTGCCCCCGGGTGCCACATGTCCCCTGGGTGCCACTGTCCCTGGGTGCCACATGTCCCCTGGGTGCCACATCCCCTGGGTGCCAGTGTCCCTGGGTGTCACATCCCCTGGGTGCCAGTGTCCCTGGGTGCCACATGTCCCCCGGGTGCCACATGTCCCCTGGGTGCCACTGTCCCTGGGTGCCACATCCCCTGGGTGCCACTGCCCCTGGGTGCCAGTGTCCCTGGGTGCCACTGCCCCTGGGTGCCACCGCCCCGGGTGCCACATGTCCCCCGGGTGCCACATGTCCCCTGGGTGCCACTGTCCCTGGGTGCCACATGTCCCCTGGGTGCCACATCCCCTGGGTGCCACCGCCCTGGGTGCCACATGTCCCCTGGGTGCCACTGCCCCTGGGTGCCACTGCCCCGGGTGCCACATCCCCTGGGTGCCACTGTCCCTGGGTGCCACATGTCCCCTGGGTGCCACATCCCCTGGGTGCCAGTGTCCCTGGGTGCCACATGTCCCCTGGGTGCCACCGCCCCGGGTGCCACATGTCCCCTGGGTGCCACATCCCCTGGGTGCCACATCCCCTGGGTGCCACCGCCCCGGGTGCCACATGTCCCCTGGGTGCCACTGCCCCTGGGTGCCACTGCCCCCGGGTGCCACATGTCCCCTGGGTGCCACTGTCCCTGGGTGCCACATGTCCCCTGGGTGCCACATCCCCTGGGTGCCAGTGTCCCTGGGTGTCACATCCCCTGGGTGCCAGTGTCCCTGGGTGCCACATGTCCCCCGGGTGCCACATGTCCCCTGGGTGCCACTGTCCCTGGGTGCCACATGTCCCCTGGGTGCCACATCCCCTGGGTGCCACCGCCCTGGGTGCCACATGTCCCCTGGGTGCCACTGCCCCTGGGTGCCACTGCCCCGGGTGCCACATCCCCTGGGTGCCACTGTCCCTGGGTGCCACATGTCCCCTGGGTGCCACATCCCCTGGGTGCCAGTGTCCCTGGGTGCCACATGTCCCCTGGGTGCCACCGCCCCGGGTGCCACATGTCCCCTGGGTGCCACATCCCCTGGGTGCCACATCCCCTGGGTGCCACCGCCCCGGGTGCCACATGTCCCCTGGGTGCCACTGCCCCTGGGTGCCACTGCCCCCGGGTGCCACATGTCCCCTGGGTGCCACTGTCCCTGGGTGCCACATGTCCCCTGGGTGCCACATCCCCTGGGTGCCAGTGTCCCTGGGTGTCACATCCCCTGGGTGCCAGTGTCCCTGGGTGCCACATGTCCCCCGGGTGCCACATGTCCCCTGGGTGCCACTGTCCCTGGGTGCCACATCCCCTGGGTGCCACATCCCCTGGGTGCCACTGTCCCTGGGTGCCACATGTCCCCTGGGTGCCACTGCCCCTGGGTGCCACATGTCCCCCGGGTGCCACATGTGCCATGTCCCCTGCCCACAGCCACGGTGTCCCTCGGTGCCCCCCGTCCCCCGGGTCCCTTCCCCCCAGCCCCCCCCCAGTGGCACCCACGGGTGACGGCGGCTGCGCCCGCAGACCTGGACGGGCGGCCGCGGCGGGGGGACCCCACGGTGGACATGACCTTGACCGTGCACGCCTGGGTCGTGACCTCGGCCGAGCTGGCCCAGCGCCTCCTGGCCCTATATCCTGCCGGGGGGGGACGCGGGGGGACGCGGGGGGACACGGGGGGACGCGGGGGGCTCTGTGCCACGCAGGGTCCTTAACCCGCAGCCACCTACCGGGAGGCCACGCGGGACGGGCGGGAGGAGCGGGCGCTGCGCCTCTGCCTCTTCGTGCGGTGAGGGGCGGCCCCGGCCCCACCCCCGGCCCCACCCCCGGCCCCACCCGGCCCCTGGCCCCACCCCCGGCCCCACCCCCGGCGCCACCCGGCCCCACCCGGCCCCTGGCCCCACCCGCAGCCCCACCCCGGGGCTGTCGACCCCCCGCTCTGCAGCCCACGTCCTCCCCTGGCCCCTGCTGCACGTCCCCATCCTGCGTCCTGTGTCCCCACCCCGTGTCCCCACCCCGTGTCCCCACCCTGTGTCCCCATCCCGTGTCCCCACCCCGTGTCCCCATCCCCTGTCACCCATGCCACGTCCTCATCCCATGTCACCCATCCCGTGTCCCCATCCCATGTCCCCGTCCCATGTCCTCATCCCATGTCCTCATCCCATGTCCCCACCCCGTGTCCCCACCCCGTGTCCCCATCCCGTGTCACCATGCCACATCCCCATCCTCCATCCCATGTCCCCACCCCGTGTCCCCATCCCATGTCCCCATCCTCCATCCCGTGTCCCCATCCCGTGTCCCCATCCTGTGTCCCCGTCCCATGTCCTCATCCCATGTCCCCATCCCGTGTCACCAATCTCGTGTCACCAATCTCATGTCCCCATCCCATGTCCCCACCCCGTGTCCCCATCCCATGTCCCCATCCCGTGTCACCAATCTCATGTCCCCATCCCATGTCACCCATGCCACGTCCCCATCCCACGTCCCCACCCCGTGTCCCCATCCCGTGTCACCAATCTCATGTCCCCACCCCGTGTCCCCATCCCGTGTCACCAATCTCATGTCCCCATCCCATGTCACCCATGCCACGTCCCCATCCCATGTCCCCACCCCGTGTCCCCATCCCGTGTCACCAATCCCATGTGCCCATCCCATGTCACCCATGCCACGTCCCCACCCCGCGTCCCCACCCTCCACCCCGAGCCCCCACCCCGTGTCCCCCCCGCGTGTCCCCGTGTCCCCGCTGAGGACGGGTCCCGCAGGCACTGGGTCACCCACTACCCCGAGGCCTTTCGGCTGGAGCCGGCGCTGGCCGAGGCGCTGGGCGAGCTGTGGCGGGCGGCGCGGCGCGGGGGGCGCGGGGGCCACGGGGACCACGAGGGACACGCGGGACATGAGGGACACGGGGACCACGAGGGACACGAGGAGGACGAGGGACACGGGGACCACGGGGACCACGAGGAGGACGAGGGACACGGGGACGACGAGGGACACGGGGACCTCGCTTGGCTGCTGGACATCGGCCACACGTGAGGGGCACGGGCACGGGGGGGGCAGGGGGCTGCACACGCGTGTGAGCGGGGCCGTGCGTGGGGGCTGTGCACACGCGTGTGGGGCTGTGCACGCGTGTGTGGGGCTGTGCACACGCGTGTGTGGGGCTGTGCACACGCGTGTGTGGGGCTGTGCATGTGTGTGTGGGGCTGTGCACACGCGTGTGTGGGGCTGTGCATGTGTGTGGGGCTGTGCATGCGTGTGTGGGGCTGTGCATGCATGTGTGGGGCTGTGCATGTGTGTGGGGCTGTGCACACACGTGTGTGGGGCTGTGCACGCATGTGTGGGGCTGTGCCGGCGTGTGTGGGGCTGTGCATGCATGTGTGGGGCTGTGCACATGCATGTGTGGGGCTGTGCATGTGTGTGGGGCTGTGCACACGTGTGTGGGGCTGTGCATGTGTGTGGGGCTGTGCATGTGTGTGGGGCTGTGCACGTGTGTGGGGCTGTCCATGCGTGTGTGGGGCTGTGCATGTGTGTGGGGCTGTGCATGTGTGTGGGGCTGTCCATGCGTGTGTGGGGCTGTGCATGTGTGTGGGGCTGTGCATGTGTGTGGGGCTGTCCATGCGTGTGTGTGGGTGTGCGGGGCTGCACACGCATGTCTGGGGCTGTGCACACGCGTGTGTGGGGCTGTGCATGTGTGTGGGGCTGTGCACGCGTGTGTGGGGCTGTGCACACGCATGTCTGGGGCTGTGCACACGCGTGTGGCGCCGCGCACACGCGTGCGCGGGCAATATGTGGGGCAGGGCGTGGGGCTGCGCACACGCGCGTGCCGGGCCCCCACAGCCCCCTCCCGCCCTCCCCCGCCGCAGGCTGCGCCCGGGCCCCGGCCGGCTGAGCCCCCCGGGCGCGGGCCCCCCCCGGCCCCCGGGCCCCCCGGGCCCCCCCGCGCCCCCCAAGCACAAGGTCTCGCTGCTCTTCGACCACCTGGAGGCGGCGGAGCTGGCCCGGCACCTCAGCGGCCTGGAGCACCGCGCCTTCTGCCGCCTCTCGGTGGGGCCCGGGGCACCCATGGGTGCTGGGGGCCGGGGGGTGGGGGGGCAGGGGGCTGGGGGGTGCAGCGATGGGGGCTGCGGGGTGCTTGATGGGGGGCCGCGGGGTGACAGCGGGGGGTGCTGGGGGTGCAGTGCATGGCTGTGGGTGCTGTGGGTGCTGTGGGGCGGTGCCGGCGTGGGTGCCATGGGTGCCGTGGGTGCCGTGGGTGCTGTGGGTGCAGTGCATGGCCGTGGGGTGCCGTGGGTGCTGTGGGGCAGTGCCGGCGTGGGTGCCGTGGGTGCCGTGGGTGCTGTGGGGCAGTGCTGGCATGGGTGCCATGGGTGCCGTGGGTGCTGTGGGGTGCTGTGGGTGCAGTGCATGGTTGTGGGGTGCCTTGGGTGCTGTGGGGTGCTGTGGGTGCAGTGCATGGCCGTGGGTGCTGTGGGTGCTGTGGGGCAGTGCCGGTGTGGGTGCCATGGGTGCTGTGGGGCAGTGCCGGTGTGGGTGCCGTGGGTGCTGTGGGGCAGTGCCGGCGTGGGTGCCGTGGGTGCCGTGGGTGCTGTGGGGCAGTGCTGGCATGGGTGCCATGGGTGCCGTGGGTGCTGTGGGGTGCTGTGGGTGCAGTGCATGGTTGTGGGGTGCCTTGGGTGCTGTGGGGTGCTGTGGGTGCAGTGCATGGCCGTGGGTGCTGTGGGTGCTGTGGGGCAGTGCCGGTGTGGGTGCCATGGGTGCTGTGGGGCAGTGCCGGTGTGGGTGCCGTGGGTGCTGTGGGGCAGTGCCGGCGTGGGTGCCGTGGGTGCCGTGGGTGCCGTGGGGCAGTGCCGGCATGGGTGCCATGGGTGCCGTGGGTGCTGTGGGGCAGTGCCGGCGTGGGTGCCATGGGTGCCGTGGGTGCTGTGGGGTGCTGTGGGTGCAGTGCATGGTTGTGGGGTGCCGTGGGTGCTGTGGGGCAGTGCCGGCGTGGGTGCCGTGGGTGCCGTGGGTGCCGTGGGTGCCGTGGGGTGCTGTGGGTGCAGTGCATGGCCGTTGGGTGCCGTGGGTGCTGTGGGGCAGTGCCAGCGTGGGTGCCGTGGGTGCCGTGGGTGCTGTGGAGCAGTGCTGGCATGGGTGCCGTGGGTGCTGTGGGTGCCATGGGGTGCCGTGGGTGCCGTGGGTGCCGTGGGTGCCGTGGGTGCCGTGGGGGCGCGGGTGACGCGGGTGCGGGCGCAGGGCCAGGACTGCCGGCGCTACGTGCAGCGGGGGGGGGCGCAGGGGACCCCCGCCCTGGAGCGCGCCGTGGGCCTCTGCAACGGGGTCTGCCGGTGGGTGCGGGTGCTGGTGCTGAGCCGGCCCACGGCCCCCCAGCGCGCCCGGGCCGTGGCCAAGCTCACGCGCATCACCCAGGTGGGGGCAGGGGCGCAGGGGGGCGCGCAGGGGGTGGGGTCACGGGTGGGTGCCGGGGTCACGGGGGTGTGGGGGCACGGGGGAGGGGGTCACGGGGGGTGCCGGGGGTCACGGGTGGGTGTGGGGTGACAGGGGGTGGGGCCGGGGGGTGCAGGGGTCACGGGGGTGCAGGGTCACGGGGGTGTGGGGTGCCAGGGGTCACGGGTGGGTGTGGGGTCACGGGGGGAGGGGTCACGGGTGGGTGCCGGGGTCATGGGGGTGCGGGGTCACGGAGGAGGGGTCACGGGGGGTGCCGGGGGTCACGGGTGGGTATGGGGTGCCGGGGGAGGGGGTCACGGGGGTGCCGGGGGTCACGGGGGGTGTGGGGGCACGGGGGAGGGGGTCACGGGTGGGTGCCGGGGGTCATGGGGGGTGCGGGGGTCACGGGGGTGTGGGGGCACGGGGGGAGGGGTCACGGGGGGTGCCGGGGGTCACGGGTGGGTGCCGGGGGTCACAGGGGTGCGGGGTCACGGGGGAGGGGTCACAGGGGGTGCCGGGGGTCATGGGGGGTGTGGGGTGATGGGGGGAGGGGGTCACGGGGGTGCCGGGGGTCATGGGGGTGCAGGGTCACGGGGGAGGGGTCACGGGGGGTGCCGGGGATCACAGGGGGTGCGGGGTCACGGGGGTGCGGGGTCAGGGGGTGCCGGGTCACGGGGGGTGTGGGGTGCCGGGGTCACGGGGAGTGAGGGGTCAGGGGGTGCAGGGGTCACAGGGGTGCGGGGTCACAGGGGTGTGGGGGCACGGGGAGAGGGGTCACGGGGGTGCCGGGGGTCACGGGTGGGTGCCGGGGGTCACGGGGGTGTGGGGTGATGGGGGAGGGGTCACGGGGGGTGCCGGGGTCATGGGGGTGCGGGGTCACGGGGGAGAGGGTCACGGGGGTGCCGGGGATCACAGGGGTGCGGGGTCACGGGGGTGCAGGGTCAGGGGGTGCGGGTCACGCGTGGGTGCAGGGTCAGGGGGTGCAGGGGTCACGGGGGGGTGTGGGGTGCCAGGGGTCACAGGGGTTGCGGGGTCAGGGGGTGCAGGGGTCACAGGGGTGCAGGGTCAGGGGGTGCAGGGGTCACGGGGTGCAGGGTCACAGGGGGTGTGGGGTGCCAGGGGTCACGGGGGTGCAGGGGTCAGGGGGTGCAGGGTCACAGGGGGTGCGGGGTCACGGGGGTGCGGGGTCACGGGGGTGTGGGGTGCCGGGGTCACGGGGAGTGAGGGTCGGGGGATGCGGGTCACGCGTGGGTGCAGGGCCGGGGGTGCGGGGTGACGGGGTGCGGGTCACGCGTGGGGCCGCTGACGCGGCGGCGCGGGCGCAGGAGCTGCGGGGCTGCAGAGCTTCAGCTCGCTGCTGGCCGTGGTGGGGGGCTCTGCCACAGCTCCATCGCCCGCCTGCGGGAGACCCGCGCCCTGCTGCCCCCGCGTGGCCAAGGTGGGGCCGGGGGCACGGGGGGGACTGGGGGGAGGACTGGGGGGCTGGGGGGAATGGGGGGACTGGGGGGACTGGGGGGGAATGGGGGGGGAATGGGGGAATGGGGGGCACTGGGGGGGGAATGGGGGGGGAATGGGGGGGGAATGGGGGGGTACTGGGGGGAATGGGGGGGGACTGGGGGGGGACTGGGGAGGGAATGGGGGGACTGGGGAGGGACTGGGGGGGGGACTGGGGGAATGGGGGGCACTGGGGGGAATGGGGGGGAATGGGGGGGACTGGAGGGGACTGGGGGGCACTGGGGGGGGACTGGGGGGGAATGGGGGGGGAATGGGGGGGCACTGGGGGGGGATGGGGGGCACTGGGGGCACTGGGGGGAATGGGGGGCCCTGGGGGAATGGGGGAATGGGGGGGACTGGGGGGCACTGGGGGAATGGGGGGGACTGGGGGGAATGGGGGGCACTGGGGGAATGGGGGGAATGGGGGGGACTGGAGGGACTGGGGGGGCACTGGGGGGGACTGGGGGGGAATGGGGGGACTGGGGGGCACTGGGGGGGACTGGGGGGGACTGGGGGGACTGGGGGGGGACTGGGGGGGACTGGGGGGGAATGGGGGGACTGGGGGTGGGGACTGGGGGACTGGGGGGAATGGGGGGCACTGGGGAATGGGGGGGACTGGGGGACTGGGGGGACTGGGGAGGACTGGGGACTGGGGAGGAATGGGGGGGACTGGGGGGGGACTGGGGAGGGAATGGGGGGGACTGGGGGGAATGGGGGGGAATGGGGGGAATGGGGGAATGGGGGGCACTGGGGGGGAATGGGGGGCACTGGGGGAATGGGGGGACTGGGGGGGACTGGGGGGACTGGGGGGCACTGGGGGGAATGGGGGGAATGGGGGAATGGGGGGGACTGGGGGGAATGGGGGGCACTGGGGAGGGACTGGGGGGGACTGGGGAGGGACTGGGGGGACTGGGGGGAATGGGGGGAATGGGGGGACTGGGGGGCACTGGGGGGCACTGGGGAGGGACTGGAAGGGGACTGGGGGGCACGGGGGGAACTGGGGGGGGCACTGGAATGTGCTGGGAGGGACTGAGGAGCCTGGGGGGGAAATGGGGGGCACTGGGGGGTGGTGCAGTGGGCGGCACTGGGTGGCACCGGTTGACACCAGTTGGCACCGGGAGCACCGGGTGGCTCTGGGAGCACTGGGTAGCACTGGGTGGCACTGGTTGGCTCCGGTTGACACCGGTTGACACCGGTTGACACTGGTTGGCTCCGGGTGGCACCAGTTGGCACCGGTTGGCACTGGGAGCACCGGGTGGCTCCGGGTGGCACTGGTTGGCTCCGGTTGACACCGGTTGGCACTGGGTAGCACTGGGTGGCACTGGGTGGCTCCAGTTGACACCGGTTGGCACTGGGTGGCTCCGGGTGGCACTGGGTGGCACTGGTTGGCTCCGGTTGACACCGGTTGACACTGGTTGGCTCCGGGTGGCACCAGTTGGCACCGGTTGACACCGGTTGGCACTGGTTGGCACCGGGAGCACCGGGTGGCTCCGGGTGGCACTGGTTGGCTCCGGTTGACACTGGTTGGCACTGGGTGGCTCCGGGTGGCACTGGGTGGCACTGGTTGGCTCCGGTTGACACCGGTTGACACCGGGTGGCTCCAGGTGGCACCGGTTGGCACTGGGTGGCACCGGTTGGCACCGGTTGACACCGGTTGGCACCAGGAGCACCGGGTGGCTCTGGGAGCACTGGGTGGCACTGGGTGGCACTGGGTGGCACTGGTTGGCTCTGGTTGACACCGGTTGACACTGGGTGGCTCCAGGTGGCACCGGTTGGCACCGGTTGACACCGGTTGGCACCGGGAGCACCGGGTGGCTCTGGGAGCACTGGGTAGCACTGGGTGGCACTGGTTGGCTCCGGTTGACACCGGTTGACACCGGGTGGCTCCGCGTGGCTCGGGCGGCTCGGGCGGCACTGGCCGGCACTGGCCGGCACTGGCCGGCCCTGGGATCCCCTCCTTGGCGCCCGCAGGCCCTGGGGGAGATGGCGGAGCTGGTGTCGGCGCGGGGCAACTTCGGGGCGTACCGGCGGGCCTTCGGGGCCTGCCGCGGGTTCCGCCTGCCGCTGCTGGCCGTGCACCTCAAGGACCTGGCCGCCCTGGACGCCGCCCTGCCCGCCCGCTTGCCCGGCGGCCGCCTCAACTTGCCCAAGCTGCAGGGGCTCTACCGGCACGCGCTGGACCTGCGGGCGCTGCAGCGCCTGGCCCCCCCCTTCCGCACCGACCCCCAGCTCCTGCGGCTGCTGGCCGTGAGCGCGGGGGGGCAAGGGGGGGGCAAAGGGGGGGGCAAGGGCTGGGGGGGCAAGGGGGGGGCAAGGGGGGTGCAAAGGGGGGCAAGGGGGGCAAGGGGGTGCAAAGGGGGCAAGGGGGGAAGGGGGGTGCAAAGGGGGGGACAAGGGCTGGGGGGCAAGGGGGGCAAGGGGGCAAGGGGGGCAAGGGGGGCAAGGGGGTGCAAAGGGGGGCAAGGGGGAAGGGGGTGCAAAGGGGGGACAAGGGCTGGGGGGCAAGGGGGGCAAGGGGGGGCAAGGGGGTGCAAGGGGGGCAAGGGGGAGCAAGGGGGGCAAGGGGGAGCAAGGGCTGGGGGGGCAAGGGGGCAAGGGGGGCAAGGGGGGCAAGGGGGCGTGCAAGGGCTGGGGGTGCAGGGGGTGCAAGGGGGTGCAAAGGGGGTGCAAGGGGGGTGCAAGGGGGTGCAAGGGGGGCAAGGGGGAAGAGGGGGTGCAAGGGGGGCAAGGGGGCGTGCAAGGGGGTGCAAAGGGTGGGGGTGCAAGGGGGTGCAAGGGCTGGGGGTGCCACGGGGGTGCAAAGGGGGTGCAAGGGTGGGGCGCAGGGGGTGTAAAGGGGGTGCAAGGGGGGTGCAAGGAGTGGGGGTGTAAAGGGGGTGCAAGGGTGGAGTGCAAAGGGTGCAAGGGGTGGGGGTGCAAAGGGGGTGCGAGGGGGGTGTGAGGGTGGGGGTGCAAAGGGTGCAAGGGGGTGCAAAGAGCAGGGGCTGCGGGCAAGGGGGGAGCAAGGGGGGTGCAAGAAGCGAGGGCGCCTGCGAGGCCGCACACGAGGGGCGCGTGCGCTCACAAGCCACCCGTGTCCCCCCGTGCCCCCCGTGCCCCCCTGTGTCCCCCCGTGCCCCTCATGTCCCCATCTACCCCCGTGTGTCCCCCGTGTGTCCCCACCCGTGCCACCCCGTGTCCCATCCCATGCCCCCCGTGCCCCTCCATGTCCCCCGTGTCCCCCATGTCCCCCGTGCCCCATCCCATGGCCCCCGTGTCCCCCATGCCCCCCATGGCCCCCCCATGGCCCCCCCATGCCCCCCATTTCCCCGTGTTCCCCCATGCCCCCCGTGCCCCCGTGCCCCTATCCCATGGCACCCCGTGTCCCCCCCGTGTCCCCCAATGCCCCCCGTCCCCCCATGCCCCCCGTGTCCCCCCATGTCCCCCATGTCCCCCCATTTCCCCCCGTGTCCCCCCCATGTCCCCCCCCCCCATGCCCCCCATGTCCCCCATGTCCCCCTGTCCCCCCGTGTCCCCCCATGTCCCCCATGCCCCCCATGTCCCCCCCATGTCCCCCCATGTCCCCCCATGTCCCCCCCATTTCCCCCCGTGTCCCCCCCATGCCCCCCATCCTCCCCATGCCCCCCGTGCCCCCTGTCCCCCATGTCCCCCCCATGTCCCCCCCATTTCCCCCGTGTCCCCCCATGCCCCCCGTGTCCCCCCCATGCCCCCCATGTCCCCCCATGTCCCCCCCCCATTTCCCCCGTGTCCCCCATGCCCCCCGTCCCCCATCCCCCATGCCCCCCCGTGCCCCCCTGTCCCCCCATGTCCCCCCCATGTCCCCCCCCATTTCCCCCATGTCCCCCCATGCCCCCCGTGTCCCCCCATGCCCCCATGTCCCCCATGTCCCCCCATTTCCCCCGTGTCCCCCCATGCCCCCCTGTCCCCCATCCCCCCATGCCCCCGTGCCCCCATGTCCCCCCCATGTCCCCCCTGTCCCCCCGTGTCCCCCCCATGTCCTCCCATGTCCCCCCATGCCCCCCTGTCCCCCCCGTGTCCCCCATGCCCCCCATGCCCCCCATGTCCCCCATGTCCCCCCATTTCCCCCGTGTCCCCCCATGTCCCCCCATGTCCCCCCCATGTCCCCCATGTCCCCCCATTTCCCCCGTGTCCCCCCATGTCCCCCCATGTCCCCCCCCATGCCCCCCATGTCCCCCCATGCCCCCCGTGCCCCCAGCTCTCCCTGGACACCCCGCACACGGAGGAGGAGCTCTACCAGCTCTCCCTCGCCCGCGAGCCCCACAGCCCCAGGGCCCTGGTGAGGGCGGGGCAGGGGGGGGACACAGGGGGACCCCTGACCCTGCCCCCCGCAGCCCCCTGTCCGACAAGACCCCCGGGATGGCGAGTGGGGCCCCGGCACCCCCAAAGCTGAGCCCCCAGGGAGACCCCACGGCTGCACCCCCCGACACCCCCAAGACCCCCGACACCCCCAGGACCCCCTGACACCCCGACACCCCCAGGACCCCGACACCCCGAAGACCCCTGACACCCCTGACACCCCCAAGACCCCCGACACCCCGAGACGGAGCCAGCAGAGCGGGACGGGTGAGCCCCCCGACACCCCAAAATTGGGAGAGGGGGGCCTGGACACCTGGGACCCCAAAACTGGGGGGTCAAAGCCCCAGACGCCTGGGTCCCCAAAATTGGGGGGGGGAGACCTGGACACCTCGGACCCCAAAATTGGGGGGGTAGAACCCCTGGACGCCTGGGACCCCAAATTGGGAGGGGGTGTCAAAGCCTCCAGACGCCTGGGACCCCAAAACTGGGGGGGAGAGCCCCCTCGGTCCCCAAAATTGGGGGGGGACCGTGTCCCCAAAACGTGGTGGGGGGAGACACCGGGGGATGGGGGGCAGCTGGGGGCGGATTTGGGGGTCCCGGACGCCTGGGCCCCCTGACCCCCCGCCGCCCCCAGGGAGCTCTCGCACCATTTTCACGAGGCCACGTTCAAGAAGCCCACGTCCTGCCACGGGTGCCACGGCCTCGTGAGTGACCCCCACGCGGGGGACCCCACCCCCCAGGACCCCCCGGCCCCCCTGACCCCCCTCTCTCTCTCTTCCCCCCCAGCTCTGGGGCGTCTCCAAGCAGGGCTACCGCTGCCAGGGTAAGTGTGCAAGGGGGGGGGGGCGTGTTCGCACACGCGTGTGCAAGCCCCCACCCCCGTGCCCCCCAGGCTGCGGGACCCGCTGCCACAAGCAGTGCAAGGGGCTGGCGGGGGCCGAGTGCAGGAGCAGCCCCCCCCGCCCCGCCTCAGGTGAGCTCCCAGTGCTCCCAGTAACCCCCCCAGTACCCCCCGCCGGGTGTGACCCCCCCCCCCCGCTCCCCGCAGGGGAGGAGGAGGAGGAGGAGGAGGAAGGGGAGGTCTTCGCCCGGGGGGGGGGGTCCTGCCGGGACCTCTGGACGCAGACGGAGCCGGGGACCCCCCCGGCCCCCCCCGGGCTGCTGCAGCGGCTGCGGGAGGTGAGCGCGGGCGGGCGGGGCCCTCGTGCGAGGCCTCGTGCAAGCCCTCGTGTACTCCCCCGTGCAAACCCTCGTGCAAGGCCCCCGTGCAAATCCTCGTGCAGGCCCCTGTGCAAATCCTCGTGCAAATCCTCGCACAACTCCCCTTGCAAACCCTAATGTGAACCCTCGTGCAAGCCCTCGTGCAAGCCCTCGTGCAAAGCCTCGTGCAAACCCCTGTGCAAGCCCTCGTGCAAGCCCTCGTGCAAGCCCCCCGTCCAAACCCTCATACAAACCCTCGTGCAAACCCTCGTGCAAGCCCCTCGCCCAAACCCTTGTGAAAACTCTCGTGCAAGCGCCTCGTGCAAACTCTTGTGCAAAGCCCCGTGCAAGCCCCCGTGCAACCCCCGCCCGTGCAAACCCCTTGTGCAAACCCCTGTGCAAGAGCCCCCCGTGCAAAGCCTCCTACAAACCCACGTGCAAGCCCCTCGTGCAAATCCCCGTGCAAACTCTCGTGCAAGCCCTCGTACAAACCCTCGTGCACCCCCCCCGTGCAAAGCCTCATGCAAGCCCCTCGTGCAAACCCTCGTACAAACCCATGTGCAAGCCCCTCGTGCAAATCCCCGTGCAAACTCTCGTGCAAGCCCCTCGTGCAAACCCTCGTGCCCCCCTCCCGTGCAAGCCCTCGTGCAAACCCTCGTGCAAAGCCTTATACAAACCCCCGTGCAAGCCCTCGTGCAAACTCTTGTGCAAACCCCTCGTGCAAGTGCCCCGTGCACCCCCCCGTGCAAACCCTCGTGCAAACCCTCGTGCAAGCCCCCGTGCAAGCCCCCGTGCAAGCCCCGTGCAAGCCCCCGCCCTGACCCCCCTCTCCGCAGGAGCGGCACCGGCTGCTGGAGGAGACCCGCCGGCTGCGCCCCCGCGCCGCCCCGCTGGGGCCCTGGGCGCGCTGCGCCTCGGGGAGCCCCTCCCCGGGGGGACCCCCCGCCCCCAGAGACCCCCGGCCCCCGCCCCGGGGGGACCCCCAGCCCCCCCCGAGGGGACCCCCCCGCGCCCCGGGGGACCCAATGCTGAGGCGGTTGCCCGCCCGCCCGCAAGGGGCGCTCGCCCGCCTCGCCGCACCCCCGCCCCTTCCCGGCACCGCCCCCTCCCCGCTCCGATTGGCTCCGGGCGCGGGGCGACCGCCAATGAGAGTTTTCCTTTCGTTATCCCCCCTCCTCCCACCACCACCACCACCCCCCTTTCGGTAGCCAATCAGGACGAACCTATTCCCGCCTAAGGGAGGTGGCGCTGTGGCAGCCAATCAGAGCGCGGCGCGGGCGTTCCCGGCCCCGCCGCTCCTCCAATCAGGAAGGAGGGCGGGCCCCGGCGACGGTTGCTATGGTCCCAAACCACGTGGAGGAGACCCTCCCCCGAAAGCCCCTTTAATTACAGCGGAGCGGCGGGGGGGCCGCCATTACCGGGGGCTGGCCCCGCCCCCGGCGAATAAATTAACATAAATTACCAGAGTCAATAAAGAAGGGGGGGGGGGGGGCTCGGGGGGGGGTCCCCGTGCCGGCACGCGCCGGTGTCACCAGTCCTCGTGTCGTCCCCACCGGTGTCACCGGGCCTCGTGCCGTCCCCGTGCTGGCACGCACTGGTGCCACCAGTCCCCGTGTTGTCCCCGTGCCAGTGCCACCAGTCCTCGCACCGTCCCCGTGCCGTCCCCACCGGTGCCACCAGTCCTCGCACCGTCCCCGTGCCGTCCCCACCGGTGCCACCGGCCCTCGTGCCATCCCGTGCCATCGCCACCAGTCCTGGCGCCGTCCCCATGCCGTCCCGCACCGGTGCCACCAGTCCTTGTGCCATCCCCGTGCCATCGCCACCGTCCCTCTCACCGTCCCCATGCCGTCCCGCACCGGTGCCACCAGTCCTGGCACCGTCCCCGTGCCAGTGCCACCGGCCCTTGCCCCATGCCCGTGCCATCCTGCACCGGTGCCACCAGTCCTCGTGCCGTCCCCTTGCCATCCCGCACCGGTGCCACCAGTCCTCGTGCCATCCCGTGCCATCGCCACCAGTCCTGGCGCCGTCCCCGTGCCATCGCCACCGCCCCTCGCGCCGTCCCCGTGCCGTCCCGCACCGGTGCCACCAGTCCTCGCGCCATCCCGTGCCATCGCCACCGTCCCTCACGCCGTCCCCGTGCCATCGCCACCGGTGCCACCAGTCCTCGCGCCATCCCGTGCCATCACCACCGTCCCTTGCGCCGTCCCCGTGCCATCGCCACCGGTGCCACCAGTCCTGGCGCCATTCCGTGCCATCGCCACCGTCCCTCGCGCCGTCCCCATGCCATCGCCACCGGTGCCACCAGTCCTGGCGCCGTCCCCGTGCCATCGCCACCGCCCCTCGCGCCGTCCCCGTGCCGTCCCGCACCGGTGCCACCAGTCCTCGCGCCATCCCGTGCCATCGCCACCGTCCCTCACGCCGTCCCCGTGCCATCGCCACCGGTGCCACCAGTCCTCGCGCCATCCCGTGCCATCACCACCGTCCCTTGCGCCGTCCCCGTGCCATCGCCACCGGTGCCACCAGTCCTGGCGCCATTCCGTGCCATCGCCACCGTCCCTCGCGCCGTCCCCATGCCATCGCCACCGGTGCCACCAGTCCTGGCGCCGTCCCCGTGCCATCGCCACCGCCCCTCGCGCCGTCCCCGTGCCGTCCCGCACCGGTGCCACCAGTCCTCGCGCCATCCCGTGCCATCGCCACCGTCCCTCGCGCCGTCCCCGTGCCATCGCCACCGGTGCCACCAGTCCTCGCGCCATCCCGTGCCATCGCCACCGTCCCTCGCGCCGTCCCCGTGCCATCGCCACCGGTGCCACCAGTCCTGGCGCCGTCCCCGGGCTGGGTCCGTCCCCGGGCCGGGTCCCCGCGCCCTCTCACCGGGCGGCCTTGTGTCGCCCGCCGCAGCAGCCGCAGTGGCCGCCGCACCAGTGGCAGGCGCGCAGCGGCGGGTAGCAGCAGAGGCACGGCACCAGCAGCGCCAGGGCGGCGGGGGCCAGCCAGCGGGCGCAGCAGTGGGGGTGCCCCCCCCCGCAGGAGCAGGGGGCCGAGAAATCCCCCTCGGCGTCGGCCATGCAGTGGTAGAGGAGGCTCTCGGCGCACCACAGGCAGCTCAGGCCGCGGACGCAGCGTCCGGCCGGATCCGGCGCGTCCCGGCACTGGCCGCGGCCGTTCTCCTCCCGGCTGAAGACCCCCCGGCAGTAGACGCAGCGGGAGGGGGCTCCGGGCGGGGGGTCCCCGTGGATGCGGCAGGAGGGGGAGCCCTTCGGATCCTTCTGGAAGCGGACGCGGGCGGGAGCGGCCGTGGCGGCGGCGGCGGCGGCGGCGGCCTCGCCGGCGTGGCGGTAGTCCTCGTAGCCGCGGGCGGGTCGGGGTTCCCGGCGGGGCGGGGGGGTCTCCGGCTCCTCCGGTTCCCCCAGCGGCAGCGGCTGAGGCTGGGGATGGGGCGTCAGGCGGGGGCACCCCCAAAATGGCAACGGCGGAGGGGACCCCCCAGGGCATCGGGGGGGCTGCAAGCGCAGCCGGGAGCCCCAGAATGGCACCCCAAGGTGGGACCCCAACCAGCACCCCGAACTGGGACCCCCAACTGGGACCCCCAACCACCAGCACCCTGAACTGGGACCCCGCCCCCAGCACCAGCGCCCCAAATTGGGACCCCAAAACAGCACCCCAAACCGGGACGCCCAAACTGGGACCCCAAACCAGCACCCAGAACTGGGGCCCCCCACTGGACCCCCAACCACCAGCACCCTGAACTGGGACCCCCAAGCTGGGACCCCAAATCACCAGCGCCCCAAACTGGGACCCCAAAGCGGGACCCCAAACCAGCACCCTGAACTGGGACCCCGCCCCCAGCACCAGCACCCCAAATTGGGACCCCAAAGTGGGACCCCACACTGGGACCCCCAAACTGGGACCCCAAACCAGCACCCTGAACTGGGACCCCGAACTGGGACCCCAAATCACCAGCGCCCCAAACTGGGACCCCAAAGTGGGACCCCAAACCAGCACCCTCAACTGGGACCCCACACCGGGACCCCCAACCACCAGCACCCCAAACTGGGACCCCAACCACCAGCACCCTCAACTGGGACCCTCCCCAGTACCAGCACCCCAAATTGGGACCCCCAACCACCAGCACCCTGGACTGGGACCCCTCCCAGCACCAGCGCCCCAAACTGGGACCCCAAACTGGGACCCCCAACCACCAGCACCCTGGACTGGGACCCCCCCAGTACCAGCACCCCAAACTGGGACCCCCAACCAGCACCCTGAACTGGGACCCCGAACTGGGACCCCCAACCAGCACCCTCAACTGGGACCACCCCCAGCACCAGCGCCCCAAACTGGGACCCCCAACCACCAGCACCCTGGACTGGGACCCCAAAGTGGGACCCCCAACCACCAGCACCCCAAACTGGGACCCCAAAGTGGGACCCCAAACCAGCACCCTCAACTGGGACCCCACACCGGGACCCCCAACCACCAGCACCCCAAACTGGGACCCCCAACCAGCAGCACCCTCAACTGGGACCACCCCCAGCACCAGCACCCCAAACTGGGACCCCAAACTGGGACCCCCAACCACCAGCACCCTGGACTGGGACCACCCCCAGTACCAGCGCCCCAAACTGGGACCCCAAACTGGGACCCCCAACCACCAGCACCCTGGACTGGGACCCCCCCGGAACCAGCGTCCCAAACTGGGACCCCAAACTGGGACCCCAACCACCAGCACCCTGGACTGGGACCCCTCCCAGCACTAGCGCCCCAAACTGGGACCCCCAACCAGCACCCTGAACTGGGACCCCGAACTGGGACCCCCAACCACCAGCAGCCTGGACTGGGACTCCCCCCCGGAACCAGTGCCCCAAACTGGGACCCCAAAGCGGGACCCCCAACCAGCACCCTCAACTGGGACCCCACACGGGGACCCCCAACCACCAGCACCCCAAACTGGGACCACCCCCAGCACCAGCGCCCCAAACTGGGATCCAGCGCCCTCCCCCGACCCGGGACCCCAGCCCAAGGCGGGACCCCGCCCCGCCCCCCGCCCCAAACTGGGACCCCAAACTGGGCCGCGGCTCCCGGCCTGGGCCCCCCCGCGCCCACCTGCCCGCCCGGGGCTCGCCCGGGGCCGGTAGCCGGTGGCCGAGGACTCGCTGGCGACGATGGCGAGGGGCGCGGGGGGCGCGGGGCGCAGGGCGCGGGGGACGCCGGGGGCGGGGGGACACGGGGACGCCGGGGGAGAGGGGACACGGCTCCGGCGCGGGGCTGCGACCCCCCGCGTCCCCCCCGTCCCCCGCCGAGGAGGAGGAGGAGGAGGAGGAGGAAGATGGGGAGCCTGGGGGGACACGGGGGGGGCGGGGTGAACGGGGTCCCCACGGCCCCGGTGGCCCCGCGCTGCCCACTGCCACAGTGTCACCCACCCCCCTGTGCCCCACGGTGTCCCCAGGCACCCCAGGGTCCCCCTGCCCCACGGGGTCCCCACGCCCCCAGCACCCGCACGCCCCACGGGGTCCCCACGCCCCACGGTGTCCCCAAGCACCCCAGTGTCCCCACACCCCACGGCATCCCCACGCCCCCAGCACCCCCACGCCCCACGGGGTCCCCAAGCACCGCGGTGTCCCCATGCCCCACGGCGTCCCCACGCCCCACGGCGTCCCCAAGCACCCTGGTGTCCCCATGCCCTGTGGTGTCCCCAAGCACCCCAGTGTCCCCACGCCCCATGGCATCCCCACGCCCCCAGCACCCACACGCCCCACGGCGTCCCCACGCCCCACGGTGTCTCCAAGCACCCTGGTGTCCCCAAGCACCCCAGTGTCCCCACACCCCACGGTGTCCCCAAGCACCCCAGTGTCCCCATGCCCCATGGCGTCCCCACGCCCCAGCACCCCCACGCCCCACGGGGTCCCCAAGCACCGCGGTGTCCCCATGCCCCATGGCATCCCCACGCCCCCAGCACCCCCACGCCCCACGGTGTCCCCAAGCACCCTGGTGTCCCCATGCCCTGTGGTGTCCCCAAGCACCCCAGTGTCCCCGCGCCCCACGGCATCCCCACGCCCCAGCACCCACACGCCCCACGGCGTCCCCACGCCCCACGGTGTCCCCATGCCCTGTGGGTGTCCCCAAGCACCCCAGTGTCCCCATGCCCCACGGTGTCCCCATGCCCCCAGCACCCTCAAGCCCCCCAGCATCCTCACGCCCCACAGTGTCCCCAAGCACCCTGCTGTCCCCATGCCCCATGGTGTCCCCACGCCCCATGGTGTCCCCAAGCACCCTGCTGTCCCTGTGCCCCACGATGTCCCCAGGCACCCCAGTGTCCCCCTGCCCCACGGTGTCCCCACGCCCCCAGCACCTGCACGCCCCACAGGGTCCCCAAGCACCTCGGTGTCCCCATGCCCCACGGCATCCCCACACCCCACAGTGTCCCCAAGCACCCTGGTGTCCCCATGCCCTGTGGGTGTCCCCAAGCACCCCAGTGTCCCCATGCCCCACAGCGTCCCCAAGCACCCTGGTGTCCCCAGGCACCCTAGTGTCCCCAAGCTCCCCCATGCCCCATGGAGTCCCCAAGCACCCCAGTGTCCCCATGCCCCATGGTGTCCCCAAGTCCCCCAGCACCCCCACACCCCACAGTGTCCCCACGCCCCCGGTGTCCCCAGGCACCCTGCTGTCCCCAAGCCCCCAGCACCCCCACGCCCCACGGTGTCCCCATGCCCCCCAGCACCCCCACGCCCCCTGGTGTCCCCATGCCCCCCGGTGTCCCCAAGCACCCTGCTGTCCCCAAGGCCCCCAGCACCCCCATGCCCCACGGTGTCCCCACGCCCCCGGTGTCCCCAAGCACCCTGCTGTCCCCAAGTCCCCCAACACCCCCACACCCCCCGGTGTCCCCAAGTCCCCCAGCACCCCCACGCCCCACAGTGTCCCCACGCACCCTGCTGTCCCCACGCCCCGGTGTCCCCATGCACCCTGCTGTCCCCAAGCCCCCCAGCACCCCCATGCCCCCCAGCACCCCCACGCCCCCGGTGTCCCCACGCACCCTGCTGTCCCCACGCCCCCAGTGTCCCCACGCACCCTGCTGCCCCCATGCCCCCCCAGCCCGGGGTCCCCTGGGTGCCCACCCGCGGCCAGGGCCTGCAGGGCCCCCCGCACGCCCCTGCGGAAGGCGCTGGCGTCGGCGGGGCTGGGGAAGGTCAGCCCGAAGCGGCTGCCCCCCACGCGCCAGTGGTGGAAGGTGGGGGTCACCTCGTTGTACTCCAGGTCCCGCCGCAGCGCGCACTCCAGCGTGGGCTGGGGGCCACCGTCAGCCCCCGGCCACGGCCACCGCCCCCGCCCCGGCCACGGCCACGGCCCCGCGTCGCATCCCGGCCCCGTGGCCCTGTGGCCCCGTGGCCCCATGGCCCCCAGCCCCGTCCCCCTGTCCCCATGTCACATCCCGGGCCCCCAGCCCCATGTCCCCATGCCCCCCCATCTCCATCCCCCTGTCCCCATGTCACATCCCGGGCCCCCGTCCCCAGCCCCATGTCACATCCTGGGCCCCCGTCCCCATGTCCCCATGTCACATCCCAGGCCCCCGTCCCCAGCCCCACGTCACATCCTGGTCCCCCATCCCCATCCCCAGCCCCATGTCACATCCCGGGCCCCCATCCCCATGTCCCCATGTCACATCCCGGGCCCCCATCCCCAGCCCCATGTCACATCCCGGGCCCCCATCCCCACGTCCCCATGTCACATCCCAGGCCCCCGTCCCCAGCCCCCCGTCACATCCCAGGCCCCCATCCCCATGTCCCCATGTCCCCCATCCCCAGCCCCCTGTCCCCAGCCCCGTGTCACATCCTGGGCCCCCATCCCAGCCCCCTGTCCCCATGTCACATCCCAGGCCCCCATCCCTGCTCCCCTGTCCCACATCTCGGTCCCATGTCCCCGTGTCCCTGTCCCCATCCTCATGTTCCTCATCCCTGTGTCACAGCCCCAGTCCTCACCACCCCGTCCCCTTGTCCCCATCCCCATGTCCCAGCTCTGGTCCCCCATCCCCGTCCCCCTGTCCCCGATCCCCACAGCACGTCCCGTGTCCCTGTCCCCCTGTCCCTAATCCCCATGCCACATCACTGTCCCCTGTCCCCATCCCCATGTCCCACATCCCCGTGTCACATCCCTGGTCCCCTGTACCCGTCCCCGTCCCCCATCCCCATGTCACATCCCGGTCCCATGTCCCCGTCCCCATGTCCCCCAGCCCCATGTCACATCCCAGACCCCTGTCCCTGTCCCCCTGTCCTCAGCCCCATGTCACATTCTGGTCCCCCATCCCCATCCCCCTGTCCCCAGCCCTATGTCCCCTGTACCCGTGTCACAGCCCTGGTCCCCCATCCCCAGGACACATCCCGGTCCCATGTCCCCATGTCCCCTGTCCCCATCCCCATGTCACATCCCTGGTCCCCTGTCCCCCATCCCTGTCCCCTTGTCCCTAATCCGCATGTCACATCCCTGTCCTCTGTCCCCGTCCCCCTGTCCCCCATCCCCAGGACACATCCCGGTCCCATGTCCCCCATCCCCACGTCACATCCCTGGTCCCCTGTCCCATGTCCCCCATCCCCAAGTCACACCCCTGTCCTCTGTCCCCGTCCCCTGTCCCCCATCCCCACGTCACATCCCTGGTCCCCTGTCCCATGTCCCCATGTCCCCATCCCCAAGTCACACCCCTGTCCTCTGTCCCCATCCCCATGTCCCCCGTCCCCATGTCACATCCCGGTCCCACGTCCCCATCCCTGTCCCCTTGTCCCTAATCCGCATGTCACATCCCTGTCCTCTGTCCCCATCCCCTGTCCCCCATCCCCACGTCACATCCCTGGTCCCCTGTCCCCTGTCCCCATGTCCCCCATCCCCACGTCACATCCCTGGTCCCCTGTCCCATGTCCCCCATCCCCACGTCACATCCCGGTCCCACGTCCCCCCCATGTCCCCCATCCCCAGCTCACACCCCGCTGTCCCCCCACCCTGGTGTCCCCCTCCTCGTCCCCTCGGTCCCCGACGTACGGCCTGGTCGCGCAGCCGCTCCCCGCGGATGAGGAACTGCCGGTGGCGGTGGCCGTCCTCCCGCCGCCGGGCGCTGGTGACCGTGACGTGGCTGAGGCCCCCCCCGCCCGTGGGCACCCACCCGCCGCTCGAGTCGTCGCGGGTCATCACCACGGCTCGCACCCGCAGCATGTGCCTGGGGGGGGGGGGGGGACACCGCGTCACCCCCACCCCACGCGGGGGACCCCACCCCACGCGGGGGACCCCACCCGGGGCCGGCCACCCGTGGGGCGAGGACCCAGGCGGCCGAGTGGCCCCCCCCCACGCCGCGCGCGCATCCGTGACATCACCACGCGTTGCCATGGCAAACGGCGGTGTGCGGGGATGGGAGGATGGGGGGGGGGGAGAGCAGGGGACCCCCTCCCCGCAGCCCCCTGCTCCCCCCCCCCCATGCAGGCCGGGCTGGGGAGGGGTCCTGCCCCCTCCCCCCCCCGCCCCATCAATGGATTTTTGTGAATGGGGGGGGGCACGTGACCGGGGGCTTTGTCCCCGCCATAAACAAGGGGAGGGGGCGTGGGGAGGGGCACGGCCGGACGCCCCTTACCCCCTCCCCCGCGCGGCCCGGCTCCCCCCGCCCCCCCCGGATTTATGAATGGCTCCGGACGCTCATTCACAACGGCGGCGCGCGCCCCGGGGCGGGGGGGTTCATTCACCAACCCCCCGCGCGCCCCGGCCCCGCGTGGGGTGGGGTGGGGCTGCAGGCACCCCTCCCCAAAGGGGTTGCCCCCCGGCAGAGCGCGGCCCCCCGTCCCCCGTGAAGCGGCCCACAGTGGGGCCCCCATCCCCCACCCCACGCGGGGGAAATGGGGAAAACGGGGCGTCCCCCCGCGGAAAAGAGCTTTCCACGCGGAAAGGTGGGTGTCCCCGCGGGAAGGGGGGCGGGGGCTCAGCCGGGTCCCCCTTACCAACACGCCCCCTCCGGTAAACCCACCCCCCACGCTAACGGGGTGTCCCCCGTGGGTCCCATCCCCCGGCGGCGGGCCCCCCGGGGAACAGGCGTTGCCGTGGGGTCCCCACGCGTGTCCCCCCCGGGGTGGGGTCCCCCTCCCCGGCCCCCGGCCCCACTGACCACGGCGGGCGAGGCTGGGCTGAGCCGCGGAGCCGGAGCCGAGCTGCCGCCGGCGCCGCCGCTTGGTCCTAGTGCCCCGCTGCGGCGGGGGGTGGGGGCCGGAGAGTTGCCCCCCCCCCGTACTCCCCCACCCCTCACCCGGGTCCCCCTGCCCCGCCCCACCGGTTCCAGCCCCCCCCCCCGGGGCCGTTGCGGCCGTTGGCAGCCGCCGCGGAAGGGCCGGGGGTGAGTGGGGGGGTCGGAAAAGGGGGGCAATGGGGGAAGGGAGGGTGGGGAGGGGCAAAGGGGTGGAGGAGGGAGGGTTTGGGGGGAGGGGGCAATGGGGGGTGTCCCGGGGCAGGGGAGGGATTGGGGTGCGGGGGAGGGGATGCGGGCAGCAGCTCCTGCCTCAGTTTCCCCACTCGAGTCGCCCCCGCGGGATGGAGGGGGGCGTGGGGGCAGAGGGGATTGGGGGTGCAGGGGGTTGAAGTGCGGCCCCCGCCTCAGTTTCCCCACCCGAGTCTCCCCCGGGATGGGGAGGGGGCCGTGGAGGCAGAGGGGATTGGGGGTGCAGGAGGGGGTCCGGGGGTTGGGGTGCAGCCCCGCCTCAGTTTCCCCACCCGAGTTTCCCCACGCGATGGAAAGGGGGGAGGAGGGGAGCGGGAGCGGAGGGGATGGGGGGGCGGCTGGAGCTCCCCTGCCTCAGTTTCCCCACGGGACGGGGAGGGGATGCCGGGGGCAGCCCACCAGAGCCCCCCCCAGGAGCCCGCCCGGAGCCCCCGAAATGGGCAACGCCGAGTCGGAGCTGGCCCCAGCCCCCCGGGCACCCTGAGCCCGGGGGCCCCCCGAGCCCCCCAGCCGCTTGGGGGCTGGCAGCGCAGCCCACCCCATGCTGGGGGGGCAGCCCCCTCCCCACGGCCCCGGGGGGGTTCGGGGGGCTGTGGGGGGTCCCCCGCGACCCCAGCCTGTGGCCCCGGGGGGGGCGCGGGGGGGGCCGCGGGGACCCCCCGCCCGGAGTCCCCCCGGGGGGCCAGGCCGCTGCCGGGGGGCCCAGGGGGCTCAAGGGGAGCTGGGGGGGGCCGGCGGGGGGCAGCGGCCCCCAGGGGGAGGGGCCCAGGGGCCCCCCCGGGGGGCAGCTCGGGGGTCCCGACAGCCTCCAGCCTGCCACAGCCACCGGCCAGCGCCCCGTGGCTACCGGCCAGCGCCCCGTGGCCACCGTCAGTGACCCCAGAGGAGATGTCCAGCGCTCTGTGGCTACCAGCCAGCGCCCCGTGGCCACCGTCAGTGACCCCAGAGGAGATGTCCAGCACTCCGTGGCCACCAGCCAGCGCCCCGTGGCCACCATCGGTCACCCCAGGGCTGATGTCCAGCGCCCCGTGGCTACCAGCCAGCGCCCCACGGCCACCATCTGGTGCCCTGTGGCCAATGCCCAGCGCCCCATGGCCACTATCCAGCACCCCATGGATGATGTCCTGCATCCCATGGCCACCATCCGGCACCCTGTGGCCACCATCAGTCACCCCACGGCTTATGTCCAGCACCCCGTGACTGATGTCCAGCACCCTGTGGCCACCATCCGGCACCCCGTGGCCACCATCCGGCACCCCGTGGCCACCATCCGGCGCTCCACGGCCGTGGCCACCGTCCAGCACCCCGTGGCCACCATCCAGCACTCCACAGTCGATGTCCAGGGCCCTACAGGTGGTGTCCAGCACCCCAAGGTTGGTGGCCAGCACACCACGACTACCACCCAGCTCTCCGTGGCCACCACCCAGCGCCCCATGGATGCCACCCAGCTCTCCGTGGCCACCACCCAGCGCCCCATGGATGCCACCCAGCCCTCTGTGGCCACCACCCAGCGCCCCACGGATGCCACCCAGCTCTTCGTGGCCACCACCCAGCGCCCCATGGATGCCACCCAGCCCTCTGTGGCCACCACCCAGCGCCCCACGGATGCCACCCAGCTCTTCGTGGCCACCACCCAGCACCCTATGGATGCCACCCAGTGCCCCACAGATGCCACCCAGCATTCCATGGCTGATGCCCGGCGCCCCACAGATGCCACCCAGCCCTCCGTGGCCAGCACCCAGCGCCCCAAGAATGCCACCCAGCTCTCCGTGGCCACCACCCAGCGCCCCAAGAATGCCACCCAGCGCTCCACGGCTGATGCCCGGCGCCCCACGGATGCCACCCAGCTCTTCGTGGCCACCACCCAGCACCCTATGGATGCCACCCAGCCCTCTGTGGCCACCACCCAGCGCCCCACAGAGGCCACACAGCCCTTTGTGGCCACCCAGCCCTCTGTGGCCACCACCCAGTGCCCCACGGATGCCACCCAGCGTTCCACGGCTGATGCCCGGCGCCCCACAGATGCCACCCAGCCCTCTGTGGCCACCACCCAGCGCCCCAAGAATGCCACCCAGCGCTCCACGGCTGATGCCCGGCGCCCCACGGATGCCACCCAGCTCTCCGTGGCCACCACCCAGCCCTCCGTGGCCACCACACCCTCCGTGGCCACCACCCCGGGCCCCGCGGCCACCCCTCCGCCCCCGGCCGCCATGGCTCGCATCCTGGAGAGCCTGCGCTCCCTCCAGCTCCAGCCGCCCCCCCCGGGCCCCCCCGCGCCCCCCATCACCTTCCCCTTCCAGGGGGGGGGGGCCCGGGTCCCCCCGGGGGTCTTCTGCCCCACGCTGCCCCACGCGGGGGGGGCCGCGGGGACCCCGCCCCCCACCCACTTTTGGGGGGTCCCCAAGGGCGCCGGAGCCCCCCCAGTCCCGCTGCCCCCCCCGGGGGAAGGCCAAGGCGGGGGGGGCGCGGGGAAGCCCCTCTGCGGGTGACCAAGGCCCCCCGGCCCCCGGGCCGAGCCCCCGTGGAGCAGAAACTGGGGGGCCCTGGAGCCCCCGAAGCGCCGGCGCAGCCCCCCGCCCGCTGGGCCCCTTCCAAGTGGGGGGTCCTGCCCCGCCGCTGCCGCTGCCGGCACCGGGACCCCCCGCCTGCCCAGGAACGTCAGCGCCTGGTGAGGAGGAGGAGGGGGGGACACACCCCAAAAATGGGGGGGGCTTGAAAGGGACCCCCAGCTCTCCCCCACCACCAAAATGGGGAGGGGGAACCACCAGCGGCCCCCAGAGCGGTGGGAGGGGAGGGCGGCAGCCCAGGGGGCTGGGGAGGTTTGGGGGCTCCCCCGCCCCACACTGACCCCCCCCTTTGTCCCCCCCAGGCTGTCCCCCTCCGCCAACCACCTCGCCGCGCCCCCCTGGGTGGCCCCCCTCATCCTGGCCGGGTCCCTGGTTGCCGTCAGCGAGCACTTCCCGAGCCCCCCGGAGGAGGAGGAGGAGGAGGAAGGAGGAGACGCCTGAGCCCCCAAAACCCCCACACCCCCCGAACCCCCTTTGTGTGTGTGTGTGGGGGCTGAGCCCCCCAGGGCAGCACCCGCTGCTAGAAGAAGCCATCGCTTTATTGAAGCGCCGTCCGGGGGGGGGGAGGGGGGCACCCCCCCAAATTCTGCCCAAAAAGGGGGGGCGGGGGGGCTCCCCTGAGCCCCCACGGGGTGGCAGCCACCGCCCCCGGCCTTTTAAATACTTTAAAAAAACCCAAAAAAAACAAAACAAAAAACCCCGAAGCGCTGACAAATCGGTGGCGACATAAAGGGGAAGGGGGGGGGACACCCCGAAAAATTGGGGGGGCATAAGGGGGGGCCCCCCCTAAACGATCATCTCCAGCTGCCGGGCGTATTCGATGACCTGCTTGGCCAGCTCGGTGGAGGGGATGGTGGCGTCCTCCGGCTTCTGCTGCCGGCTGCTGAAGCTGTAATAATTGTTGGGGCCCAGCACCCAACCCCGCTGAAAACAACAACAAACAACCAAAAAAAGTGGGTGGGGGGGGGGGTTGGGGACACCCCCAGATTTTTTTAGGGCACCCCCGCCCCCCCAGGTACCTTCTTGGCGTAGTCGGTCATCTTCTTGGCCGTGGTGAAGAAGAGGATGCGGGTGGCCTCGTTGAAGAGGATTTTCTCGTAGGCTTTCTCGATGCAGCCGGCGATTTCGTCCCTGGGGGGGGGACACACGGTCAGGAAGGGGACGGGGGGTAGGGACATGGGGGGGGGCCGGGGACATTGGGGGCCCAGGGACACTGGGGGGGCGCTCACCGGATGGTGTCCAATAAGATATCGATGAAAAAGGTGTAGCTCTCTGGGGGGCAGTGAGGAAGGGGAAAGGGGGACATTGGGGGCTCAGGGACATGGGGGGGTCCCAGGGACACTTGGGGGCCAGGGACATTGAGGGGGGCTTGGGGACATTGAGGGGGCTCACCGGATGGTGTCCAATAAGATATCGATGAAAAGGTGTAGCTCTCCGGGGGGCAGCGAGGAAGGGGACAGGGGGACATTGGGGGCTTGGGGACATTGGGGGGTAGGGGCATGGGGGGGCCCAGGGACACTGGGGGGGCCCAGGGACATTGGGGGGCCCAGGGACATTGGGGGGCTCACCGGATGGTGTCCGGCAAGATATTGATGAAAAAGGTGTAGCTCTCCGGGGGGCAGCGAGGAAGGGGACAGGGGGACACTGGGGGGCTCAGGGACATTGGGGGGTAGGGACATGGGGGGGGCCCAGGGACACTTGGGGGCCAGGGACATTGAGGGGGGCTTGGGGACATTGAGGGGGGCTCACCAGATGGTGTCCAATAAGATATCGATTAAAAAGGTGTAGCTCTCCAGGGGGGCAGTGAGGAAGGGGACAGGGGGACACTGGGGGGCTTGGGGACATTGGGGGGGTAGGGACATGGGGGGCCCGGGGACACTTGGGGGGCCCGGGGACATTGGGGGGGGGGCTCACCGGATGGTGTCCAACAAGATGTCGATGAAGAAGGTGTAGCTCTCCGCCGGGATGTTGCCTTTCGCCAGGAAAACCTTGTTGTAGCTGCCCTCCATCAAATACTACGAGAGAAAAAAAAGCCGCCTCGCGCCCTGAGGACCCCCAAAACCCCCTGTACCCCCCCCCCCAAAAAACCACCCCCCACCTGCTCGAGGGAGACGGGGTGTTTGATGTAGACGTTGCTCTGGATCTCCTTGGCCGGCAGCCGCTCCAGCTCGGTGTGAAACTCGGCCACCCGGTTCTGCGACAGCAGGAAAAGCAGGTTCAACCCCAGCAGCTGGTGCTTGTAGGCCGACTCCGGCAGCTCCTCCCTGGGGGGCACGGGCAAAAAGGGGGGGCTGTTGGCAGCTGGGGTGAAAGAGAGGGGCCGCAGACCCTTCCCCCCCCTCCAAATTTACTTGTAGTCGAAGTAATAACACTTGAGCTGAGCCATGTAGCGCTCGAAGGAGGGGATGTCCTTCTTCAGGATGCTCCACTGGGCGCCGATCTCCAGGATGTCCCCTGGGAAAAAGGGGGTTACAAAGGGGGTGGGGGTCGCGGAGGCCGTGGGGGGTCGCGGAGGCCGTGGGGGGTCGGTGGGGTCGTGTCCCCCCCGCGGTCGATACTCACGGGCCAGGATGAGCTGCGGCTTGGTCAGCTTGGAGCCGGTGGTGGGCAGGAAGTTGAGGTCCAGCAAGGCCAGCTGGGGGGGACACGGGGGGACACGGGGGGACACCCACACACAGACGGGGGGACACGGGGGACACACACACAAACAGAGGGGGGACATACAGAGGGGGGGGTACACAAACAGAGGGGGGACACGGGGACACACACACAAACAGAGGGGGGGGACATACAGAGGGGGGGACACACAAACAGAGGGGGGGACACACACAAACAGAGGGGGGGACACGGGGACACCCACACACAGACAGAGGGGGGGAGACGGGGGGACACAAACAGGGGGGACATGGGACACACACACACAAACAGAGGGGGACATACAGAAGGAGGGGGGCACAAACGGGGGGGGGACACACACACAAACGGGGGGGACACACACACACACACAGAAGGGGGGACACACAAACAGAAGGGGGGACACACAAACGGGGGGGGACACAAACAGAAGGGGGGGAAATGGGACACACACACACACAAACAGAGGGGGGGACATACAGAAGGGGGACACGGGGGGACACGGGGACACCCACACACAGACAGAGGGGGACACACGGGGGGACACAAACAGAGGGGGACACGGAGGGGGGACACGGGGGACACACACACACAAACAGGGGGGACAAACAGGGAGGGGGACACAGGGGGACATGGTGGGGACACACACAAACAGAGGGGGGACACGGGGGGACATGAGGGGACACAAACGGGGGGGACACAGAGACCCTCAGCCCCCCCGGGGGTGGCAGAGCCCCGGCTCCCGGGCGAAGTTAAGGGGTGACCGGGGGGGATTGGGGTGCCCGGGGGCTGCGCCTCCTGACTCACCCCCGTAATTAAAGCTTCCGGCTGACGAGGCTCCGGCAGCACCGCCCGAGGGCTCAGCCCGGGCCCCCCAAATCAGGGCCCCCCAGCTCCAGGAGCCCCTTCCTCATTCCCAGGGCCCCCTCTTTCCTAGCCCCCTCCAAGGTCTTCCTCACTCCCAGCCCCCCCTCACTCCCAGACCCCCCTCACTCCCAGCCCCCCCTCACTCCCAGCCCCCTCTCACTCCCAGGGCCCCCCTCACTCCCAGCCCCCTCCTTCCAAGGCCTCCCTCACTCCCAGGCCCCCTCACTCCCAGGCCCCCCTCACTCCCAGCCCCCTCACTCCCAGGCCCCCTCTCACTCCCAGGGCCCCCCTCACTCCCAGCCCCCTCCTTCCAAGGCCTCCTCACTCACTCCCAGCCCCCCTCCTTCCAAGGCCTCCCTCACTCCCAGACCCCCCTCACTCCCAGGCCCCCTCACTCCCAGGGCCCCCCCCTCACTCCCAGCCCCCTCACTCCCAGGCCCCCCCTCCTTCCAAGGCCTCCCTCACTCCCAGGCCCCCGCTCCTCACGCCCCGGCCCCCCGGCCCCCGCACCTTGAGGCGGCCCAGGGCCTCCCCGCACTTGCTGAGGTTGGGGCTCTTGCGGCTCCACTCGCCCTTGAGCTGCTCGTACATCCCGGCCGCCGCCTTCAGCCCCCCCGCGCCCTCCGCCCCGTTCACCACCAGCCCCGCCGCCGCCATCGCCATGAATCGGCACCCGCGCGCGACACCGCCGCCGCGCCCCACGGCCGCCGCCGCCGCCGCCGCCGCCGCCGCGCTTGACGGCCGCCGCCGCGTCGCCGTGGCAACGCCGACCGCGGCCAATCGCGCCGCGGGGAGGGCGGGGGGAGGGGGGGGGGAGGTTGCCGGGCGGCGCATGCGCGGAGGGCGCGCCCCGCGCCCCGCCCGCGGGGGAGGGTTGCGGCGTGACGTCACCGGGACGTACCGGCCGGGGCGGGTGTGGCGTCATCGTGGCGGGGCTGCCGAGGTGGGGGTGACGTCACGGGGGAGTGAGACATCGGGAAGGCGGGGGCGATGTCGCGGGCGGGGCCGGCGGGGGGGGCGGGGCTGGACGTGACGTCATACTCTGTGTCCAAAAGGGGCGGGTGGGTGACGTCATGAGTGTTGGGGGTGATGTCACAGGCAGGGCCGGCGGGGCAGCGGCGGCCGGGAGGGGGCCCTGGGGAGGGGGTGGTGGCGGTATGACATCACTGTGACCTCATCACTGGGGGCGTGGGCCCGAAAGGGGGGTGGTGACGCCACGAGGGGACAGGTGACATCACGGGGGATGGGTGACATCACAGGGGGACGAACAACACCACGGGGCGCCATGGGGCGCCACCAAGGCGGGGAACGATGCCGGGGGGATGGGTGACATCACAGCGTACAGATGACCTCACAGGGCCTTGACAGGTGCGGCGTCAAGGCAGGGGGGCCGTGTCATCGGGTGACGTCACTCCTGTGGGTGCTGGGGGTGCCCGGCGGGGGAGGGCATCACCCTCAGCAGCACCCCGACCCCCACAACCCCCCAGCCCCCCGCGGCGGGCACGGCCCTGCCTGTCCCCTGCCTGTCCCCTCTGCCTGTCCCCTGCCTGTCCCCTGCCTGTCCCCTCTGCCTGTCCCCTGCCTGTCCCCTGCCTGTCCCCTGCCTGTCCCCTGGCCCCCCTGCCCTCGCAGCGCTTCCTGGGCTTCCCCAACTACCGGGAGATCCGGCCGCTCTGCGGGGCCGAGGTACGGCAGGGCCCCCTGGGGACACCCCTGTCCCCGTCCCCGTCCCCGTCCCTGTCCCCGTCCCCGTCCCCGTCCCCGTCCCCTCTGGCAGGACCCCGGGTGGGCAGCGCGGCGCTGCTGGAAAAAAGGGAAAGGAAGAGGCGGTGAGCTCCGGCAACGCGGGGCGCAGCGAACGCTCTCGGGCCCCCGGGATTAGCTCCGCTGCCCGGCCAGCGCGGGGGGGTCCCGGGGACGGCTAGGTGGCCGTGGGTCGCTACAGGAAGGTTCACGCCCTGAGCTCCGGCAACGATGCCGGAGCGGATCTCCGAGGGCGAGGAGTACGCCCTCTCCGTGTCCCTCAGCGTCCGCTTGAGTGGGGGCAGCGGTCAGGGGAAACCTCCCGGCCTCTTGCCGAAAACCCAACGAAACCCAACGAAACCGAACAAACCCCAACGAAACCCAACAAAACCCCAACAGAACCCAACGAAACCCAACAAAACCCCAACAGAACCCAACGAAACCCAACAAAACCCCAACAAAACCGAACAAACCCCAACGAAACCCAACAAAATCCCAACAGGACCCAACAAAACCCCAACAAAACCAAACAAACCCCAACGAAACCCCACAAAACCCCAACGAAACCCCCCAAAACCCCAACAAAACCCAACAAAATCCCAACAGAACACAACAAACCCCAACGAAACCCAACGAAACCCAACAAAACCTCCACAAACCCCAACGAAACCCAAGGAAACCCCAAGAGAACCCAACAAAACCAAACAAAACCCCCAAGAGAACCCAACAGAACCCAACAAACCCTGACAAAACCCCAACAGAACCCAACGAACCCTCAAGAGAACCCCACAAATCGCAAGAGAACCCCACAAACCCCCAAGAGAACCATGCAAACCCCAAGAGAACCCCGCAAACCCTCAAGAGAACCCCACAAACCCTCAAGAGAACCCCACAAACCCCAAGAGAACCCCACAAACCCCAAGAGAACCCCACAAACCCCAAGAGAACCCAACAAACCCCAAGAGAACCCCACAAACCCCAAGAGAAGCCCACAAACCGCAAGAGAACGCAACAAAGCCCCAAGAGAACCCCACAAACCCCAAGAGAACCCAACAAACCCCCAAGAGAACCCCACAAACCCCAAGAGAACCCAACAAACCCCAAGAGAACCCCACAAACCCTCAAGAGAACCCAACAAACCCCCAAGAGAACCCCAACAAACCCCAAGAGAACCCCACAAACCCCAAGAGAACCCAACAAACCCCAAGAGAACCCCACAAACCCCAAGAGAACCCCACAAACCCCAAGAGAACCCAACAAACCCCAAGAGAACCCCACAAACCCCAAGAGAACCCAACAAACCCCAAGAGAACCCAACAAACCCCCAAGAGAACCCCACAAACCCCAAGAGAACCCAACAAACCCCAAGAGAACCCCACAAACCCCAAGAGAACCCAACAAACCCCCAAGAGAACCCCACAAACCCTCAAGAGAACCCAACAAACCCCAAGAGAACCCAACAAACCCCAAGAGAACCCCACAAACCCCAAGAGAACCCCACAAACCCCAAGAGAACCCAACAAACCCCCAAGAGAACCCCACAAACCCTCAAGAGAACCCAACAAACCCCAAGAGAACCCAACAAACCCTCAAGAGAACCCAACAAACCCCAAGAGAACCCAACAAACCCCCAAGAGAACCCGCAAACCCCAAGAGAACCCCACAAACCCCAAGAGAACCCCGCAAACCCCAAGAGAACCCCACAAACCCCAAGAGAACCCAACAAACCCCCAAGAGAACCCCACAAACCCCAAGAGAACCCCGCAAACCCCCAAGAGAACCCCAGAAACCCTCAAGAGAACCCAACAAACCCCAAGAGAACCCAACAAACCCCAAGAGAACCCCTCAAACCCTCAAGAGAACCCCACAAACCCCAAGAGAACCCTCAAACCCCAAGAGAACCCCACAAACCCCAAGAGAACCCCTCAAACCCTCAAGAGAACCCCACAAACCCCAAGAGAACCCAACAAACCCCAAGAGAACCCCGCAAACCCTCAAGAGAACCCCACAAACCCCAAGAGAACCCCTCAAACCCCAAGAGAACCCAACAAACCCCCAAGAGAACCCCACAAACCCCAAGAGAACCCAACAAACCCCCAAGAGAACCCCGCAAACCCCAAGAGAATGTCCCCGGCACACCGTACGTCCCCACGGCACACCGTACAGCCTTGCGGCATGGGGTGTTTATGGCCAGGGTGCCGTGGGTGCCGTGGGTGCTGTGGGTGCCATGGGGCTGTGGGGCCATGGGTGCCGTGGGTGCTGTGAGTGCCGTGGGTGCCATGGGGCCTTGGGGCCGTGGGTGCCGTGGGGCCGTGGGGGCTGTGGGTGTCATGGGGCCATGGGTGCCATGGGGCCGTGGGCCTGTGGGTGCCATGAGTGCCATGGGACCGTGGGTGCCGTGGGGCCGTGGGTGCCATGGGTGCTGTGAGTGCCGTGGATGCCATGGGGCTGTGGGGCTGTGGGTGCCGTGGGGCCATGGGGGCTGTGGGGCCGTGGGTGCCGTGGGGCCGTGGGCCTGTGGGTGCCATGAGTGCCATGGGACCGTGGGTGCCGTGGGTGCTGTGGGGCCGTGGGCCTGTGGGTGCCATGAGTGCCATGGGACCGTGGGTGCCATGGGGCCGTGGGCCCGTGGGTGCCATGGGGCCGTGGGTGCCATGGGTGCTGTGAGTGCCGTGGATGCCATGGGGCTGTGGGGCCGTGGGTGCCGTGGGTGCCGTGGGGCCATGGGGGCTGTGGGGCCGTGGGTGCCGTGGGGCCGTGGGGGCTGTGGGTGCCATGAGTGCCATGGGACCGTGGGTGCCGTGGGGCCATGGGCCCGTGGGTGCCATGGGGCCGTGGGTGCTGTGAGTGCCGTGGATGCCATGGGGCTGTGGGGCCGTGGGTGCCATGGTCGCCGTGGGCCCGTGGGTGCCATGGGTGCCATGGGGCCGTGGGTGCCGTGGGTGCCATGGGGCTGTGGGCCCGTGGGTGCCGTGGCCCGTGGGTGCCGTGTGTCCGGCGCTGGTGACAAAGAGAGGCGGAGACCCGGCCGTTTCCCGGGGGGTTTCTTTGGGGCCGGCGCCCGGCGGGGCTGGCGGCAGCACCAACAGCGACAGCCCCACGCGTGTCCCCCCCCCGCGTGTCCCCCCCTGTCCCCCCCTTGTCCCCCCCCCCCACCCCGGCCTCCCCGGGGGGGGACGAGCCGCTACGAAATCGGGGTTAAAAACAGCCCCCCTCCCCTCCCCCGGGGTGGCTTTAAAAAACGCTCGCGGTACGAAAAGGCCCCCCCGGACCCCGCTGCGGGGACGGGGCGACACCGGGGGGTCCCCGGGGGTCCCTGAGGTGGCCGAGGGGTCCCTGGGGTCCCCCTGGGGTGCAGGGGAGCGGCCGTGGCTTGCGCACGTGCGTGCCCCCCGCCCCGGCGTGGGACGGGGGACAGGGACGGGCTCCTCCACGTCCCCACACCCAGGGGACAGGGGGACACGGGGCGGGGGGGACGGACGTGGGGGGCTCCCGAGGGGACGTGGGGACCCTCTGGGGACGTGGGGATGGCGGGAGGACCCCAGGGGGACGTGGGGACCCTCTGGGGACGTGGGGATGGCGGGAGGACCCCGAGGGGACGTGGGGACCCTCTGGGGACGTGGGGATGGCGGGAGGACCCCAGGGGGACGTGGGGACCCTCTGGAGACATCAGGACTCTGAGGGGACATGGGGACCCTGAGGGGACATAGGGACCCTATGGAGACACGAGGATGGCAGGAGGACCCCGAGGGGACATGGGGACCCTGAGGGGACACAAGGATGCCAGGAGGACCTGGTGGAGATGCAGCTCCCTGGAAGGGGACGTGGGGACCCTCTGGGGACATGGGGGTGGCAGGAGGACCCCAAGGGGACATGGGGACCCTCTGGGGCATGGAGATGCCAGGAGGACCCCAAGAGGACATGAGGACCCTGTGGGGACAGGGAGATGCCAGGAGGACCTCAAGGGGACATGGGGATGTCAGGAAGACTCCAAGGGGACATGGAGATGCCAGGAGGACCTCAAGGGGACATGAGGACCCTCATGGACATGGAGATGCCAGGAGGACCTCAAGGGGACATGAGGACCCTCTGGGGCATGGAGATGCCAGGAGGACACCAAGGGGATATGGAGATGCCAGGAGGACCTCAAGGGGACATGGGACCCTCTGGACATGGAGATGCCGGGAGGACCTGAAGGGGACATGAGGACCCTCTGGGGCATGGAGATGCCAGGAGGACCTCAAGGGGACATGGAGATGCCAGGAGGACCTCAAGGGGACATGGAGACCCTCTGGACATGGAGATGCCAGGAAGACCTCAAGGGGACATGGGACCCTCTGGACATGGAGATGCCGGGAGGACCTGAAGGGGACATGAGGACCCCTCTGGGGCATGGAGATGCCAGGAGGACACCAAGGGGACATGGAGATGCCAGGAGGACCTCAAGGGGATATGGGACCCTCTGGGGCATGGAGATGCCAGGAGGACCTCAAGGGGACATCGGGACTCTGTGGGACATGGAGATGCCAGGAAGACCTCAAGGGGACATGAGGACCCTCAGGGACATGGAGATGCCAGGAGGACCTCAAGGGGACATGAGGACCCTCTGGGGCATGGAGATGCCAGGAGGACACCAAGGGGACATGGAGATGCCAGGAGGACCTCAAGGGGACATGGGACCCTCTGGACATGGAGATGCCAGGAGGACCTCAAGGGGACATGGAGACCCTGTGGGGACATGGAGATGCCAGGAGGACCTCAAGGGGACATGGGACCCTCTGGACATGGAGATGCCGGGAGGACCTCAAGGGGACATGAGGACCCTCTGGGGCATGGAGATGCCAGGAGGACCCCAAGGGGACATGGAGATGCCAGGAGGACCCCAAGGGGACATGGAGACCCTGTGGGGACATGGAGATGCCAGGAGGACGCCAAGGGGACATGGGCACGTGCACCCCAAGGGGATCTGGTGACACCGGACGGACCCTGCGGGGATGCAGCCCCCCCGGGGAGGACCCGACCCCTTCCCCCCTCGCCGTGGGGTGACGCCGGGCGGTCCCCGTCCCCGCCAGCCCCCGTCCCCCGCTCAGAAGCCCTTGATGTGGCAGTAGGCTTCCAGGCTGGCGAAGAGGATGTAGAGGAGCCAGAGGCCGAGGAAGAGGCCGGCGGTGAGGAGTTTGGGGGTGCGGGGCCCCCCCAGCTCGCCCCCGATGTGGGGCCGGCGGCGGTACATGAGGACGCTGATGCAGACGAAGGCGAAGATGGTGAAGAGGGTGACGGAGAAGGCCAAGGTCCCCGTCTGCACCTCGAAGTCCCGGCCCTGCGCCGCCCAGTAAATGGCGGCCACCGACCAGGCGACGCCGAGCCCCAGGAAGACGTTGACGGCGTTGGAGCCCGTCACGTTGCCGATGGAGGCGTCCGCGCACTGGTCCTGCAGCGCGGCCACCTTGCTGGCGAAGGTGTCTGCGGGGAGGCGGGGTGGGCGCGGGGACACGGGGACACAGCGTGGGCGTGGGGACGTGGGCATGGGGACGTGATGGGGACATGGGGACATGGCACGGGCATGGGGACATGGGGACACGGTGGGCATGGGGACGTGATGGGGACATGGCATGGGGACGTAGGGACACAGGGTGGGCATGGGGAGATGATGGGGACATGGGGACACAGTGGGCATGGGGACGTGGGGACGTGGCATGGGCATGGGGACATGGGGACATGATGTGGGCATGGGGACATGGGGACACGGTGGGCATGGGGACGTGATGGGGACATGGCATGGGGACGTAGGGACACAGGGTGGGCATGGGGAGATCATGGGGACATGGGGACATGGCATGGGGACATGGGGACACAGGGTGGGCATGGGGACATGGGGACATGATGTGGGCATGGGGACATGGGGACACGGTGGGCATGGGAACGTGGGCATGGGGACATGGGGACATGATGTGGGCATAGAGGCATGATGGGGACATGGCATGGGGACATGGGGACACGGTGGGCATGGGGACATGGTGGGGACATGGGGACATGGCATGGGGACATGGGGACACGGTGGGCATGGGGACATGGCATGGGCATGGGGACATGGGGACACAGTGGACATGGGGACGTGGGCATGGGGACACAGGGTGGGCGAGGGGACGCAGGGACATGGTGAAATGGGGACACGGCATGGGGACATGGGGTGGACATGAGGACATGGGGATGGGGACATGGGGCCATGGGGACACGAGGATGCAGACACAAGGACATGGCCCGGACGCAGGGACACGGGGACACAGGGACATGGGGCCATGGGGGCACGGGGACAGGGACACAGCGTGGGCACGGGGACAGAGTCACGCAGGGACAAGGGACAGGGGCAGAAGGAGGTGGCATGGGCATGGGCGCGGGGGGCCTGTGCCCTGTCACCGGGTCCCTCCTCGGGCACCCGCAGCCCCATCCCCGCTGCCGGCACCTCGTCACCCCTCGCCCCGTCACCCCGTCACCTCATCACCCCGTCACCTCATCACCCCGTCACCCCCTCGCCCTGTCACCCCTCGCCCTGTCACCCCTCTCCCCGTCACCCTGTCACCCTGTCACCCCCTCGCCTTGTCATCCCGTCACCCTGTCACCCCATCACCCCGTCACCCTGTCACCCCCTCACCCTGTCACCCCTCACCCCGTCACCCTGTCACCCCTCACCCTGTCACCCCTCGCCCCGTCACCCTGTCACACCCCCGCCCTGTCACCCCTCGCCCTGTCACCCCATCACCCTGTCACCCCTTGCCCTGTCACCCTCGCCCGTCACCCCCTCGCCCTGTCACCCTGTCACCCCCTCGCCTTGTCACCCCGTCACCCTGTCACCCCCTCACCCTGTCACCCCTCGCCCCGTCACCCTGTCACCCCATCACCCTGTCACCCCCTCACCCTGTCACCCCTCGCCCCGTCACCCCTCGCCCCGTCACCCCCTCGCCCTGTCACCCTGTCACCCCCTCGCCTTGTCACCCCGTCACCCTGTCACCCCATCACCCCGTCACCCTGTCACCCCCTCACCCTGTCACACCCCCGCCCTGTCACCCCATCACCCTGTCACCCCATCACCCTGTCACCCCTCGCCCCGTCCCCGCTCCCCTCTCCCCCTCCCCTCTCCCGCACCGGGGATGGAGGTGCCGAGAGCCACGAAGACGACGGCGTTGACGGAGTCCTTGAGGCCGACGGTGCAGCCGAAGTGGGCGGCCAGGTCGCCGATGAGGGCGGTGAGGACGCCGATGAGGAGGATGGAGACGCCGAAGCAGGCCCAGCCGTTGCAGTACTCGGTGGGGGGCACGCAGGCGAAGAGAACCTTCCAGAAGACCGTCAGGAAGTGCATGACGTAGTCGAAGCAGGAGGGCAGCCGCTCCTCCCGCCCGTCCTCCTCCTCCTCCTCCTCGCCTGCCGAGGAAGGTCGCCGTCAGCCCGACGGGGACGTGGCCCCGGAGCTGCCTGGCCATGGGGTGCCTGGTCCTGGGGTGGTGGCCCCAGGGGGATGGCCCCAGGGTGGTGGCCCCAGGATGGTGGTCCCAGGGCAGTGGCCACAGGGGGATGGCCCCAGGATGGTGGTCCCAGGGTGGTGGCCTCAAGGTGAATGGTCCCAGGGTGGTGGCCCCAGGGTGGTGGCCACAGGGTGCATGGTCTCAGGGTGGTGGTCCCAGGGTGGTGGCCACAGGGGGATGGCCCCAGGGTGGTGGCCCCAGGATGGTGGCCTCAAGGTGAATGGTCCCAGGGTGGTGGCCCCAGGGTGGTGGCCACAGGATGCATGGTCTCAGGGTGGTGGTCCCAGGGTGGTGGCCACAGGGGGATGTCCCCAGCGTGGTGGCCCCAGGATGGTGGTCCCAGGGCAGTGGCCACAGGGGGATGGCCCCAGGGTGGTGGCCCCAGGATGGTGGCCTCAAGGTGAATGGTCCCAGGGTGGTGGCCCCAGGGCGGTGGCCACAGGGTGCATGGTCTCAGGGTGGTGGTCCCAGGGTGGTGGCCACAGGGGGATGTCCCCAGGGTGGTGGCCCCAGGATGGTGGTCCCAGGGTGGTGGCCTCAAGGTGAATGGTCCCAGGGTGGTGGCCCCAGGGTGGTGGCCACAGGATGCATGGTCCCAGGGTGGTGGCCACAGGGGGATGTCCCCAGGGTGGTGGCCCCAGGATGGTGGTCCCAGGGCAGTGGCCACAGGGGGATGTCCCCAGGGTGGTGGCCCCAGGATGGTGGCCTCAAGGTGAATGGTCCCAGGGTGGTGGCCCCAGGGTGGTGGCCACAGGGTGCATGGTCTCAGGGTGGTGGTCCCAGGGTGGTGGCCCCAGGGGGATGTCCCCAGGGTGGTGGCCCCAGGATGGTGGTCCCAGGGCAGTGGCCACAGGGGGATGGCCCCAGGGTGGTGGCCCCAGGATGGTGGCCTCAAGGTGAATGGTCTCAGGGTGGTGGCCCCAGGGTGGTGGCCACAGGGGGATGGCCCCAGGGTGGTGGCCCCAGGATGGTGGTCCCAGGGTGGTGGCCTCAAGGTGAATGGTCCCAGGGTGGTGGCCCCAGGGTGGTGGCCACAGGATGCATGGTCCCAGGGTGGTGGCCCCAGGGTGGTGGCCACAGGGGGATGTCCCCAGGGTGGTGGCCCCAGGATGGTGGTCCCAGGGCAGTGGCCACAGGGGGATGTCCCCAGGGTGGTGGCCCCAGGATGGTGGCCTCAAGGTGAATGGTCCCAGGGTGGTGGCCCCAGGGTGGTGGCCACAGGGTGCATGGTCTCAGGGTGGTGGTCCCAGGGTGGTGGCCCCAGGGGGATGTCCCCAGGGTGGTGGCCCCAGGATGGTGGTCCCAGGGCAGTGGCCACAGGGGGATGGCCCCAGGGTGGTGGCCCCAGGATGGTGGCCTCAAGGTGAATGGTCTCAGGGTGGTGGCCCCAGGGTGGTGGCCACAGGGGGATGGCCCCAGGGTGGTGGCCCCAGGATGGTGGTCCCAGGGTGGTGGCCTCAAGGTGAATGGTCCCAGGGTGGTGGCCCCAGGGTGGTGGCCACAGGGTGCATGGTCTCAGGGTGGTGGTCCCAGGGTGGTGGCCACAGGGGGATGGCCCCAGGGTGGTGGCCCCAGGATGGTGGTCCCAGGGTGGTGGCCTCAAGGTGAATGGTCCCAGGGTGGTGGCCACAGGGTGCGTGGTCCCAGGGTGGTGGCCCCAGGTGCTTGTCCCCAGGGTGGTGGCCCCAGGGTGGTGTCCCACAGGTGCATGATCTCAGGGTGGTGGCCACAAGGTGAATGGCCCCAAGGTAGTTGCCCCAGGGTGGTGGCCCCGAGGTGATGTCCCCAGGGTGTTGGCCCCAGGGTGGTGTCCCTGGGGTACATGGCCCTAGAGTGCTTGTCCCCAGCGTGCACGACCCCAGGGACGTGTGTCCCCAAGTGTGGGCAACCCCCGAGCCGGCCATCCCCAGGGGGCACGGCCGTAGGGTTGCCTGTCCCCAGAGCCACGTCCCCATGGCTGGAGCATCCCCGTGGCCATTTGTCCCCAGGGCTGGATGTCCCCACGGCAGCGTGCCGGGGCTGGTCGAGGCCGGGGGACCCTGGGGACGGAGGGCGGGGGTCCCACCTGCGCTGACGGTGATGGCTTCCAGGAACTGCTCCCGCCAGGAGTGTGTCCCGATCACCATGGCCAGGTTGGTCTTCTTGATGAGCTTGTCCACCGTGTTCTGCGGGGAGCGGGGGGTGAGGACGTGCCAGGTCCCCTCCCCATGTCCCCTGGCCCTCCCCACGTCCCTCCAGCCCCCATTCCCATCCCCCCCCCACCCCGTCCCCTGTCCCCATTTGTCACCTTGAAGTCATAGGACTCCTCGATGATGACCTCCAGCTTGCAGTTCTCCCCCAGGACGGGTTTGCCCATCTCGGCGATGCGCCGAGCCTCCTCCTCCTCCGCGGAGAGCTTCCGGTCACCGTCTGCTGCGGGGACACGGCGTGGGGACGCGGCGTGGGGACACGGCGTGCGGGCGTGGCACGGGCATGGGGACATGGCATGGGGACACAAGATGGGGTGTGGGGACATGGCATGGGCACGGGGACGTGGCATGGGGACACGATGTAGGGCGTGGGGACACGGCATGGTCATGGGGACGTGGCATGGGGACACGGCACGGTGGGGATATGGCATGGGGACACGATGTAGGGCGTGGGGACATGGCACGGTCATGGGGACATGGCACAGGCATGGGGACGTGGCATGGGGACACGATGTAGAGTGTGGGGACATGGCACAGGCATGGGGACGTGGCATGGGGACATGGCACGGTGGGGATATGGCATGGGGACACGATGTAGGGCGTGGGGACATGGCATGGTCATGGGGACGTGGCATGGGGACATGATGTAGAGTGTGGGGACATGGCACAGGCATGGGGACGTGGCATGGGGACATGGCACGGTGGGGATATGGCATGGGGACACGATGTAGGGCGTGGGGACATGGCATGGTCATGGGGACATGGCACAGGCATGGGGACGTGGCATGGGGACACGATGTAGGGCATGGGGACACAGCGCGGTCATGGGGACGTGGCATGGGGACACGGCACAGGCATGGGGACGTGGCACGGGGACACAAGATGGGGTGTGGGGACATGGCGCGGTCATGGGGACGCGGCATGGGGACACAGCGTGGGGTCACAGTATGTGGCACGTGGCGCAGGGATGTGGCACAGGGACAGCAGGATCCGGCCTCCCGCCAGCACCTGCCCGAGGAGGAGGAGGAGGATGAGGAGGACGAGGATGATGAGGATGATGAGGACGAGGACAAGGACGAGGATGAGGATGACGAGGATGATAACGAGGACGAGGATGAGGATGACGAGGATGATAACGAGGACGAGGATGACGAGGATGAGGATGACGAGGACGAGGATGACGAGGACGAGGACGAGGATGACGAGGAGGAGGAGGGGAGATGAAGGCTCCTACCTTGGGTGAGCAGGAGGGCTGCGGAGAGGGGAGAGGGAGGGGGTGAGAGGCTGCGGGGGCTCAGCCCCCCGAGAGCCCCGGCGGCCCCGCCCGGCCCCGCCCGTACCCGAGATGCCGCGTTTGAGCCAGCGCGGCTGCCCCAGCTCGATGAAGAAGTTGTCCTTCTTCTCGTACTCCTCGTCGTCCACGATCTTCACCTGCAGCGTCTTCCTGGGGACGGGGGGACGCGGCGCTGGCACCGGCACCGGCACCGGCACCGGCACCGGCACGCCCGGGGGGTGCAGGAGGTGGCCACGTGGGCCGCGTCCGTCCCCTTTCGGCCCCGTGGCACCCGTGCGCCGGGGCTGGTCAGCGCGGGCGCAGGGTGTCCCCAGCGCGGGGTGGCAGTGCCCAGCCAGAGCCCTCTCTGTCCATCCGTCCATCCGTCCGTCCGTCCATCTGTCCAACCACCCATCTGTCCAACCATCCACCCGTCCGTCTGTCCACCCATCTGTCCATCCATCCATACATCTGTCCATCTGTCCATCCATCCGTCTCTCCACCCATCCACCCATCTGTCCGTCCATCCACCCATCCATCTACCTATACATCCCTCCATCCATCTGTCCGTCCATCCATCCCTCCCTCCATCCATCCACCTGTGCATCCATCCCTCCATCCGTCTGTCCGTCCACCTCTCCATCCATCCATCCATCTGTCCATCTGTCCATCCATCCATCCACCTATGCATCCATCCCTCCATCCATCTCTCCGTCCATCTGTCCATCCCTCCATCCCTCCATCCATCCATCCATCCATCTACCTATGCATCCATCCCTCCATCCGTCTGTCTGTCCACCTCTCCATCCATCCATCCGTCCATCTGTCCATCCATCCATCCATCCATCTCTCCGTCAATCCGTCCATCCCTCCGTCCATCCATCCACCTGTGCATCCATCCCTCCATCCGTCTGTCCGTCCACCTCTCCATCCCTCCATCCATCCATCTGTCCATCTGTCCATCCATCCATCCACCTCTCCATCCATCCATCCATCCCTCCATCCCTCCCTCCCTCCATCCATCCATCTGTCCATCTCTCCATCCCTCCATCCCTCCATCCATCCATCCATCCATCTCTCCGTCCATCTGTCCATCCCTCCGTCCCTCCATCTGTCCATCCATCCATCTACCTATGCATCCATCCCTCCATCCATCTGTCCGTCCATCTCTCCATCCCTCCATCCATCCATCCATCCCTCCATCCCTCCCTCCATCCATCCATCCATCTGTCCATCTGTCCATCCATCCATCCATCCATCCACCCACCTCTCCATCCATCCATCCATCCCTCCATCACTCCCTCCATCCATCCATCCATCCATCTCTCCGTCCATCCGTCCATCCCTCCGTCCATCCATCCACCTGTGCATCCATCCCTCCATCCGTCCGTCCGTCCCTCCCTCCCTCCCTCCGTCCCCCCCGCCCCGCCCGGTGCCCCCGTGGGTCCCCGTGCCCGCGCTCCCCGTGCCCCCGCTGCGCCGCCGCCGCCTCTTCACGGGCTTCGACTTGGGCCGCGGCCCTGACGGGGGGGGACCCCGCGAGGCCACGGGGGCGACCCCCGCTCGCCTCGTCAGGCCTTAACGAGCGCCGGGAGCGGGGCGGGGGGCGCGGGGGGACCCCGGGGTGACGGGGGGTGACGGGGGGCAGCGGGGGCAAGGGGCGGGCGTGCAAGGGGTGCGTGCGAGGGGTGGGTGCGAGGGGCGGGCGTGCAAGGGGTGGGTGTGCAAGGGGTGGGTGTGCGAGGGGTGAGCGTGCAAGGGGTGGGTGCGAGGGGTGGGTGTGCAAGGGGTGGGTGTGCAAGGGGTGGGCGTGCGAGGGGTGGGTGTGCAAGGGGTGGGCGTGCAAGGGGTGGGTGCGAGGGGTGGGTGCGAGGGGTGGGTGTGCGAGGGGTGGGTGTGCGAGGGTGGGTGCGAGGTGGGTGTGCAAGGGGTGGGTGTGCGAGGGGTGAGCGCGCGAGGGGCGGGCGTGCAAGGGGTGCGTGCGAGGGTGGGTGCGAGGGGCGGGCGTGCAAGGGGTGGGTGTGCGAGGTGGGTGCAAGGGGTGGGTGCGAGGGGTGGGTGTGCAAGGGGCGGGTGTGCAAGGGGTGGGTGCGAGGGGTGGGTGCGAGGGGTGGGTGTGCAAGGGGCGGGTGTGCAAGGGGTGGGTGCGAGGGGTGGGTGCGAGGGGTGGGTGCGAGGGGTGGGTGTGCGAGGGTGGGTGCGAGGGGTGGGTGCGAGGGGTGGGTGTGCGAGGGGTGGGTGTGCGAGGGGTGGCGTGCAAGGGGTGGGCGTGCAAGGGGTGGGTGTGCGAGGGGTGGGCGTGCAAGGGGTGGGAATGCAAGGGGTGGGTGCGAGGGGTGGGTGTGCAAGGGGTGGGCATGCAAGGGGTGCGTGCGAGGGGTGGGTGCGAGGGGCGGGCGTGCAAGGGGTGGGTGTGCAAGGGGTGGGTGCAAGGAGTGAGCGTGCAAGGGGTGCAAGGGGTGGGCGTGCAAGGGGTGGGGGGCAAGGGGTGGGTGCAAGGAGTGAGCGTGCAAGGGGTGCAAGGGGTGGGCGTGCAAGGGGTGGGTGTGCAAGGGGTGGGTGCAAGGAGTGAGCGTGCAAGGGGTGCAAGGGGTGGGCGTGCAAGGGGTGGGTGCAAGGAGTGAGCGTGCAAGGGGTGCAAGGGGTGGGGGGCAAGGGGTGGGTGTGCGAGGGGTGGGCGTGCGAGGGGTGGGCACCCGAGGGTTGCGCATCCACGCCAGGGGGCCGTGGGGTCCCCAGGGTGACGTGGGGCAGCTCCCGGCCCCGGGGTCCCCCCGTGTGTCCCCTCTGTGTCCCCTCTGTGTCCCCCCGTGTCCCCCTGTGTGTCCTCTGTGTGTCCCCTCTGTGTCCCCTCTGTGTCCCCTCTGTGTCCCCCTCTGTGTCCCCCTCTGTGTCCCCCCGTGTCTCCCCTCTGTGTCCCCTCTGTGTCCCCTCTGTGTCCCCCATGTCCCCCTCTGTGTCCCCCCGTGTCCCCCGTGTGTCCCCTCCGTGTCCCCCGTGTGTCCCCTCTGTGTCCCCTGTGTGTCCCCCGTGTCCCCCTCTGTGTCCCCCGTGTGTCCCCTCTGTGTCCCCTCTGTGTCCCCTCCGTGTCCCCCCATGTCCCCCTGTGTGTCCCCTCCGTGTCCCCTCTGTGTCCCCCCCGTGTCCCCCTGTATGTCCTCTGTGTGTCCCCTCTGTGTCCCCTCTGTGTCCTCCCCGTGTCCCCCTCTGTGTCCCCCGTGTCTCCCCTCTGTGTCCCCTCTGTGTCCCCTCTGTGTCCCCTCCGTGTCCCCTCTGTGTCCCCCGTGTCCCCCCGCGTCCCCTCCGTGTCCCCCCGTGTCCCCCCGTGTCCGCCTGTATCCCATCCGTCCCCCCGCGTCCCCCCGTGCCCCCCGCGGTGCCGGTGTCTCACGCGGTCTCGTCGTTCCTGAACTCCAGCTCCCCGCAGGCGTCCTCGTAGTGGACGCCGCCGCCGCGGGCCGTCCCCTCCACGGTGCGGTAGGGCAGGAGGACGGTGCCGCGGGCGCCGGAGCTGCGGACCACCTTCACCTCCACCGTCCCCTGGCACTCGCTGACGTGCAGCAGCCGATCCTGGAAGGTGAAGATGCCGGCGTGGTCGTCGTCCAAGATGGTGACGGTGGCCACCAAAGGAGCCACCAACCGTCCCTTGGGGTGCTCGGCCGAATCGGCTTCGAACATCCCCTCGGCGTCGCCCACCCGGAGGTTGAGGAGGCGGACGAAGAAGTGCTCGTCCTCCTCGAAGATGTCGTCGTCGATGATGCCGATCTTCAGCTCCTTCTGGGTCTCCCCCGGCTTGAAGATCAGCGTCCCCTCGCTGTACTCGTAGTCGGAGCCCGCCTTGGCCGAGCCGTCCTCCGTCTTGTAGTCCACGTAGAAGGTGTGGTTGGCTTCGGCGCCGTGTTGGCAAGCCACCGAGAGCGTCACCGAGCCGCAGTTCTCCAGGCAGTGGTACAGGCAAGGCTCGAAGAAGATGCGGCTGCAGGTCTCCTCCTCGGCGTCCGAGGGCACCTCCAGGAGGGTGGAAGACCTCTTGGAGAACTCGGCCACGTGCTTCTTGAGGATGTTGCCGGCGCCGGTCATCATGCGGGTGGCCTGGATGCGGTAGAAAGCCCGGCTCTTCTGCTGGTGGAGCAGGGCGTAGTAGTTGGCCATCTCCACCAGCTGCTCCAGCTCCTTCTCGGGATGCTTCTGCTTGAGGTCCTTCAAGATCTGGATGACTTCCCGGCGGCTCTCGTCCAGCTCCTTCTCCTCCGGCGTGGGAGCGGGCAGGGCGGGCGACGCGGTGACGCCGGTGCCTTCGGCCTCGCGGCGTTCGGGGACCGGGAAGCCGCCGTCCATCTCGATGCCCTTGGGGAGCTCGCCCTCCGTGCCGATGATGATGCCGCTGCGGGGGTCGGCGCGGTAGCGCTTGTAGACGTACTTGTAGAAGAGGAGCCGCTTGTCGGCGGCCCAGGCGAAGACCACGCAGACGGGGAAGAAGATGAGGGTGAGGAGGGCTTCCCAGACCTGCACCACCCCGGGGGAGATGACGGCCAGGATCAGGTAGAGCCAGATGTAGGCGAAGATGCTCCAGGAGGCCGTGACGAAGAAGACCCTCAAGTGCTTGATCTTGCGGCTCTCGCCGCTGGGGATGACGTAGACGCAGACGGCGATGACCACGAACATGTTGAAGGCCGCGCTGCCCACGATGGTGCCGGGTCCCAGCTCGCCCGCTTGGAAGTTGTGACCGCAGACCTCGATGACGGAGAGGAGGATCTCGGGGGCCGAGGAGCCCAGCGCCATCAGGGTGAGGTTGGAGACCGTCTCGTTCCAGATGCGGACGGTGCCGATGCTGGTCTCCCCGTTGGCCTTGGTGATGGTGATCTCCTTCTCCTTGGAGGTGATGACCTCGATGGACGCCATGAAGCGGTCGGCGATGATGGAGACGCCCAGGAACATGTACATCATGGCCACGAAGTAGACGATGGCGCGGGCCGCCTTGTCGCCGAAGGAGGGGTTGTCGGGCTGCCAGACGGGCAGCAGGACGCCGGGCTGGCAGCGGTTGGAGCCCTGGCACGTCCCGTTGGCCTCGGCCGCCGGCTCGGGGGCGCAGGGCTCGGCCAGCAGCAGCGCGGCCACCAGCGCCGCCCACCGCGCCGCCATCCCGCCGGTCCCACCTGCGGGCGAGAGCGGGCTCAGCGCCGGGCCGGGGAACCCTCGTTAGAGGCGGGGGGGCGGGGGGGGGCTCGTTAGCACCGGCGAGGTGGGAAACGCCGTCGATCCCCCTCTGCCGCCTCGGCCCCGGCTCTGCACCAAAGCACCTCTGGGGCCTGCGGCTGCGGGGCGATGCTCGGCTGTGGGGCTGGGGATGGAGCCGTGGGGCTGGGGACCACGGCCGGGGGGCGATGCTCAGCCGTGGGGCTGGGGACCACGGTGGTGGGGTGATTCTCAGCCATGGGGCTGGGATGGAGCCGTGGGGCTGGGGACCACGTCCGTGGGGCGATGCTCAGCCATGGGACTGGGATGGAGCCATGGGGCTGGGGACCACGTCCGGGGGGCGATGCTCAGCCGTGGGGCTGGGGACCACGTCCGTGGGGCGATGCTCAGCCATGGGACTGGGATGGAGCCATGGGGCTGGGGACCACGTCCGGGAGGCGATGCTCAGCCGTGGGGCTGGGGACCACGGTGGTGGGGTGATTCTCAGCCGTGGGGCTGGGATGGAGCCATGGGGCTGGGGACCACGTCCGGGAGGCGATGCTCAGCCGTGGGGCTGGGGACCACGGTGGTGGGGTGATTCTCAGCCGTGGGGCTGGGATGGAGCCATGGGGCTGGGGACCACGGCGGTGGGGTGATTCTCAGCTGTGGGGCTGGGATGGAGCCGTGGGGCTGGGGACCACGTCCGTGGGGCGATGCTCAGCCATGGGACTGGGATGGAGCCATGGGGCTGGGGACCACATCTGGGGGGTGATGCTCAGCCGTGGGGCTGGGGACCACAGCGGTGGGGCAATGCTCAGCCGTGGGGCTGAGGACCACGTCCGTGGGGCGATGCTCAGCCGTGGGGCTGGGGACCACGTCCGTGGGGCGATGCTCAGCCGTGGGACTGGGATGGAGCCATGGGGCTGGGGACCACGTCCATGGGGCGATGCTCAGCCGTGGGGCTGGGGCCGGCCGCGCCCCGGCAGAGCGGGCGAGGGCCGGTGGCCGCCCGCGGCACCGGGGGCTCGTGGGGTGCGTGGGCGCTGCCAGGCTCCACCCTGGCAACCGCGTTGTTCCCATGGCAACAGAGGATGGGAACGGCTATAAAAAGGGTGATGGAGCGGGAACGGGGACCCCGAAACCGCCCGGGAGGGGCTCGGGCCCGGCCCCGCCACCCCCGCGGTGCCTCCCGCCAGCCCCACGGCGCCGCTGCCCTCCCCCCCACGGGGCAACTGCGGCCGCGGGGACGTGAGCCCGGCCGGGGCGGTGGAGGCGGCCGGGCCCCACGGCTCGGCGGGGAGCGGGGGCGGCAGGGAGCCGGCGCGGGTCCCCCAGTGGCCACCGACCCCTTGCGTGGGGCCGTGGGGCACCAGCTTGCCCTGGGCCAGCACCCGCCGCCGGTGCTGGGTGGGTGCAGCCGTGCAGCAGCAGAGCTGGGCCAGGCCCGGTGCGCTGCCCCGCTGCCCTGCCCCACTGCATGGCCCCACTGCACCAGCCCCATTGCACCAGACCCGTTTCAGCGCCCCACTGCATGGCCCCGTTGCACCAGTCCCATTGCACTGCCCCATTGCACAGCCCCATCACATGGCCCCATTGCAGAGCCCCATTGCACCGCCCCACTGCACGGCCCCATTGCACCAGCCCCATTGCACTTCCCCATCACACGGCCCCGTTGCACCGGCCCCATTGCACTGCCTCATTGCATGGCCCCACTGCACTGCCCCATTGCACTGGTCCCACTGCACGGCTCCATCGCGCAGCCCCATCGCACGGCCCCATTTCATGGCCCCACTGCACTGCCCCACTGCATGGCCCCATCGCACGGCCCCATCGCACGAGCCCCATTGCACTGCCCCATTTCATGGCCCCACTGCATGGCCCCATCGCACGGCCCCATTGCACCAGCCCCATCGCACCACCCTGTTGCGTCACCCCACTGCATCACCCCACTGAATCACCCCACTGCCCCTGCCCCTGCCCCAGTCCCTCTGCACCGGTCCCACTGTAGCCCCAGGACAGGTCCCGGCCCATCGGCGTCGCCAGCTCTGCCGGGGCCGGATCCAGCCCCGAGTGGGGCAGAGCACGAGGCTGCACCAAAGCCCCCGACTCCGGATCCGGAGCCGCTCAGTGGGGCAGCGGGGAGCGATGCCACCCCCAAACCCGCGCCCTCCCAGGGCAGGGGAGCCGGCGTCTCCCTTCCCGACACAAATGCCGCTGTAATTAATTTAATAGCCTCATTACCAGCGTCTGGGTGAAACATCAATTAAACTGTCCGGGAGGTTTATTCCGTGGGCAAAACGACAACGCGGCTCTCGGAGCGTTTCCCACCGTCTGGAGCGACGGGATCCGGGCGGATGAGAAAGATCCCGGCGAGGGCTTTGTGCCGCGGGGTCACCGGGACCCGGTTGGGGTCTGTCCCCCGTCCCCATCCCCATCCCCTGCGCTCCCACTCGCCGTTCCCAAGGGATTTGCACCCGGAATGAGCCCTCCTCCAGCACCCCGAGCACCCCTCGTCTCATGGGGCGACCCCTCCATCCCCAGCCTGCGCCCGTTCCCCTCCCGGCAAAGCCTTTGCCGGCAACGGGCCGGCGGCGCGGGTTGGCTTTGGGTTTCAAAAGGTGCTTTTGGGAGGACGACGGCAAACTTCTCGAGTGTTTACAGCCCCCGCCGCCGAGCCCCCGCGGCCGTGGCACCAACCCCCAGATGCCGCGAGGGCCGGAGGCCAAAAAGCCGGGAATTAAAACAGGATCCGGGGTGGAAAAATCCCTGCCCGGAATCGGGGAGACGCTCTGTGGTCAGCGGAGAGGGGATGCGAAGATGAAGGGTGTCGAGGAAGAGGAGGATGAAGAGCAAAAGGGGGGAGAAGAGCGACGGAAGGCGGCCGCTTTTGGACGAGCATCCTTACGGGGATCCCCCCCCCGTCCCCCCCGTCCCCGGGGATCTCCCCGGTTGGGACGAAGCCGCCGATTTCTTCCCTTCCAGAATAATCCAAGCGCATCCCCCCGAAGGGGACCCCCCTTTTCCGGCAGGACCCCAATTCCCAGGAAAAAAAACCGGGAAAAGGGATGAGCGAGAAGCCGCTCGCATCCACCTGGGTGGAAAAATGGGGATTTTTCCGCCCCCCGCGCTCCCGCCCGAGCCCCCGGCCCCGGCAAGCGGGGCCGGGGGCTCAGCGGGAGCGTGAGGGGATGCATCCGTATCCCACCCGGCTTTTCCCAACGCATCCCATCTCCCATTTTTTTCGGCTTTAATCATCCGCTCAACCATCATCAGGATTGGGGAGGGAAGGGGGGGAGGGAAAATAAAAAAAAATTAAAAAAAAACAGCCTTTACGATACGGTAAATCCTTTTCCGAGTCGGATTCTCCCCCGGATAAATCGACCGCGGGGAGCGGAGGCGGGTGATGGAACCGGTGGTCCCAAAAGGGGGAGATTTGGGGGGTTTGGGGGGATTTGGGCGAGATTTGGGAGCCCCCCCCCCCAAAAAAAAAAAATCCCACCTGTTTCTACGGCGGAGAACTCGGCGGGTTGATTTTAATGATTTTAGCCGGGATTAGGGAATATGAAGCGAGCCCCCCCCCTCCATCTCCGCGGCCCCCCCCCCGTGCGCTCCCACCATTACGGCCACCAAACCTTTCATTTTCCCCCAAAAATGGTGGTGAATTATTTAGAGGGGGTCCCCGAGCTCCGGTGGTTCGCGCGGGGCGGGGGTCGTGGAGGGGAGGATGAGCCTCGAAGGGGGAGGACCCCGGGCAGGGCAAGTTGGGGTGGGGGGATCCCCGCTGGCGGGGGTGCGGTTGGGGGCGTCGTCCCCCCTCTCCGTGGGGTGGGCGGAATCCTCAGGTGGAGGGGATGAAGGGGGGCCGGGGTAAGAGGGGTGTGGGGGTGAAGGGGGGACCCCGGGGTAAGGGGGTGTGGGGGTGAAGGGGGGACCCCAGCTCCTACCTGGGCTGCGGCTCCGCTCCGTGCCCCCCGGAGCCGCCGCCAGCTCCGCTCCGCCGCCGCCGCGAGTTACTTCTCCATGGCGATGCCGGGCGGGGGCGGCGGGGCCGGGGGGCGGAGGCGGAGCGCGGGGAGGGGGGAGAGCCCGGCCCCGTTACCGCCCGCCCCTCCCCGCCCCACCGGGACCCCACACACACACCGGGGCTTGGGCGGGGAGGGCACGGGGGCGCCGGTGCCGGGCGGCAGCGTCCCGGGGTGCGGGGAGAGGGACCCCGGGAGCCCCGAGCCCCCGGGGATGCCCGAGACCCCCCGGGACCCCCGACACTTCCGACCCCTCCCCGGCACTCCTGACCCCCTCCCGGGACCCTCGGTACTCCCCACGGGACCCTCGGGACCTCCTCCGGGGCCGCCGAGCCCCCGGAACCCCTCCGGACACCCCAGGGACCCCCGGCACCCCCGACCGCCTCCCCGACACCCCTGACCCCCCCCGGGCCCCTCGGTCCCCCCGGGCCCCTCGGTGCCTCCTCCGGGGCCTCCGAGCCCCCGACGGAACCCCCCAGACCCCAAGGGACCCCCCGGGACCCCGACGCCCTCCCGGGCACCCCGACCCCCGGCCCCCTCGGGGCCTCCTCCGGGGCCTCCGAGCCCCCCGGACCCCCGGGCCGCCGCCGCCGTTCAGCACCGGGGCGCGGACAGCTCCGCCGGCCGCTGGACAGCGCCGCGCCCGAAGGCCCGGGACCCCCGGACCCCCGGACCCCCGGGACCCCCCCGGGCCACCCCCGCCCCCCCAACCCCAGCCCTGCCTCAGTTTCCCCTTCCCAGCAGGGTTTGCACGTCGTTCCCTGCGGTGGTGAGACGGCCCCGAGGAGCTGGGGGGGCCCCCAGGGGTCCCCCGGTCACCCGCCCCCCTTGGGGGGGGCCCCCCCGGTCTCAGATACCCATGGGGGGGGTCCCCAAGGAGCTGGGGGGGTCCCCCCGGTCACCCACACCCGTTAGGGGGGTCCCCCTGGTCTTAACACAACATTACGGGGGGTCCCCAAGGAGCTGGGGGTCCCCCAGTGATGCAAACCTATTGGGGGGGGGTCCCCCAAGGAGCAAGGGGGGGGCTCCACTGGCCACGCCCACCCAGGAAGCTGGGGATCCCCCTGGAGGGTCCCCAAGGAAGAGGGGGTCCCCAAAAAGGAGCCCACCCGAAGGAGCCTGGACCCCCGCCACCCACGGGGCTGGGGGCCCCCCCCTCCAGCCGCTGCCCCCGTCACCTCAGCCCCGGTTCTCCCCGCCCGGGGGGCTCTTCGGCAGCGCCGGCAGCCGGATCCCGGCCTCTCCGGCAGCGGCTCCGTGCCGGCACCTCCCCGGCTCTGGCACAATTAGCACAGGAACCAGATGCCGCCGCGCCGCAGCGAGGAGGGGAGGCACCCGGCACGGAGGCACCCGGCACGGAGGCACCCGGCACGCCGCCAGCCGCAGGTTGGGGGTCCCGGAGGCGCGTGAAGGGTCCGACCCCAAAAAACGGGGTGTCCGGCGGCGAGTCCGGGGTCTCCCTCCGCCATCCCCACCCCGTGGCCACGTCCTGTGCCCCCCGAGCCGGGGGAGCTTTCCCGGCCCTCGCCGGCGTTCACCGGAGAAGCCAGGGCTGGCGGCACGACGCCGGGCACGCGTTTATTGGTCGGGGTACACGCAAGCCGGCGGCGATCTTGCCACCGCCGAGGCCGGGGAACGCCGGCCGGCGTCTTCGGCGTCCTCCTCCGCGACCGGGTCACTCCTCCGCCACCGCCCCGCGCCGGGTTCCGCGCTCCGCTTCCCACCGGAGCCGCTCCAGGACGCGCCGGGCCGTCGGCTCCAGGCTGTGCTGCCGTGGGAAGATGTGGGGTGAAGACGTGGGGCGACCGGCCGCGGAAGCCCCGCCGTGGGGTGACGGTCACCTGCAGGACGTGGAGTCCCTTCAGACAGACGACGGCCAGCTCGCAGAGCCCGTCGGCGGTCAGATCGGCGTAGAGCATGGAGAGAAGCGGGCTGGGGAAGCGCCGCGTCCAGAGGAGCCGGAATTCACCGGGCGGATTCCCCGTAACGCCGGAATATTTGTAACAGAGCAGCTCCTGCGGCGGAGAGAAGGACGCGGGGAAGCCGGCAGAGCTACGCCGGCGTGGAGGGGGGTCGCACGGCCCGGCACGGCTCGGAGAGCCGTGCCGGGCCGTGCGACCCCCGCCCTGCCGGCAAATGACATCACCCACCTGCCCGTAGGTGCCGAGGAGGATCTCGCAAGCGCCGTCGAAGTCGATGTCGGTGACCAGCGCGCAGAGGACGCTGTCGTACTGGTCGCTGGCCGGTAAGATCAACTGGTCGCCCAATCCGTTGGTTAACACGTCCCTGGAGACGGCAAAGAACCGGGGCGGTGAAGAGGAGCGGGGCGAGGATCCCGTGCCGCAGCCCCAGCGCTCACCTGTACACCACGGAGAGCTCGATGGCGCTGGTGACGAGGACGCTGTAGCCCCGGGCGGCGACGGCGTCGCCTAGGAGGAGACGGTGGAAGGGACGGGCGTCACACCGCGACCCACCGGCTCCGAGCCGGGGAGAAAAACGGAGCTCCGGAGAGCCCGCGGTGCGGCGGCAGGCCGGGATCGGCGCCACGGTGCCGCGCGGGACCTGCCGTCCCCCGGCCCCTTACCGTCCTGGGCCGTGCCGGCTCCCGGCTCCGACGGCAGCGGGAACACCAGGACCTTGGAGACGGGACCGTCCTGCTGGATGCTCCAGCTCTGGAGCACCGCTGCGGCACAGAGCGGCTGCCACCGCGATCCGCCGGCCGGGCCGGGGCTCCCGGTGCCGCCGACACCATCCCGCGCTCTCCGCGAAGGATCCGGCATCGGATCCGGGAGCCGAAAACGGCGCGGAACGCGTTTTCCGCCGACGGCTCGCCCTCCCCCTCGAGCCCGTTAATCCGCCCGGCTGGCCGCGGGGCTAAGCGGATAAACCGCGCCGTAGCGGCCGATTTAACGGCGCCGGGATCGTCGATTCCGAGCGGGAAAGGTTCGGCGGGGGGGGACGGGACGGCGGCCGCGGCGGCAGCCGGTTCTCACCTCGGCTGGCCTGGTCCACCCGGGCCACGCGGACGTAGCCGCTCTGGCAACCGAAGGCGGTGATGCGCTGGCCGGAGCCGGGGACGTTGCGGACGTCGAGCCAGAGGACGCTGCGGGGGAGGGGGCGGGGGAGGTGAGCCCCGGCCGGGGGGGAGGGGCGGGGGAGGGGCGGGGTCGCGACCCCCTCGTACTTGCTGGGCAGCTCCTGGAGCTCGGGGAAGAGGTGCTGGACCGGCTGCTCCTCGAACTGGTGCGAGCCCTCGTTCTGCGGGAGAGCGGGCGGGAGGGGCGGGGGAGGGAAAAAGGGGAAAAGGCAGGGGGAAAAGTGAGGAAAATGGGGAAAAGGCAGGGGAAAAAGTGGGGAAAAAATGGGGAAAAGGCAGGGGGAAAAGTGGGGAAAATGGGGAAAAGGCAGGGGAAAAAGTGGGGAAAAAATGGGGAAAAGGCAGGGGGAAAAGTGGGGAAAATGGGGGAAAAGGCAGGGGGAAAAGTGGGGAAAAAATGGGGGAAAAGGCAGGGGAAAAGTGGGGGAAAAAGCAGGGAAAAAGTGGGGAAAATGGGGAAAAGGCAGGGGGAAAAGTGGGGAAAATGGGGAAAAAGCGGGGAAAAAAGTGGGGAGAGCAAGAAAAAAGTGGGGGGAACAGTGGGGAACAAAGTGGGAAAAAAGAAGGGAAAAAAGAAGGGAAAAGTGAGAAAAAAGTGGGAAAAGTGAGGAAAGGAGTGGGAAGAGCAGGGAAAAAGTGGGGAAAAGCAGGGAAAAAAGTGGGAAATGCAGGAAAGAAGTGGGAAAAAGCAGGAAAAAAGTGGGGAAAAAGCAGGGAAGAAGTGGGGAAAAGCAGGGAAGAAGTGGGAAAAAGCAGGAAAAAAGTGGGGAAAAGCAGGGAAGAAGTGGGAAAAGCAGGGAAAAAGAGGGAAATGCAGGGAAGAAGTGGGAAAAAGCAGGGAAGAAGTGGGAAAAAGCAGGAAAAAAGTGGGAAAAAGCAGGAAAAAAGTGGAAAAAGCAGCAAAGAAGTGGGGAAATGCAGGGAAGAAGTGGGGAAAAAGCAGGGAAGAAGTGGGGAAATGCAGGGAAGAAGTGGGAAAAAGCAGGAAAAAAGTGGGGAAATGCAGGGAAGAAGTGGGAAAAAGCAGGGAAGAAGTGGGAAAAAGCAGGAAAAAAGTGGGGAAAAACAGGGAAAAAGAGGGAAATGCAGAGAAGAAGTGGGAAAAAGCAAGGAAGAAGTGGGAAAAAGCAGGAAAAAAGTGGGAAAAAGCAGGAAAAAAGTGGGAAAAGCAGCAAAGAAGTGGGGAAATGCAGGGAAGAAGTGGGAAAAGGAGGAAAAGAAGTGGGAAAAGCGGGGAAAAAAGTGGGAAAAGCAGGGAAGAAGTGGGGAAAAGCAGGGAAGAAGGGGGGAAAGCAGGGAAAGCGGGGGGAAAGCAGGAAGAAGCGGGCGGCGGGGCTGCGCTCACCTCCTTGTAGAGGTGGACGGCGGGGTCGTTCCCGCTCAGCAGAAAGACGGTCTCGGGTTTGTCGCCGAGGCAGACCCTGCGAGGACGGGGCGCCGGGGGGTGACGGGGGCGCCGGGGGCGCCGGGGGTGACGGGGGCGCCGGGGGTGACGGGGGGCCGGGGGTACGCACTCGGCGTGGCAGAGCTGGAAGGGGGTGAACTGCAGCTCCAGGTTGAGGCAGCTCTCTGGGGGGGGAGAGGCCGCTCAGGGCGAGGGGCTGCGGCCCCCGGCCCCCGGCTGCGAGAGCCCCGGGCGTCCGCTGCGTCCTCCTGCGGACACGGACGGAGCCCAGGGGGGACAGACAGAGCATGGGGACACACGGGACGGAGCGCGGGGACAGACAGAGCCCAGGGGGACAGACAGAGCATGGGGACACACGGACAGAGCCCGGGGGACACACGGAGCCCGGGGGGACAGACAGAGCATGGGGACACACGGACAGAGCCTGGGAGGGACACACAGAGCCCGGGGGGACACACAGAGCATGGGGACACACGGATGGAGCCCAGGGGGACACACGGACGGAGCCCTGGGAGGGACACACGGAGCCTGGGGGGGGCAGACAGAGCATGGGGACACAGATGGAGCCCAGGGGGACAGACAGAGCCCACGGAGGGGACAGACAGAGCCTGGGTGGGGGGGCAGACATGGAGCCCAGGGGGACAGACAGAGCTGCGGGGGGACAGATGGAGCCTGGCAGGGGGACAGATAGAGCTGGGGGGGGACACATGGAGCCGGAGGGGACACATGGAACCGGGGGGGACACATGGAACTGACGGGGGACACACGGAGCCAGGGGGGACACACGGAGCCGGGGGGGACACACGGAGCCAGGGGGGACACTTACGGGCCACAGAGTCGAGGTCGTACTCGGAGCCGGGCTCGTAGTCGCAGTAGATGTTGAGGAAGGGGCTGGCTTTGTCCCCAGAGTCCTGGGGGGACAGAGGGGGTGGGAGCCCGCCCGGCCCCCGGGTCCCCCCGCGTGCCCCCAGCCCCCGGTCCCCACCTTGATGAAGGTGATGCCGACGACGAGGCCGCGCTGGGGGGGAGACTTGGGGAAGGAGTCGATGGAGACGATCTCGGCGTCCACTGCGGCGGGCGACCCTCAGAGGGGGCTCCGGCCCCCGCGAGCCCCGGGACCCCCAGGGACCCCCCCGGGACCCCCCCGGTCCCTGGGACCCCCGGCCCCTGGGACGCCCGGGGACCCCCTGGGACCCCCCAGCCCCTGAAACCCCACAGCCCCTGGGACCCCCAGAGCCCCCCGGCCCCTGGGACCCCCGGGACCCCCGGGACACCCCCAGCCCCTGGGACCCCGCAGGGGCCTGTCCCCCCAGCAGCCCCCAAGCCCCTGCCCTCTGACCCCTGACCCCCTGGGACCCCTGACCCCCAAAATGGGTAGACTGCCCCCCGTGTCCCTTCACCCGTGACCCTCAGCACCCCATCCCTGACCCCCTGTAACCCCTCCTCATGACCTATGACCCCCATAACCCCTCCCCATGACCCCATAACCCCTTGTAAACCCTCCCCCATGACCCCTGACCCCCACAACCCCTCCCCCATGACCCCATAACCCCTTGTAACCCCTCCCCAAGACCCCTGATTCCCCATAACCCCTCCCCCATGACCCATAACCCCTTGTAAACCCTCCCCCATGACCCCTGACCCCCATGACCCCTCCCCACGACCCCTGACCCCCGTAACCGCCCCCCGCGCCCCCGGAGCCCCGACCCGGGATGTAGGTGAACTGCAGCTCCCTGGCGACGGGCCGCAGCCGCTGCCGGAGGTCGTGGTACCGGAAGTAAATCACCTTCCCCTTCAGCGCGGCCGCCAGCAGCCCGCCGGGGCCCTCCCCGCCCGCCAGCGCCGCCAGCCCGTACACGTTGCTCTGCGAGGCCAGCCGGCTGAAGCTGTCCTCCACCAGCGGGCACCGACCCGCCATCGCGGCACCGGGCACCGGCTACCGGCACCGCCGCGGCCCGCCCCGCCGCTGCCCGGGGGCCTTCCGCGACCCGGCGCGCCGTGACGTCACCGCTGCGACGCCAGACGGCGCCGCCGCTACGCCCGCGGGGCGGGGCGTTTGCTGTGTGACTCCGCCCCCTGGGCGGGGGGTGTGCGCGGTGTTGCTCCGCCCCTCCCGGGGCGGGGCGGGCGCTGTAGCCCCACCCCCGAGGCGGGGCCTTAGCGAAGGGGCGGGGCCAAGGGAGGCGATGGGGCACAACAGGGACCCCAGGGCTGGGGGGGGGATTTGGAGAGGACACGGGTGGGGGGCACAGGGCAGAACCGGGACCCCCGGGGTGGGCTGTGGGGCAGCGTACATTAATGAACTTGTTAATTAACACACCCAGGGAGCCTTAATGAGGCCGGGGGCTGTGTCAGCCCTTGGGGGGGGGGGGGGGGCAAAGGGAGCCCCCAAACCGGGGTCCGCAGCCCCCCCGGGACGCAGCGCCCAGCCCGTCTCCGCTCATGCAACGTTTTATTTGCCTTTGCGAGGATGCACTACAGCCAGCGGAGCCCCGCCGTCGACGCCAACGCATGCAGCAGCGCCTGCCTTCCTCCCCCTCCCCCTCCTCCTCCTCCTCACCCGGGGGACGAGACGAGGGGGGGGGACACAAAGCGGGGGGACCCCCGGAGCAAAGGCGGGGGCGGAGGGCGCAAAGCCCAGGCTCCCAGGGAATATATTACACCATTAAATATCTGAAGGGGGGGGGCATGTACAAGGAAGAGGGGGCAGAGCCGGGGGGGGGGCGGCTCCGGCAAACGGGAACAGGGGGGGCGGGGGGGGGCTCGGCCGCCTAGCGCAAGTCCTCCTCCTCGCCCTGGATGGTTTTCTTGATGCGGAGCAGCATGGTGGTGAGCCACTGGTCCAGGCGGGAGATGGAGTCGTATTCCTTCACCTGCGGGGGTGAGGAAGAGGAGGGAGGGGTGACTGCGCAGGCGGGGGGAGGAGGGGGCTCCTTCCCCTTCCTCTTCGGGGCGAATTCCCCGCGTTTTCCGGCAGCAGCGTTAAACCTACCGCATCGGTGTAGCCGTCGATGTTCTGTTCCTCGTGAGCGTCCAGCAATTTCTGGAAGAGGAAGGTGGAGGGGGGTGATGAAGGAGGGGAGCCCCCCCCCCCCCCCGAGAGGGGAGAACCCTCCGGGGTTTCACGTCCCAGAAACCTCCGCTCGCTCCGGCTTCGCTCCCGCGTTCCTCAAGAACAGATGTGGCGCGCGGGAGGGGGACGGAGCCCGGCCCCCCGGGAGGGGGAAGGCGGTGGTGGTGCTCACCTTGACCAGCTTGCACTCCCTGGAGTCCGTGAAAGCCGGAAACATCTCTTCGTACTTCTGCACGGCTAGCTGGAGGGGAGGAGGAGGATGAGGAGGGGCCGGGGCGGAGGGGAGGATGAGGATGAGGTTGGGACGGGGTGGACGGGACGGGGTGGAGGGGACGGGATGGAGGAGCACCCCAAAGGGAGAACCCCACACGGGTGGGCTGCTTTTGGGAGCTGATTTAGAGCAGCGGCAAGTGTCCCGGCCCTGCCGCTAGCCCGGAGGGTAGGAGAGAGCGGCCCCCACCCCAAACCGGCCCCGGCCCAACCTTGGCGTTGAGCATGTCGATGCAGAAGTGGCAGAGGGCGGCTTTGAAGAAGTATTCCTTGGCGCTGTACTTCAGCAGGGGACTGTCCATGGCGCTGGTGCCCACCTGCGGAAGGCGAGGGGGGGCTTGGGGCTTTCCCGAGGTATTTGGGAGGGAAAAGCCCCGCAGGAGGGGCTGCGGCGAGGGACGTCCCCTGCCAAGCGCGGCCCGCAGCAGGCGGGACACGTCGTGCAAGAGGGAGGGGGGACGTCGTGCAAGAGGAGCGGGGGGACGTCGTGCAAGAGGGAGGGGGGGACGTCGTGCAAGAGGAGCGGGGGGGACGCGTCCTCCCACCCCAACGGGGAGGCACAGACCTGCTCGTAGATCTCCACGGCTTTCTGGTACTGCTCCAGCTGGGCCGCGTAAGTGGCCACCTTCAGCAAGCACTTGTTGGCAGAGCTGCGGGGAAAGGAGAGCCGGGAAAACTCCGGCTCTGCCGGGAGCCTCACGCTGCCCACGGAGCCGCGACCCCACCGGCGAGGCCGCCCCACGCCGCCGACCCCCCCAGCTCCCCACCCGGGCGCGGGGAATTGGGGTCCCACCAAGCCGCCGAGCACAGAAGAGCCCGGCGGCGCCGGGAGCTCTCCTCTCCCCCCGGCACGGCACGCAGCAGGCGCTGCCAGGCCTTGTCCCGGCTCGGAAGCCGGTGGCGAGGATGAGGAAGGAAGCGGGCAGCGGCGGAGACGGGCAACGCCGCTTGCTGCAGAGGGGGGAAGTCGCTTTGGAGACAGAAACTCGGCCGCCATCTGTTTCCTGACCCAGCCCGGGCTGTGCCGGAGCGCCGATCCCGCCCGGGGAGCTGCACCGGCAGCTCCCGCGGCGCCGGGAGCAGGCAGGGCAGCAGGGCCTTTACCTGTTGGACTCTTCCCCTTTGTAGTAATCCGCAGCCTGCTCGTAGTGGGCTATCGCCTAGGAGGAAAGCAAACGCAGTCAGGGCGTAGCACACCACAAAATAAGACATATATATATATATGTTAAAAAACACAAAGATACGGGAGCTGCAGAGCCTGCAGCGATGCTGAGCTCGGGAGAACCCTCCCCAGCCCGGCCTCGCAGGGCGCACGCCTGCTCCGAGCCGCCCACGCGGCTTCCGCTGCCCGCGCTGCCATCTGTGCTGGCTGCCGCGGCCGGCTCCCATCCCAAGGTGGCAACCGGCCGGCAGCTCCCCGCCGAGACAAGGTCAGTGCGGCAAGAGGGCCCGGATCTTCAAGGCGGGGAGCGAGATGCCAGGCCGGCGAGCGCCCCGGCGCGTCGCAGGTTTGTCGGGATGAGCGAAGATACGCTCCCCTCCCCAGGGGAAAGTTATTTTTCTCTCGTCAGCCCATTCTGTAAGGGGGCGGCTCATCTCCTGGCTGCCCGTGGGCGCGTTTCACACCCATCTCCTGCCAACAGGCTGGGGACCTACTGGGCAGCTAAATTTGAAGACGAATCGTATGGCTGCCAAGGAGCGCGTCGGATCGGTGCTGAGGAAGAGGAGGCTTTCCTGATGGGAGCTCGCGAATCCGGCCGAGCGAGCTCGGCCCTTCCCCGGAGCGCCGAAGCCCAGCCTGAGGGCAAATCCCTACGTTATTTTCCGAGCAGCTCATCGGGGAACGGCGACCGGCAGGGCAGGACAGCGCTGTGGGTTATTCCCAGGAGCTGTCAAGCAGGGCGTCGGAGAGGCTTGCAGGGAGGAGTGTCGAGAACAGCCCTAAATTAACTCGGGAAGCGAGCGGAAGCCCGAATTAGATCCACGCAGGATGTGGAAACTTGTTTCCCTTTAAAATGAACCTGGTTTATTCTCCAGGAAAGAAAAAAAACTCCCCCATTGAGTCAGAATCCGGAGCCACGGGAGTAGGAACGGCATCCGTGGAGGCGGCCCTGCGGGACCCCGCAGGCACCTGAGCCTCCAGGAAGCCGGAGGGCTTTGCTACCTCCACCGGTAGCGGCGATTTCTTCTCAGATGGCTCCGACCAAACTGTTCTCGCCCTTCCCAGACGCCCATGCAAGCCCAAAGCTTGTCTTTTTGGTTTGTTTTTTGTTGGTTTGTTTTTTTTTTTTCCCTTTCGTTAGCTGCGGCGTCGAGGCCGTTCCAAGCGTCTTCCCGGGTTTGCGCAGGGCTGACACACACCGGGAAGCGTCGCTGGTATTTGGGGCTTAAAGCCGCCTCGGCGGCAGCCGGCAAACCTCAGCGGAGCAGCGGGCACGTTTTTGGGGAAGAAGCAAGAACAGCCTGAGGGTAAAGGGTGACCTGCTGAGGGTACGTCGCCCCGAGCACGCGTGACAGCTCTGAGCTCATCCGCCGGGGTCGCGGTGAATCAGCAAAGCCCTCCCGAACCGCGAAGCCTCCGGGTTTTGACCGCTTCCAAATCCCCCGCTTGAACCGAAGGCGGCATTTCTGGAAGGCGGAGGAGGCGCAGCCGTGCCTCCCCGTGCCCCTGCCCTACGGCGTTCCCCTCTCTCCCCCGCGTTTACCTTTTCGATGTCCACCAGCTCCGTCTCATAGATTTCTGCTATCGATATGTGGTGCTTGGCGGCGATGGTGAACCGACCCTGGAAGGAGAAAGGAGTTTGCAGGCCTGGGCTGGCACTCGGCGGGGTGTTTGGAAGAGAGCTCCGAGCCCAACGGGAGCCGATCCCCACACCGGCGACAGGAGAGCGGCCCCGAGGGCAGGCAGCGCTGCCGAACTCGCCGTTCCCAGCGCTCAAGGGAAGGCTTCGGCCTCTGCCCACCACCAGTTTGCCTCCAGGTCTCACTGGGTGCCGGTTTCAGCCCCGTCCTCCTCCCTCAGCCCCGTGTAACGCCAGCGAGCTGCTCAAAAACGCCCGAGACTCCCAATTCCACTGAGTCGAGGGCACAGAGAGGTGGGTCAGACCCTTCGGGCTCGCCACCCTCCCTCCTCCCGGCGAACACGAGGCGAGAAGAGCGCTGCCGGGCTTACCATGTCTGTGTAGATCTCGATAGCTCTGATCAAACAGTTAATGGCCTCTGGGAAGAGAAAGAAGAGATTTGTGAGCAGGGGCGTGCTGTTTGCCTCCCCTCCCTCCCGCTCCCAGCCTCCCCAAAGCGATGGAGCTGTATTTATAGCACGCTCAAAGATCAATAGCTACTCAAGAGGAGCTGCTGAGGCTACAGGCTTCGAGGGAAACTGCGAGCACGCGAGCGGCGGCAGCGACCATCGGAGGACGGCAGAGCAAATCAAAGACTCTCTCCGTTGGCACCGTCGTGGCCCCGCGCCCCGGCGTTCGGCAGCCGGAGAGAGTCGGCCAGTTTGCACCAGGGAGCCGTATCGGAGGTCTCTGATCACAGACCACCTGCGACAAGATCGGCAGCTCTGCTTTTGCACGTGTTTGGAAACCCCAACGCTGCTGCAGACAGGAGTTATCCTAAACCAAGGGGCACGGGGAGCGGCTTAGGCTTTAACGGCAGCCTCCGGGCTTGCCGGGTGCCGATGCTTCCGCCACGGCTCTGCTCGGGGTGCACCGTGCCCCGGGGCGGAGGGGAGCAGGGGAGGGGAACAGGACGCATCTCGAAGTCCCCAGAGCAGGCGGGTAGCGAAAAGCGGAACCCAGAGCCTCTCCATCCCGTGCCCTGTGCCGCCTGGCCAGCCCGGGAGCTGGGACACACGAGCAAGCCGTTTGTTTCCCAGAACAAAAGGCCTTTGTTTGGGGTGTAGGACATTCCAGACGCAGACCCCCTGAGGGTTCGGGATGCAGGCCCTGTGAAGGGACTCCACAGCCCCCCCGACCAAGCCAGGAGCCCCCCACCGCCTCTCCCCAAACCGTGGGGTAAGGATTTAACCCGCCGTCGACTCAGCCCCGGCCCCCGCCGTCGTGTTTCGACCGCAGGGAGACACGCTCGTCGCTCAGACAAGCGCCCAGATCCACCACAGTCGGTCGCACACGGCGCAGGACAGGGGGGCCGAAGCCGCAGCGTTTTGCTGTAATTTCAGGAGGAGGTGCCTTCCCCTCGCCGTCTCCGAAGAGGCGTGGGAGGAACTCTGCCGCAGCGAAATGCCAGGCTCCAGGAGAGGGATCTTTTTCTGACTGCTCCCAGCTGTCAGGCTCCCGGCGTTCCCTACCAGGGAGCCGAGCAGCCGAGGAGCTGCCATCTGACTGACGGCTGTCACAGCCGCGTCTTCACCGCATCCAGCCCCGGGTACGTGGGACGGCGGTTCACGGTGGAGGAGAGACGGGGGCAGCGGGAGGGAAGAGAAGGGGAGCGGGGCTGGACCCCAAGCTCGTGTCGCAGCCGAGGGACCATGCCAGCGCGGGCGCTTGGCTCCGAGGGCAGGAATACGTCCCCCTTGGGCTGCAGGACCCTTAACCAGCCCTGAGGACGAGGTCAGTTCACCAAGAAGAGGCACTCGTGGACACGCAGGCGGTATTCAACCACGTTTTTCTCTCCGCACGTCCACCCGCAGGGTTGTGTCTTCATCCTGGCCATCCCCGTTGAACACCTCACCTGCCAGAAGGCTCCGTCTAGCACAGAGCCATCCCCACCACAGTGAATTCCCGTGTATTCCAGAAGGTTTTTACCCCGTTAGGAAGAGGCAGGCTCAGCTTCTACCTCCCCTCTCCGGTTTACTGAAAGCCACAATGTGCCGGGGAGGGGGGGAGCGGGCACGTTTCGGCACACCGGCTCGCACAGCCAGCCGAGAGAGGAAAACACAGGTCGAGAGCAGCGCAAGCGGATAATCACAACACAAATCTCTGGGAGATTAAGCAAATCCTCCGTGAGATTAAATTTGTTTTCTCCTCAGGTTACTTCATTATCTTCTCTAAAAATCACCCCAACTGATCCGGCCCCGGCGCAGATAACCCCGGGGGCGGCAGTAACTAGCAAGTCAGCTTGCCAGGAACAGCAAAGCGTCCCCCCCTCGGCACGGGTAAACGCAAGGAAAGCGAGACCAACTCTCGCACACCTTCCTCTCTTCGTATCCTAAACCTAACGGTCTGCGCTCGTCGCTTCCACCGCTATATTCCCCTCTTTTGCGCTACGGATGGCGCAGAAAAGAGCTAGGATCCAAGTCACGCACGGGGGGAACAGGCAGGACACCCCAACTCGTCGCCTGTCCCACCGAAGCCAGCCAAAACAGAGAAGCGTTTACTCTCAGCTGGTCCATCGACACCAGAACGTTGTCCCCCCCCCCAGGCTTGGCTCCCAACAGCCCAGGAGCTGCTCTAAGGCTGGAGCGAAGGGAGCCAAACGAAGCGGGATCCACACCCGGGGCGTGAATCATGACCAAACCCCTTCTGCGGCTGCAGCTGAAGCCATATGTTCAGAGTCAGGCTCGGCGGGCGGCACAGGGATTCCCGCAGCCGGGGAGGGGGGGAACCGACGTCACCTGGCAGGCACGCTGGCTGCGGAGGTGAACTTTGCCTGCCGTCAGCTACCGGAGCGACTCGCAGCTCGGGGAAGCACGTCAAATCCAGCCCACAGCATCTCGGCTCGCTCCCAAAGGTGTCAAGAGGACGGGATAACACACACCCAGGAGAAAAACTTGGGTAACGGGCAAAAACCCAGCAGATACGCATGACACGCAGCCTCCGGTAACTGAAATCGGGGTGTTTTGCGTGTGCTCGTGTCGCCCACCCCAGCTCGGGAGCCTGGAGGGAGATCGAGGCCTTACAGAATCACAGAATCGTAGAGGTTGGAAAAGACCTTTAAGATCATCGAGTCCAACCATAAACCTAACACTGCCAAGCCCACCACTACACCATGGCCCTGAGCACCTCACCCAAACGGCTTTTAAATACCTCCAGGGATGGCGACTCCACCACTGCCCTGGGCAGCCTGTTCCAGTGCTGGACAACCCTTTTGGTGAAGTAAAATTTCCTAATATCCAGTCTAAACCTCCCCTGGTGCAACTTGAGGCCATTTCCTCTCGTCCTATCGCTTGTTACCTGGGAGAAGAGACCGACCCCCCCTCTCTACACCCTCCTTCCAGGCAGTTGTAGAGAGCGATGAGGTCTCCCCTCAGCCTCCTTCTCTCCAGGCTGAACAACCCCAGGTCCCTCAGCCGCTCCCCATCAGCCTTGTGCCCCAGACCCTTCCCCAGCTCCGTTGCCCTTCTCTGGACACGCTCCAGCCCCTCAATGTCTCTCTTGGAGTGAGGGGCCCAACACTGAACACAGCATTCGAGGTGCGGCCTCACCAGTGCTGAGTACAGGGGCACGATCACTGCCCCAGTCCTGCTGGCCACGCTATTCCTGATACAAGCCAGGATGCCGTTGGCCTTCTTGGCCACCTGGGCACACTGCTGGCTCATATTCAGCCGGTTGTCGACCCACACCCCCAGGTCCTTTTCCACCAGGCAGCTTTCCAGCCGCTCTTCCCCAAGCCTGTAGCGTTGCATAGGGTTGCTGCAACCCAAGTGCAGGACCCGGCACTGAGCCTTGTTGAACCTCATTCAACTGGCCCCAGCCCATCGACCCAGCCCGTCCAGGTCCCTCTGCAGAGCCTTCCTCCCCTCCAGCAGATCAACACTCCCGCTTACCTTGCGGGTCAGCTTTCTTGAAGGCATTGCCCGCATCCACGAAGTTGGTGGCTGCGTCGTGTTTGCTCTGCAGCTGCAGGTGGAGCTGCGCCGCCTGGCAAAAGGCATTCCCTGCGGCTGGAGAAGGAGAGAGGAAGCTTGGGAGCATCGTCTTAACCGCTTCAGAGAGCTAGGGGTGGGAAAGCTGGGTGCAGGCAGGTTACCCTGCTCAAAATCGAGCTAAAAGAAGCCAGCGGCATTGAGCCTGTGCCGGCTTTCAGACCCAGAGGGGTTCACTCCTCCCTGGAGGAGGCGAGGAGGCTGCACCCCCAGCCCAGGGAAACAGCTCGTACGTACCGCTCCAGTTTTTGGCCATTTTGAACATGTTGGCTGCTCGGGCGTAGATGTCGCATGCTTCCTCTATCCTGGAGGAGCCCCTGGAAGCAAACAAGAAAGCCGAGAGTTGCATAAATGCCTGCCGGGAAGCTCAAACCCTGTGCCCGAGCGGAAAACAAAAAAACAAAAAACAAAAAAATCACGTTGCTCCAGTCCAGCTGCCAACAAGAGCAAGGGAGGTTCCCTGGGGCGAGCTGCTGACACGGACGAGTCTCTCCCAGCTCGAGGGGCAGAGGGATCCGGCCCCCGCAAGACTCTCTCGGGAAGCTGCAATTCAAACGGAGGCCAACGGGGAGAGAAAAGCATCACTGCTGCCTGCTTGCTCCCAACTGAAACTCGCAGTGGCTCGCACGGCCAGAGGAATCGTGCTCGCAGCCGTGGGGAAGCACCCCAACCTTTCCCCCCTCTAAATCTCCCTGCAGACAGCGGGAGCCGGGCCAGTCCTTCACAGAAACGCTTTTTAAATTAATAATTAACGAGCAGAGGAATCCTCCCGCAGAAAAGGGGCGAAGTGCCCGTCCCAAACGAGCCCACGCCGCTCCCCTCGGCAAAGCCCCGGCTCACGGCCTCCCTCTGCTGCCGGGGACACAGCCAGCACCTGCTGGAAGAGCCTCCCGGTCCCCAAAACAGCCTCCTGGCCCCCAAAACAGCCTCCCCGATCACCACCGCAGCCAGAACCCAGAGAAGGGAGAGGCTGTGGGGCTGCCCGGCAGCCCGAGGGGAGCGGGGAGGGAGCCAGCTCATCCGACAACGGCCCGTTTTAAAACGCAGGGGCCGCGGCACACGAGCACCTCCTCCCAGCTCGTTCCTCTGCTGACCTCGCCGATTCCGACTAGAAACCCCGGCTGGCGACTCAAGGGAGCTCATTACGGTTGCGTTTGTGTTTTTTGGGCTTTTTTTAAGCACAGGGTTAAAAAGTTTTACTCGTGTTTCCTCTCTCCTACTAGAAACCTGCAGTTAGAGACGCAGCAGGGGCTGGCAAGAGCGACGCGCCAGAGTCAGCAGCTCCGTCAGTTCGAATCGGTTTGAGCAGCAAAGTTCTCCCACTCCCCCAAAAATGAGGGAAAGCATCAAGGCAGCCGCTCCAGCCGAGGAACAAACTGCGCTCCCGGCGATGCCGTCTCCGCCGAACGCCGGCCGATAACCGGGCTAAAAGGGCAATAAACATCCAGCGGATTTCGGCAGCTGGACTTCACGTGCGCAGGGCTGACGATGACTTGAAGCCGTTCGAGACAGCCGGGGAGATCTCAGCGCTTTACGAAACGGCGTTTTAACTCAGAGAATCCCAACTGCGGTTAGAAATTACTGTTTAATACCTAAACGCCCGAGCTTTCCGTCTCACGTTAACTCGGAGCTGTTAAATATCGTTAAGGAGGGCGAGCCAAAGGAAACGCGGCAGCACAGCGAAGCGAAGGGCAGCAGAAACCACGGCTCCGGTCCCGCTCACGCACAAAACCCGTCCCCAGCGTCTCCTTCCCAACCACAGCCCAAGGAAAACAAACCTCCCCCTTATCGGGCAAGCAACGGACTCGCTCTTGTTTATGAAATTGCCCGGTTAAAGCTGAATTTTGCATCGTTAAGCGCAGGGCACCCCTCATTTCTCCCCTAGCACCGCAGTTATGTAGAGCTGGAGTTAAAGCCAGGCCTGGTCAGCCAGCGCGGGCGTGAAATAGGCCCGGTCTTTGCAGAGAGATGAACCTGAGCGGCACAAAGGGGGCAAATCGAACCCCCGGAGTTTGTCCTTTGCGGTACGACGCGGGGCAGGGGGGAGCAGAACTCCCTCGGAGCCCCCGCAGAGACGTGCCGCCAGCCAGCACGGCGCACGGCAGGAATTAAAGTTTAAAAAACCCCGTTTGAACTGGTTGTAACGCCCGCGCCGAAAGCGAGGGACGAGTTTACGACGAATTGAGAGGCGATAAGAGCCCTTGCTGGTTTTTAACGGCCTTCCCCCACCCTCATCCATAGCTCCCACGCCCCATAACGTGCCCAAACACCCTCTGCCACCCCCCGGCACCCCCTCAGTGCCCACCCAGCGCACCCCTGAAGCTCTTAACGCCCCTTCCCCTCACCCAGCACCCCCTCAGTGCTCACTCTTCACCCCAAAGCCCCCCCAGGGGCCAACACCTTCATCCCAAAGACCCCCAGATGCTCCTTACACCCCTTCGCTGCCCCCCAACACCCCCTTAGGGCTCACCCCAAAACCCCCCAGGGCCCAGCACCTTCATCCTAAACACCCCCAGAAGCCCCTAACACCCCTTCTCTACCCCCCAGCACCCCCTCAGTGCCCACCCTCACCCCAAAACCCCTAGGGCCCAGCACCCTCACCCCAAACACCCCCAGAAGCTCCTTACACCCCTTCTCTGCCCCCCAGCACCTTCACAGTACCCCCCTCCTCCCACCCCGCCCCCCAGGGCCCAGCGCCCTCATCTCGAAGACCCCCACCCCATGACACCCCTCAGCACCCACCCCTCACCCCACAGCCCCCCCCCAAGAAGCTCCCAACACCCCCCCCGCCACTGTCAGACACCGCGGGGGGGCGGGGGGGCCAACCCCCGGGGCGGCGGGCACCCACCCGAAGAGGCCGGCGAAGAAGGACTGGGAGCCGCGGACCTTCTTGTCGGCCTCGGCCAGGAGCTGCAGAGCCTCCTTCTCCTTCCCGGTCTGGTCCATGGCGGCCGCCTGCAGCCGCGGTGCTCCGCCTCACCTGACGCCGCCGTGCGCCCCCCTCACGTGACAACGGCGGCGCGCCGCATTGGCGGGCGGCGTCCACGTGAGGCAGGCGGAGGGGCGGGGCGGCGCTGCCTCCGCTTCTCCCCACCGAGAGTGGGGGCGGCGCCCCCTGGCGGCCGGGGGGAGCAGGCGCATACTGGGAGGGCGGGGGAGCTGGGGGGCGGGGGGGGCGACCCCAAAATGGGCCGTTTTCGTGTTTTTCAGACATTCTGACGCGTCACAGTGACGTGGGGCCGATGCGCTGATGCGCTGGGCTGGAACCCGCAGCTCAGCCTGTGTTAGCGACGGGGGGGGGGGGGAGAGGGTCCTGAGGGAGGCGGGGGTCAGGCGAGCGTCCGCAGCCCCGCTGGCACCGCACTCACCGAGGGGCTATCGCGCTGACATCACAGCCGTCGCGCTGACATCACGGTTGTCACGCTGACATCACTGAACTACTTGACAGCGTAGCAGGGCTGGCACCGTTTCTCCCTGAGCTGAAGCGGTAGTGACAAGGGAGAAGCAGCGGCCCGGAGGGGTCAGAGCCACGCTGGCGACTCCTCCTGAGCGGCACTTAACGAAGGCCCGGCTAATTAGCGGGGGCCGAGCGTGGGGATTGGCGCCGCGGCCCTCCCGCCGCTACCGACCACCGCCATCCACCGCAGGAACTTTTGAGAGGAGCCCTAGATTAATTACTTCCCGGTGAAAGGGTAGCGCTCCGGCTCCCGCATCCCCGCTGACGAAGGCGTGAGTATTTAACGAGGGGCCGGTCATTAACGATCTCCTCATCTCCCCATCCAAGCTACGTTCGGCATGTGCCGGATGTAACGCCGACAGCCGGCAGCGTTCGGCAGCAGGGGAGGCGAGACGCTCGCCGGCAGAGCACGTCAGCCAACGGAAAACATTTTTGGGGCGGAATCCCCTGAATACGGCACCTGCCCGCGGCTGGGAAGGCGACGGCACGGTGAGCTCCGGCACCGTGACCCCCCGGCAGAGCCTCCGCTCACCGCGTCACCGAGTTCACACCACGGCGGCGGTGCGACAGAGATGAGGGGGAGGCCGGGGGGAGAGGGTCTCCCCCCAAAAGCCAGACACCGCCCCGAAACCCCTCGGCTTGCCGCCATCGGCCGTGGGAGCCGGCATGGGCCACACTGCCCGGCGCGGTAAAATCCCGGTGCCCTCCGCGGGAAGCTCACACAGGTTTTTATAGAGGTGAAACAACCGGAGCCGCCGTCACCGTGACCTCAGCGGTGCCTCGGGGGGCTCCTCGGTCAGCCCTCGGCCCGGCAGCGCCGGTGCCGCAGCCTCCCACCGTGTCTCCTCCACCCTCGCGCCGGCGGAGAGGAGGTAAGGAACGGCGCGGCAAGCCTTCTTTCTGGGCGCGTGAGGCAGAGCCGAGGCGGCCGTGGTCTTTGGGGAGGAGGAAGAGGAGAGGAGGAGGAGGAGGAGGTGGTTTCCTCCTTGCCGGACTATTTCGGCAGCGGCTTTACGCCCCGCCGGCGCGTCCCCGGGGAAAAAGAAGCGGTTACGAAGCGGCCGGACGGTCGCGGTGAAGAGCCGCCGGCCTTATTTTAACGGTCCTTATCTTTCCACCAGCGTGGAAAAGTCCATGGCAGGTGTAAACTCCACCAGAGCGTCTCAGTTCTTGCAGAAATGCGTTAAGCCGGAGGAGGAGGACGGAGAGGCGCGGCCGAAGGAGGAGGCGACGGAGGAGCCACCTCTCCCTCTCCTCCCGCGGTTGGTACAAGGTACGAGCGCCTTTCGGGCTTCATTTTTTTTTTTTTTTCCCCTCAAAAGTGGAAACGGCGTGAAGGCGGTCGGCGGCAGCGACCGAAGGGCGCTTCTGGTTGAGGACCGGGCCCGAGGGGAGGGTTGGAATTACAATCGTAGAGGCTACGTCGTGTTGCGTTTGTCTCCTCAGAGGAAACGCCGATGGTCTTCAACACCTACAACATGGCTGCCACCAACCTCGGGCCCTCGTCCAGGAGGAAGAGAGAGAAAGGCGGCGGGCAGGACGGCACGAGCACCGCGCTCTACGTCGACCGGCGCAAGTCCAAGGTGTGGAACTACTACACCAAGCTGGGAGACGCCTACGTGGAGTGCAACGTCTGCAAGAAGCAGCTCTCCTTCCACAACAGCACCACCACCATGCGGGAGCACCTGGTGAGGAAGCACAGCATCCGCGACACCTTGCTCTCCCAACTCAAGGACGACCAGACTTCCGAATCCGACTACGCGGCTCAGGAAAACGCCGTGAAACGCTCCCGGCAGACGACACCGGAAAGCGGTCTCTACCACGCCGCGTCCTGCTCGGAACCCAGGACCGACGTGATCCTGGAGCTGGTGCTGGAGATGATCTTCCGTGACCTGCACCCTCTCTCCCTGGTCAAGGACAAAGGGTTTGGGCTCCTCGTCGGGTACCTGGAGCCGAATTTCGCCCTCCCGTCGCCGGTGCAGCTCTCCAGCATGCTGTGGCACCGGTACAACGTGGTGAAGCAGCACCTGGAGCGCTACCTGCAGACGGCTCAGGCCATCGTGGTCTGCGTGGAGTTCTGGGTCTCCCAGCTCAACCAGACCTACCTGACCATCACCGCCAACTTCATCGACGGGGAGTGGCGGCGGGCACGGTGCACCATGGAGACGCAGCAAGTGCACGAGGAGGAAGAGGAGGGCGGTTTAGGGGAGAAGCTGTACGCCGTCCTCTCCGAATTCGGCTTGTCCAGCAAATCCGTCTTCTGCGTTATGCACGACAGCCCGCAGAGCACGGCGGCGAACTCGCGGCAGCTGAAGAACGCGTACGGCTGGAGCAGCTTGTGCTGCGCCGCTCGCACCCTTCACCTCTGCATCAAAGCGGGGCTGGAAGTCGAGCAGGTCCAAGAAGCCCTGAGCATCGCCCGCGGCATCGTCAGGTATTTTCAGCAGGATGCAAAAGCCACCTGCTCCTTGAACAGCAAGCTAGAAGCCATCAACAAAACCAAGCTGAAACTGGTGATGGACGTGGGCTCTCGCTGGATAACCACCATCGAGATGTGCGAGAGTCTCTTGGACCTGAAGTGGGCCATCATGTCCGTGCTGGAGGAACACCCCAAGGGCACGGCGGCTGTCCAGAACTTGGCCGACCACCAGTGGAAGCTCCTGCAGGACCTGGTACCGGTCATGAGGACCATCAAGATCGCGACGTCCTTCCTGCGCGAGGAGCAGAACGCGTCCGTATCTTCCCTGATGCCTTGCATCCACGGGATCATCGCCGCCGTCGGACAGCAGTCGGAAGAGGCCGGCGCCGTCATCAAGAAGGTGGTAGGCAACATCAGGGCAGAGCTGACGCAGCGCTGGGGGTTATCGGAGGATGAGAAGGTGCTGGGAAGTCCAGCTGTTATCGCCTCTTTTTTGGACCCGCGCTTCAAGGAGATGAGGTTTCTCAGCCCCAGCCTGAGGAGCGAGCTGCACAAGAGAGTCAAAAGCATGCTGTCGCAGCTTTTCAGCCACCAGTCCCCATCCGCTACCCAGCTTTGGACGCCAAACGCGGATTACAAAGCCGAGGGCGGAGACGCGCCGTCCGCTCACAAGGACAGATGCCCGAGCACCCCGTCACAGAGCATGTACGACATCCTTTTGGGGAAGGACCCCACGGAGAGCATGCCCGAGATCCACCAGCAACTGGAAAACTACATCGTGGAGCCGCTCTGCAAGCGCAGCACCAACCCGCTGGACTGGTGGAAGAACAACGAGCATCGCTTCCCGGCCGTGGCGCGGCTGAGCCGGCAGTACCTCGCCATCCCAGCGACCGCCGTGCTGCCCGAGCAGGCCTTCGCCGCCAGCGAAAGCACCCTGGAGCATCGGCGAGCCGTCCTGGCGCCGGAGAACCTGGACCAAATTCTGTTCTTGCATCAAAATTTTGACTTTTTAGAATCGATGAGAAACAGTAACGAGACCCGGAACAGAAACCTGCACTGACAGGAGCGGAGGCGGGCGCGTGGAGCCCTGCCGTGGGTCAGCCGGTGCTCGACTGACGTGCGGGGTTTTCAGTCACCCGTCTACGGCAGCGGCAGCCAGCGCCAAGTATTTTTCCAAACTCCTGCCTACACCTTTTTGTCATCGCTTTGGCAACCCCCGTGGTGAAGAGCGAGCTCAGGAGGAGGTGTGAACACGCCGCCTTCCAGCACTCGCTTTCTCATCCTCCACGGAGCCCGCAGTCCCAGCTTTATTCCTCGGGCTCGAGGAATTCGCTCTGTTCTCAAGATCTCTGCTCATCCCTGCCTACAGCAGAGCCACCCGGGGCGCACACCTGAGCGCCTGGGCCAGACCTAAAGCCCTGAGGGCATCCTCAAGCTCTTTTAAACTCAGGCCCGAGTGTTTTCCAGACGTGAACAGCGCCGAGCGCGGGCAAGCCGGGAGTTAAGAACAGGCTTGGACAGGCGCCGAGCTGCCAGCGCAAACACAGGCGCGGTGACATCGATGTCCCACGTGGATACAAGACGCGGGCGTGCCAACACTACTAACTCACCCACAAACAGGGCGTTACTTGACCACAGGAGGGGAGCTCGGAGGGCGTTGGGGCTCTGGGGAGCTAAGGGGGCCTGGGTCAGCGTGTTCCCGTCCTGCAGCAACGGGGCAGGGATAGCGAGGGCGTCCCGTCCTCACGGCTGGCAAGGAAGGGGAAAACGTCCACAAGATACATCGATACATCGACTTAAACTTGACATCACCTCTGGGTTTTCCTCTGGGGTACGAGTTATAATTGTAGCAACTCTTTAGGAAGCAGAGCTCAGTAATTTAACATGCGTATATAATTAAGAGTGCTCAGTGCTGCAACATCCCACTTTTTTTTTTTTTAAAAGGAAACAGCCCCGTTTCCAGCTTTGCAGCTTTTTTTCTGTTGCGTCGCTGCTAAAACGTTCAGTCCTCACAGCCGCTTTCCCGTCTGCTGGCAGGGCTGCTGCCGACTTAAATGACCACAACCGAAAGGCCTGCCTTCGTTTTCGGAAGGCAGCTGGCTTCCCTTTGGAATCATAAGGGAAAGATATGATTTCCCTTTGGAATCATAAGGGCTGGATAAAAAAGTTCCTTTGACTTTTTTTTTTTTTTTTAAATACAAGCAACAAGAAGCAAAAGGATAAGGTTCGCACCCACTCTGCGAAGCCTCCTTCTGCTTTGGGTAAAGGTCCTCGATGCCCAGACCTGAAGATTTGTCCTTTAAAGAGACAAGGGGACTGAAACACAGGTTGGTTTGTACCGGACGTGAACACGAAGCCGTGAAAATCTTGCGGCCCGGCAACAAAAACCAAAAGCCTTTTATCCCTCCTGGTATAATGACAGCGGAGACAAGACCCTTATTTATATTTCATTCATTGAACTAATCAACCCCCCCATTTTCACCACCAAAGGCAGCGTAGCGAGGCAGCGTTACTCACGCAAACACACACCAATCGGCGCAGTAGCGCACAACGGGGCACGGTACTTTAAGTATCGTGAAAGGCTAACGCTGATGCCACTAGCTAGCCACGGTCAGACAGGTTTAACCGCCCCGATTCTCCCACCACGTCCATCCCTGCAGTGCCCGAGCGCTCCCCGGTGGTAAAACAAACCGGGGAATGCCGCCACATCGCAGGCAGCTCCCGCTCCGTCCCTCGCAACAAAAGCCAGTACCTTGTATTTGGCAACAGCAGAATAGGGAAACGTTTGCGTTTGGACTGGAAAGAGAGCGAAGGAGCTTCGAAGCCGCAGCCCGGCGTAGTCCCCAGACCCTGCCGGTTTGCCGTCTCAAGCTTTAACTTTCAAGATAGTTTTAGGAATAATAAGGATCCTTCCTTACACCCCCCTGCCCACCCACCGAGGGACTGGGCCTGTGGAAGCGGGGGCCCGGGTTCTGCTTTCGAGACCGATGTACGCGTAGCACGCCGCGTTCGCGCCGCCAACCAAGCGTAACGAGTTTTGCTTTAATTATTTAATTATTTGTAGCGTAACCAGAAAGAGCTGTCCAAGAACTTTTACATCTGCTATTCAAGAACCCAATTTAATGAGCTAAGTAGAAAGCGCGTTAAAAAAAAAAAACACCCACCCTTACTCGGATCAGAAGAGCGCTGTGTTTGATCCGAAATGCTGTGCATGACTATCACTTCATGGCAAAACAAAGTATTAAACCCGATGACCATTTCTCCGTGATTTTCCCTGTTCTGTTTCTTTCTACCACCACCACACCCCAAAACCGATTGCAAAAAGCAAGGGCCAAGGGCACCCAACTTTTGTTTCACATGGAGGCAAAGGACTTCTTTAAACAAAAGCAGAAGTCAAGAGCTTCCAGCACGTGTACAACAGCCATTTTACAGTCAGGAACCACTGCCTATTTTCCCGGCCATACGTAATTGTAACTCAACGCCAGGCACGCACGCTCCATTTAGCGCCCGTCTTTGCAGTGTCGATACAAGTAAGGAACACTCAATGCCTTCACGTGTCTGTCAAACTCGACACCAGCCATTGGCGCTAACTGCTGAGAAAACCCAAATAAATTTTTAAAACACACTACACACACAAAGTTGCGGCTTTTCCCCCAGAAACCCTTTAGCAAACGTTCTCCGCGGCTTCGCCAAGCGCTTTTCCACGGCAGGAAAAGCTGAGGCGGTTTTTCAGCATCGGAGCGAAGAGCGGGGGCATCCCCGTGTCCTCTAATCCTCCCCAGAGCTCAGCCACTGCCCCGATGCTAGAGGAGGTTTACGTGTTTTTCTAAACAGAGAAAACGAACCTCAGTGGTACTCTGAAGTCCCAGTTTCCCAGTTACCGTTGGAGGAGGTCAGCAGCTGGGTTTCTTCCATCTTTGCCTCACTTTTAAAATGCTTCAAGGGCCGTTTGATCTCCACAAGAGGCTCTACCTGCTCCTGCAGGCGATGGCTTTTCATATGAGCGTTCCTACCTTTTACCTTGTCAAACACCCTGGAAGTTAGAAAACAAACGGGGATTTTTATTTTTTTTTTCATTCGATAAACACCGTTAAACCAAGCTTCATTATTTCGACTTTTGTGAGTTTCTGTACGTTTCGGTGCGTGGCGAGACACAGTTCCACTGCTTCGCCCTGCCGGTACCCCTGGCCGCGTGGGATGGCAGTGGTTAAACAAGAGAGATCTTTGGGTTGAAAGTCAAACAAAACGGCAAGAAGGCCGAGGAGCAGGGGTAACCCAGGGCTGCCCCAGCTCCGCTTCCCCTCCGCCCCCTGGGTGGCTTTGACAGTTTAAATCAATTGTAGCCAAAAGCAGCGGGTTTCTCAAGCAAAGATTAATAACTACCTTTCACACTCTCTACACGGAAACACACCCCGACCCTCTGCAGTGCCAGCCTGGTACGGAGACTCACGGGGACCGCAGGAGGGACTGCCCGTGCTGCGGGGCATCTTTCTGTAACTCCTCTGCTTTATCTTCATGCCGTCCTTAGGCAGAAGACGGTGCCTCTTCTTCGGGCTGCAAACAGCCTGTAAATCAGAGCGCCTTCGTTAATTTTGCCTTCTCTTCCGAAAGGTGGATAGCTAAAGCAAAAATTCGTTCAGCTTGACAAATCTGAATTGCCCAGGCTGTTAGAACCATTACATCCAGCACAAAACCATCTCTCAGCCCAAGCCTGCCCAGGTGAACTCCTCCCAACACTAAACAGGCGAAAACCCGCTGTAATTCGACGGTGAGGGTGGGGGGGCAAACACAGCCCTTGGCAGAAAAACCCCCTCATTTATACTACCCTAAGTGGAATAGCGCTTTCCTCCACAAAACTCCCTACAACAGGTCTAAGGCGTAGAATTACCGAGCACTGAAGTCAGACCGTTACCCAGCTCCTACCACACAAAAAAAATATTCCTGTGAACCAAATTCCTCTTTACCGGCAAGGAACGTTCTAGCGATCCCCCTTGCAGAGCCACGTCACCAGCAGTTCCTTTTACGGAGCACTGGGACATTACAGAATATCCCTGAAAATCACCAGCGACAAGTTTAAGGCGAACAGGATTATTAATGTTAGTAAGTAGTTGGGAATTATCTTATTTAAGTGTGCTGGCACCCGCGCCGGTTAACAAATACTGTCTGTAAAGAGGAAGAGCACATTTTAGGAATGGCGCTAACTACGGAATAGTGCTTTGTCGTTGCAAAGTTATCCTGCAGAATAAGTTTATCGAAGCAGTGGCAGAATAAAACCAGGCCCTCTCCCTGAGCAGCATCTGCTGCACCCTTCACAGGGCATCGGCAGAGGGTTTCATTGAGGAGCAGCATCTCGCACAAACCCCCGGCAGTTTTTCTACCTTGTCTTCAGTCTCTTCCACCTCATCCTTGTCTCTCTTGACCTTTTTTTCTATTACTTGAGCTCGACTGTAGCCAAATTTAATTTTTTTTTTCCAGATATAGTAATATTCAACACACTGGGACACATTCTTAGTCTGAATCTATTGCGAGAAAAACAAAAGGAATCTATAACTGAGATACTGTAGCAAAGCATTTAAGGCACAGACATACAACAAATCCATTTTTCTTTCCTCCGTTCTCTCCGGTTATCGCAACGCACCGTACGGGCATGATCGGACAGAAAACAAACCTTCCTCTTCTGAAAAGGCTGTGGAGAAGCGTTGGAAGGGCAGAACCGTACGTTCCACGCAGGCGGTCAGTGTAACATTTAATTGTTATTTTAATCTCTCTGGTATTTTGCACCAGAGGTATTAAATATTCTGTTGTAGCTATACATGAGGGCAAATAACATCTTGTGCCGGTGGCTTTTTAGCATTAAGAAGCAAACACCAGGTTTCAGAGAACGGGACTCCAACACACAATTCAAAATAGGACTTTCTGGGTTCAAACTGTCAACGCTAACAGCCCGAGGTCCACCTCGGTCTAACGGCCTTACCTTCTTCTGTATCAGGTAAAAATCCTTCTTGTGTACACAAAAAGCCTTTTTAAACAACTGCTTCTCGAGAGGCGTCCACGTATCGGAACCTAGGAACAGCCAGCAACACGCAAACTGTTAGATCGCTGATGGCCCAAGAGAAATCAGCACAATTTATTATTCACGTATTGACGTCTCTCCTCCTTCAGAAAGCAATTAGCAAACACAGCAGGAAATTCGTTAGCAATAGCAGTTATTACCGCCGGCAGATGAGCCCTGCACGCTGTAACGCACGGGCACAACTGAAAGGAAGAGCGCACGGCAACGAGCATTTGGCATTGCCACATTTCAGCGTGCTTCTCCCGTTGGGTGTCACTGCAGGGCAGCGCACATTCAAGCGGCAGGTTGAAACGCAAGAACAAGGCATTCCCCCATAAAAAAGCACCGTAAACAGATTAAAATGAAGCGCTTTGCTACTACCTTCCTTGCCCCAAAGAGCACGAATCATTGTTCACACATTTTTTAAAAGAAACTCTGTAAATCAGAGTACAGGAAGGGAACGCCAGTATCTGTTCGCATTCCAGGTGAAGGAACAAGCTCTACTTCCAGTTTACCTGCGTAACGATAATTAGCCAGAGGATGGGATTCAGATTTCTGAGGCGCCCCAAAAAGCAGCATCTCCAGAGCCTCCTGCAAGGTTTAATATAAAAAGACTTTAGATTCCCCCTCAGGAGGGGCAAAAAGGTAAAGTCTTGCTTTCAGCTATTTCACTACTTCAGTGATTCAGTCCACTGTAGGAAGATTTTGCTCAACGCTTAGCAACAGTGCTTCGGGATCACCTCAGCCCGCTGGAGGTTATGGAAATATTTCCTCAAATCCACACGTTTTAAGAAAACAGAAGCTCAGGAGATCTCCGGGGACCAAGCTGGGGACCCCACCTCCAGGAGAAGATCTCTCTCTGCTGGAGTCATTCTCGGCCCGTCCCTGCCGCAGCAGACGTGCTCGTAGAGCCTCCTCGTGGAGACGCAGCGTACGCCCGGTCCTTGGCTACGTTTGAGCGTTGTTAAATCCCTTCTTCAAAGAAGAGGGAGCAAAGCAGACCCACTCGGGGCTTGGCCAGGATCAGGCTGGAGGCGTTTGCTCGGCAAGGAGCGCCTAGGGACGCTGCAGTTGTCAAGTACAGGATGTTTATCTAGAGCAGACCACGGGTTTTATCTGATGTGGCAGTTCTTTCGCTCCTAGCGTTTGGGGTAGCAGTACTTTTATTCTCCAAATTGTCACAGAATTTACGAGAGACAAAACAAGCTCTTATTTATACACCAGGAGAGGGTCTGCGATCCCAAGAGACGTTAACACAGACCGCGGCAACAGGCAGCACGCAAGAACTCTGCACGTTCAGCCAAGAGACCGGATTCCAGTGTGTGGAATAGAAAACTCAGAGCAACTCCCATCTTGCACCAGTAACAAAGGCTGTCCTAGTCCGTTATTCATTACGATCAAACAGCGGCTTCTTACCAGAACGCTGCCTCGTGCTTCATGCAGGCAATGCAAGGCTAGCTCCAGGTTCGTTCCTCCCCCCGGCATGACGCTGGAGCAGGCCATGTTGAGCAGTTCTGTTACTACAGACGCAAGGAAAACCAAGAGAAAGTCAGTTTCCGTCAAGAAAGGAGAAAAGGTGCGATACAAGAGAGGGAAAACAGGACAAGCGCAGCAAGTGCAGACTGGAGACCAAGGCTCAGAAAAAAAATGTCCCAACTACCCAGGTATCGCTGTCTCTGCCTTAAGAACAGCCTCGGGACCACGAACTCCAGAGGCAAACCTCCCCTCTTCCAAGGTCGCTGCAGGTGAGGTGGGACAGATACAAATGCCCCTCATCATTTCTCATGGAAGATGCTACTGAGAGCGTAACAGTTGTTAGCTGTTCACTCTTCTACCAGAACCGAGCAATCTCCTTCCCTCTAACACTGCCACGTGCGAAGGTGGTCAAGGAAAGAAGGGGGAGAATCTGAACGTACAAAAAGCTGCTGTGAAAACGTGGACTTTTTGAACCCTGGCATCTCGGGGGCGGCCTTGGAAGAAAAGCATTAAAGAAACCTCTGTCCTGTGTTTCCGGGTTACTTGCGATGTCTCCCCAGGGCTTCCACACCAACGATGCTGCCTGTTCGTCCTTTTCCAAATGCGATCGATCCCGGAGGTTCGGTACCTCTGCCTGAAATCGACTTCCAACGTTGATGTGCCTAAAGTAATAAGAAAAAGGAGGTGAGGAAGGCAAGCTGTGAAGGCAGCCAGCACGACAGCACGCAGTTACGCACACGCACGCTTAGGAAGAGGGGACGTGTGACGAGCAAGGCTCAGCTGTAATAAACACGGTACGTATGCAAGACATTTCCCAGCAAAGCATGACTAGCTCTCCTCTAACAACTTTCACAGTCACTTCTTGGCCCTAACATCATCACCGTGCTGTCCCTGGAATCCTTTTGCCCCCCAGTCAATCAAGAAAGTTTGTTCTCCCATCCTCAAGACCTGACAAAATTTGTGAGGCTCTCTTTGCAACTCATAGCGAGCGGCAAGAAAAGAGAGGAGGCTGCGAGCACGGACAAAAAAGGACATCTGAACACGGTGCAGGACGAGGGAGACGGGCGTCTGTCTTTATGACGCCAGCCTAACTGGTAAATGAAGCCAGTACTTCACTGGGATAGTGCTGGGCATCTCGTTGCAGCTTCATTCTGGCCAGCACGTGGTATCACCTGGCCAAAAAACCGCGATCGATCTCACCAGCAACGCAGGACAACGAGAGAGTCAGCCAAGCAACGGGATCGTGGGAGGGAGAAGGTCAATGTCACCTCCGAAGGCCCGCACAGCCCACGCGCTTGGACCAGCCACACACTAGACTGCCACACGGCAGTTCCCTCATCACCCATTTTCCAAACGTTTGCCGTTATCCTAACTGCTGTGCCATAACTCACGGCTGAATGCTGATTTTGGTGTTATCCTTCATCAGACAAAATCCAAAGTCCCTGTCCATTCTGCCTGAAAGAGACAAAAAACCGCTCAAGATAAAAATCATTCTGCCGAGAGCGTCCTTTAGCCTTCCCTTACATCATCGTCGCAAACCGCTAACGATTCTCTCGGCATTCCCCTCGTTTTGGTGAAATTGCTCACTTTGGAAGCTCTCGAGAGGGACCATCGGGATACAATTTCACCCCGGGTCCAAAGTCGGCCGCGCAGGGACCGAGCGGTTCTCTATTTTTTATAAGCAAAAGCCAGTATCGGAGCAAAGCCCCGGAAGGCTGTTTACACCCCCTGTTCCACACCAGGAATCACAAAGTCAAAGTCACCTACTTCTATTTTTCAAAGCCTTCTTTGGAAGGCACGAGCAGAGCTGGGGCCTGCCCATGGTCATAGGCACAACTCCTCGACTCGGCTGCGGTCTCTCAATAAGTACAGACGACAAACCACCGAGCAGAAGCCAAAGCCGGAGGAAAACCGCGTTCCCTGGGCTGCTGCCTGACACGCAGCTGCCTGCTGCAGCGTCTTCAGCAGTTTTATGACAGGATCGTTTGGGTGTAACCACTACGTGTTTTCAATACTTAGATTAAGATAAATTTTTACCACAAACAGGTACAATAAAATCAGGTCATCGGTTTACGAGTAACTTAAACTGCTGCATGTGGACATCCCTGTTTCCACTGGCCTGCATACAACGCAGTCATTTACCCTACAGGAAAGTGGACACCATTTTAATTTACAACCTATCTTGGGGAAAATGACTGCGGGTCGGTTTTCCGTTCTTGCAGCCTGTGCAATAGCCAGCTGGATTCCTTTCCAGCTCTATTATCTGTTGAGTGCAGACATTAGGATTTTATTACCTAATACAGCACTGAACAGCTGGTTGGGATCACTGTTAGCAGAGGAAGAGCAGAGAGTGCTGAAATAGAGGCCTGATCCTTCCCGTACGGGGCTGAGCATCGGCGGTGGCGTGTAAGGGGAGTGCTGGAACAAGTCTCTCAGCAGATGATCCACCAGGAACACGGGCGAACGAAGGTGACTCTGGTAACATCCTCCCACCCCGGGCTGGGCTTCAGGGGCCGGCGGCAGTGGGATAAAAAGGGATTTTGGCCTCTTTCCCTTTTTCTGGTGCAAGGTTTCTTTGAGGTCCTTCCCATCCAAGCTGTCCTTTTCAGTAACCTGGACAAACAATCCCAAACAAACCGTCAAAGCCCCGTTTCTCACGGAAAAGCAGCGGAACAAGTTCAAGGCACTTGAAAAGATACAGAAGGAAGCTTGAAATTGCATAGGATTTTTATCTGGTTTTCCTCTAGACTCTCGGCGTCAGGATTTATTATTCCGAGCTCAGTAATGACCACCCAAGCCCAAAACTGTGTGAGGAGTGCAGCCAGAGGACCCTCTGCTCTAGTCCTTACTCGCGTAGATGGCTCTGGGGAAGCCAACAGACACTCTCATGAGAACAAGAACTGTTGAAAAGAACCCTCTGCAAGTTTTTTTTGTAGTCAGAGAAAGAAGTAAATTCTGAAATAGTCCTGAAATTCTTTAAGCCACCTCGAGTATTTTCCTAGGCTTTAATGCCAAGTGTCTGTCCTGCCTCGTACTGTTGATACTTCCCACGTCACCTTTTATTTTCATGCAACTCAAGGTGATTAATGGGTTAACTATTTCCAATAAATTACTGGGACGGACCCTGGAACCTTCACCGAGTCCATTACTGTCGGCATCACCACCTAGTCCACTACTGCGGTGTTATTTGAACATCACTCGGGGGATTTAAGGGAGCCATAACGCTAAGCTGCTGACCGAGCCAGTGAAACTCGCACGCTGGTGACCCGTTGCTCAAAGAATCGATTCCAGCGCAGTCGGCTAACTAAGGTGCTATCGCGAAACCGTTAAAATACTCGAGGAATACAACCGCCACCCACCTCGTTCCCTCCTTGCGAGTTTGCAGCCGTCACCGGCACGGAGACAGGAATCACCAGAGGAGCCACTGTGCCGTCCTCTAAAGGCACCTCGGGTTTTAGGGGACAGTTTCCATCTCCTGCTGCCTCCAGCAACAGTTTCCGAGCGTTTCCATCTCCTGCGTCGCACACCTTACCACAAACACAAGCAAGGGTACGAGGTGTATCTTCTGGCGTCAGCCATCCGAGGACGTCAAAGCGCCTCACAAACTATTCTTTCAAGTCACTTCCGAATGGTTTCTCCATTACATAAAATAATGATGACAATAAGAGCTACTACGCTGAAGAAGCTTCTCTAAGCGCAACGTAATTTAGCCAGAGCCCAGAATAGGAATCCTGATGGCACCAATTCCTTATTTTTGCAAAGCTGAGCTCCCAAGTTCACACTATCAGCTAGAACAGTGAGGTTTACATTTTGCACTCAGGCTTCACAGCTGTAGAGTAAGGAACGTTGCTGGAAATAGCAGCAGCTTTCAAAATAGTACAATTATTCGAGAACGCCCGCTACGTAACACCCACTCAAAGGGCTTCGACAGCACCGTGATGCCGGATCCCACTCTGGTACTCATCTGAATTCTCGGGACAAAGGGCGAGTTGCTCCACACCTTTTATCTCCACGCACTACAGGCAGGTTTTAAAGAACCCCCACGACCTTAATTCCAATTCCTGTTCAATACAAGCACGGAGGGATTCGGTTTCCCTTTACCTGCTGTTCCTCCTTCCTTTGTGGCAAATGCCATTGTTCACCAGGAAAACACCCGCGGCTCTCCAGACCGTTCTCGGTGTAAAACAGCTGACCGCAGCTCTTGCGGAGAACGCCGCTTTGGCAGTCGCCGCCATCAGTAGAAGCAGCAGCGGTCTTACTGCTAAGTGAAAAATCGAGATAAAGGGATGGAAAATGAACGTTATGAAGTTGAACCACTTTTAAAAACAAGAAGGTAATCACTATCGACGTTAGAGCCATGCTTGCATTTCCTGCCGTAGAGCTCATTTCATGTCTAGTTGGGAAATCTCTGCGGTTCATTTGGCAGCAAAAGATGTTAACTAGAGAAAGCTCCCCGGCGGGACGTCAATCACCAGCATTATAACGACACAGCCTCAATAAGAGATGCGGTTAAGACACCTTCTCTTTGGAGTGGTCACAGGAATTGTTAATTGGACAATTATTAAAAATTCAAATGGACAATTACTTTCAAAGTTACAGACATCGCTTTCTAACTGTGACACCAAAAAAGAACGACCCGCGTGAACAACTCCAGGAGCGTTTTTCTTCCACACCACGCATTTCGTACAGCGTGGAATTTCTGAAAGATCCCATTTCGCCAATGGAAAAACGGATCGTTTGTGGGCAGCTCCCCCTCGTGATTTACGTACAGGGAAAACACCAGAGGTGTGCGGTCCCTGCGCCAAAGGCAAGTGGCAATTACCACAGAAGAGGGAAGCATGTTTATTTTCTCCAGCTGAGAGAACGCAGTCACAAACTCACTCTAAAAAAAATAATTAACCGTAAAATTAGCTAATCGCTTTTAAAACCTCAATGCAGGGCCTGCCTCCACGATTATAATGCGATACAACTCTTTACAGGCAGACTGCTCACCAGGAATGCGGTGGAGAGTGAAGCCCGTACCCCCGCCAGCCACCTGGAAAGCCTTCGACGAGGTGAATCCCTTAACGTTATCCCAGATTTCCGTTGCTTTACTTTCCTGGTGAACTTTTGGCCTTTTATTGTTGTAACACGTGAAAAGAACAAGACTGGTCCTTCCTTACTACCTCCTTCGTAGTCTTCAACATTTCACTCAAGTTACCTCCCTGTCACGCTTCAGTTGCTGCACGAGTTTTATGACTGCGAGTTAGAAATCGGGTCGAAAGCCTTGTGGTTCTAATTTATTAATTAGCACAATCGAAAGCTAGCCAAATGAAAAGGCTATGTTAAATCTCAACCCCGGGGGAAGAGAAGCGTGCCTGTCTAGGTGCTAACACGCGCTCCAGAAAACCACCACCACCCTCACAACTTCGGCGCAACCTGCTTACCACCCAGCTGATGAGTTTTCTTCCTTCGCTGCGTGAGTGAGGCTGTAGATGTTTCCACCCTGCAGTTAAAGAAACAATAATCAAAAGCAGATGTTACTCTGCCTGCAAGTAAAGCTTTAAAATATAGTCATTCCGTCTTCAAAAATAAAAGAAATGGAGTATCTGAGCTGTTTTCTCCAGGAAAATAACACTTTGCACTTGCACAGCAAAGCAATGCTCATTAACCGAACTCATGGATCTGCACGGTCATCAATAAATACTCCTTGTGACACTTCGATACACGCGCACGCTGTAAGCGCACAAGCGAACGGGAATCCCCGTTTACACAACGCGATATCAAACTGCGTTATTTCCATCGCAAGCTGCACGCAGGGGCGGCCACGCTCTGATTCCTCGGCCACGCGTGGTTCCCGTGCCACGTGCCCGGCTCCAGAGCTCCGGTGAGGCGGGGAGGACGGGATCATCCTGATCCCCAGCTGCTGCTGGCATCGACTCTGCTAACGCCAGGCTGGCAGATCAACAACGGGCACTCGGGAGCAGGACGGGGACGCGCTCGTGTCCCGTGCATCACCCAGGCTCCCAAAAATCTCCCGGGGTTAGAGGAATGGAAATCTAAGAGTCCCCTAAGCCACTGGATTTCCCACCTTGACCGCTGAAGTAACACCCAGAGCGTCTTTTTGAGGAGCCAGAAAGGAAAGGGGAGCAACACCGCCTGGGTTTAACCTCAGCATGTTAGCAGTCCTGGGGGCTGCCGGTCCCCTTGGCCCCAGGCGGGAGGCAGCAGCAAGCCCCTCGGGACAGGGCAAGGTGTTTTCATACCTGCGTGTGAGCCTGACATCCAATTACTAACCAAAAAGCACTTAAACCAGCCCCAAACTTCGGAGATATTGAGTCTCCAAAACAGCCGCAGCACATTTATCCGTAACGCGAGCTTCCACACTCCCCTCAGTTAACATACTTTGACTTTGACCTCCAGAGACTGATCTCTAAAGGTGAGCAGCTCCTCTAGGTTGACTCTCAATCTCCCCGCCCTCCCACGGGCAGCCAGACACCGATTATTCCCACTCGAGAACGTGGTTTCCCTTTCATGGGCACCGAGCTCGCTGAACATCGCAGCTTTCGATTATCATTGACCTGTGCACAAGCCCGACCAAGCAGCCGGGTGAAAGGCTATGTATCACGTTACTAAATATCCCAAGACTTGATCTCGTTAAATTATTTCTAAACCTTTGGCACTGGATTAATTAGTTAATGGTTTTCAGAGCACTCTGGAGGTGTCAAGTGCTGCGTAAGCGCTAAGTACTGTTAGTGGTGAATCTAGAGCCGTCTACGCTAATAAAAAGCACTTAAAAGAGCACAGGAAGAGAGTAAACGGCTCCCAGACACAAACTCAAATAACAGATGGCTAGAAGTGAAGAGAGAGCACGCTGACGTACTTGAATCCTGTTGAAAATGGTCAGCCTGCGCGTGCCCCCAGCCGCGGGAGCCGGCGAGAAGGACGCCATGGCTACCTGACTCGGGGGAGCCACGCAGCTTGGCCCAAACATCAGCTTCTCCCTGCGGACAGCAGGCAGACGCCAAGAGCGGCCAGCGCCCGCCGGCGGTTTCCCGCCTGCTGCCGTGCTGTGATCTTTACTCTTCTCTTTTTTAAATGCAGAAGCCTTGTTTTCTAGCTGATTCGACCTCCCGGAAGAGCGGCTTCCCACGGCACTTCCAGGCATTGCATACTGGAGCTGCCTAGGGGCACAGGAGTCTCTTAATCCCGCGTATTCTGTCACGGGGGAGGGAAAGGCAGGGGCTGCCTGCGGTCCTTGTTTCTCCCCGTCTGACGAAACGCCCTGGAACCGGGGTACGGTCTTTTGCAGGTATGCAGAAGGGTCGTACTCCGTCAGATGGGGAGCCGAGGGGGGCGGCTGCTGAAACCCTGCTTGGAGGGAGTTTGCCGGCAGGTGCTCGGCCCCGGGAGCCACCCGTGGGGACGGAGCCAGCGCCTGGGCATGAGACAGGACCTGCTGAGACTCGGTGACCACCTGGAAGAGCTGCTGCTGCACCTGCAGCGGCTCCAGGCAGGCAGCAGGCTCCTGGGATTTTGGGAAGAGCTGCCTGGTCTCGCTCTGCAGCACGCCATACTTCTGAACCTCCGGAAAACTCAAGTCCCCGGCGTTTTCCCATGGGTGGAAGTCCTGGGTTTTCCCCGACTGAAAGGCTTCCTCAAAACAACCAAGGGTCGACTCACTCGGCGCGTCCTCTTCGGCCTTAAAAGGTGCAACAGGGAAAGACAAAGCATCCAGACACTCGTAGGCGGCTGAGAACGTGCGGGAAGGTCCAGCTAACCCCTCTGAAACACCCTGCGCTGCAACAGGTGGCTTGCGAGCAAGGCAGACGCTATTCCTTTTGGGTTTAGCACAAACCGGCACGTTCCTTATCCACTGAAAGTTACCGCTCAACTGGTTTGCAGACGGCTTCTGCCCTCTGAACACAGGAAAACAGGGCAGGGCGCTGTTGGGATAACACTGCAGCTCCGAGGGGAGCGGGGCTTCTGAAATAAAAGACCTACCAGTCCGATCGGTAACTACATTCTCGCCCGGCGCAATCACAAACACGTTGCCAGGATTTATCACGGCACAGACGTTGGAAGAAGCGGCGCTCTTTGGGCAAGAGAGGCGATCCTTCGATATATCGTCTCCCGCCACCTCCGAAAGTCCGTTGCTGTTAGATGCAAGGCAAGAGGCCTGGCTTGCTGGGGAGGAATCCGTCAAGGCAACACCCGCCTGCTCTGCGGAGGACAAGGCAGCCGAGGGAAGCTTCGGATTTGCAAAGCTGTTCACGACACACCTCAGCAGGTCTCTTTTGGGTGGGAAAGAGCCGGATTCTGAGGGTGCAGTCAGTCTGTCTGCCGATTTCCCGCTGCCTTGGATATACGGACCGGAAAGAAGCGGGGATTCCCCCCTGGCACCTTCCTTAGGAGCCTCCTTCGAGCCACACAAGCTGTGCTGCAGTTCGTAATGCCGGCGCAGCGAACGGTGATCACAGTAACTCTTGTCGCAGTCTCGTTCTGGGCACACGAAAGGTTTTACTTTCTGATGCGTCAACATGTGCCCGCTCCTGCGGTGATCAAGAGAAGAAAACATTGCGTATTAGCGTTTCCGACTGAAAAAGGAAGGCATTCTGCACCTAAGCTACTGCGGCTCTTGCACTCCTTCTGTTTAGTACAGTTCTCCTCAAGGCAGAGACACTGCACGGGACATAAATCAAAGCAGAATTTGGCCTCTCTTCAGAAGAGGTTCACTAAAGCACCCTCAACTGCTTTTCCCACTGCGACGCGGAACAATCCCACTCGCTCTATCACCATCGCTGGCCTCTCTCCGGAAACACGACTCAAAAGGGATCCGAAATCCTCCCCGAATCCAGGAGGATCTCCCCAGCCTATCAGCCCCCCCTGCACGGTAAGGACAAAGCAAATCAGAACCCAACTCAGAAGGGACATCAACCCATGTTCTGCCCGCAAGCGCGCACAGCGATGCCAGTCGGCACAAGCTAAAGGCTGGTTACAACCCTCTCTTGTTTTAGAGTAGAAAACGGTAGGGCGGCAGAGAGAGAGAAAAAATTAGGCAGGCACGTTACCTAAACCAGCAAGAAACTGGCTGTAAAGTTGCAGGCTGTCACTTCATAAAGGCACATTTTAGGTGAGAATAGGTTTGTTAGCAACTGCTCCGGCCTAACACAAAGCAAAACGGTGTTTCACTTAGCCCCTGACTACCACCGCCAAAAACCGGACCTACAATAATCTGCTGGGGTTTCCAGAGCTTTTCAGAACTCGTAATAAAAGCTTTACAGCACCAGGCAGCGTAGGATTCCGGGCAGCGGTTGCATTGATAAGCAATCTTTCACAACAGTTCCTAGAAGAGCGGCTGCCAAAAGTCAGAAGTCGACTCTCCAGTGACCACCTTCCACACGATTTCCCCCAAGCCAGCCATCAGACAGGAGGGGAAAAAAGAAGCCAAGCTGCTGTGGCAGGGCTCGGTAGCACAGATTTTTCTGCAGCTGGACAGAAAGACACACTTTTGAGGCTTTTCCTGCGCCAGCCCGCTCTGGGAAATTCAAAGCTAATTTGCATCTGCTAGGGAAGTGGGTTTGTAACCTAACGTCACAACGTTTGCCAGCCTGAAAACACGACAAAGACTAACACATGCTGTAACTTCTGAAATGGGAGAATAAAGCACCGCAGGAGCCAATCTTATTTATATTTGGGAAAGACCGCAGCAACTCTACACGCTTTTAGGGGAGAATGCCTACGTACAGGTGGTCCGGCCGCTTAAAGGCCTTGCTGCAGATGGCACAGACGTGTTCCCGTTTCTGGCTGTGGGTCAGGCAGTGTTTGCTGAGAGCGCTGGCGCTGCCAAACACCTTCCCGCAGCAGCTGCAGCCCGGCAGCGAGGGCTGAGGAGAGCCGAGGGCATGCCTTCCTCTCCCCGCAGATCTGCCTCCTCCTCCTCCTCCAGCCTCCTCCGGCCCCGTCGGCGTGGGAAGCCCCGGCTCTGAAGGGAGGGAGAAAGCGATATCCTCAGGTTACTCTTGCGACAACACACTTCCCCCTTTAGTACTAATAAAAATGTCTCTTTTTATAACTCTTCTGTTGGAGGGCTCTGGCCCCTGAGTGTGACGACTGAGTATCTGCACAGAAACGAGGAGGAACGTCCCACAAACCTGCTCCACCCCTCACAATTTGCAGCTCTGGAGCTGCTTTGTTTCCAGGGTTCTCCACAAACGCCTAAACCCATGTCCCACCCTCGCCCAAGTTCTGTCCTTTCCCACTTCGGACCTCCTCCTAACGAATTTTACCATTTTGTCCTCTTTCTGAGGAAAGGAGGGAGAGAACGAGATAAAACCTACCCGCTTTGTTCAAGGTATCTTATCTACAGCAATTTGCCTAGGTGATAACCCGGTCACTTCCCGCTGGATTGGACTTTGGGAGGCAATCCAAGGTTCCCCACCCAGTAGGAAATGAGCCGTTACAAGCTGTTATTAATTGGCCAATCAGCAGAAATCAGGCCCCAATTCTTAGGAGAAAGTCTCATTTTCTTACTCCAGCGCTGCTAGTTACCGATTTTCATTTGTTTTGTTTTCAAGCCACCCAAACAGGGCGTGCTTTTATATACATTAGCAATTAAGTCATCCATTCCCTCCAGAAGAGCCTTTTACTAACGGCGCTCTCCTTCCAACGGCAGACCTAGAAAAAGCCCATTCTGCTTAATCCATTTCACAAAGAATTTGAAATGCAGAAAGAATTAAACAGAACGTCTCTTCTCCGCTCGAGGGAAAGCCAGTAATGTAGATGTTTGCAATGTAGTTAGCAAATCTATCATTTTAATGCCTTCGCATTTTCCATTTCCAGCTGGAGAGCAGGTTGCAAGGACTCTTGGAAAAAGAAAGAAAAACAAAACCTATTCCTGTCTAGGGTGTAATTTTAAGAAAACAGGACAGAAGTGAAATTCCTGTCAGAGAGAGGTGTTATAATTATCATCATCTTCTACAGCTTTATCAATTTGAACGTCATTTTACAGGTAAAAGGCAACAAGAAACATTTTCAAAGTGCTTACTGATTAAAAAAATCCCCACATATCCACCTCTTTACCCCAAAAACATTGCCACGTAATGGACTCCGCCACCTATATAAAGCTACTAAATAACTCCGGCTGCTTTCATCCCTAAGTCACCCTTCAAATTGGCAGAGAAGGCAGAGTCCAGCGCGCTCACCGTGCTGCGAGGACCCCGAGTCAGACACGTCAAGGAGCTGAACAGAGCCGCAGGCCTTCGCCGGGTACAGAGAGAGCGTGTTTAAATCGGCCTCCAGAGCATCGCTGCCCGCATCCGCAGCTGGAAGGCCAGGCACCGCGTCCAAGCCGCTCAGCCCCGTGTACATCACGTCTTTGGCATTTAGGCACAAATCGTGGTCGAGAGCCTCGCTACAGACCAGCCCCTGGCTTTCGGAAAAGCCAGGGAGGTGCATCTCCAAATGAAATGCGTTCTCGTCGTCGAAGGGGTACTGGTCCATGCCCGCCGCCGACCTTACGGCCAGTTAAACAGGGCTTCGTTTCCACCTAAAGCAAAACTCGAGGGCGTGAGGCCAACGAGCCTCCTAAACAAAATGTAAAAAGGAAAAGTTAAATCAGATTTGATGTTACTCACCAGACCCTAACCAGTACTGCAACCAGGCTATCGATCCTACATCAACCATACCTTATCGGAGAAGGAAACAGAAGTATCTCGATTCCCGTTGCAAACACAAGGCATACCCCTGCCTTCTGAAGCAGAGCAGGGCTGCTGAGACCCCCCAGGCAGGCTTGGAGGGCTGGGGAGTAGAGTGGGGCTGGGGGTGAGAGGGGCTTTCCCTGAGGGAAACGCTGCTCCTGGCCTTGTGGGAGGCTGTGGGGCCACTCTAGGGCTGGGGATGAAGGGGGCTTTCCCTAAGGGAAACGCTGCTCCTGGCCTTGTGGGAGGCTGTGGGGCCACTCTAGGGCTGGGGATGAAGGGGGCTTTCCCTGAGGGAAACGCTGCTCCTGGCCGTGCAGGAGGCTGTAGGGCCACTCTAGGGATGGGGCTGGGAGTGAAGGGGGCTTCCTCTGACAGGAACGCTGCTCCCAGCCTTGCAGGAGGGCCAGAGCTTGGGGTGAGGGGGGGCTCCCCTGAGGAGAGTGCACGGGGACGAGGGAGGCGGGGGCTGCCCCAGGGCCGGGGCCTCTCCTCGAGGGGAAGGGGCTCCAGCCGCCCGTGTGGGGCTGCCCGGGAGCCTGAGGAGAGGAGGAAAGGAGAGGAAAGGAGGAGAGCGGGGGGGGGGGGGCCCTCACCAGCGCGGCCGCCTCACCCGTCGTCTCGCGCCCCTGCCCTTCCCGCCCGCCGCCGAGCGCATGCGCGCCCGCCGCGCCTCGTGGCACCGCCCCGCCCTCAGCCCCGGGCGGCTGCGCGCGGCGTCACGTGACGGGGAGGGGGGGGGTGCTGGGGCGGGAAACGGGGGGCGGGAAACGGCGGGCGGGAGGGGAGTGGAGGGCGGCGCCATTTTGTTGGAGAGGAGGGAGAGGGAAGGGGTGAGAGATGGGTGGGCTGGGGGGAAGGATGGTGTGGAAGGGGAGGAAAGGTGTGTGGAAGGGGAGGAAAGGTGGGGGTGTGGGAGCGAGTTTGTGAGAGGGGAGTAAGGGAACGGGTGTTAGCGTGGGGGGAGAGGTGAAGGAGAGGGGGCTTGGAGGGATGCGAGGCATCTGTGAGAGAGGTGGCCCCGGAGGGAGGTGAGTGGAAAGGGTTGTGTGTGAAATAAAGGCTTAAGGAAAGTAGGGGATGGTGAAAGGGGGAGGTTTGGGTAAGAAATAGGGGGGTAGGGTTTTGGTGGGCATGGAGGGAGATGGGGGGGGGGGGGGCTTGAGGAAGGGGCTGGAAATATGAGTTATGGGGCAAAGCTGAGGAAGGAAAAGTGTAGGAAAGGACTAATCTGAGTATACGGTTTTAGCTGAGCTTTGAGTAAAGAATGCCCAAACATGCCTTTTGTCGGGACATTTTGCAGGCTGGCTTTGGATAAGTTATTTACCCAACTTGAATGTTCCCATGTGAAATGGGAATATTGCTTCACAGGATAGCCATTACCTCTCAATAAACGGTGGCTGTAAAACACCAAGAAACCCTGTGTTCAAAGTGAAAAAAGGTAGGGCATTGCAGTTCATCAGGATCTCTTTAAGCACCATCTCTGAGTTATTTTCAGTACCTTTCTGTTTTTTTCCCCTGCTATTTATTCCTTTCATGTTATGATTTTAAGGAAATTACTTTGGTTAATTTTAGCAGGACGTCCTTCTGTCCCAGGACGAGTGCTAGGCCATCGCTGCATCCTTAATTCTGATAATGCTTTAACTGTACCAGTGAAAAAGCTCTATTATCAGCATTATGGTCTCGGTCTGGCTGATGAAGCAGCCGTTGGGAGTCACCTGGATCCTAGCAAAGCAATTTAAGAGAAAAAGAAGTCACCTAAAAGTAAATAAACTATGTGGGTTTAAATCGGGAAGGTGTCGCAGCAACTCCTGCTGCTGCAGTCTAGCGGTTAAAGCAGGAATCACCTGCGAGGAGATGAACAAGCCTGTAAGCATTCGGTGTTATTACATAAAAGTGGTACGTAATTCTGTTAGTCATCAGCTGTGTACTTCAAGCAAACCTAAAAATAGCCGTGTTTGGGGGGTTTTATTTGTTACTACGCTATGCCAAGTTCCTCTCCGGAGTGAACGTTCACGTCCACGTGGGTATAACGCTAATTAATTCGTGCGCTGCGTGATGGGACTGACGCTTTATTTCTTCACAAGAGGGGTTTTACCCAACTTCGAGCGCTGTACTGGTGGGTCGTTTCGCTCCGCTGGAGGTTTTTGCCTTGTTAAGGGCCGCTGTCCTGGGGAAGTTTTCTGTCCCCAGGGAGTGCTGAGCTGGGACAGAAACGTGTCCGATGGGGGGGTGTGACGCCCCAGCACGTCGCTGCGGCGAAATTCCTTGTGGCTTCCCCTCGTATCGGCCACGCTCAAAGTTCTTTTGCTATCTGAGGGCTGGTTGTAAAGTTGCCATCGGGAAGAGACAAAAATCTTCCTTACGACGCATCCCGCTTGGAAATCGGCCCCGCGGTTTGAGGGCGCTGTTGATAGCATCATCCTTCCAGGAAAGGAGCTCATCTTGTCCCGTGGGTTAGTCGAATTAACGCTTGTGGCGGCTTTCTGCCAAGTGGGGTTTTTTGGGCACGGTGCGTTTCGGTGCTGTGGGACCAGGAAAAAAAAAAAAGGAAATGGGTGCGAGGGTGCGTTGTGTGGCTTAAAGGTTTTTTGTAAGCGTTACTGACGTTGGGGTTCATCTCTTTTCCCCTCTTTGATAACAGCCCGGCGTCCTGACCCTCTTCCAGCACCGTACCCGGTGGAAGGCTCCCGGTGAGGCCCGGCGTTCCGGCAGAGCCACGGCGGCGAAGAAGAGCGGCGGTGGACGACGGCGTTCGGCTGGGCTGCCGCCGCACTTTGATAGCGTAATGCACCAAAATAAACCCCCGCCAGGTCCCACCCAGGTATGAACAGAACGTATATCCAATTCAAATCCAGCCAATCCAGGGGTATAAACAAAGCCCCAAGCCCGGCCTCTCGCAGATTAATTACTCGCACTGGTCAATCACATTTAACCCGCCTAATCAGGGCGCGGGCAAGGCGCCTGGCCCTGCCTACCCCTGCCTGCACCCCGCCAATCGCCAGCGGAGCCTCCTCGCCGGCTCAACCAGTTTGTAACTGGGATGTCGAGGACCCTGGGCTGGGCCGGGCGCTGGGCTGCCCGGGTGTGCCGGCAGGCAGGCCGGCCCAGCGCTGTTTGGGGCTTTATGCTGACAAAAATCCAGCCTAAACCCGGCAAATGGGGTTTTTTTTTCCCAGTCTGCCTTGAGCAGGAAGCAGCTTTGAAGCGTTGCCTTTCAACACCGACACTTGTTAAATACGATTGCTTGCTTCTTTGTGAGGGAATATATATAAAAAGATATCCTTTGTGGGTTTTTAGTAAGTGTTACGTCCCGGAAGCGCTGTCTCTGAACGCACTTTGCTCTGGACCTGCGACTTAAAACACAGGATCAGCCCCGCGGCGGGACAGGCCCGTGACAAATAAGTAATGAGGAGTCTGTGTATTGCTCCTCCCTTCCCGGTTTTACTCTTTTTTTTAAAATTTTTCATCCGGGATTCAGGAATTAGCAGGAGAAATTTATTTTATTAAGGTGTGATTTTATGCTGGCAGAATCTCCACAGCAATTGTGGGGGGGAAAAAAGCCACTTTTACCTACTTTTTGATGTAAATTAGATGGGTTACAGTTGCCGTCTCCGTTTTTGCTCGTCAGTAATACTTTTGGTGTCCTGTGCGTGTGTCCCTTGTCCGGGTGACACGGTCCCGAGTGTATTAAACATAATTGCGAGTGTTTTATTGGTTTATTTATCTATAAAAAAATCTTGGGTCAACCGGAATTAAAAAACTGGCTCCTCAGAGCTGCCCGGGGGTCTTTGCCAGCCCAGTTTGGGGGGTTTTCTCTCCCCGCCAGCCGTGGCTTTGCCGTACAGATGCCGGTACCGAGCGTTTGGCAGAGCCTCCCTCTAAAAACACCCCAAGAGAAACCCGGGGTGCGTGCTGGAGCCTTGATCCAGTCGTGAGCGCTGTCGGCTGGTCATTTTTTCGCTGGATTCGATCGATAAAAATCATTAATTGCGTTTAAACACCCTCTTCTCCCACCAGGGCCCGATCCTGCCGCTAACGAACCGCGGCGGGAGGCGAGGCGGGAGCTCCTTCGCCAACAAGGACGGGGGGACGCCCCGGATGCGAGGCCGCGTTGCCGAGCAGGTAAAGCCTTTTTGGGGGACGGGGGGGGGGGGCTCAACCGCAGCCGAGGGACCCCCGTAACCCCAAGATTTCTCTCCGTTTCACGCAGAGACGGCTGCCCGAGCGGGCCGGGGCCGGGTGACACCGCGGAGGCCTCCCCTCCGCAGGCCCCGCCAGGCCTGGCCTGACTCGGCGGGTGGGTCCCCCCCACCCCGAACCCCGACTCTTCCCCAGCGTCCCCCCAGCCGGGAGGAGCCCCCCCCGCCCCTCCCCGGCCCTGCCTGCCTGCCTTCCCTCCCCCGGGCCGGGCTTTGCCGGGCCGTTCCCAGCAAGGCCGGGCCCGGGGCGAAGCTCGGCGGGGCGGGGGGCGTGGCGTATGCAAATGCGGGGAGGAGGAGGAGGGGGGGGCTGGCGGGGGGGGAAGGGGGGGGGTGCGTTTATTTTCGCCCGCACCGCCCGGGGTGCCCCCGCCGCCGCCGCCCCCCGCCTGGGCCGCCGGTGGGTGGGGGGGGGAGCGGGCGGCGATCAGGCAGCGCGTCGAACCCCTATGTGTCGGTGCCTGGCGGGGTCCTGCCTCCGGAGCCCGTGCGGGGATGTCTGGGAGACCCCGCGCCGACTGCTGCTCAAACATCACGGTGAGTTTCTTACAATGCAGCAATTTCGCTTTAAATCGCTTAACTCCGCTACCTGCGGCGGCGGGTAGGGGGGGGGCTGCCCCCTCCCCGGGCACCGGGCCCGGCCGCTTCTTTCCCCCCCCCTCCTCTCCCCGCGCCCCGGCCCCGCCGCCCCCGGACAGCCTCCCGGTGCGGCGGCTGCGGGTCACGTCTCCGGAATACAATGTACCTCCCCAAAAGGAGACGTCGCCCTCCGTACCCCCCCTCTCCGCACCCCCCTACACCTCCACACCGAAAAGAGGGGGCGCCGGCAGCCGCCCCCCCCGCTCCTCCTCCTCCCTCCGCCGGTCCCCGCCGCCTCCGGGAAGCGCCCTGCTCGTCCCCACCTCCTCCCGGGCGAGAAGGAGGGGGGGGCTCGGGGAGAGGCTGCCGTGTCTCGGTTGCGGAGCTGCCGCCGGCCTGGGTGTCGTGTCGTGTCGTCCCCCCCCCCCTCCAGTCCACTCCTTCTCCTCCTCCTCCTGGGGAAGAGGCAGGGATGCCCTGGGATGGGTCTGGCAGCGCAGGCAGGGAGGGGAAGCGGAGGGTTTGCAATGTCAGGATTACAAACCTCCATCGCTGCCCGGCGAGGCGTCGCGAACGCTGCGAGAGCCCTCGGCCCGCGGCTCCCTGAGCCCGGGGCTGCCGCCGGCGGCCCGTCCTGCCCGCTCCCCTCCCGGGCAATGGCAAACTTGTGCTCCGGCCTGCTGCTGCGAGCCAGGCTTCGTCCCCTCGGCGGTGGTTTACGGGGGGGGAAAAACACCGTGCCGGGGGGATGTTCTGCTGGTGAACGTAACTACGTGGCTTTTGGTATCGAACGGGGGCCTGACGACGTGCTACAGCTCCCAAGTTTTTCCTCGGTGCATTAAAAATACATTAGCTGAATAAACTACAGTTCGTTGCTCTTCAAATTCTCTTCTAGTTTTCATTTGCTCTGCCGCTCGCAGCTTCATTTCGAAATATATTTACCATTTATATGCTGTTTTGGCTTTGCTTTTTTGCGTGAACGATGCCGGGCGTGCAGTCGTGGTCTTGGTTCCTGCGGACTCCGTAGTTTTCTTGCTATTGGAATACGGCACACCGGCTCTCCTTCCGGGCTGGTTTTTCCCTCTCTTTTCGGTAATTCCGTATATCCCGCCCGCCCTCATTTCTGGTGCCATCTCTGGATGCCCGGACATGCTGTTCACCGTCGTAACATTTTTTTTATTGCGCTGAAGAGTAGTAGTTGAACTGGTGGAAGATGTATTTGACCCAAAGGGAAACTGAGGCATGGGGGGACTTTGGGGTTTGTTGTCGTCCCGTCCCGTCCTCCCCCCCCCCAAGTTCAGGTGCAGCAAGACCTGGTAGCAAGTGTGGACTTGTCCTGTGTGACAGACTTAAGTGGCCATGGCCCCAGTCGTGCTCTCCGACAGCATTTCTGTGGCTGCGGTGCCCATCGGAGCTGTCTGCGCCGTGCCAAGGGGCACCCCTTTGGCTGTGCGGGGCTCGGGTTTGACGCGACGATGTCATTTTTGTGCTGCTTCCTCATCCCCGACGTCTGTGTTGACACTTGCTGTTTGCATTTGAATGCTAAAAATATTTAACTTTTTTGCTGTTGGTTTGTTGACAAGTAAACTAATTGTGCTGATCTTTGATTTATTATTATTACTATTATTGTTATTATTTTATTTCCAGAATGAGAGGACAAGGTAACGGGGGCCCCTCTTACCCCGATCGTTACCCAACGCCGTTTGTTGTTGAACTTCAGGCTAACAGGCGGGCGAAGGACCCCTCCCAAACCGCACGGGCAGCCGGCGCTCGCGGTGCTGGATCTGTCGGTTGTCCTTTGCTATCGAGACCCCCGGCAGCCACCGTGCTCTGTCCCCGAGCTCCCGCTGCCGCAGGTTGTCGGGTTGTAACCCAGACCGGCGCAGCTTCTGGAACTGCTCGGCGGTGAGCTGCTGTCCCTCCATCCTCGGTTTCTTCCCTCTTTTTCAGAGGAGTGGCGGGGGTGAGGAGGGGAACCAGCGTTCCGGTTGCGGAGGGAGGAGAGGGCTTGATCCCTCCTGGCTGCAGCTCGGGCCCACGTGCCATTTCCACGAACGCTCCTCGGCAGCGACCGCGCTCCTGCCTTTTGCCAAATGCCGTTTTGGTGCCGATCCACCGTCTTGTGCCAGCTGGGAGCTGGAAGTTCACCCCTTCTTTTTTTTTTTTTTTTTTCCTTGGGAACGGATTTCTCGTAGCAGGCAGCTGGGAACGGTTGGAGGAATCGAGGCTAAAACACGGTAGCCTCGTTAGTTTATTTGGATCCGGATTACCGTAGCATCCCCTGTCTTAAAGCCAAGCGCGTTCTTTATTTCAGAGCTTTAACATGGGAAATTTTAAGCGATGCGCTTGTCTGATCTCTGCCTGTCCCCTGCGTAAGGATCAGACTCGGGCAAGGATCCCCCGAGTAAGGGTACAGAGGCCGAAAGTGCAGTCCGCTGTAGGGGTGTGCGTTTCTTACAGAGCTGGAGCTTTTCCCTAGAAAACGCTATTTGTACAGATTCACTCTTCTCTCTTCCAAAATATTCAGCGATTTAGATATCGGGGAAGAAATCCAGTGACCTGAAAGCGCACGATAACCGTTCTCCTCTTTCTCTCCAGCAGTATATTTGAGCAAGTCCTTTCTTCCCGTCACTTTAATAAAAACCAGAGGGGAAATAATCTCCGGGCTCCATCGTGTGCGAAAGAAATACTTCGCACCAGAAAAGGTTTTGGCGACAAATAAAGTAAACATCCTCCGTGCCTGCGAGCTGACGGCTCGCTCTTGCGATGTCACGTTCTCCCCCAGTCTCCTCGGCTTTACTGGGGATCTCTGCGGATGAAAAGGATTCACTTCCGCATCTTGTGTTGCAGGGAAACCCTGAATAATATGGGGATCTTGTCCTTAAATATCTCACGGAGTCTTTTTTGAGTAGAAAGAGACTGTTTCTCTAAGTCGGGGAGGGCATCTAGAGAGCAGCAGCGTTTGACATGGAGCTTTTGGGGGGGCTTTATGCCGGTTATCTTGTGTAAGGTGTTTCCTGTTGCATGGATGGACTTTCAGAGCACTTTCCTCTTTTTCCTGAGGAAAAGAAAAACTTGAGGGGAATGCTTTGTGACTCGGTGTTTCTTTCCCACTCGGCTTTTCACGATGTGGGAGACTTAATGCTGAATTGAAGTCTCCGTAGGAAAGAGAAATGCTCAAAAGGCAGCCTCAAAATCGTCGCGTTAGCAGGGGAGGGTTTTTCTCAGTAGTGGCTAAATTTCATCCTGTAGCAGAGTGGGATTTTTGATTTAAGGAACGGGCAGATTGCCATTGCAGGCGTGAGCCGCTCTGTTACCGCGCTCTGACTGTTTACAGGTATTTTGGTGTGGAGCTTGATATTTCCGTATGAACCGGTGAGCTCTGAGCGTGTACCCTTCCGCTGGCTTTTTATTTTTACATTTGCACAACCTTTTCCTGCTGCTTCATCAGAATGGATATATTCACGTCAAAACACGCGGCTTTAAAATACAGCTGTTAGCCTGTGAGCGGCTTCGTATTCACTCTCGCCTTTTCAGTTGCACTCGCCTTTTCCCTCTGACTGTAATTTGGGTACTAAAACGGGCCGGCTGGAAGCTTGTCCCTTAATTCCTGGGTCCTGGGGGCTGCAGGGAGACGAGCTGTGAGACCACGGCCAGCTAATTACGTTGCCTAAGTTGAGTTTACCAGGACTCCTGATTAACAGCCCTGTAACGCTGGAAGTTAGCGTAGGCTAAGAATAAACGCCCCATCGATCCTCAGCAGGGTTAGAAACGGTTTCAGGCCTGCGAAGGGAGTTTGAGGCGCAGAGGAGAGGGGAGGTTTCTGACGTTTTCTGCCAGAATTCACCGGCAAAATAGCGACACGTGCCAAAAAATCTCCAGTGCGAGCAGGGCTTGAGCCGTCCCCGTCGCGAGGACGGCGGCCGCGCGTCGGTGATCTTATTGGCGGTATCGGCGGAGCAAGTGATTGCTATGGAGACTGAGCTGTCGTTTCATCTCTTGAGGTGGTCCTTCCAGCCCAGGCCTGTTGGCGAAGCCGAGCGGGGAAAGCTTTTGTTCTTCTTGCCCGTTTCGTACCTGCTCCGTAAATAAACGGAGGGCTGCGGTGGCCAGGGCTGTCGGACGAGCACCTCTCGCCCATCCTGGCGTAAGCAGACTCAAACACGGCTCCTTCACCTTCCCCCTTTCCCCTAGCGTCATCGTCTTTTTGCAGAGAGTTTGTTTCTTCGAGTGATCGGGGAATGACGTTTCTGTTCTGATACAGAGCCCGAGGAGAGCGTTTTCATAACTCCGCTACGGGCGAGACTGCATCTTTCCCTACTCGATAATAAAAGCGGCGACTCCGGGAGCAGATCTTCCCTGGTTGTGCGTGACTTGCATTACCCGCCTTCGTTTGGGCCCCAAAAAGCCCCTCTGTGGAGGTGCAAACGTGTCGGCCCTTGCTTGGCTCTCTCTCGGTGGCCGCAGGCTGTCTGTGCAGATGTGTTATTTCTCTGCCTCGCTGTCAGCCGCTGGTTACCTGCCGTGCCCGCTCAGCCTCAGAACCGGGCTCTCCCAAATTCCTGGATCTTGCACCCGTTCTGTATTCCCTGTAGGAGCTTTTTACGGGGAGACAGAACCGCGGAGCAAGGGGTAGCTGATGAGGCCTATCTCGTCAAGGAAGTAATGAACTAGAAGGCGTAGCTTTGCTCCTGACACTGAGCCAGGCTCACGTGTCCTTTAACACCGCTGGCCGTCCCCGTAACCTCGGTCAGGAGCACGTGGAGGGGCAGGACCTGCGCTTCGGAGATCCCCCGGTTACGTCCCCTCTCCGCAGCCTCTCGCAGGCGGAGAGGAGGGTCTGGCCTAGCCCCTGCGGTGGAGGCAGAGCTCTCGCCTGGGCAGCCTTTCTCCAGAGCTGCTGCTTTCCTCTTTCTCCCAGCAAACCCTAAAACATCCCTTCAGTTTTACCCTGTTTGCAAAGAAGCGGAAACGGCGACCCGACATTTCTTAATTGTGCTTGGGTTTTATAGGTAGCGTGGAGTTGTTGGGATGCAGTTTGGGTCTCTGCTACGCTATGGATTTGTCTTGAACGTTGCTATTTGATAGCTGAAATATTTCAAAATCCCCAAAGAGGGAGTTAAAGCCGTGGCTGTGCCGGAGCAGTCGTGCACTCCGGGAGCTGGTGGTAGTGCGTTCGTGCAAGCGGGAGCCTCGTCTTCCTCCGTCAGGGCCCTGTAGGCCCAAGCTTATTAGGGTGAAAGATACCTTTGCCATCCCTCGTGCTCCCCGCGGCCACGTTCCCTGTGCAGCATAAGCACCGGAGCTTAATAATGGTGTGGAGACCGGCTCGGGATGAATACGAAATGGCAAGGGCTGCCTCTGTTCAGGGCAGCTCTGTCCCCCTCTGAACCTCCAAACGTTTTTCCTTTGAGCCCCGGTTCCTCTGCTCCCCCCACCCCTTGCTCCTTGCCTTCTCCGGCAGCAAATTGACCTGATTTTTGTCGTTTTTGCTGCTGCCCGGAGAGAACTGAAAATCAGCTGCGAAAACAAGACTCTTCTGAGGCGAGCGGGAGCAGCCGCGGAGGCCGTAGGACGGGCTGGCTGCAGGCGGAGGGCAAAAATACTTGAGTTTACATTCAGCGCGTGTTTGAAAGTTGTTTCTGCTACCATAAGTAGTTGAAACATTCGTCGTGGTTTTGACGAGGAGGTCATAGATCTGCGCGTGATGAGGCATTCACCTGCAAAAAGCTTTTTTTGCTCGTTTCAGACGATGATTTCTCGGGCATTTTCTGAAGAGAACGCTATGAAATTGTTGGAGAACTTAAGGAAACTGTCGACGTTTATTTTTTTTATCAGTTGTCATTAAAAGTGGTTGCCACTGAAGGCTTTTCAGCCAGCCTCTGGGGAGACACTGCGAGTTCCGACCTGTTTCCTGGTAGGACTGTCTGTAGTTGAGTGTATTTCTCCTTTTTCTCTTACTTCTTTCTGAAATTTGCTCCCCTGAAAAAAATACAAACCAGCACCCCACTATCATATTAACCGGCCTGGCTTTGTGCATCTGCTGCCCGAGGCATGGCACTGGTAAACCTGCGGTGTGGAAGAGGCCTTCCCTCCAGGCCGGAGGTGCGGGGATGACCTGCCTTCGTGTCTGATTTGCCTCTTCTGTGGACCGAGGCCGAGCGTCCGCACGGCCTGTCATACCTTTCCCTAGCAGAAAAACACCTTTAAGATACGCCGGACAACGAAACGATGAGCGGTATCTGTAAGTTTGAACCAAAAAGCAGGCCAAACCAACCCGCGACAGCCGCTCGTAAATCCGAGTGGTGTTTCCAGACCGGGAACGGCGTTTCTCCTCCGCACGGCAAGTGTTTGCCGAGCTCCTTCCCCGCATCCTCTTCTCCCCCCTCCAGCCCCGGAAAGTTTCCCCCTCCTTCCCCGAAAAGCGAGCACTTTGCCTCCCATTGTATTCCTCCTCCTCCTCCTCCTCCTCCTCCCGCTGCGGTTGAGGGAATGCGAGTCTGGAAATGATTTCAAGCAAAAAGCTCCAAGTAAATCCTGCGCAGGGGGAGGGGAGGGCGGGCGGCCCGGGACAGTGCGAGGAAGAGGGTTCCCTGACCCAGAAATGGGACGTTTCCCGTCCCCACCTCGGGACGGGGCAGCGCTGGGAGCCTCCTCGGCGCGGCGTTGTCTCGTCCCTCCTGCCCGCGCGAAGGGAAGAGTTGTCCCCTGCGTGAAAAGAGATCGATGCTGGATGAGTTACGGTGATGCGAGATAGGAGGAGAACTTCCTTTGGTGGATCTAATCTTTTTTTTTTTTTGGAGTAATAGTTAACCTAGAAGCTGTATGCAAATATTTTTATTTTGTTTTTAACGGTGTTCCCGTAGGGAGAAACGTCCAAGGTTGCTCTCGAGCAGCCCCCACCTGCAGCTGCCGTCTGTTTGTGACTCGAGGGAGCCAAAGTCAGGGTTTTCCTCCTCTTTCCGCTGCTCCCCGGGCAGTCTCGGGGGGGGGGAAGTGGGGAGTCTCGCGCTCTCGGATTCTCCACCTGTAAAAATGGAAACGGTGATAAAACGCTTTAAGCTTCGGGTGTGCAATTAGGAATCGGCTTTCTGTTGTTGAGGATAATTTCCCAGGGAAGGAGGATGTAAGTGCACAATCGCTCGTTTACGAGTCTCTTGCTTTCGCCGCTCAGGAGCATCTACTAAAAGAGTTAGACAATCCTTTTCCTTCCTCACATCATCTCTGTGGCTTAAAAAAAGGAGAAATCCCTGGAGGAAGGTGCGTGGCCTCTGGTTCCTCCAAGAGTCGGGGCAGGGGCCGTCCGGCTGTTGGCGTCCCGTCCCTGCGGGATGGAGAAGCAGGCATGCCACTCCTGCTGTACCCACCCCGAGGGCTGGAGATGAAACAGCAGCTTCTTGAGCCCCGGCAGCTCGCTGCCGCGATTTCTTCATCTTACCCATGAGAAATAGGAAAAGTGAAGTGCCCTGCAACCGCTCGGAGCGTTTAAAGATTGGGCTGACGCGTGTTTCTTCACGCGTGCATCGGTACAGTACCAAATGCTGAAATAAACACGGAGCGCGGTGTTTGTCTGGATATTTGGAAGCTAATCGCGAGGGAGCCCTCCGCAGAAGCGTACAAGGAGGAATTCTACGGTGCAGTGAGAGACAAGGGTCTCCGGACTTTCTTACGAGAATACTTAATGTAAAAAATGTAACCTTAGTCACCTCAGATGTGACTGTTTACTCGAGATTCGTGGGATTGGAACTCCTGGAGTCTGTTCAAAAATGTGATAGTCACCCCTTATGTAATAAAAGATGGGGTTTTCCTGTCTCTTCTCAGCGAAGCCTGAGGAAATTGGGCGCTCCAGTTTCAGGGGAAGCTGGAAACCTAAATTCCTCGTGGCTGGAATTTTAGAAGTGCCGTAATCTCTAAAATGGGCATAATATTACCGGTGTACTTCACAGCGCGGGAGGAATTTGAATTGAATTCACTGCAAAATGCCGCAGGCTCTTTAACGCTTTATATTTCCATGGTGTTTGTCACAGAGAGCGATCGTGTTTTAAATTTTCTGAGAACTTCTAGAGCGGAGGGAAACGACGACAGGCAAAGACGGTTCGGACCGCTTTGTTGTACCCCTGGGTTTGTATTTCTAGAGTCAGCTGGAAGAGAAGGTTTATCAACCAGCGCATCAGAAAACTTACCATTTCACTGTTGGCCGCCGTAGCTGATAACAGAACTGCTAAACTCATCAGCCCAGTTACTCTTATTTAATTTTTAATTTAAGTAATTTACTTAATTACTCTTACTAAGCACCAATTTCCAGAATATGCGCACTGGGTTGGTTTTTTTTTTTTCGTTAGATGAACAGCAGAAAACGGTACCGGGACCTACGGCCGGAGCGTGTGTGTGGATTACACTTTACGGGGAGCGAATCGATGCACCCCTCTTTTGAGAACTACTGACTCATATTTAGGGCAGCATCCACCACCGAGGACAGATTAGGCCAATTAATTTTAGAAGGTGTACACAGACCTGGTCCATTTCTGGGAAATTTTAAATATCCTTCTCTGTCCTCTAGCTCTTGTACGAGTAGATGCTCGGTATGTTTAAACTCTCTCGCTGCGCTGCAAGAGCTGCTGCTTTTCCTTATGCGTAGCAAGTTTTCTTGGGAATTCCTATCTTAACCCTTTAATTGAAAATAAGTGTATTTCCAGTCCTCCCTGACAAGGGAAAATTCAAGTTCTCCTCAAAAGAGCCAGGCCGGCAAATGTGTTAAAACAGCGCCGGTCGCTTTTGATGTCATCCGAAACAGCGACACGTACAACGGAGGGCGTCGGGCACAATTTGAAGATAAATGTCACGGTAGAAAATCGGTGAGGACGGCAACCTGGGAAATGGTGAGAAAACGGGCAATCCCTCCGCTTTGAGCTGCGGGGGTTGCTTTCCCGCATGAAAGCGGCGATGTATGGCTAATACTACGTCCGCGAAGAACGCTGATGTACGGGGAAGAGGGATCGCTTTTGCTCGTCAGTTCTGTTCTCGTTCACAAACGCGTCGTCATCGGCAGCAGGTCGGATAGGTGGTCGGAGATGTTCGTCTTCGGATACACGCCAAGCTCATTTATTGCTTTAAACTTCCAGTAAACCGAGTTGGCGGTGGGTGCCTGGCGTAGGATCCCTTCTGGTGCCGAAGAACGGCAACCGATCTATTCCCGGTCTCTTCTTGCTGCGTGTTTCGACACTTTCACAGCAAAAGGGGGCTCGCGCTGCTCTGCTTTTACCTGCTTATTTTCCGTTTTGAATTGAAAGGAGACACTTAAACGCATCTTGCCTGCTTCGGTGGCGTGGCGGTGCTGCAGAGAGCTGCGGCGTGGGTGGTCGGAGCAGGGAGTTTGGCTTCTTTAAGGGGGTCAGTTCTGCATCCCACCAGCCTCGTATCCATGACAGCGTGCTGCATCCTCGGCGGCGGCACTGGCAGCCTAAATAATTCACTCGTGCCTCTTAGGAACAGAGATTAACATTGAGGGGAAATAACGCCCTCTGGGCTTGGAGGGTTTTAAGGAATTCCAGAAGGCAGGAACGCTCGATTTGGGGTGTTGGTTTTGAGCACGGACGATGGACAGTGACACCGGAGTGCCTGGATTTCTGGTTCCTGGTCGAATTCCGTCTTGGCTTTTTGAACTTGCTCCGTAACGCTTCAGATTGACCCGTTGCTGTTAAAAGCCCCGCGTTGACGCTGTTGGGGGGGGGGGGGGTAGGTTATTGGGGTAGTTGGTATAATGGTCCTTCTCTATTTTTTCCTTTACAGTATGACTGCGTAAAGCAAATATGTTCTGTATCTCATCTCCTATCCGTAATTGGCACAGAGTTGCTAAAAACAAGAGGTTAGTAAAACACGAGTGCTCTCCTCCCGTCCCTTGGTCATAGCGGGGTCCCTACGAGGTCACGGCAAGGCAAACGAGGGTGTAGCCCTAAGAGTAGTAGCGGGATGGGATGGAAAAACCGAGGGCAGACCAGGGCTGCTCCCAAGCAGGTCTGAAGCCTTTTAATATTTTTGCTAAGGAATAGCGGTAATAAAAATCTTAACCTGGAGAGATGCGCTCCAAGCAGTGGATTTTGTTTGTGTTGTGGGCCAAAACGGTGGTTTAATTACATCTTGAGTGGCTGCGGATACTGTATGGAGCCCTAATTACGACGATTGTGCTGGGGTGTAAATTGGACCTCGTTCGCCGTTTCCCGTATTACTTCGAGCTGCTCATTAGGGCATCGTCTCCAAAACTATCCCAAACAGAGTTTTCCCTACTGGAGGGGACTTGCGTGGATATCCGTATCCTCTAACGCGGTGACGGCTGCCTTGTGGTTACGGTCAGGGGAGGACGTACAGACTTGACCGGACCGAGTCAGCGCAAGACGTGTACCAAATGGTGAAAATGAGATGCGTTGGGTTAAGAAACCGGTGGGAGAGCGGCAAAATGTGGGAACGCTAATTCCAAGTTTATCTGTTAAAAATAGGCATTTGTCGTTGGTATGTTCAGAATCTGGGCTGGTTCCTTTTTTAAGTTTCTGCTAGGAAAAAAAAAAACCCACATGTAACTCTTTATATTTCAAACATTTATTAGTACTGCGAAAATAAAACATACGTGTTTTAGTTCTGTTTTGGGGGTTTGTTTGCTTGGAAACACGAGCACCGGATGGATTTCTGGAGCAATCCTTTCCTCAAATCCTGCCGGACGCAGAAAGCGTGGTGAAAGCAGCTGGGAGAGGACACGGCATTCCTGCAGGTCCTCTGGCAGAGCCTGCATTGAAATGGAGATTTCCTCGATTCCCCGGCAGGATTCTTGCAGACTCTGCAAATCCCTCAATGCAGGCCCTACGGGGAAATTATAATTTCCAGCTTTCTTCCCCGGAAGATGCTTTTGTTGTTGCGAGGTTTGCCCTTCTCCCCCACCCAGCGCACCTTCTTTTTTGCATAATAGATAAATCTGCCGGGATGCTGGAAAAAAAGAGGATGACAGCGGAGAAATAGGGGCTGTTTCTTTTCATACGCGCGCTTGTAATTCCTGTTGTTGCTGATAGGATTTGTGATTGCACCTTGAGCTGTCAAAAAAGGGGTATTTGGGGTTTTTTTCCCCCCCCTTCTGGAGTATAAGCGGCGCATCCTCAAACCTGGAAAAAGTCCAAAAGTTCAATTAATGGTGCTGTAAAGATAAATAGGGGTTTCCATCAGGAGAGGCCCCGGTGCCAGTAGCCGAGCCCATCTTGGAACCTCTCAGGGTGTCTGAAAGCACAGCAGCTGCGCGTTACTGATTTAATTTTGGTTTCATGGTTTACCTCCAACTCTGGAGTTTATCCTCATATAAATAAAAACATCTCCCTTTCGGTAAAGTCCTGAGTACATCATCCCTCAGCAAGGGGAACTGGTAAAATCGATGGTGATTATCGGAGAGGTTTTCCAGGGGTCACGGGGATAATTTGGCCGTTGAAGCCGGAGACAAACAAAACCTTACAAAACAACCGATTCTGGGAATGAGAAACTTCAGCGGGCTCTCTCGGTTTTAGCGAGTTATTTTCCCCGTTGCTTTCTTTCGCTGTTCTCTCGGGAGGTCGGTGATAAATTAACTATTGATTGGCCGTGAAAGAGCGCGCCGAGGAAACGCTCGGTACTTCCCTCGCTGCCTTTGTTTTATGTAAATTCACTCGCAAGTGGTTTTGGATATCCTCTGCTCCCTCTTCCCTGATCCTTTTTCAGTTTGGTTTTCCTCACTCCAAAAAAACCCCCTCGTGTTTTAAAGCGGCGCTGGTGTTCTCAGCAGACCCTGCTCTTCAGAGGCTCCTCGCGTGTTTTTATCAATGACCTCGGTAAGAGGAAGCCTGAGAAAATTGAAGGAATAAAAGTAAACGTTAATAAAACCTAAAAACCGAAAAGAAAACATTTAATTGGTGTTGAGGATATAAACTTTGTGCGCTAGGTGTAACTCGATCTGACTCTGCGGTAAGAGCACGAAATGTGGAGAGAATAAAAGGGATTCTGTCTGGAAGGAAAAAGTGTTTGCTCGATGTGAGTAAAACTTTCTGAAGTGACTGTGCTTCTTAAGTAGCTTCGGAAAATTGTATTTCTCAGAACAGCCAGATCCCCTTGAAGGTCTTTTTTAAGGCTGCTAAGTCATCTAGGTGTATTTTAAAACTGTATTTGTTTTGTCTTAAAAGTATGGGTGGGGAAAAACGCCCCGCAAGGTGACTATACGTTGGCAGAGTCTTAACAGACGAGGCTGCGACTGTAAGTAAGTAAGAAAAGCCCCAGCGCTGCTTGTTGAAGGGCCGAGAGACGTGGCCGGTGTCGGGGAGGGAAGGGGTGTTTCTTGTTCACAGTCGAGGGACATCTGGGGCTGCTTTTGCAGCTGGACTCTCCTTCCGCAGCCGCACGGAGATCCCTTAGCAGAAGCAGCAGCAAACGATGACTTGTGAAGTAGCGCTTTGACGTCTCGCCTCTCCTCCCCGTCAGCCGGCGCTCTCTCCAGCACCCCCGTGTTGTGAGCTGCGAGCGCTGGCTGCCCGATTAGCCGAGGGTGTCCCTGGGTAGCGATACCAAGATACCTCTGTTCCCCATCGTCCTGGGGTGCTTCACCGAGGCACGCCACCGCTCGCTTGCGAGGTCCTTAATGGCTGTGTAAATGAGACGTAAACGCTACCGCTTCCTACACTTGGTTTAATAACGTTTACACCTCGCCGAGACTGCACAGAGTTTGAGACAATGGAGGGTTGGAGCCTATTGTGATTTTTTTTGTGCGCTTCCTTGCTCATTTTCTGGTTCCACGTGTCCCTCGTGCTCCCTGGTCCTCTTTCCCCCTAAGCCAAGTGACATTGGCCTTGTGGGAAAGGGAACGAACTCCACAAGAGAACTTCATCATTGACTCATTTCAGAAAGCTGGAGGAGAAACGCTCAGGCTTGTTAGACCTGGAGCTTCAGCGAAGCTTGTGGAAGCCAAATTCCACAAAAACATTTCCATATTTTTACCTTGTCCGTCTTTAAATTGTGACTTATTTCTGTTACCTTGTGAACGTTCTCAAGACTTTTTTTTTTCCAGACCAAAACGGACTACGAAATAAAACGGCTCGTGCAGAACGGAGGTTCACGTCTGTGTCTGTCGGTGCCTCAGCGTCGCTCTGGGTGCCGGCAGGACGTGAGCAGCATCGCGCTTGGCCGGGGAAATCTCCCTCCCCAGCCTCCTCCTGCAACAGCTGGGCTCATCGTAATAAATATTAATTTCACTGAAAGTGGCCGGGTTGCTCGGGCATCCCGACTACAACAAAACTGGGTGCGTTCTCTACGGAGACTCGCTGTATCTTTGTTAAAACCACAAAAAATACTTTCACTGATGTTGAGGCAACTCGTGTTTTAAAGGTCGTGGTTAGTGTCAGAGGGAACCCCGGGTGAGTCGCGCAGAGCTGCTTTCTGCTCGAGGTTTTCTATATCTGTCGCCGTGGTGTCGGTGAACGTGGAGTATTTATTCTCTCAAAGCAGAGATGAGACGCGCTGAAGCTAAATTCTCCAGACGTGAAAGCGTTTTTGCTTTCACGTGGAGAACAGCGCATCAGGCGCTGGGCCCTTTTAAATACCTAATAGTTTTGAAGCGAAGGGGCGGAATTGTGGACGTGGCTGGACTGGAGACGCCGGATCCAGCCCCTCCGGAGGAGGTTCTGCCGTCTCGGTCGAGCCCGCAGGTCAGCCCAGGCCAGCTAAGATCGCTTTGTTATCAAGCTGTTTTTGAAGCTTCTTTCAGCTGCTGGTGAGACTGGCGAGGAAGAAGAAGGGAAAAGTCTTTCTGCTAGATAGCCTGTTAATTTTTGGCTCAGAAAGCAGGGAGGAAAACGAGTTTCTAATTATTTTGTCAACCGTTTTCAACCACCGCTCTGACGCTGCGTGATGCAGGGCTCTGAGTTGCAGCACTCTTGTCTGGGTGCTGCTGGAGCCAAGAGGCGGCTGGGCGGTGGGTTTAATTACGATCTTTTGTAGCATGGTTTCCTAACGACGTGGCCGGGCTGTGAGTGGATCGCCTACGTGTCCTCGTTGTAGGTCGACAGGGTTAGCTGTGACTTGTGTTTACCTTTGCGATGCCGTTTAGATCTACTCCTAACAACTGCTGCTTCTCGTTAGTAGGATGAGACCTTTTTTCACCCTAATACCACGAACTGAATCGCTCCTGGGCTCGGAAACCCGTTTTCCCCGAGTCTTGCAAAGGTAATTTGTGGCTTGAAGCCGATGGCAGCTCCGTTTTGGTGCCAACCCCGGTGATTTACCTGTGCCGGGGAAGGTCTGAGGCTGGCAGCCGCAGCCTCGTTCCGCTCCCGCTCTTTGGGCGGCCCGGGGTGTCCTCAGCTTTCCAGAGAGTTATCTCAAATGTTCCTGGTGTAATACAAAATATATTCTAATTGTTATCTCTAATTACAAGGGGAAGCTAAATCACAGAGGAATAATGATTGTAGTGTCTTAAATATGGTAAAACAAAGAATAATTAACAATTAAGGAGCAGGCTGCAGATAGGACTCCAAAGGGCCCCTATTTCCGTTATCGCGTTCAATTTTTGCCCTGTCCCCGCCAGCTGTTGCCTCCCTTGGGCGCAGGGCAGCGTCGGGGAAACCGTGCCGGCGATCCTTCTGCTCCGTACCTCCGCAGAGCCCCTCTCGCCGTCCAGGAACGAGCCGTCCCGGCTCGTCCTTTGGCAGGTGGGAGACTGGCGGGTACGGTCAGGACAAGGCTCGTCAGACCGAAAGCGAAACCCAGCTCTGCCGTCTCTGCCGTGGAGAGGGAAGTGACCCCCGGGCTGCAAGGCGAGGCCGGGCGGTTCTTGCCGCCAAACGCCAAAAGTCTGGGCACGTACGAGGAGGAAATTGCGCTTTTGAGACAGCAAAGGTCTTTCCTGTTGGTAAACAGCGGGCTGGAAATACTAAACCCTGTTCCCTTTTCTGGTGACCTTGCTCTGCAGGTCCCGCTCGGTCCGTGCCCTCATCTCTCCCGGATTTGACAGAGGGGTTGCTTTTCCTGACGAGACCTCACCGGGATAATCTGGGAATGAGGGATGCGGCTTGCCTCTGCTGTGGGAGAAGGAAAACTGCTTGTAATCTCTTCAAAGTGGGTTGGTTTTTTTTCTGTCTCCTTTTCAAGAGCTTACCGGGATGTAAAGTTGGGTGTTTTCCTTCCCGTTACATTTCTGCCGGCGAAAGGCTTTTCCTTACATCACGCTACCATTCCCAGCTTTCACAAGCATGTGGCGTGCATGCGAGATCTAAAAATAGGCTGCCATCGAGTGTTATCGTATAATAAAATCAAGTCGGAGCTACTGTTGGCACGAAGCATCCCCTGCGCGGAGCGGAGCGAGGATCCGCGGAAGACGCTGCGGCGTCTGATGTTGTTGCCGTCAGTTCGGCACGCAGAGCACAGCTGTTACTGAAACACTTAAACACAGCTTTTGCCAAAAATATGTTCTGCTGTGTTCTCATAAACAAAATGGGGAAAAACGCCATCCAGCGTGAAAGCAAAATGGGGCTGTAAACCATCGTCATGCGTTAGAAAGTTTCCTCGTTGCCTTTTGCCGTGTTTTTCAGAGGGTTATTTCGCTTTTTGGCCGGCATCGCGCTGCAAAGAGCAGCGATTTTGGGCTGCCTTTTCTCCCCTGTCTCTATTTCTGGGTTAATTTCTGGGACGACGTAACGTCGAAGATGAAAATGAACGTGGGCTGGTAACACTGAAGGCAGTTTTTCCCCTGTCATTTTACTGTACTTTACTAGGCTCTTGCAAATGGAAAGAAAAACGCTTCGCCGAAGGTGACTTGTTGGCTTTAGTCAAAGTGCCACGTGTTTTACCAGCTCCCTTTTTTGAAATTATTTACAAAGCCTGAGTAAGCACAGTTGTAACCACGTATGTGCGTGTAATATCCTAAATCTTCCAGGGGTGACACCAGAAACGCTTGATTGTGGTGTCGAGATGGGATCAAATGCTTAAAATAACTTTGGGGGAAGAGAATCGCAGCAGGGTTTGCTTGAAACACCCTGTCAGGCTGGCGGCTCCCCGGGTTTGAGAGAGGAGCGCGTCTCTGGAAATACTTGGAAGGTTTATTGCAGTTTTCAGATTAATTAAACAGCACCGTAGTGTTTTATATGCACGGGTACGCGTTTAATGGCATTAAAGAAACGAGCTTATTTAAGATAGTTTATCTAAGGATGTTCACCCGCCGATCCCGACGCGTTTCCGAAGCGCTGCAGTCGTGATTTTGATTTTACAGAGGAGGAAAGGACCGAAAGCACGCTAACGTTAAGGGCCGGGCAAGGTCAGTAGTGGGAATAGATCCAGGGCTTCGGAGTTCTTACCTCGTGACCCGTTTGCTGAATCACATTGTCTCTTCGTCCTACTACCAAATACTCTAAATATATCCGTGGTGGACAGGGCGCTCTGTTGTGAAAATCGACTTTCCGCCTTGACAGCAGTGTTACGAGCGTGACTTGGACATGAAATAATGTTAGTAAGTGCTTACGTTGCCTTTTTTTTTTTTCCTTAAGTATTGTAGATTCCCAAACTTCTCTCAGCTTGCAGGTTTTCAGCTCTGCGACGTTCCTCGCAGAACGATGCAAGGATTAACGTTCGAAAGCGTTTTGAAGGCCTGAAGTCCCCTACGGCTGCGGAGCGTGTGGGCTGGTCACTGCCAGGGCAAGTGGCGTGGGGTGTGTTGGCGAAGTCGTTCGGTTCTGAAGCGGAATGTGGCAAAAACGACAGGGAGAAAAATAAATTCTACAAGTTTGAGGGGGAAAAAAACCCAAGAAAACCCAATAAAAGCCATTTCATCCAGCTCTTCGGAAGCAAAGTAATGACAGGGTTGGGTTTTTTTTACATTTTAAAGGTGTAAAACCTGGCTCTTTACATGTGAAATTACGCAAAGCTTGCTGTGCGTACGCAGCAAACCGAATTGGCTGGAACGTTTGCCGGCCTCTTGTATTTTGTGCATCAACTTGCCGCGCTCCCTCGGAGGTTCCGAGCTCTCTCTAAAGGACGGTTACTTCAGCGGCAGATTGCAGCTCGAGCGTCGCGCAACTGCGGTGCGGAGAGGCTCGAGAGCCCGTCCTTCCACCGGCGGTACGTGTCGGTGTCGTACGTAACTTCCCACTTAAAGAATAATTCAAACTAATCGTTGGGATGTCGAGGACACCCTTTTTTTTTTTTTTTTTTTCATTGAAGGGCCTCAAATATGATTTCCTGGGTATAGAGTTACATTAACGCTCGTGGAACGCTCCCGTGCCCCGCTGATCTCGAATCTCCGCTTACTGTTCTTAAAGGGGGAGACCGCATCATCTCGTATCACACCCGCAACATTAAGAAATTCTTCCCTCTGCTTCCCATCTCAAAAGAGTTTTAAATACTTGTAGAGTCTTAAAACGCGTGTGCTGTAGGCGAGTGTGTTTTTGGAGGTAGAAATAAATGAAAAATAAGGCACGCCGAGCGTGCGAGCCCTTGCTGGAGGCGGAGGGAGGGCGATGTCCTCCCCGCTCTCGCCCGGGTAGGGAGCAGTAAAGCTGCTGGAGGTTGAGGGAGTTGGTATTTCGAGTGAAACCAACCCAGGGATGTTATTTTGTGGTTTAAAAAGGGGTAAAAATGGGCCATCTTGGGTCACCCGTTAATCACCCGTTTGGTCTTATTGGCATACTTTGGTTTTGTTCTACCCCGACGACGGGGAAAGATGCGTCAAATCCAGCAGTGAAACAAATCCGTTATTTCTCTAGTTTTTTGTTGGCTTCGAACGCGTTTTACCAGCCGACACCGTCACGTTCCTGCAGCGCCTTCCCCTGCCCTGCCGTGATGATGCTGCTCGCGGTTCATGACATCACACTTGTTCCTTCCCTATAGCAACAGAGCGTCGACCTCAAACACGGCCGGGGGGATGCTCGCCGTCGGCTCCTCTGTAGCACCCTTTGCCTGAGGGGTACGGATAAAAGTAAGCGGTTTTATTGCATATATTTAAGCAATATCATCTATTTATACCTGCGGTGAGAATTTGAACCGCTGGGGTTCTTGTCTGCTTTTGAATACAGCTTTTTTATTATTATTATTATTTTTAATTTTTAAGATGCAAGCCCCTGTCTGTCAGTTAGTGACAATGGACCTGACCCACCTCAGCACCGCGCTGCTTCGTCACTGTGAAAAATAATATGGAATATTCCCGGTCTAATTTAATAACATCTTGCCCTTGCTCCGTGTGAGCCTAACTCCTGCACACCCATCGAGTGTGTTCGGGATCAGGATCCGCTCTTCGTGCAGGTGCGCCTGGCACGGCTGCCGTACGTCCTTGCTTTAAAAAGCGGTTTTAATTTCCTCCTCCCAAGCCAGTGAGCCGTCTGTAATCAATATCGCCAAGTGACAAGGCAGAAATCCAGGTAGCAGCGAAGCATCTCATAGTTCATAAATCCCCCCGAGGCTCTCTTACACGAGGGCTGTAGCAGAAAGCCGAAGATGGGGGGGAGAACTTTATAAATATCATCATTTTTTTGATGGTTTCTGCAGCGCTGAGCCTTAGGAATTACGGCGGTTTGCCCGGTGCGTGGTTGGAAGTGCCGGCGTGCGTCCCGAGCCCGGCAGGCGATGCTCCGCCGCCCTGGGGAGGTGCGACGTGGCGTGCGCCCGTCGGGTAGGGGGAGATTTCAGCTGGAACGTGGAGAAAATCTCCATTCTGCGTTTCGGTAGTTGCTTCGTTATTCCTAAACACTCAGCAGAAAGCCTGGAATAGTGGAAGAATTAAAATACACGGTCTCATTCTATTCTATATGCGGAGCGGTGCGCGCTCTTCAGGTTACGGTCTTCTCCAGAGTAATTAGTCGAGCGGTCGTGGAGCTTTCGCTGGCGTATTTAGATTATTCATGTGCTGGTGCTGAAAATAATTACAGCCGACAGACAACTGTTGGAGTCAGCTTGTTCGAACCCCCAAACTTCAGCCCGTTCAAGGTGTGTGTATCCTGCAGTGAGTTTCCCCATTTTTTTTTTCGCTATAGCTGAGGGCGCTGACCTTTCTTCTCTCCTCCGCCTTGATTTTTATTAGCGGAGTCTCGTTAGGGAGTTTCATACCCCTGCGCCTCCAAACCCTGCCCGGAGCACAGCTGCGGAGCAGATCTGAGGAAAAGAGGAGAAACAACCAAAAAGAAACCCCAAGCCCCCACCATTTTCTAGACTTGGTCATAAAAAGGGGTTTGCGAGGAGGTGGCCTGGGGCCAGATCTCAGGTTATCGGCAGAAAATCCTCAATTCCACCTTCTGAAGCAAAGCGCCTCCCAGTACGTTTTGCCACAGTGAAAGTTTAGGGAGAAAAATGCATGAATGTGTGGTTTTTAAATACGAGTTATTGCCAAGCCGTGCCTGCAGGTGCCAGGATCCGGCTCACGCTGCCGCCCCGTGCTCCCAGCGTTGAGGATCGGGGCCTGTCCTACACCGGGTACAGCCGGCCGGGGTCACCAGTCCCCCTCAGCGGGGTGAAAACAAGGCGAAAACCTGCCGGTTTGGGTTTCAGAGTGAAACCTAACCCCCAGTTGGGAGAACTGCCGGTGAAATCTATCCGGTGGAGGGACGAGCAGCCACGATGGAGGGTTGAGCGTGGTGGAGGGATGAGCGGGTCCCTCGGCTGCTGGTTATGGGGCTTGGCTGACCGCGCGTTTGGCTTCCCAGTTGTCTCGCCCGTAACCGCTGCTCGAGGAATGATGGTGGAGGTGGGTGGCTTTGCCACCATCGGCTTCTCCAGCAGAGAGTGATGTTTCCTGCTGCGGGCCCTGACCTTGCACCGCTCGGTGCTCCAGTCCGTCTGGGTGACCCTCCTCTGGACTCGCTTGGCTGCAGGGCACGTCGCCGGCCGACGTTGAACCGGAGTCGTCTTCTGCAGAGCTGTTCTCTCGGCTGGTGGCCCCAGCCTGTCCCTCGTGCGAGATCAACCCTTCCCACCTGCAGCACCTTCTTGAACTTCACGGGGTTTCTGGCAGCGGGTTGAGGCCCCTCGGAGTGGTGGACCCTCCTCTGCTCCGCTCCCCTGTCCCCCACCATCAGATAGCAGCAGGGCATCATCATCATCATCACCGGGGATGGGGAGGAAAAGCAAAGCGCGGTGTTTGGGATGGAGGGAGCGAGGAGCAGTTCCCAACCCCTCTGCTCTGCTGACGGTAACGTGGTCTCTCTCCGCTCTTTGCAGTTGACATGGATGATGAAGACGGCCGGTGCCTGCTAGATGTAATTTGGTAAGTAGCACCGCGCCGTGAGCGGGATGCCGCAGCGGTTCCTCATCGCCGTGCTGGTTTGGGGAAGGCGTAGGGGTGGGAAGGGGGCTTCTGCCACGCTCGGTCTGTAGGCGCATCCCCCTTGGTCACCGGGCTGGGTCTCCCAGAGCCAAAAATCATCCGAGGTGTGCTCCAAAGGGTCTGGAAACTTCCCAAACTTACAACCCCCTCCTGATTTATGTCTTTGTTTCCTCTGTGAAGCTCGGAGGGCTCAGGGCTGTGCCGGAGGAGGTTTTACACGACTTTATGCGAGGAAAGAGCAGACCGTGCATCCCGCGTTTCCCTTGTCCCACTTATAATGAGAATGAATCCCATCTCTCTGATATTTTGCCAACAACTATGATATTTTTTTGCACTCCAACCCTTGCTGGCCGTCAGCGGCACCGGGCTGGGGATGCTCGTTAGCGGGTCACCCAAATGATTTTTTGACAAACTGCCTGTCAACAGCCAAGGCGGGCTGATTTTCCAAAGGGGTTTTATTGTGATTATGAAACTGTTGGTAATTGGGGCTTTGCAGAATTAACAGGGGAAGGGGAATAAGGCAGCGTTAGTCAGCCAGGAGAAGAAAACTGACCTTCCCTGACCACCTGTACCTTAACTTATATCTGTGACGAAGCGTAGCCATTGAAGTATAAATCGGTATAAATCATTAGCTATTGCACTGAAGAGCGTTCAAAGTTATGTTAATGCATTAATTAGAAACACGCGCTTCGCTCCCGCCTCAAAGCGGGTCACGTGTTGCATCCCTAAACGGTTTCGTGTGTTGTTTTGCAGTGATCCTCAGGCCTTGAACGATTTTTTACATGGATCCGAAAAGGTGAGCGACAACTTGCTTCTATTCACCAGAAACTTTAACGCAAACTTCCTTTTTTTTTTTTTTTTTTGTTTTTGATCAACAATGAGTTTTTCTAAAGAAATAAACCCCCAAGTTCAGGATCCTTTTAGTTTTTAGGACTTCGTAGGACCCCGGCCAAGCGCACTGGGCAGCTCTTGGTCCGGCAGCTCCCGCCGCTGCCCGTGTGGAGCAGCCAGCCGGGGTTTTGGGGCACTTTGAGCCAAAATGGGGTGCCTGCCAGCAGGAGACGGGGACGGGGAGGGACGCTGCCCCACCGCTGCCCCCGGGCGAGAGCTCAGCGCTTTCCAGGGGCTGCCCGTCAGCACCGCACTCATTTTTATTTTTTTTTTTTTCCCCATTTTTTTTTCCATACTATATCTAAAGAAAGTAAATAAAATCTTTTTAATTACAGATTGACAGTGATGATCTCCTGGACAACACAGGAGATGCAGCCAGTGCCTTTTTTGAAGGTGCTGGGGTATGTATTTTTTTAATTTATACTTGGGGAATGTCAGCTTAGAAACCTTTCCTTTTTTTTTTTTTTCCCCGTTTTTTTGTGTTTCGCAGGCTTGTTTTTCATCTGGTTCCCTGGTCTAGCAAAAGAGGCAGGACGCAGGGATTATTCCCCAAGATTTATAGAGAAATAGCTCCAACAGGTTCCCCGTATATCAGGGGAGAAAAGTTGATTTCACGTGCAGATATAAAGTCTGCTTTCGACCTGCTTTGAGGCTAGAAAATCAGGCGAAGAAAGCGAAGGGTGTGACCCTGCTCGCGCACCTCAGAGGCGGTAGAGAGAATTTGGAAGAACGCTTTAAAAAGCTGGTGAGAAGAAAAACCCCTCTCAGTTCCCCTTGGACTGGAGCGCTCCCTTTCCTCGCAGGCCGCTGCCGCAGCGGAGGTGAAATATGTGGAAGTAGATTCTGAAAATCCTCTTTTTTTTTTTTATTTTATTTTACCCCCAAGAGCATGGGTTACTCTGCATGGATAACATTCAAGCATGAAGGGCTCTTTTTTTTTTTCCCCTTTTTTTCCTCTATTTCCAGTTACATTGTAGTAAGAGTCTTGATTTTTTTTTTTTTTTTTTCTCCGTTGCACTTTATTCTTTACAGACTGGGTAAAGCTGCCAGTGCTTTATAACCAATAAATTTATTTAGCAGTCGAGGTTTACTTCTACTTTGATTTTTTTATTATTATTATTTTATTTTATCTTTTAACTTCCTAGTAGATCCGTGTTTTACAAAACTTTGACGGCACAGAGCTGGTGGGGTCCCAGGTTAGGCTGCATGGCGCTTTTCTGTTATTTTTGGGAGTTTTCTCGGCGCAGCCTTTGCTGTCTGCAAGCTGCTCGCCCAGGGACACCCTTCCTACACCCTCTCTATAGGAGAGCCGCCTATAGCGACCCGGCAGCGTGTCTCTGAGTTCACTCAGCTGCTGCTTGAACGTCCCTCGCACGAAAAGGGCTGGGTTTTCATTGAGTTTTTAGGCTTGTTTCCAGAATATGAAATTTCCGCTTCCGATCCCGACAACAGCGTAATTTTTAAGAGTAAGAAAGGCAAGGAACGTATTCTGAACTCTTATATCTGGTGGCGTTGGAACGGCTTAACGCGTGGAAACGTAAAGCTTTTAAACCACCCTTGGGGTGCCGTTAACCAGCTCTGCCATCGGCCCCCTCCCTCACTTGCAGCGACTCGTTTGAGGTCCGTCTCGCCTGCTCCCAAACGCCGCCGCGCATTAATTTAGGCTCTCCCGGGGATGCCAAAATGCTTTCTGTGCTTAGCAAATCGAGGCGCAGACTGAGCGAGGGCACTGTTCACCCGCTCCTCGCCGAGGCGGCTCCCAAAAGTTGTTGAGCAGTTGACTTGAAGCCCTCTTCCCCGTGCTTGAGCTCAATGCCTTCTTCTTTCTTCTCCCCTCTGACCTGCTGTCTCCCAGCTGCACGTACAAGAGTCCTCCGGCAACCATCTGAGCACCGAGCAGAGTCAGCCCACCACCAGCGTGGACCTTGACTTTTTAGAAGATGACATCCTGGGGTCACCGTCCAGCAGCGGGGCGAACCTGCAGAACTCGGACCAGCCCTGCGACATCCTCCAGCAGAGCCTGCAAGAGGCGAACATCACCGAGCAGACGCTGGAGGCGGAGGCCGAGCTGGACCTGGGCTCCTTCCAGCTTCCCACCCTTCAGCCGGTGGTGCAGACGGCCTCCGACGGCACCCCGCAGATCTTCTCCGGCGGGGCCGACCTGATCGGGCTGCAGCAACCCGCCGTCCTGACGCACCAAGCCCTGGTGCAGCAGTCGGTAGGCGCAGATGTTGTCAACAAGGCCATCAGCGTTCAGCCTTTCCTCCAGCAAGTCGGCTTGGGGAACGTCACCATCCAGCCCATCTCCAACCTCCAGGGCTTGCCCAACGGCAGCCCCAGCGGGACGCTGGGAATCGGGCCGATTCAGGTGGTCGGGCAGCAAGTGATGGCCATCAACCAGTCGGCGCAGCAGATCATCGCCAAGCAGGTTCAGCCCTCCCAAGTGGCCACCATGCCCGTTGGCAGCTACATCACCCAGACGGCGCCCGAGCAGCAGCAGGTCACCCTCGCCTCGACGGGGGTCTCTCCGCAAAGCGCCGGTCTCGTCATCCAGAAGAACCTGCCGACGGTGGCCACCACGACGCTGAACGGGAACTCCATGTTCGGGAGCGTGTCCGGGACTCAAGGCTCCCAGCCGCTCACCGTCACCTCGAACTTGAGCAGCCCCTTGGTGCAGGCCCAAAACGTCATCATTCACAGGACGCCCACCCCGATTCAGCCCAAACCCGCGGGGGTCCTCCAGCAGAAACTGTACCAGATCACCCCCAAGCCCTTCGGTTCCAACAACACCACCCTGACCATCCAGAACGAAGCCGCCCTGCAGCAGCAGAAGGCCCAGCAGAACCTGACGTTCATGGCCAGCAAACCCGGGCAGAACGTGGTGCTGTCGGGCTTCCCCCAGGGGCTTCCAGCCAACGTCTTCAAGCAGCCGCCGCCCCAGCAGCAAGCCCTCAGCAAGCCCATGAGCGTCCACTTGCTGAACCAGGGCAGCAGCATCGTCATCCCCGCCCAGCACGTCCCGCAGGCCATGCTGCAGGGCCAGAACCAGTTCCTCCTCCCCGGGCAGCTGGCAGGCGCCTCCGCCGTGCAGATACCCCAGCAGCTCTCGGCCTTGCAGGCCAACATGGGAGGGCAGATCCTGACCACCTCCCACCCCGGCGGGCAAGCCCATATCATAACGAGCCAAGGGCCGGGCGGACAACTGATAACCAACCAAGCCTTGCCGGCCCAGATCCTCACCAACCAGAACATCGCCAGCCAGCTGAACCTGGGCCAGGTGCTCACCTCGCAGAACGCCCACGGCACCGCTCACATACTCTCGGCTCCCATCCAGCTCCAGCCCGGCCAGGTGGGTCAGCCGGCTCTCTTCCAGATGCCCGTTTCGCTGGCAGGCAGCTTGACCACGCAGAGCCAGCCCTCCGTGGCCGCCTCGCTGGGCCAGACGGGGCAGACGGTGATCCAGGGGGTGACGCTGCCCAACCAGGTGGCCATGCTCAACGCCACCGAGAACCTCGGCCAGGCGGTGAGCATCCAAGCCTCGGCCACCACCAGCAGCCAAAGCCCCGGCCTCGTCCAGCCGCAGCCCGCCTCGGGTGCCAGCCTGCTGCCCAGTGCCGACCAGTCCTCCATCCTCACCGTCCAAACCGCCTCCCAGCCGCCCGCGCCGCTCCAGCTCAACGTGCCGCCGCCGCCTCCGCCTCCACCGCCCGCCCAGCAGCCCGTGACTTCCCAGCCCAGCCCCAGCTTGGCCTCCAGCCCGGAGAAGATCATCCTGGGGCAGGCGGCCGCCGGAGCCGTCATCAACCAGGACTCCATGCAGATGTTCCTACAGCAGGCAAGTAGAGCCCCTCTGGGCAGTAGCCGCGGTGTTTGCAGCCCGTTGGGTGTTTGGAGACCGACATCAAGCGCGGCGGGCTCTGGAGAGCCCCGCTTTCGGGCTCGCTTTACACGCCGTACGTGCTAGAAGCGCTTCTGCGTAGTCTTCGTTCTTTATGTGTTGTCTTCCCACCGTAGGGCAATTCCCTTCCTCAGTAGGTGTTTAAATTTAAAGTTGCCGGGAGCAATGAGCGGGGCTCAGGGCCGCTCTGCGTGTAGTCGAGTGCCATCACCTTGCCTTCGGAAGGAGGAGCTGGTGACGGGTCCGTCCAGGTCCCCAAAGCCACCACCGCGGCACAGAGGGGTCAGCGTGGACCCGGCATCCGCCTGGTCCCCGTGCTCCGTCTGTGGCTCAGGGTTGAGCTCAGCCCGCGGCGTCGGTCCTGCTTTCCCACTCGGGGTTTTCTACCTTCGTTAGCTCGAGTCAGGCCTTTAAAATTAATTGGGCAGCTTTGGAAACGACGACGGCAGCCGGGGGGGGCAGCAACACCCAGCGTCTCGTTGCCAGAGTCCCTGCTGCGGGGTGCGGCCCACCCGTGTACCGGCGCGAGGAGGTCGAGGTCAGTCCAGCGAGGGCTGCGGACGTCCCATCTGGCCTTACCTACACCGGTAAAGCGTTTGGTGACGGTTTAGATGCCAGATTTGAACCGTTGTGTGTTTTTCTTCTTCTTAAACTCGTATTCATAAAAGTGGGTGCTGGTCCGCGACCTACCAAAGTTCCTGAATTAGCAGAGAAAGAAATGGGAAGAGAGCGAGTGCTCCCTACTATTGTTTTATTATTATTATTATTATTATTTCAATACTGGGAAGCTTTAAAATTCCTATTTGAACGTTTTTTGGCATAACTAGTAGCACGGATATGTCTTTCTAGGTATTTGGCCTTGATGTTGACAGTCACCTCGCGGTATTTCAGCGTAATTAAAACCAGGCAGACTGGCACGCGCGCGGTGCACCCTGGCTCCTCCGGCTTTTGATTTGCCATTTAACGTGGGTTGAGGTGCCAGGTAGAGCATTAACTCGTAGTCGTCACGGCGCGGGGCTTCTCCTGCGTTTCACGGTAGGCTTTTTGCCGGCATGTACCTAAATCTGCAATTGTGCTAAATATTGCTGCGGTTGCGTTATCGGACTGTGGTCGGACAGGACGGAACCCTGCGCCTTGCCCTGCAAAGTCCCTCTCCCACCTCCAGAGAGAGCTGTTTCCCTCGCCGGCCGTAGCGGGACCAGCCATGAGCCCTGGAAGATGCGGTGCCCGCATCCGGGGCGAGAGCAGCCATGGTTTTCTCTTCGGCAGCCGCCCTGCGGCGTTGCCGACGAAGTAGGTGTAGCGGTGCCGGGAAGAGCGCAGGGATGGACGCGGTGAGAGGCAGGCGAAGGGGGAGGACCCATAAACGTGGTCGCTGCTAAACACGTAAACGCGGTCGCTGTGTTGGACGGGAGCCGGCGGCAACTGGAGTTTTACCCGGCGTGGCGGGAGAGGGCACCGAATCGGCGGCACCACCGCACCCACCAACGCCTCTGCCCGTCATAGCCACCGCCCCGGGCGCCACCACCAGCGTCCCGGCCTTGGCGATAGTCAGCGGCAGCACCGGTGTGGCTCCCCGGCCGGCAGCTGGCCCAGCACCGGAGCCCGGCAGCGGCAGAGCCTGTGGAACCGAACCCCAAAGCCCAGCTCCCAGCCAGCCCTCCCCAGCAGGCGCTGGCTTGCCAGATAGCCCTCGCCCCTCCTGCGTCGGTCCCCTCCCCGTCCTACTTCTCCCCCCAGTGTCTGTCTGATCCGTCCCCTGGAGAACCCCCCCTGCTTCCCCGCTTTCCCCCTCTCTCGGCAGGAGCGGGGACCCCCGAGCGCCATCACCCGGCATGAGAACCACCATGGGGGGGAGACGTGGCTGCAGGGACGCTTCTCCCCCAGCCACAGGGCTCCGTCCCCAAGCGTTCGGTGCCGGTCAAGCCGCACGTGGCAGCTTGCGGTGACCCAGAGTCCTGCCGTGGAGGCGTTCACCAAACTGCCGGCACAGCCGAACCGCTCCGGGGTGGCGGATCCTTGCGAGGATGGAGACGGTGCTGCCGGAGAACCGCTGTTCTAGGCCGGCCCTGGGCACATCGCCTGTGCCGCAAGCTCTTCCTCCGGTCCGGTTTTCTCTGCTGGATCTGCACGTAGCCAACGAAACGGCCACGGTTTTGTTTTCAAAGCGAAGCAGCCGGGTTTGCTCCACTCCGCCTGCCTTGGTGGAAAGGAGAGGGGAGAAATGCTCCCTCCTGCACCCGGCAGCTCGGTGCCAAGGATTAAGCGGACTCGGGTAATTTATCGCTTGGCGAAGGCGAGCTGCCGTCGCTGCCGGGCCAGCCGTTCGGGGATTTTCAGCCCCTACACCCCAAACCCACAACTCCCAGCCCCAGGCGTGCAGACGGGCGAGCTGCGACCAAAATCGGGGGGCTGCGGGAGTCCCCTCTCCGCCTGGAGGTGCAGCTCTCCTCCCCCTGCCCGTCACCCCACCGCCCGTCCCTCTGTCCGTCCGTCTCCCCTCCGAGCTCCGGCTGCTCCCACTCGCTTGCCTGCAGGTCCTCACTAACCCTGAAAGCTGCTGCCGCCCTGCGTTGCTTTTTCTTTTTCTCTCCCTTCGCACTCGCAAGCCGCTGTCTGATACGTTTTTGTCCCTGCCAGAGGCTTTATTACCGTTTTGGGGGTTTTTTTTCCCCAATTCTTTATATTTCCATAGCGATTGGTAGTTACGAAGTACTGTAATTGCTGTTAATCAGAGGGATATCCTGAGGCACAGGGAGAGCGCAGCTCCCAGGGTGAATCTCTCCCCAGAAATTTAAATAGCGGGATGCTGAGCGGGCACTCACAGCAGCGAGGGCTGTTAGGGCCATCCTCGTTAACCCTTGGCCGGCATTAGCCGCTCCAGCAGCGCTCTGAGGAGCCGATGGCCACGGACCCCCTTCCCTAGGGGAGCGGCAGCCTCAGATTTGCATCGGCTGCGGTGAGAAAGGAGGGCAGGATATGTCCGAGCATCGCTCTGGCCAGTCCTGGGGGCAGCGCTAAGAGTGGTTTTGGGGAAGAAAACTAGAAAACGCTGCTTCTCTGCTCTCACGGAGAGGCCGGATGGGCTGGGCATCCCGGCCTGGGGGTCCCTGCCTCAGCTGACGTGGCTGCGGCACGGAGCTGCTTTTGGAAGCCCGAGCGAAGCCAGGGTAGATGCCCTCCTGCAGTTTTACCTTATCCTGGCCCTAAAAATGCTTTAAAAAGTGACACCGGGGCACGCTCGGGGCTGGGCCGGTCCGACAGCGGTGCCGTGCCCCCCAGCATCCCCGGGTGGGACGGGGGCTGCCCCAGCAGCGTTACGCAGGGGGCTTAGGGAGGGTGCTAGGGCAGACCGAGAGCAGGAGCTCGTTTTCCCGGGCCTTCCTTACCGCAGGAGGCAGAGATGCTCTACGAGCGATTTGCGAAGCCGCTTTCAGAGCGGTTTGCCCTGCCTGCGCGGTTCGCCGTCGTGTTCGACGGAGCCGAGAAACCCGTGGGCGTCTGCGAGGGCAAGATTCCTTCCTGAGCTTCGACTAACTTCTTCCTCTTTCCTTCTCTGTTTCAGTTACCTGCAGGGCAGCAGAAGCTCCCTGGAGCCTCCCCGTCCCCTTCGCTACCTCATCCTCCCCTGGGGGACAGCCCGCAGCTCCCGGCCGCCCACCTCTCCCAAATGCAGTCCCCCCACCCCTCCCGGCCCCCCTCCCAGCCCCAGCCCCTCTCCCGCCCCCCCTCGCGACCCCACTCCCGGCCCCCCTCCCAGCCGCAGACCCTCTCCCGGCCCCCCTCCGAGCCGCTCTCCCGCTCCTGCACCCCTCAGGCCCCCATGCCCGGCCTGTACGTCATCCAGAACCAGCTGGCCTCGTCCCCCCGCGGGGGGGGGCAGCACCCCCTGCGCCCACCCTCCCAGCCCCAGCCGCCCTTCCAGCCCCCGCCGGCACAGGCAGAAGCCGCCCCGCCGCCGGCGCAGCTCCAGGTCCAGCTCCCGGCGCCGGCGGAGGTCCAGCACGCCCACTCCCCCCACTTCCAGCTGCAGTTCCCATCCCAGGGCCAGATCAAACCTCCCACTCCCACCCACGCTCTCCACCTAACCGCAGAGCAGCAGAGGAGCTTTCCGATGGTCCCGAGCCAATTCCAAACCCTCCCGGCCATCCCCAACCCCGCTCCTCAGCAGAAGCAAATACTGGACAGGTTCCAGCAGGTAAATAAGTGCCGCCGAGGGTCTCACGCCGGGCGTAGGTCAGGAGGGGAGGTAGCGTGGCAAAGCGCGGCCGCGAGCCTCCCGCCGTCGGGGAGCCGAGGGATTAAAGGCAAAATCCGGAAGCAAAACCCGTCTGGTTCCTCCCAGGCAGGTCCCGGGGGCTTCTGCCGTAGAGCTGAACCAGGTGCTGCTTCCTCGGCGCAGCCCCCTCGTTCTTCGGGGGTTTTTGGGGTGCCGAGCGGGTTTGTGCCATGGGTTACGTCTGGCTCTGCCGCCTGTCGTCGCAAGAACGCACGTGCATACCTTAAGGTATAGCGCTTGTAGGAGAGGCGTCTTCCACGGATGCGATTTATGTAGTGGTTTGTAAATAAGACGAGGAGAAAGGCGTTGGCGACCGCAGAAATAAAAGCGTGCCCCGTTCTCCCCTGACAGGCGTCCCCCCAGACCTGTCCTGTCCGGGCAGGGGTCGAATCCTGCCTGAGTTTGTGATTTGAGGGGGTGCGGGTGTTCGGGCGGGGTCTGTGGGGTGCAGGTATTCCAGGGGGATGCTCAGGGACCGGTCCAGCCCTCGTTAACGCTGCCTCGCTGATGGAGAGGGGGGGGTCAGGGACTTCCCAGTGAAGTACCCGAAAAAAACAGGCTTCTAAAATTAAACTGCAGTTATTTATTTTGTATTCGCTTGGGGGGAGGGGGGGGGAAGAGGAACAGGGAATGAAAAGGGCAATGCTTGAGCTTGGTTTTATTTAACTGCGTATTAACTTAAAGCAAACTCCCCTTATAAGGATCCGATTTGCTTTTTTTTGAGCGCACGGGGCCCGTTCCCGTGGTTTAGACCCTGGGAGCCAGCGGAGCTGGACGGGGGGAGCTCGGCAGGCGCCTTTTTGGCTTCTCTCGCCTCCGTCTCCCAGCGCTGAGGTTGGGGAGACAGACACGGGGCCAGCGCAGCAAACCATCCCTTCCCTCCTCACGCGTTTGTGCTGAATCGATGGTGCTCGCGGATGAAAAAGCGATGGGTTTAGGGCACGTTTTCAACTTCTGGGGTTTTTTGTTTTTTTGTTTCTTGTTTTTTTTATCCCACGCAGGTGCCCCAGGGGATCATCCTGCAAACGAAGCAGCAGCCTCCCACCAGCCAGGCTTCCCCTGCGCTCAGCCAGTTCAGCGGCCCGTCCTCCTCCGTCCTGGTGAGCGGCCAGGGGCAGGCGGTGGCGGTGACGACGACGCCAGCCCCCGCGCACAGCCACGCGCCCGCCGCCCTCCCGCCTTCCACCGCAGGTTTGTGCCTCTGGCTCCAACTCTCAGGCAGGGAAAAAAAAACACGGGAGGGCATCCCAAACCACGAGCGTCCCGGCACGCGGGCGTCCCGGTGCACGAGCATCGTGGTACACGAGCACCGCGGTGCACGAGCATCGCATCGCCCTTGTTTTGGGAGAGCCAAGCTGCTGAAGCAATGCTTCGCGTGCGAGAAAAGGGCGGTGGGGTGAAACGTGTCAGCGCGGGGAGCCAGGGTTGGGGCGATCAAACCGTGCCGCTCGTTAGCGCTCGGGTTTTTTGCTAAAGCTCGGTCCTTCGTGATTAAACGTGCTGGGGGAATCCAGGGCGACGTTATTTATTATCTAGGCTTGAACTTAAACACGAAACCCCCGTCTGGTTTACGTTTGCTAGGTATTACCGCCCCGGTTCCTGCAGAGAGTAAAACCTTCTCCAGCGTTTCCACACCGATCTCTGCTGGGAAAGGGGCTGCAGCCCAGGGGAAGTCAGGAACGCCTCTCGCCATACAGCAGCCAGTTCAGGTGAGGAAGCACTTTCCTGGTTTTCCATTTTATCCCAAAGTTTTCCCACCTTGAGAGTAAACAAATCTGTCAGCGTTCCCCTCTGTTGTGTCAAAAAGGAAGAACTAATTTCCAGAAACATTTTTTTTTCCCCGCTTTTAAAGTGCTGTGAACCTCTAAAGATGATACAAAATTACCCGTTCCCACCAATATTAATGAAACCTTTGGGGAGGGGGGCAGCTTTGTGCCTCCTCTTTAAGAGAATCAGTCGCTTGCCGATGATTTAATGGGATGTCAGGACTGTTGACATAGAATTCTGGAAGTAGAGATTAAAATAATTCTGGTTTTATGCAAAAATACATCTTAGACTTGGGCATTTACACCTGAGCCGCCTGCGAGCTCTTTCGCCGGCGACTAACGTCGTCTCGGCAGGCAGCCTCTCGCTGCGTGTTTTGGCGGTTGTTATTTGGTGAAATCACGCCGTGATTCTAAATAAAGCCGTTTCTTTTCGTTTCTTCCGCAGACGAAGCCTGGCGTGATCAGTTCTGTCTCGGGCCTGAACCTCGGGAAAGGTCCCTTGCAGATCCAGGTCGTTGGGAAAGGATTGTCGCAGCTCGTGCCCTCGGTCCCCGTGCAAAGCCAGCAGCTGGTGAGCTCGCACCGACGTGCGCGGGGCGGGTTTTAAGGGAAGAGTCTGCGGAGAGCTCTTCCGAGGAACGATCTCGCCGGGACGATGCGGCGCGCCTCGCGAGGACTGGCGGCTGTCCGCTTTTGTCGTTGAAAGAAGCGAGGTTTATTCGCGGGTGGTTTGCACGTCCCCTTCATGTGGGAACGCTAAATATACCAAAATACAAGTATACCAAATTTATACGCTTATATATTTGGTATCCCCCCGTTTTAAACCAATTGGATCCGTTTTCTTTCTTCCTCGAGCAGTTTCTCCACAATTTGGCTCCCGTAGCTCAATTCCCTCAAAAGAGGGCGAGTTTCTCCTCGCGCGGGCTCAGGCCAGCTGCCGGCGCGGGTTAAACCCGCCGCGGCGTCCCCTCTCACCCCCGTCCTTTCTTCTCCCGCCAGTACGACAGCAAGCTCGGCCTGAAGAAAGCCCCGACACTACAGCCCAGCAAGGAAGCTTGGTGAGTGATAAATTAAAACGTCAAGAGAGCGTCTCGCTGCTGCGGCTCCGTTCCTTAACGTTTCCGTGGCCCTTCTTCCCCGTGACGCCGTTAACGCTGGAAACGGGGAATTTTGCCTGTCAAACCACCCGCCCCCCCCCAGCAGTTTTCCCTCCTCTCCTTCCTTGCAGTTTCCTGGAGCAGCTGCACAAACACCAGGGCGCGGTGCTGCATCCCGACTACAAGACGTCGTTCCGCTCCTTCGACGACGCCTTGCAGCGGCTCCTGCCCTACCACGTCTACCAGGGGATGCTGCCTTCTGCCCAAGACTACAGGAAGGGTAGGTCCTCCCCGGGGACGGCACGCGGCTCTCCGGGGCTGCTAAACCCTGAGGAACGATCTTGGGTTCCTAAAACCCTAGGTTCCCTAGGTTCCTAAACCCTTAGGTTCCTAAAAACCCTAAAAAAATGGGGGGTTTTAGCGCTAAAAAAAAAAAAAGGAGAAACCATCTATGCCTTCGCTCTAGAAAAACATGAATTCCCAAGACGATATACTTGAAGTTTTCCAGGGTTTTTGACCTGGAATAGTTGAAAGCTGCATTAGAGTTTTGTCACAGCCTCTGTGTGTTTTGAGAAATCATCAAAACAGATCTTAGCCGATTCTTAACAATCACAGCGGTTAAAAACTACGCTGAGCCCCTTTTTTCAGGAATTGAAAACTACGCTGAGCCCCTTTTTTCAGCAATTAAAAACTACACTGAACCCCCTTTTACAGCAATTGAAAACTATGCTGAGCCCCTTTTTTCAGCAATTAAAAGCTACGCTGAGCCCTTTTTCAGCAGTTAAAAACTACGCTGAACCCCTTTTTACAGCAGTTAAAAACTACGCTGAGCCCCTTTTTTCAGGGTCTCCCCCAGGTGAGTCCACTGAAAAAGTTAATAATAAAGAGCCACCGGCCCCGTATCTGCGTTCGCCTTGTGACGCAGGCTTCCTTTTCTCCTCTTCCTCGCAGTGGACGAGGAGTTTGAAGTGGTGTCTACCCAGCTGCTAAAGCGCACGCAAGCGATGCTGAACAAGTACCGCCTGCTGCTCTTAGAGGAGTCTCGGGTGAGTCCGGCGTTCTGCCTTCTCCAGTCTGACCCGTGGGGCTGGAAACGCAATTATTTCTCCCACCGCGGGCTGCTCGGATCGATCCGCGGCTTTTCTGGTTCAGGTTCAGCGCCGTGGCGTCCGTGCGGCGCGGCCCCGCGGTGGGCTGCGGGCTCTGCCTGTTGCAGAGACGGGGGAGCTCGGTCCGCTCTTTGCGAGCGGTTGGTGTTTACCGTGCCGTGGATTCGGCTTCTGCCGAATTGAGCCTTCGTTACGGACGGGGATGGGAAAAATCTGGAAGAATAACGGACTGTGTTAAGGTGGTGATGTGTAACCGCGGCCGCTCTTCCTCCCCGCCCCTCTCCTCTCCCTCCTCCCGTCTGTTCCTCCTCCGCAGAGAGTCAGTCCTTCCGCGGAGATGGTGATGATCGACCGCATGTTTATACAGGAGGAAAAGACCATGTTGGCGCTCGACAAGCAATTGGCAAAGGAGAAACCAGGTGGGAGACGAATTCTTTCTGTCGTTTGTCCACCTTTTATAACCATGCGCTTGGGTTTGGGTGTTTTCCTCCTCTTCAGAGGCCAGGCAGGGGGTCCCCGTCCCCTGCGATGCTCAGGGCAGGGCAGCGTCAGCCTCTTCCACCGGGGTCAGCAGGGATTTGGGGGAAAAGCTGTTGAAAATAAGAGTGAGCGTTACCCGCTGCCGTCTGTACTCTCCCCCGCCTGCTCCTGCGTTAAAAGATCTCGGTGGCCGGAATCTTATTTAACGCAAAGCGCGTGCAACGTTCAACTTAAAGCAAAGCGCGTGCAACGTTCAGGCTCCCGACGCGTTGCTCTTTGCTCCTGGCTGCTCCGGAGGTTCTGTATTAAAGGTTTGGGTTAAGTTGCTCTCGTCTTTCCCCGGGCGAGATAATGAGGGATGAACTCCGTAAGAAGGGGAAGTTCTCGGAGGGAAGAGGGGCTGAGGGGCGTAAAGCTTGTGGGGAAAAAAAAAAATACATCCCAGCACAAGCAGGGAAATTTGCAGAATATATATTTTGCCGTCATATTATGATAATAATACTAAATTTTTTAATTTTAAATTTTTATTTTAATTTTTTTTATTTTAAAATAAAATGTATTGTTTTAAAATGTAAACATTTTATTTAAAAAATATTTAAAATTTTTAATTAAAAAAAAATTGATAAAGGGATAGCGTTTCGTGCTCGCGCTAACGCCCGACGTGGTGTTTCCGTTGCAGATGAGTACGTCTCGTCGTCCTCCCGCTCGCAGAGCCTCTCCTCCTCGGCGGCCCTGGCCTCCGTCTCCAGCGTGGCGCCGGCCCCCGAGAGCCTGAAGGTGCCCCCCGCGCAGACGGCCCCCCCCCTCCACCCCACCAAGCTGGTGATCAAGCACAGCGGGGGCTCCCCGTCGGTCACCTGGGCCAAGGCTTCCCCCTCCCTGGACGGGGACGAGGACGCCTTGCCCTCGAGGAGCAAGCCCCCCATCAAAACCTACGAGGCGCGCAGTCGGATCGGCCTCAAGCTGAAGATCAAGCAGGAGGCCGGCCTCAGCAAGGTGGTCCACAACACCGCCCTGGACCCCGTGCACCAGCCGCCCCCCGTGTGCCGAGTCATCAAAGGACCCGACCCGCACGGCTCCGCCGCCGTCACCGCCGCCGCCTCCACCGCCGCCGGGCAGATGAACGGGACCGTCGACCACGTAACCTCGGCTCCCGCCGAGAAGAAACCCATCGTGACCTACTGCCGGCTGCCTCTTCGCAAGACTTACCGCGAGAACGTGGACGCTTTCGTGGCCGAGAAGCCCGCCGACGCCTGCCCCAAGGGGAGCGCCCCGAAAGCCGACAAACTCCCCGGCGCCCTCGTCATCAAGCAGGAGGACGGGTCCAGGAGCGTGATCACCTCCCACAAGAGCCAGGACAGCCCCTCGGCGGCGGCGGCCGCCGCGGAGAAGAGCCGGCCGGAGGAGAGCTCCAAGCTCCTGTTCTTCAACAGGAGCGACGCCCGCTCCCTGGTCCTGCAGGACAGCCCGGCCCCGCAGAAGACCGACGACTCCACCAGTGGCCTTATGAAGGAGCTTGCGGAAGTCGAGGACGAGTTTTACCGCGGGATGATAAAACCGGAGCCCCCCGACCAGGGCTCGGGCTCGGAACTCACCTGGGAGGTGCCGCTGCCCCCGGCCAAGCGTAGGAAGTCGGAGTCCTTCGAGGTGGACAACGCCAGCTTCTCCAGCGACAGCCCCCAGGACGACTCCCTCAACGAGCACCTACAGAGCGCCATCGACAGCATCCTCAACCTGCAGCAACCTCAGACTGGGGGCCAGAACGTCCGGACGCCTTCCTCCTCCTACAACTCCTCCTCCTCCCCCTTCTCCTCGCCCGTCCACCGTACGGACGCCTACCTTGCCCCTAATCACAACGGTGGCCTTGGAGCAAGGACGTTGAACAGATAACAGAGAACCAAACGGAGCGGCAGCGGGACACTGAGCGAGGACCGGAGAAGAAGAAGGAGAAGGAGAAGAAGGAGAAGAAGCTCTTGCTGGTTGGATGCGGTTGAGCCCCACGGCGGTGCCACCTCCCAGAGACCCGACGGGCCGGGCCTGGGCCGGGAGGAGCGGGGAACGGAGGGGCGTCGCGGGGACGCTTCGCCCCAGTGTTTATAGAGACGGGGGGGGGTTTGGATGTTGTAAAGCGCGAGCGGAGGCTGGATTTACCACCCGCACCCACCTCACGAGCGGCAAGCGCGACGCGACCGAGCGCCCGGGGGCGGACTGGATGGGGCCCGTAGGTATTGTCGGCTGTGTAATTTAGATTCTGTAACAAATCGCTAATATGAATATCCGATCGGTCTATTCTCTCTTCCCCCCCCCCCCGCCCCTTCTCCCCACCCTGCTCCCACCCCGGCCGGCCGTAAGCTCGGAGCAGGTCGCGAGAATCAAACCGGTGGGGAGGCCAAAGAGGACTCTGCAGTCGTTGCCCCGGGGGCAAAATTTATCCTTCCTTTAAGTTATTTCCGATACCGCGCGGGCTTTTGGACCCTCTCGCTGGTCAGCAAAGGGGAAAAAAAAGAAAAAACAAACAAAAAATTAGAGGAGAAAAGCGAGGAAACACAAACACTAATGGCTGAAAGGAAAAGCAAAGTTTACAGGGAGTTTTATGCCCGGAGGAGGAGGAGGAGCAGCAAATCCCTCCGGAGGGTGGGAGCTGGCAGGGGCCGGGGGGGGACACTCTGCCTCGGCTTTTCCCCGTCGCCCCCCGGCTCTGCCTCGGCTTTGCCGCAGAAGGCCGAGTTTTCGAAGTTTTCGAAAACAACAGAGCGGTTGTGCGCCGCGAGCGCGCCCTTCCCAAAAATCAGTCTTTTGTCCCATGCCAGAAGCTGCGGGGAGGATCCGTCCGTCCCCGCTCTGCCTTAGGCCGTCCCTGCCCAGACGGTGCCAGCGAGGACGCCGGGTTTTTTCCTGCTTTATTTTCCCGTTTTCCCGGTGTTTGCGCCCGCAAGCCGCCTGTCCCGCGATCCCCGGTTTCTTGGTTTTTTGTGGGTTTTTTTGGATTTTTTTAATTTTTTTTTCTTTTTTTTTTTCCTTTCGGAGGCAATAAGTTAACCTTGACTCTCAAGTGCCATCGGGTGCGCGTGCCACTGTCCCCTGCGAAGCCCGACCCGTCCCCCAGCCGCCTACGCCAACCCGTACGCATACGTATACGTACATCCGCATATATAGATGAGCGGCGAGCGCCGGGGGTGCGCGTGTGTGTACGTATGTGTATATACAGCGGCGGGGGCGGGGGGGGTACGTATAGGGGCCGCTCCCCCGCTTCGGAAAACCCGGGGAAACGGGGCTTCGGGGGGCAAAACGCCGCAGAGCTGGGGCGGAACGAAGGGCAGAGGCGGCGGGAAGGGGGCGAGAGCGACCGGGGTCTGAACGGCAGCTTTTTCCGGGTTGTTTTTTATTGTTATGATGATTTTTTCTTCCCCCCCCCCGCCGCCGCCCCCCCTCTGGAAGCGATTCCCCTGCTCCGCTGACGGGGAGCCTCGGCGCGGGGTTTGGTGGTGTAAACAGGGAGGGATCACCCTTGGAAACAGAAAACATCCTTCCTCCCCGGCCGGCGGCAGCTCCCCCTCCGCCGAAACCCAACAACCCGCCAAAAAAAAACCCAAAACCACAAAACCCACCAAATGCCAGTTTTCAAGGCCGGGGCCCCCCCGCTGGTTGGTTTTGGTTGGGTTTTTTTTTTTTTTAGGGTGGAAAAAAAAAAAAAAACCAAACCAAAAAAACCTAGGAAAAGAGCAAAGCTGGAGTTTTGCTCCCCTCGCTCTCCGGCCCCCGCGGCGTGCCGGAACGCCGGAGCGTGCGTGGCATCGCCCAGCGCCGGGACGAGGCTGGAGAGGAGCCAGGGGCGCAGCCCGCAGCCCCTCCCGGGATTTGTTTCTTTTTTTGGGTGCTTGGTTGGGTTTTTTTGTGGTTGTTTTTTGTTTTTTGTTGGGTTTTTTTTTTCCCCTTTGCTTCTATATTTTTAAAAATTTTTTTTATTATTATTATTTTTCCAAGAAGGAACCATAAATCTGCTTTTCCCGAGCCTGGGAACGGGCGGCGAGCGCGCTCGGCATTCCTACGTGCTTGCTCACGGCGCGCTGGCTCACCGACGCTCGGCCGCCGAACCCCCCCCCGCTCTTCAGTCCACAAATTCCCGCTGCTTTTCATTTGCCCCCTTCTCTCGGGGGAAAAAATAAAACCCCCATCCCGCATCGCGCCTTCGGGGAACACCGGGAGACCCGGCCGCCCGCGTCCCCGCTCCCCCTTTTCCTCTTTTCTCACCCAAAAAGGCCTTAGAGCAGCCGGGGAGCGCGGGATTCGGCCGCGGGGGGCTGGGGGGGTCCCTCGGCTGGGGAGAGCCAAGCCAAGGGGGGGGGGTTTATTATTATTTTTAATTATTTTTATTTTTATTGTCTTTTTCCTGCACCGTTGGAGACGCGCGGGCGGATGCCGCCGAGCGGCCGGACCCCCCGAGCCCCCGGCCGGGGTAGCAATAAGGGACGACGATTCCCAGGCTAAAATATTTGGCGTTTTCTTTTTTATATATACATATATATATATAAAAATGTATATTAAATTGTTTGGGGTTTTTTGTTTAGTTTTTTTTTTTTTTTTTTAATCGAGAAGGACGCGTGGATCGGGCTCGTTAGCTCCTTATTTTTCCTTTCTCTGCGAGACGGATCCGTTGGAAAACCCCAGATTTCCCTTTTCACCCAAAAAGGGCCGTTCGGCGCCGCGGGCGGGGGGTGGGGGGTGGGGGAGAGAATTTGGGGAGAAAAATCCAGGTTTGGCCATTGGGATCTTGCATTGCACCCGGGGAGGGGGGGTCAGCCCTTTCCCACCCGTTTTCATCCACGTTTTGGGGGGACTCTGCTGCCCGGGGGGGGGGGTAATCCCCATTCTTGGGGGGGGGGGGAAGGCAAAAACAGAGGGGTCCCCCAAATCCCGCCCCGTCCTCGCCCCGGAGCGGTGACGGGGGTAAGGACCCCAGACGAGCCCCTGCCCCCGCCCCTCCCGCCCCGCCGGTACCAGTGAACGCTATCACAGTTCGAAACAAAATATAGTACTATAAAATAATTTTGTACTGTATTTATTGTGTATAACGATTTTTTTAAAGAATTATGTACATTTAGTACTTCTGTGTAAATTAAATCGCTCTTCTTTTTAAAAACTGCGCCCGCCTCGCTGGTCCCTCTTGCTTTCGGCAGCACCCAACCTCGCCCCCAAACCCCCCCCCGGCACCGGGAAAATGATTCGAAATCGGGATAAAACCGACAAGCGGCCGTGGGGCGGAGGAAGGGTCCCGGCTCTGGGGGGAGCCCGAGGGGTTGGGGGGGTCTGGGGGCCCTTGGCTGTTGTGGGGAGAAAAGGCCCGAAGGGGAAGGAGGGACCTGGGGGCGCTGGGACCCCCCCTCCCACCCATGAGTGGGGCTGGGGGAGACGCCCAGGGTCCCAATCCTGACCCACGAGTGGGGCTGGGGGAGACGACCTGGGACCAGGATCCCACCCATGAGTGGGGCTGGGGGCTGGGGGAGACGCCCAGGGCCCCAATCCTGACCCACGAGTGGGGCTGGGGGGCTCAGGGAGACGCCCAGGGCCCCTCTCCTGACCCACGAGTGGGGCTGGGGGAGACGACCCGGGACCAGGATCCCACCCATGAGTGGGGCTGGGGGCTGGGGGAGACGCCCAGGGCCCCTCTCCTGACCCACGAGTGGGGCTGGGGGGCTGGGGGAGACGCCCAGGGCCCCTCTCCTGACCCACGAGTGGGGCTGGGGGAGACGACCCGGGACCAGGATCCCACCCATGAGTGGGGCTGGGGGCTGGGGGAGACGCCCAGGGCCCCGCTCCTGACCCACGAGTGGGGCTGGGGGGCTGGGGGAGACGCCCAGGGTCCCAATCCTGACCCACGAGTGGGGCTGGGGGAGACGACCCGGGACCAGGATCCCACCCACGAGTGGGGCTGGGGGCTGGGGGACACCACCAGCATCGTGCCAGGAAACCGCGGGGGGGAGCCGGGGGGGAGCCGCCGGCAGAGCCGGGAGGATCCCGCAACCACGGGAAATCCCGGAGACGCAGCGAAGCCCCCCGGACCCCGACCCCCGTGGGGGTCACGCAGCAGGGCCGGGGGTCTCGGGGGGGCTTCGCCGTGTCCCGGCGGAACGAGCCACGCGTGCGGCACAGGCCTGTCCGGCACAGGAACCGCGGCGGCCGCCTCTCGCGAGCCCTCCCCAACCCGGCCCCTTCCCAACCTTATTAATTTTTTAATTTTTTTTCTTTTATGGCTCCGTCTCAACCCCGGCGGCCTCCGCTGCCCCCCCCCGATAATTTATGTTAATATATTCCCCCCCCAGCCCCACAGCCCCAGCCCTTTTCTCTCCGCCGCCTCCGGCCCTCGCTCAGATCTTCTGCGGGACCTTCGGCATCGCCGGGACGGGATTTTCCTCCCATTAAAAAAAAAAAAACAACCCCAAAAAAAAAAAAGAAGAAAAAAAAAAAAAAAAGAGGAAAAAAGGGAGAAAAAGAAGAAGAAAAGAAACAAGGCGCTTCGGCCGGGAGCAGCGGTTCGCTCTGGAACGCCGTGCCGGCAGCCCCGCTCTCCCCAGGGACCCCCCGGCAGCTTTTCGCCGCGATTTTTTGGGGGAAAAAAGGCCGTTTCCTCACTGGGAAGAGGAGAAACCCCCCCGGCCCTGTGAGCCGCAGCCCCCAGCCTCGCCAGGAAGGCCCAAAACCCCCAAACCCTCCTTTTTCGGCCTCGATTTCTGCTGCGTTTCTCCCCTGAGGAGCCCGGGACGGGCGGGGGGTCCCACCGAGCACCCCAGCACCCCGCAGCACCCCATGGCTCAGCCCTCCAGCTGAGCCGGGCAGAGCCAGCCGCCCCCTGCGCCAGCACCCCTCCGCGGGACACCCACTTTGGGGTGCCGCTCGGGACCCCCCCCAAAAAAAACCTTCTCCCTAGGCCTTGCCCCCCCCCTCCATCGCCGGGATGTTCAGCTGGATGCGGAAGAACGAGAAGAAGAGCCCCGAGGTGGTCCACACCGTCACCGAGGGGCTGAAGACCCTCTACAAGAAGAAACTTTTACCGGTGGAGGAATTTTACCGTTTCCACGATTTCCACTCGCCGGCGCTGGAAGAGGCCGATTTCGATAACAAACCCATGGTGCTGGTGGTGGGGCAATATTCCACCGGGAAAACCACCTTCATCCGCTACCTGCTGGAGCAGGACATCCCCGGCAGCCGCATCGGGCCCGAGCCCACCACCGACTCCTTCGTGGCCATCATGCACGGGGAGACGGAGGGGATCACGCCGGGCAACGCCCTCATCGTCGACCCCAAAAAACCCTTCCGGAAACTCAATCCCTTCGGGAACACCTTCCTCAACCGGTGAGTGCGGACCCCCGCGTCCCCCATCGCCCCCCGGGCTGCTGGGCGAGGGGCTCCCACCCCACGGACACCCCCGAACCGAGCCTCGCTGGAGCAAAGCGCCCCAAAAACGGGACCCCCCACCCCGCCTCCGGGAGATCCCGGATTCCACCTTCCAGTTCCCTGGGGTTTCCCCATTTTTCCCCATTTTTTTCCATTTTTCCCCATTTTTCCTCGTTTTTTCCCCATTTTTTTCCATTTTTCCCCATTTCCCCCCATTTTTCCCCGTTTTTCCCCATTTTTTCCATTTTTCCTCATTTTTCCCCATTTTTCCCCTTGTTTTTCCCCACTTTTTTCCCTTTCCCCATTTTTCCCCATTTTTCCCCGTTTTTCCCCATTTTTTCCATTTTTCCCCATTTCCCCCAATTTTTCCCCGTTTTTCCCCATTTTTTCCATTTTTCCCCATTTCCCCCCATTTTTCCCCGTTTTTCCCCATTTTTTCCATTTTTCCCCATTTCCCCATTTTCCCCATTTTTTCCCCATTTTCCCCATTTTTCCTCATTTTTTCCCCATCTTTCCTTGTTTTTTCCCCACTTTTTCCATTTCCCCACATTTTTCCCGTTTTTTCCCCATTTTTCCCCATTTTTTCCATTTTTCCCCATTTCCCCCAATTTTTCCCCGTTTTTCCCCATTTTTTCCATTTTTCCCCATTTCCCCATTTTTCCCCATTTTTTCCCCATTTTCCCCATTTTTCCTCATTTTTCCCCATTTTTCCTCGTTTTTCCCCCACTTTTTTCCATTTCCCCACATTTTTCCCCGTTTTTTCCCCATTTTTTCCCCATTTTTCCCCATTTTTCCCCATTTTTTCCATTTTTCCCCATTTCCCCCATTTTTCCCTGTTTTCCCCCATTTTTTCCATTTCCATTTTTTCCATTTTCCCCATTTTCCCTGGTTTTCCCTGTTTTTTTTCCATTTCCTCCCATTTTTCCCTGTTTTTTCCCCATTTTTTCCCCATTTTCCCCCATTTTTTTCCATTTCCCCCCATTTTTCCCCATTTTTTCCACTTTCCCCTATTTTTTCCCCGAGTGGCCCCCACCCCACGGACACCCCCAAACCGAGCCTCGCTGCAGCAAAGCGCCCCAAACCGGGACCCCCCGTCTGCGGGGGATCCCCCATTTCACCCTCCAGTTCCCCGGTTTTTCCCTGTTTCTCCCCGTGTTCCCCCACCAGCCCCTCCCCCCGCTCAGCCCTGGGGCCGTGGGGGCCCCCCGCTCCCCGTTTTCCCCAGCAGCCCCCCGTGCTCAGCCGCGGGGGCTGGGCAGCTTGGGGAGGGTCCCACTTGGGGTCACCCCGTGGAAAGGCCGGGGGGGGTGTCCGCTCCCTGCCCCACGCGGGGGCCGTGGGGGGGGGATGAGCCAGGCGTCAGGAATGCGGCCCCGCAGCCGGCCAAGCCCCCCCGCCCCGGGGCCGCCTCGGAAAGACGCCGTCAGAGCCGGCCCCGAGAGCCCCCGGACACGAGTGGGTGCGGACCCCTGGCAGTCCCAACCCCGGGGGCCGGGGGTCTAACGCGGCTCCTCCCACGCAGGTTCATGTGCGCCCACCTCCCCAACCAGGTGCTGGAGAGCATCAGCCTCATCGACACCCCCGGCATCCTCTCGGGGGCCAAGCAGCGCGTCTGCCGCGGTGAGGGGGGGCCCACCCGCGACCGCGGCACGCGTGGGCGGGGTGCCCTCCTCCCCGCCTCCCCCCGCGGGCTTGGGGCTGGGGGGGGGGGCGCGAGGGGGGCCCGAAGGAAGGGGAGGGGTGCAAGATAGGGTGGGGTGCGGGGGGTGCAAGGTGGCGTGGGGCGCGGGTGGGTGTGGGGGTGCAAGATGGGGGTGGGGGTGCAAGATGGGGTGGGGGGTGCAAGATGGCGTGGGGTGCGGGGGGTGCAATATAGGGTGGGGTGCGGGGGGATGCAAGGTGGCGTGGGGTGCGGGTGGGTGTGGGGGTGCAAGATGGGGTGGGGGGTGGAAGATGGCGTGGGGTGCGGGTGGGGGTGCAAGGTGGCGTGGGGTGCGGGTGGGGGTGCAAGATAGGGTGGGGTGCGGGGGGTGCAAGGTGGCGTGGGGTGCGGGTGGGGGGTGCAAGATAGGGTGGGGTGCGGGGGGGTGCAATATAGGGTGGGGGTGGGGGTGCAAGATGGGGTGGGGGTGGAAGATGGCGTGGGGTGCGGGGGGGTGCAAGATAGGGTGGGGTGCGGGTGGGGGTGCAAGGTGGCGTGGGGTGCGGGTGGGGGTGCAAGATAGGGTGGGGTGCGGGTGGGTGTGGGGGTGCAAGATGGGGGGTGGGGATGCAAGATGGGGTGGGGGGTGCAAGATGGCGTGGGGTGCGGGGGGTGCAAGATGCGGTGGGGTGTCAGAGTGGGGTGCTGCGGGGGGCAGAGGGTACTGGGGTGCTGCGGGGGGCAAAACGAAATGGGGGGCTGCTGGGGGTGCGAAGCGAAGTGGGTGCAGACGGGGGTGCGAGGTGCGATGGGGTGCAAATGGGGGTGCAGGGTGCCAATGGGGGGTGCGAACCGTAAGGGGGTGGCAATGGGGGGTGCAAGCTGTAAGGGGGTGCCAGTGACGTAACGGGGTGCTGCTGGGTGGGGCAGGGCGCAGCGGGTGCCAGCGGGTGGGGCGAGGCGCCAGCGACGGGTGCCAAAGGCGACGCAATGGGTGCTGCCGGGGGGTGGGGGGGTGGGGGGGTGTGGCACCCCCACCCACTGCTCCCCAGGGCCGCGATGAGCAACGAGGGGGTCCCATGGGGTGGGGGGGGCGGGCAGGACCCCTTTCTCAAGCCCGGGGGTCCCCACAACTCCAAGGCCTCCGCCAATTTTCCAGCCCCGCTGCGGAGGCCGTGCCCCCCCCGGAGCCCCCCTTTTCCTTCCCCACCCCAAAACCTTCGGCCTCTGCCAAGAGCCCTGGCACCGGCTCCCGAAACAGCCCCGTGGCGGGGGGCTTGGCTGGCGGAGACCCCCGCGGGCAGGGGGCTGGAAAAGGGGGGAGAAAGAGGAGGGGGAGGGGGCTGGGGAAAAGGGGAGGGGGTCTGGGAAAAGGGGGAGGGCTGGGAAAGGGGGGTGGGAAAAGGGGGGTCAGGGCTGGGCTGGGGCTGGGTCGGAGCCAAATTCCTGGCTGGGCGCTCCCTGCCGCGGCACGGGGGGGCACGGGGGCCGCGGGGGGGAGGGGTCAAGGACGGGGACGGGGTCAAGGTCGGGGTGAGGGGCGGGGGGGGGACAGGGACAAGGCCGGGCGGGGGCTCTGTCCCCCCCTCGCCCTTTTTGGTGCTTTTTTCCAGGCTCTCGGGGCCTCCGGCTGCGGGGGGTGGGGGTGGGGGCTGGGGTCCTGCGCGGGGGGGACAGCGGGGGCGGGGGAGGAGGCGGCCAGGCAAGGCCCGCTCAAGGCGGGGTGGCTCGGGTTGGGGTTGGGATTAGGGGTGGGATTAGGGGTTAGGTTTGGAGGTAGGGATGGGATTAGGGGTGGGATTAGGGGTTAGGGCTGGGATTAGGGTAGGATTAGGGGTTAGATTAGGGGTTAGGGTTGGGATTAGGGTTAGGTTTGGGGTTGGGATTGGGATTAGGGTTTAGATTAGGGATTAGGGGTTAGAATAGGGGTTAGGGTTAGGCTTAGGGTTGGGTTTGAGGTTGGGGTCGGGATTAGGGGTTAGATTAGGGGTTAGGGTTGGGTTTGAGGTTGGGGTCGGGATTAGGGGTTAGATTAGGGGTTAGGGTTGGGATTAGGGTTGGGTTTGAGGTTGGGGTTGGGTTTTGGGGTAAGGGTTGGGATTAGGATTTAGGTTTGGGGTTAGGGTTGGGATTAGGGTTAGGTTTGGGGTTGGGATTGGGATTAGGGTTTAGATTAGGGATTAGGGGTTAGAATAGGGGTTAGGGTTGGGTTTGAGGTTGGGGTCGGGATTAGGGGTTAGATTAGGGGTTAAGATTGGGATTAGGGTTAGGTTTGGGGTTAGGATTGGGATTAGGGTTTAGATTAGGGATTAGGGGTTAGAATAGGGGTTAGGGTTGGGATTAGGGTTGGGTTTGAGGTTGGGGTCGGGATTAGGGGTTAGATTAGGGGTTAAGGTTGGGATTAGGGTTTAGATTAGGGATTAGGGGTTAGATTAGGGGTTAGGGTTGGGATTAGGGTTGGGTTTGAGGCTGGGGTCGGGATTAGGGGTTAGGGTTGGGATTAGGGTTGGGTTTGAGGTTGGGGTCGGGATTAGGGGTTAGATTAGGGGTTAGGGTTGGGATTAGGGTTGGGTTTGAGGCTGGGGTCGGGATTAGGGGTTAGGGTTGGGATTAGGGTTGGGTTTGAGGCTGGGGTCGGGATTAGGGGTTAGATTAGGGGTTAGGGTTGGGATTAGGGTTGGGTTTGAGGCTGGGGTCGGGATTAGGGGTTAGAATAGGGGTTAAGGTTGGGATTAGGATTGGGATTAGGGTTTAGATTAGGGATTAGGGGTTAGATTAGGGGTTACGGTTGGGATTAGGGTTGGGTTTGAGGCTGGGGTCGGGATTAGGGGTTAGATTAGGGGTTAGGGTTGGGATTAGGGTTGGGTTTGAAGGCAGGGTTGGGTCAGGCTTGGGTTCCCCTCCGCGCAGACCCCTCCAGGGGCAACGTGGGACCATCTGCACCCTGGGCACGGCAGCCCCCCCTTCGCGGGGTCCCCCGGCCCCACGGAGCCCCCAACCCCCCCTCTCCCCCCCCTCCCCCAGGCTATGACTTCCCGGCCGTGCTGCAGTGGTTCGCCGAGCGCGTGGACCTCATCATCCTCCTCTTCGACGCCCACAAGCTGGAGATCTCGGACGAGTTCTCCGAGGCCATCCGAGCCCTCAAGGGCAACGAGGACAAGATCCGGGTGGTCCTGAACAAGGCCGACATGGTGGAGACGCAGCAGCTGATGCGCGTCTACGGGGCGCTGATGTGGTCCCTGGGGAAGGTGTTCAACACCCCCGAGGTGCTGCGCGTCTTCATCGGGTCCTTCTGGTCCGAGCCGCTCCTCATCGCCGACAACCGGCAGCTCTTTGAGCTGGAGGAGCAGGACTTGTTCCAGGACATCCAGAACCTGCCCCGAAATGCCGCCCTGAGGAAGCTCAATGACCTCGTCAAGCGGGCACGGCTCGTCAGGGTGAGTGCGGCCAGCTGGGCGCGTGGGTCATCTCCACGGTTCTGGTGGGGCCAAGGGGACACCAGGAGTCCTTGGGGTTCTCCACGGTTTTGGTGGGGCCAAGGGGACACCAGGACTCCTTGAGGTTCTCCATGGTTTTGGTGGGGCCAAGGGGACACCAGGAGTCCTTGGGGTTCTCCACGGCTCTGATGGGTACAAGGGGACACCAGGAGTCCTTGAGGTTCTCCACGGCTCCGATGGGGCCAAGGGGACACCAGGACTCCTTGGGGTTCTCCACGGTTTTGGTGGGGCCAAGGGGACACCAGGAGTCCTTGAGGTTCTCCACGGTTCTGGTGGGGCCAAGGGGACACCAGGACTCCTTGGGGTTCTCCACGGTTTTGGTGGGGCCAAGGGGACACCAGGACTCCTTGAGGTTCTCCACGGCTCCGATGGGTACAAGGGGACACCAGGAGTCCTTGAGGTTCTCCACGGCTCTGGTGGGGCCAAGGGGACACCAGGAGTCCTTGAGGTTCTCCACGGCTCTGGTGGGGCCAAGGGGACACCAGGAGTCCTTGGGGTTCTCCATGGTTTTGGTGGGGCCAAGGGGACACCAGGACTCCTTGGGGTTCTCCATGGTTTTGGTGGGGCCAAGGGGACACCAGGAGTCCTTGGGGTTCTCCACGGTTTTCGTGGGGCCAAGGGGACACCAGGAGTCCTTGAGGTTCTCCACGGTTTTGGTGGGGCCAAGGGGACACCAGGAGTCCTTGGGGTTCTCCACGGTTTTGGTGGGGCCAAGGGGACACCAGGACTCCTTGGGATTCTCCACGGCTCTGATGGGGCCAAGGGGACACCAGGAGTCCTTGAGGTTCTCCACGGTTTTGGTGGGGCCAAGGGGACACCAGGACTCCTTGGGGTTCTCCACGGTTCTGGTGGGGCCAAGGGGACACCAGGAGTCCTTGGGGTTCTCCACGGCTCTGATGGGTACAAGGGGACACCAGGAGTCCTTGAGGTTCTCCACGGCTCCGATGGGGCCAAGGGGACACCAGGACTCCTTGGGGTTCTCCACGGCTCTGATGGGGCCAAGGGGACACCAGGAGTCCTTGAGGTTCTCCACGGCTCCGATGGGGCCAAGGGGACACCAGGACTCCTTGGGGTTCTCCACGGTTCTGGTGGAGCCAAGGGGACACCAGGACTCCTTGGGGTTCTCCACGGTTTTGGTGGGGCCAAGGGGACACCAGGAGTCCTTGGGGTTCTCCACGGCTCCGATGGGGCCAAGGGGACACCAGGAGTCCTTGGGGTTCTCCATGGCTCCGATGGGGCCAAGGGGACACCAGGACTCCTTGGGGTTCTCCATGGTTTTGGTGGGGCCAAGGGGACACCAGGACTCCTTGAGGTTCTCCACGGCTCCGATGGGGCCAAGGGGACACCAGGAGTCCTTGGGGTTCTCCACGGCTCCGATGGGGCCAAGGGGACACCAGGAGTCCTTGGGGTTCTCCACGGCTCCGATGGGGCCAAGGGGACACCAGGAGTCCTTGGGGTTCTCCACGGTTTTGGTGGGGCCAAGGGGACACCAGGAGTCCTTGGGGTTCTCCACGGCTCTGATGGGGACAAGGGGACACCAGGAGTCCTTGAGGTTCTCCACGGTTCTGGTGGGGCCAAGGAGACACCAGGACTCCTTGGGGTTCTCCACGGTTTTGGTGGGGCCAAGGGGACACCAGGACTCCTTGGGGTTCTCCACGGTTTTGGTGGGGCCAAGGGGACACCAGGACTCCTTGGGGTTCTCCACGGTTTTGGTGGGGCCAAGGGGACACCAGGAGTCCTTGGGGTTCTCCACGGCTCCGATGGGGCCAAGGGGACACCAGGACTCCTTGGGGTTCTCCACGGTTTTGGTGGGGCCAAGGGGACACCAGGACTCCTTGAGGTTCTCCATGGCTCTGGTGGAGCCAAGGGGACACCAGGACTCCTTGGGGCTCTCCCCATGGTTTGGGGTCCCCTCCCTGGCCCCAGGAGGTGGCTCAGGGGCTCCCGCAGCCCCGGTGGCTCCCGGCCACCTCCAACAATGGCTCCGTTGCCAAGGGGGGGGACGTCATCGTGTCCCCCCCGCCCCATCCTGTGCCTGGCTTCCTCGTTAAGGGTTTCCCGTGAGGTAGCGCCTTCCGCCCCTGTAATTACAGAATAATTAACGTGCCCCCCCGCCCCCCGCTCCCAGGCCAGGTCCCCCCGCCCCCGCCACCATGCTGAGACCCCCCAGGATTGCGGGGGGGCTGGTTTCGGGTTGGGGGGGGGGAGCTGAAACAGCCCCATGGCCGAGCCCATCACCCTGGCGTCTGGCCACGGGGGTCCGGGGGGGCAGGAGGAAGGCGGGGGGGGTTGGCGTTATTCCCCGTCTCCCTCTTCCCCCCCCCGCCGGCCTTATCGCATCCGGCCACCTGCGGCTGCGGCCCTTTGTGCGGCGCATCCGCTGCCCGCGACGCTCGGGGACGGGGACGGGGACGGGGCCAGCACCGCCACGCACGGGATGGGATGGGGCGGGAGTGGGGATGGGGTGAGGATGAGGATGAGGATGAGGATGGGATGGGGATGGGATGGGGATGAGGATGAGGATGGGATGGGATGGGATGGGATGGGGTGGGATGGGATGGGATGAGAATGGGGATGGGGTGAGGATGAGGATGAGGATGAGGATGAGGATGAGGATGAGGATGGGATGAGGATGAGGATGGGGATGGGGATGGGATGGGGATGGGGTGAGGATGAGGATGAGGATGGGGTGAGGATGAGGATGAGATGGGATGAGGATGAGGATGAGGATGAGGATGGGATGAGAATGGGGATGGGGTGAGGATGAGGATGAGATGGGATGAGGATGAGGATGAGGATGAGGATGGGATGAGAATGGGGATGGGGTGAGGATGAGGATGAGGATGAGGATTAGGATGAGGATGAGGATGAGATGGGGTGAGGATGAGGATGAGGATGGGATGGGGATGGGATGGGATGGGGTGAGGATGAGGATGAGGATGAAATGGGATGAGGATGAGGATGAGGATGAGGATGAGGATGAGGATGAGGATGAGGATGAGGATGGGATGGGGATGGGATGGGATGGGGATGGGGTGAGGATGAGGATGAGGATGGGGTGAGGATGAGGATGAGGATGAGGATGAGATGGGATGAGGATGAGGATGAGGATGGGATGGGATGGGGTGAGGATGAGGATGAGGATGAGATGGGATGAGGATGAGGATGAGGATGAGGATGAGGATGAGGATGGGATGGGGATGGGATGGGATGGGATGGGATGGGGATGGGGAGAGGGACAGGACGGGGGTGGAAATGGGGCAGGATGGGGCCGTGTGGCGGGTGGGCACCCATCCCCCCGTGGGGCTCCCCTGGTTTCAGCTCTCCCGCCGGAGGCTCTCAGCCGCGGGGGGGACCCAGGCGTCCGGGACCCCGTGCCGTCCCGTGCCACGCCGTGCCACGCCATGGACTCCCTCCACCTTCCAGCCCCCCCACCCCACCCCCCCCGGGCTCCCTGACCCCCCCGCTTTGCCCCCAGGTCCACGCGCACATCATCAGCCGCCTGAAGAAGGAGATGCCCTCCGTCTTCGGGAAGGACAACAAGAAGAAGCAGCTGATCGCCAAACTGCCGCTCCTCTTCGCCCGCATCCAGCTGGAGCATCACATCCCGCCCGGAGACTTCCCCGACTGCGCTCGCATGCAGGTGGGGACCCGGGGGCATCGCTCGACGCTCGGGCCGGGGGGTCCGGTGGGATGCTGAGCCCCGTGTCGGGATGCTGAGCCCTGTGCCGGGGGGTCCGGTGGGATGCTGAGCCCCGTGCCGGGATGCTGAGCCCTGTGCCGGGGGGTCCGGTGGGATGCTGAGCCCTGTGCTGGGGGTCTGTCAGGATGCTGACCCCCATGTTTGGGGGTCCATCGGGGTGCTGAGCCCTGTGCCGGGATGCTGACCCCTGTGCCAGGGATCTGTTGGGATGCTGACCCCTGTGCCGGGGGTCTGTCGGGATGCTGACCCCCATGTTTGGGCGTCCATCGGGATGCTGAGCCCTGTCCTGGGGATCCGTCAGGATGCTGACCCCCATCCTTGGGTGTCCATCGGGGTGCTGATCCCTGTGCTGGGGGTCTGTTGGGATGCTGAACCCATGTTTGGGGGTCCATCAGGATGCTGAGCCCCATGCCGGGGGTCTGTTGGGATGCTGACCCCCATCCTTGGGGGTCCATCGGGGTGCTGACCCCTGTGCCGGGGGTCCATCGGGATGCTGACCCCCATCCTTGGGGGTCCATCAGGATGCTGAGCCCTGTGCCAGGGGTCTGTTGGGATGCTGACCCCCATCCTTGGGGGTCCATCAGGGTGCTGAGCCCTGTGCCGGGGGTCTGTCGGGATGCTGACCCCCATGTTTGGGGGTCCATCGGGGTGCTGACCCCTGTGCCGGGGGTCCGGCAGGATGCTGAACCCATGTTTGGGGGTCCATCAGGGTGCTGAGCCCTGTGCCGGGGGTCTGTCAGGATGCTGACCCCCATGTTTGGGGGTCCATCGGGGTGCTGACCCCTGTGCCGGGCGTCCGGCAGGATGCTGAGCCCCATGCCGGGGGGTCCAGCCGGATGCTGACCCCCGTGCTGGGATGCTGACCCCTGTGCCGGGGGTCTGTCAGGATGCTGCCCCTCATCCTTGGGTGCCCATCGGGGTGCTGACCCCCCTGTCCGTCTCCCCCCCATCACCCAGGAGCTGCTGCTGGTCCACGACTTCGCCCGGTTCCCGGCGCTGAAGCCGCGGATGCTGGAGGCCCTGGATGAGCTGCTGACCACCGACATCGCCGCCCTGATGCCGCTGCTGCGGCAAGAGGAGCTGGAAGCACCCGAAGGCGCCGGGGTGCAGGGGGGAGCCTTCGACGGCACCCGCCAGGGTCCCTTCAGCGGGGCGGAGGAGGAAGAGGAAGGCGAGGAAGAAGAAGAAGAATGGGTCGTGACCAAGGACAAGGCCAAGTACGACGAGATCTTCTACGGCTTGGCCCCGCTGGGGGGGAAGCTGAGCGGGCGGCGGGCGCGGGGCTGGATGGTCAGCAGCAACTTGCCCAGCTCGGTCCTGGGCCGCATCTGGCAGCTGAGCGACGTGGACCGGGACGGGATGCTGGACGCCGAGGAGTTCGCCTTGGCCGGGCACCTCATCGGCGCCAAGCTGGAGGGGAGGGGGCTGCCGGCAGACCTGCCCCCCCGCCTGGTGCCCCCCTCCAAGCGGCGGCCCAAGGGGTCGGCGGAGTGACCCCCCCCCGGCCCCCCCAGATCTCTGTCTCCCACCACCACCCCCCGCTGCCACCGTCGCCCCAAATAAAGAGAGGATGAGGCCCGCGGAGCCCCGGCGGTTGTGGGTCTGGGGGGGTGTGCAAGGGGGGGTGCGGGGGGGGTGTAAAACGGGGGTGCAGGGGGGATGATGGGGGGCGGTGTGCGGGGAGGGCAGGTGCCAAGGGGGGTGCAAGGGGGTGAGTGTGCAAAGGGGTGTGCAAGGGGGTGAGTGTGCAAGGGGTGTGCAAGGGGGTGCAAGGGGGTGAGTGTGCAAAGGGGGTGCAGGGGGATGATGGGGGCGGTGTGCGGGAGGGGGGGTGCCAAGGGGGGTGCAAGGGGGTGAGTGTGCAAAGGGGTGTGCAAGGGGGTGCAAGGGGGTGAGTGTGCAAAGGGGTGTGCAAGGGGGTGCAAGGGGGATGAGTGTGCAAGGGGTGTGCAAGGGGGTGAGTGTGCAAGGGAGGGGGTGCAAGGGGGATGATGGGGGCGGTGTGCGGGGAGGGCGGGTGCCAAGGGGGTGCAAGGGGGTGAGTGTGCAAAGGGGTGTGCAAGGGGGTGCAAGGGGGTGAGTGTGCAAAGGGGTGTGCAAGGGGGTGAGTGTGCAAGGGGGTGTGCAAAGGGGGTGCAAAGGGGGTGAGTGTGCAAGGGGTGTGCAAGGGGGTGCAAGGGGGTGCAAGAGGGGTGAGTGTGCAAGGGAGGGGGTGCAAGGGGAGATGATGGGGGGTGGTGTGCAAGGGGGTGTGCAAAGGAGGGGGTGTGCAAGGGGGGTGAGTGTGCAAAGGGGGTGTGCAAGGGGTGTGCAAGAGGGGTGAGTGTGCAAGGGAGGGGGGTGCAGGGGGATGATGGGGGTGGTGTGCGGGGAGGGGGGTGCCAAGGGGGGTGCAAGGGGGTGAGTGTGCAAAGGGGTGTGCAAGGGGGTGCAAGAAGGGTGAGTGTGCAAGGGAGGGGGTGCAGGGGGATGATGGGGTGGGGGTGGGTATGCAAGGGAGGGGTGTGCAAAAGGGGGGTGCAGGGGGATGATGGGTGGGCGGTGTGCAGGGGGTGTGCAAAGGGGGTGCGAGGGGGTGGGTGCAAGGGAGGGGTGTGCAAGGGGGTGAGTGTGCAAAGGGGGTGCAAGGGGGCGCAAGGGGGGCGCGAGAGGGTGAGTGTGCAAGGGAGGGGTGCAGGGGGATGATGGGGTGGGGGTGGGTGTGCAAGGGGGTGCAAAGGCGGGGCTGCATGGGGGTGCCCGTGGGGAGCCCGGGGTGTCAGCGCACGGAGGAGGCGTGGGAGTGGGGACGCGCACACGCGTGGGTGTGCACGCGCGCGTGGGCGCATGGGCAGGTGCTCGGGTGGGTGCTGGCACGGGTGGGTGTGCGTGGGTGTGCGAGGCCGTACGGGGGCGCGGGTGCGCACGCGTGTGCGTGCCTACGTGGACGCACACGCGTGGGGGCAGGCAGGGGCACGCACGAGGAGGGGGGAGCCCACGCGGGTCCGGGCGTGAGGGTGCGTGGGCACGCGTGTGCCAGGGTGGGTGCCTGGGGGCACATCTGGGCTCGCATCTGGAGCCGGCTCGGGGGTCCGAGCCCCCCCCGGGCCCACGCCCCGGGTGTTCGGGGCACATCTGGGGGCGTGGAGCACATCTGGAGCCCCTCCCCCACCGCGCAGCTGGACACGGCCCTTCCCAAGATGGCGGCTCCGCCCTCCCCAAGATGGCGTCTCCGCCCGCCCCCGACCTCCCCAAGATGGCGTCTCCGCCCTCCCCCGCCCTCCCCAAGATGGCGTCTCCACCCTTCCCCGCCCTCCTCAAGATGGCACCTCCTCCCCTCCCCCCCCCCCCCAAGATGGCGCCTCCGCCCTTCCCTGCCCTCCCCAAGATGGCGGCAGGAAGTGGCTGCGCAGCGCTTCCGGTAGGCCCGGCGGCCTGGCCTTTCCTTTCAAGATGGCGGCGCCCGCGGCATCCTCGTCGTTCCTGGGCCTGGGCCCCGGGTCGCGGGACCCCGCTACCGTCCGCCGCCGCTCCCGCGGCTCCCGCAACCGCAAGAAGGGCTGGAAGCGCTGGGCCGGCCCCGAGGCGCGGCTGGGCCGCGAAATCGGCGACTTCCTCGAGGATGTGGTGCTGCAGCAGCGGGCCACGGGGTGAGGGGGGAGGGGGCCGGCGGGGCCTGAAGGCCTCAGGGGGACCCGAAGGCCTCGGGGGACCCGGGGGTGTCTCTTGGCGGGGGGGATCACGAGAGGCTTCGGGAGGAGTTGAGGGCACCCGGGGGTCCTGGGGAGCGAGAGGCCCACAGAGGCCACGCGGGCCCTTGTGGGGGGACGTGGGGGGTGTGTGAGGGGGTTTGGGGGCTCAGAGGGGCCTTGGGGGGCCCGGGGGTGCCCAGGGCCGGGACTGAGGGGTCTAGGGGGCGTCCCGGGGCTGCCAGCGGATCCGTGAGCGAGGGGTAGGGGCTGAGAGGGGTCTGGGGGGCTGGAGGTGGGGAGATGCCCCGGGGGCGCAAGGGGACTTGGGTTGCGTGTGAAGGGACTTCAGGGGGTCTTGAGGTGACACTGGGGGGTGAGGGGCAAAGGGGAGGACCCTGAGGATGGGGGGGGCACCGGAGGGTTTTAGAAGCCTTGGGGGGGCTGTTAGGGGAAGGGGGAGCTGTGGGGGGGCCCCCTGTGCCCCCCACCCGGAGGTGACGGGGGGCTCCTCCTCAGGGGGCTGATCGCGGAGCAGCCGGACGAGGGCCTCTTCTTCGTGGACACAGGCAACGCGGAGAAGGGTGAGCGGTGGGGTTTTTTTGGTGGTGGTGGGGGGGAAGCACCCCACATGTGTGTCGTCCCCCCCATTCCTTTCCTCAGCATTTGGGGGGTGACACGTGTCCCCCCCCTGCACCCCAGATCGGCAACTGAACAAGGGCAAGGAGAAGCCCCTGCACGTCGACCTCGTCCTGCGGCCCGACTCCAAGGTGCCGGCACCCAAAGAGTGAGTGCGCGGGGGGGGACACACGCAGCATCGGGGTGTCGTGTGTGTCGTCCCCCCCCCCACGGCTGACACCCCCCCACACCCCCACCCCAACTCTCCCCGCAGCATTTTGGCCCACCAGATCCCCAACGGGCGGAAGGAGAAGCGGCGACGGCAGTTTTGGGAAAAGCAGGCGGAAAAGGGGGTGCTGCCCCGCGCCGAGCGGCGCCTGCGGGCCCGGCTGCAGCGAGGGGGGGCCCCGCCGGAGAAAGTGCCGGAAAAGGGGCGCTCAGACCCCGCGAGGGGCTTCTACGACATCTGGGCGGCCGATAGTAAGCGGGGCGGCGGCGGGGGGACACACCGGCAAGAATCGGCACCGGCACCGGCGGTTTTGGGGGCATTTCCCCCGCTTTAGCAGCAATTTCTGTCCCGGGAAGCCAAAATTTGTGTGAAAATGGGGAGCGCGGGGAGGATGGGGATGGTATTGGGGGGGGGGGGGAGCGCGAAAACCAGTCCGGCACGGGGATTGACCCCCATTTTATTCACCAAACGTGGCCGGAGCCTCGAGTCGGGGTCACCCCTCGCCGTCCCGTGGTTTTGGGGGGGTCAGCATCACCCCGAGTCCGTGGGGTGAGGGTGGGTGCCGGTGTCCCCGCAGACCCCCTGGACCGGGCGCTGGCGGGGCAGGACGGCTGGTTCCTGCAGCAGACCAAGAAGCAGCGGGTGAAGGTGAGCCCGGCGCTGGGGCGGGGGGGTGCGGGGGGGGGTCCCCCGGGCAGGACCCCTCACCCCGGCTGCGTTCCCCCCCCCAGCGCCCCGCCAGGCTGCAGACGAAGCCCTCGCAGGTCCCCGCCGTGGAGGTCATCGCCGCCGGCGGCTCCTACAACCCCACCTTCGAGGACCACCAGGTCCGGGGACGGCGGGGGGAACATGGGGGGGGGGATATGCCCGGTTTTGGGGGTGACGGTGTGGCCGGCCCCCGCAGGCGCTGCTGCTGCAGGCTCACGAGGTGGAGGTGAGGAAGAAGAGGGCGGAGGAGAAGGTGGAGAAGCAGCTGAGGATCCCCGCAGGCACCGAGCTCCCCACTGCGGTGAGACCCCCGCCGGACAGACGGCCACGGGTTTGGGGAGGGGGGGGGGACACACACGCACGGGAGAGGCTCCGTTCCCAAAGTGGGGTGCTGACCCCCCCACCTCGCCCCCAGGAGACGGTTTTCCAGGAGCAGTGCGAGGGGCTGCTGGAGGAGTCGGGGGACGAGGAAGACGGGGAGACGCCGGCACCGCCGGCGGAACCCGAGGACGCCCCGAAAACGGCGCCGCGGCGGGAGAAGAAGACGGAGCAGCAGCGCCGGCGGGAGAAGGAAGCCCGAGCCCTGGTGCGGGGGCGGCCGGCGGGGGGGGGGACACGGCGGTGGGGTGCGCTGGGTGGGGGGGGGTACCCGTCTGCCGGGGGTCCTGACACGGTCGTTGCCCGCAGGCGGCCCGGCAGCGGCGGGAGAAGGCGGCGCGGTGCCGGCGGCAGGAGATTTTCCGCCTGCGTTCGCTGCGGCAGCAGGTGACGCGGTGGGAAGCGGAGCTGCTGCGGCGACGGCAGGCGCGCTTGGCCAAGCGCCGGGCGAAGGACGCGCTGCCCCGGCGCCTGGGGCGCCTCAAGTGAGTGGGGGGGGCGGGGGGGCTGGCGGACCCCCCCACACACCCCGGGGTCCCCTCCCTCACCCCCCGTACGTCCCCTCCCCACAGGTACGAGGATCCCAGCCTGGAAGTGCAGCTGAGCGGCGAGCTGGCCGAGTCCCTGCGCCGGCTGAAGGTGGGTCGCCCGCTTGGGGGGCTGCCGGGAGCGGGGGGGGGGGTCCTCGCCCCGGGGAGGGGGTGCCGGCGCCCCGTGATGAGACCCATCCTTGCGCTACGAGGATTCGGAGCCCCCTCACCTCGGGCTGCGAATGTGAAGGTCTTCGGGGTCCCGGGGCCTCGTCGCGTAGGCGAGGGCCTGGGTGCTGAGGGTGCCGGCGCCTCCCCAGCCGCTCGCGCCCCGCAGCGCCTCCCCAGCCGCTCGCGTCCCATGGCACGGCGCTGGTGGGGCGTGAAATGGCTCCTCCGCTCCCCTCCCGCTGGTGAGGGGGGCTTGCTGGGGTCCCCCCAAACCTGGCTGGGAGGTGGGGGAGTGGGTCCCCCGCCCCACAACGTCCCGTCCCGTCCCACCCCCCAACGGTCTCCCCCCCGCCCCGTTGCAGCCCGAGGGCAGCGTCCTGCGCGACCGCTTCAAGAGCCTGCAGAAGAGGAACCTGATCGAGCCGCGGGAGAGGGCCAAGTGAGTGGGGGGGCCGGAGGGGGGGGCCGCAGCTGCCCAGCTTGGGGGGCGGACAGGGGGGCATCGACCGCCCCACAGATTGGGAGTAGATTTTTGACCCCTTTCCTCCCGTCTCCCGCCAGGTTCAAGAGGAGATATCGCCTGAAATACGTGGAGAAGAGAGCCTTCCGGGAAGTGACGTGAGTGGGGCCGCCGTGGGGCCGCCGTGGGGCTGCCGTGGGGCTGGGGCCCCCCCCACCCCACCCCGGCCTCTCCCCGACCGCCCGCTCTCTGTTGCAGGCTGTAGCCGCGGATCCCGCCGGGCGACGCGTCCCAATAAAACCCTTCGCACCAGCGCCGCCTCCTTCGGCTTCGCGGTGCCCCCCCCCGCCCCGCCGGGCCGGTGCGTGTGTGTGTGTCCCCCCCCCCGGGGGGGGGCCCTGGCAGATGGTGCCTGGCTCAGCCCCTTTCCCTTCTTTAGAGCTATTAGAGAGCGGATTAGGGGCTGCAAATCCGGGGGGGAGGAAAAGGGGGGGTCGGGCACCCTGCGGCACCGGGGACCTCCCCTGCCGCGCTTGTGGGGGGGGGGATCACCCAGCGACACCCCCCAACCCGCCGGTTAGAGCTCAGCTCGGCCCTCCAGCCCTTTTATTTACATTTTTGGGGGTTGGAGGGGGGGCTCTGCCCCCCCATCCCCTCTGCCAAATAAATACCCCCCCACCCCGTTGTTCTCCCCACCCTCCCCCGTTTCCCCCCCGGCCCGGAGGCCGTCGGGGTGCGGGTCGTGGGGCCCCCCCCTGCAGCCCCACGCTCCCCGCTTGCACCATGACGTGAAGAGGTCGACGGACGCCGAGACTCGCGGCGGCAAACCGGAGGTCGGGGGGGGGGGGACACCCCGGCGATTCGGCGGGGGGGGACACACGACAGCACCGTCTCCCCCCCCCGGCACGGGGGCAGCTCAGACGTAGGCGGACTCGCTGGATTGCGTCCGGCCGAGCGCGGGCGCGGGGATGGGAGGGGAGAGGTCTTTTTTGCGCACTTCCACCAACGACTTGCGCCGCGCCTGCACCCCCCGGACGGCGGCTTTGACCTTGCGCCAACCCAAGTGGTTGAGCTCGGCCAAGTTGAGGAGGACGCAAACGCCGCTGACGGCGAACATGAAGACCAAAAAGACCGTCTTTTCGGTGGGTCGCGAGACGTAACACTCCACCTCCTTGACGCAAGGATAACGATCGCACTCGAAGATGGCCGGAACGTTGAAGCCGTAGAGGAAATACTGCCCGGCCAGGAAGCCGATCTCCAGGGCGTTGCGGAAGACCACCTGGATGACGTAGAAACGGGAGATGCCTTCTTGCCGCTTGGCTTTGGAGCTGCGAGGGGGCCGCGGCGGCGGGCCGGGCAGCTCCTTCGCCTCCAGGCAGTCGGGTTCCTCCTTGCAGCCCCCCTCGGGGCTGGGGACCAGCACCCCGTTGACCGTCTTGGTCTTCTTGGTTTCGCGGCCGTCGCGTTCCAGCAGCGGGTAGAGGAAGGAGTAGCGTCGTTCCCGTTGCTTGGCCGACTGATGGACCGAGTAGGTGATGAAGCAGAGGCTAGGGGTGCAGACCAGGATGATCTGGAAGACCCAGTAGCGGATGTGGGAGATGGGGAAGGCTTTGTCGTAGCAGGCCTGGTTGCAGCCCGGCTGCAGCGTGTTGCACATGAACATGGTCTGCTCGTCCTCGTACACCGTCTCTCCCACGATGGCCACGATCAGGATGCGGAAGATCACCACCACCGTCAGCAGGATCCTGCTCGAGAGGAGGGAGGGAAGAGGTGCCATCGACCGGACCCGGATGCACGGGTCCTACCAGGCCACGTGGGTCCTACCTGGACGTGTGGGTTAGACCTGGACATGGGGGTCCTACCTGGACCTGGACACCCAGGTTGGACCTGGAGACCTTGGTCCTACCTGGACCTGGACACGTGGGTCCTATGCGGACACTGGGATACGTGGGTTGGACTGGGACACGTGGGTCAAACCAGGCCACGTGGGTCCTACCTGGACCTAAAGTCATGGGTTAGACCTGGACATGTGGGTCCTACCTGGACCTGGACACATGGGTTAGACCTGGACATGTGGGTCCTACCTGGACCTGGACACATGGGTTAGACCTGGACATGTGGGTCCTACCTGGACCTGGACACCCAGGTTGGACCTGGAGACCTTGGTCTTACCTGGACATGGACACGTGGGTCCTACCTGGACCCCAAAGTGTAGGTTGGACCTGGACATGGGAGTCCTACCTGGACCTGGACACGTGGGTTGGACCTGGAGACCTTGGTCCTACCTGGACATGGACACGTGCGTCCTATGTGGACGCTGGGATACGTGGGTTGAACAAGGACAAATGGGTCAAACCAGGCCACGTGGGTCCTACCTGGACACCCAGGTTGGACCTGGAGACCATGGTCCTACCTGGACCTGACATGTGGGTCCTACCTGGACACGTGAGTCCTACCTGGACCCCAAAGTGTAGGTTGGACCTGGACATGGGGGTCCTACCTGGACACGTGAGTCCTACCTGGACCCCAAAGTGTAGGTTGGACCTGGACATGGGGGTCCTACCTGGACATGTGAGTCCTACCTGGACCCCAAAGTGTAGGTTGGACCTGGACATGGGGGTCCTACCTGGACCTGGACATGTGGGTTGGACCTGGAGACCTTGGTCCTACCTGGACCTGGACACGTGGGTCCTACCTGGACCCCAAAGTGTAGGTTGGACCTGGACATGGGGGTCCTACCTGGCCCCGACACGTGGGTCCTACGTGGACGTGTGGGTCCTACCTGAACATGTGGGTCCTACGTGGACGTGGGGGTCCTACCTCGACCCCAGCGTGTAGGTTGGACCTGGACACCCAGGTTGGACCTGGAGACCTTGGTCCTACCTGGTCCTGGACACGTGGGTCCTACCTGGACCCCCAGGTCCTACCCGGACACGTGGGGTGAACCCAGACCCCCAGGTCCCACCTGCCCCCCCCCCGGGTGCTTCCCAGGCCCCACCTGCCACCGCCCCGACCTCCACCCATCCCGGGGCCGCGGCGCCCGTCCACGCTGGTCCCACGCGGCGGCGGTGGCGGCTCTGCCGGGGGTGGGGCGATCGCCCCGCCCCCAGGGGGGCTGCGGGACCCCCACCGCCCCGTGCGCCCCACGGCAGGTCGGAGCCCACCCCAGGCGCCCGGAGGGAGCTGGGGTGCAGGTTTGGGGACAAGGGGCAGGTTTTGGGGACACGGGGTGCAAGTTTGGGGGATGCGGGGTGCAGGTTTGGGGGACACGGGGTGCAGGTTTGGGGGTACACAGTGCAGGTTTGGGGGACACGGGGTGCAGGTTTGGGGGTACACTGCAGATTTGGGGGACAGGGTGCAGGTTTGGGGGACACGGGGTGCAGGTTTGGGGTACACTGCAGATTTGGGGGACAGGGTGCAGGTTTGGGGACACGGGGTGCAGGTTTTGGGGTACACAGTGCAGGTTTGGGGGATACAGTGCAGGTTTGGGGGACAGGGTGCAGGGTTTGGGGTACACTGCAGATTTGGGGGACACAGTGCAGGTTTGGGGGACACAGAGTGCAGATTTGGGGACACAGTGCAGGTTTGGGGGACACGGGGTGCAGGTTTGGGGGACAGGGTGCAGGTTTTGGGGTACACTGCAGATTTGGGGGACACAGTGCAGGTTTGGGGGACACAGTGCAGGTTTGGGGGACACGGGGTGCAGGTTTTGGGGTACACTGCAGATTTGGGGGTACACAGTGCAGGTTTGGGGGATACAGGATGCAGGGTTTGGGGGACGCAGGGTGCAGGTTTGGGGGTCCTGGGGTGCAGGTTTTGGGGACAAGGTGCAGGTTTTAGGGTACATGGTGCAGGTTTGGGGGACACGGGATGCAGGTTTGGGGACAAGGTGCAGGTTTTGGGGGCGCAGGGTGCAGGTTTGGGGGACACGGGTGCAGCTGCGGGGTACTCAGGGTACTGGTTTGGGCACGTCCCGCCGGCGGGGGACACGCGGGGACCTTCCCGTGTCCCCTCTCCCCCCCGCATCTCCCCGGGGACCGCTGGTCCCCAGTCCGCCGCCGGCGGGCCCCGTCTCCCCCCGGGGAGGGGGCGCCCCCCCCCGGGGCCGAGCCCCACGTGGGACGGGACCCTCGGGCTGTGACCGTCCCCACGCTGTCCCTTGTCCTGAGTGTCCCCGTTATCCCAGCTGTCACCTCCTGCCAGCGGGGAGGTGACAGCGGGGAGGTGACAGCGGCTCCCTCCGCCACCCCCCAGCCTCTCGGCTGCGGGGACCCGCTGTCACCCCACGGAGACCCGCTGTCACCCGTGGGTGACGGCCCCCCTGCCCCCTCCCCCGCCCTTCCTGACCCACGGGGGGCGGGGGGGTGGGCACGGTGGCCGTGGGGACGCTGACCCGGGGGGTGCGTGGGAGGGGGAAGGGGTGCGTGGGGAGGGGGAGGGTGCGTGCGTGGGGGTGCGTGCGTGGGGGTGCGTGGGCCCCCCGGCTCACCTGCCGATCATGGTGGAGTGCTGCTGCACCGCCGCCTCCAGCAGCCGCTCCAGGATGGTCCATTCGCCCATGGCGCCGGGACCGGGGGGCGCCGGCCCGGGCCCCCCCCCGCCCCGCCGGGCCCCCCCCCCTCAGCGCCGCGGCCCCATCCCCGCCGCGGCCCGCGCCGCCCGCCCGGGAGCGCCCGGCGCGGCCCCGGCTGTGCGCGGCCCCGGGGAGCGGCGGGAGCGCGCCGGGAGGGCCCGGCACCGGCGGGAGGGGCGGGGGCTGCGCGGGGGCGAGGGGCGGGTGATAGCGGGGGGGCACTGGTGGTACCGGTGTGGTTCACTGGTGATACTGGGGGGCACTGGTGATAGTGGGGGGATGCACTGGTGATACTGGGGGACACTGGTGATAGTGGGGGGATGCACTGGTGATACTGGGGGGCACTGGTGATAGTGGGGGATGCACTAGTTATACTGGGGGGCACTGGTTATAGTGGGGGGATGCACTGGTGATACTGGGAGGGGGCACTGGTGATATTGGGGGATGCACTGGTTATACTGGGGGGCACTGATGATAGAGGGGGATGCACTGGTGATACTGGGGGTGCACTGGTTATACTGGGGGGCACTGGTGATAGTGGGGGGGCACTGGTGATACTGGGGGGGGCACTGGTGATACTGGGAGGGGGCACTGGTGATACTGCGGGGGCACTGGTGATAGAGGGGGATGCACTGGTGATACTGGGGGTGCACTGGTGATACTGGGGGGCACTGGTGATAGTGGGGGATGCACTAGTTATACTGGGGGGCACTGGTGATACTGGGAGGGGCACTGGTGATAGTGGGGGGCACTGGTGGTACCGGTGTGGTTCACTGGTGATACTGGGGGATGCACTGGTGATAGTGGGAGGGGCACTGGTGATACTGGGGGGCACTGGTGATAGTGGGGGATGCACTAGTTATACTGGGGGGCACTGGTGATAGTGGGGATGCACTAGTTATACTGGGGGGCACTGGTTATAGTGGGGGGGATGCACTGGTGATACTGGGAGGGGCACTGGTGATACTGGGGGGCACTGGTGATATTGGGGGATGCACTGGTTATACTGGGGGGCACTGATGATAGAGGGGGATGCACTGGTGATACTGGGGGTGCACTGGTTATACTGGGGGGCACTGGTGATAGTGGGGGGCACTGGTGATACTGGGGGGCACTGGTTATACTGGGAGGGGGCACTGGTTATACTGGGGGGCACTGGTGATACTGGGAGGGGCACTGGTGATGGGGGCACTGGTTATACTGGGGGGCACTGGTTATACTGGGAGGGGGCACTGGTGATACTGGGGGGCACTGGTTATACTGGGGAGGCACTGGTGATACTGGGAGGGGCACTGGTGATAGTGGGGGATGCACTGGTGATACTGGGAGGGGGCACTGGTGATACTGCGGGGGCACTGGTGATACTGGGGGGCACTGATGATAGGGGGGGGATGCACTGGTGATACTGGGGGGCACTGGTGATAGTGGGGGCACTGGTGATACTGGGGGGGCACTGGTTATATTGGGAGGGGCACTGGTGATACTGGGAGGGGGCACTGGTTACACCGGTGTGGGTCACTGGTGATACTGGGAGGGGCACTGGTTGTACTGGGGGGCAGTGGTGATACTGGGGGGGGCACTGGTGATACTGGGAGGGGGCACTGGTGATACTGGGGGGGCACTGGTTATACTGCGGGGGGCACTGGTGATATTGGGGGATGCACTGGTTATACTGGGGGGGCACTGGTGATAGAGGAGGGGGATGCACTGGTGATACTGGGGAACGCACTCGTGATACTCGGGGGGGCACTGGTGATACTGGGGAGGCACTGGTTATACTGGGGGGGGCACTGGTGATACTGCGGGGGCACTGGTTGTACTGGGGGGAATGCTCTGGTTATACTGGTGTGGGTCACTGGTTATACTGGGCGATGCCCAGGTTACACTGGTGTGGGTCACTGGTTACACTGGGCGATGCCCAGGTTACACCGCTGTGGGTCACTGGTCACACTGGTGTGGGTCACTGGTTTTACTGGGCGATGCACAGGTTACACCGCTGTGGGTCACTGGTTACACTGGTGTGGGTCACTGGTTACACTGGTGTGGGTCACTGGTTATACTGGGCGATGCCCAGGTTACACTGCTGTGGGTCACTGGTTACACTGGTGTGGGTCACTGGTTATACTGGGCGATGCCCAGGTTACACCGCTGTGGGTCACTGGTTACACTGGTGTGGGTCACTGGTTATACTGGGCGATGCCCAGGTTACACCGGTGTGGGTCACTGGTCACACTGGTGTGGGTCACTGGTTACACTGGGCGATGCCCAGGTTACACCGGTGTGGGTCACTGGTCACACTGGTGTGGGTCACTGGTTACACTGGTGTGGGTCACTGGTTATACTGGGCGATGCCCAGGTTACACCGCTGTGGGTCACTGGTCACACTGGTGTGGGTCACTGGTTACACTGGGCGATGCCCAGGTTACACTGGTGTGGGTCACTGGTCACACTGGTGTGGGTCACTGGTTACACTGGGCGATGCCCAGGTTACACTGGTGTGGGTCACTGGTCACACTGGTGTGGGTCACTGGTTACACTGGTGTGGGTCACTGGTTACACTGGGCGATGCCTAGGTTACACCGCTGTGGGTCACTGGTCACACTGGTGTGGGTCACTGGTTTTACTGGGCGATGCACAGGTTACACCGCTGTGGGTCACTGGTTACACTGGTGTGGGTCACTGGTTACACTGGGCGATGCCCAGGTTACACCGCTGTGGGTCACTGGTTACACTGGTGTGGGTCACTGGTTATACTGGGCGATGCCCAGGTTACACCGCTGTGGGTCACTGGTTACACTGGTGTGGGTCACTGGTTATACTGGGCGATGCCCAGGTTACACCGCTGTGGGTCACTGGTTACACTGGTGTGGGTCACTGGTTATACTGGGCGATGCCCATGTTACACCGGTGTGGGTCACTGGTCACACTGGTGTGGGTCACTGGTTACACTGGGCGATGCCCAGGTTACACTGGTGTGGGTCACTGGTTATACTGGTGTGGGTCACTCGTTACACTGGTGTGGGTCACTGGTCACACTGGTGTGGGTCACTGGTTACACTGGGCGATGCCCAGGTTACACTGGTGTGGGTCACTGGTTATACTGGTGTGGGTCACTGGTTACACTGGTGTGGGTCACTGGTTATACTGGGCGATGCCCAGGTTACACTGGTGTGGGTCACTGGTTACACTGGTGTGGGTCACTGGTTACACTGGGCGATGCCCAGGTTACACTGGTGTGGGTCACTGGTTACACTGGTGTGGGTCACTGGTTATACTGGTGTGGGTCACTGGTTACACTGGGCGATGCCCAGGTTACACTGGTGTGGGTCACTGGTTACACTGATGTGGGTCACTGGTTACACTGGGCGATGCCCATGTTACACCGCTGTGGGTCACTGGTTACACTGGTGTGGGTCACTGGTTATACTGGTGTGGGTCACTGGTTATACTGGGCGATGCCCAGGTTACACTGGTGTGGGTCACTGGTTACACTGATGTGGGTCACTGGTTACACTGGGCGATGCCCATGTTACACCGCTGTGGGTCACTGGTTACACTGATGTGGGTCACTGGTTATACTGGTGTGGGTCACTGGTTACACTGGGCGATGCCCAGGTTACACTGGTGTGGGTCACTGGTTACACTGGTGTGGGTCACTGGTTATACTGGTGTGGGTCACTGGTTACACTGGGCGATGCCCAGGTTACACCGCTGTGGGTCACTGGGTCACTGGTTACACTGGTGTGGGTCACTGGTTATACTGGGCGATGCCCAGGTTACACTGGTGTGGGTCACTGGTCACACTGGTGTGGGTCACTGGTTATACTGGGCGATGCCCATGTTACACCGCTGTGGGTCACTGGTTACACTGGTGTGGGTCACTGGTTACACTGGGCGATGCCCAGGTTACACTGGTGTGGGTCACTGGTTACACTGATGTGGGTCACTGGTTATACTGGTGTGGGTCACTGGTTACACTGGGCGATGCCCATGTTACACCGCTGTGGGTCACTGGTTACACTGATGTGGGTCACTGGTTATACTGGTGTGGGTCACTGGTTACACTGGGCGATGCCCAGGTTACACTGGTGTGGGTCACTGGTTACACTGGTGTGGGTCACTGGTTATACTGGTGTGGGTCACTGGTTACACTGGGCGATGCCCAGGTTACACTGGTGTGGGTCACTGGTTACACTGATGTGGGTCACTGGTTACACTGGGCGATGCCCATGTTACACCGCTGTGGGTCACTGGTTACACTGGTGTGGGTCACTGGTTACACTGGGCGATGCCCAGGTTACACTGGTGTGGGTCACTGGTTACACTGATGTGGGTCACTGGTTATACTGGTGTGGGTCACTGGTTACACTGGGCGATGCCCATGTTACACCGCTGTGGGTCACTGGTTATACTGGTGTGGGTCACTGGTTATACTGGTGTGGGTCACTGGTTATACTGGGCGATGCACAGGTTACACCGCTGTGGGTCACTGGTTACACTGGTGTGGGTCACTGGTTATACTGGTGTGGGTCACTGGTCACACTGGTGTGGGTCACTGGTTATACTGGGGGCCGGGGCGGGGCCTGTCCCGCTGCCCGGGGGGGCTGTCCCGGTGCTGGGACACCCGGGCAGCCCCGCCCCGGCGGGGGGGGTTGGGGGGGGGGGGCCCCCCCCCCCTCCCCCGGGGACCCCCAGGCCCGGCCCGGGGCGGGACCGGCGCCGCCGCGCAGCCGCCGCCGCCGCCGCCGCCGCCGCCGCCATGGCCGAGCCGCTCCGCGTCTCCGTGGTCTACTGGTACCGGGGGGGGGCCCTGTGCACCGGGGGGCCCTGTGCACCGCGGGGGGCCCTGTGCACCGGGGGGGGGTCCTGTGCACCGGGGCTGGGCCCTGTGCACTGGGGGTCCTGTGCACCGGGGGGGCCCTGTGCACCGGGGGAGGGCCCTGTGCACCGCGGGGGGGGCCCTGTGCACCGGGGGGTCCCTGTGCACCGCGGGCGGGGTCCCTGTGCACCGGGAGGGGGGCCCTGTGCACCGGGGGGTCCTGTGCAGCGGGGGTCCCTGTGCACCGGGGGTGGGCCCTGTGCACCGGGGGGGGGGCCCTGTGCACCGCGGGCGGGGTCCCTGTGCACCGGGGGTCCTGTGCAGCGGGGGGGCTTCCTGTGCACCGGGAGGGGGGCCCTGTGCACCGGGGGGGGTTCCTGTGCCCCGGTGGGGGGGCCCTGTGCACCGCGGGGGGGCCCTGTGCCCGGGCAGGCGATGTCCCTTGTGCCCTGGGGGGTTGCTGTGCCCTGGGGGGTTCCCTTTGCAGGGGTCCCCGTCCCACTGACCCCCCCCTGCAGCGGAGCCTGAGGCTACAGCCCCAAGGTGAGCCATGCCCCCCCCCCCGCCTTTCCCCCCTCCTCAGGGGGTGCCCCCCAAAAGGGCAGGGGGGTGACACCCCCCCCCTTTTCTTCCAGTACCAACAGCTCAAGCGGGAGCTGGAGAGGCGCTTCCCGGGCGCGCTGGAGGTGGTGAGTGAGGGGGGGGCGCGGGGCTGGGGGGGGGGACACAAGAGCAGGGGCCGAGGTGACCCCCCCCCGTGTCCCCACAGAGCGGCCAGGGGACGCGGGAGGTGACGGGATGGTTTGAAGTGACGGTGGGCGGACGCCTGGTCCACTCCAAGAAGGTGGGTGACCCCCCCCTTCCCCAGTGCCACACCGGGGTGACCCCCCCCTTCCCCGGTGCCACATTTGGGGTGACCCCCCCTTCCCCAGTGCCACATTTGGGGTGACCCCCTTCCCCAGTGCCACACTGGGGTGACTCCCCTTCCCCAGTGCCACATTTGGGGTGACCCCCCTTCCCCAGTGCCACACCGGGTGACCCCCTTCCCCAGTGCCACACTGGGGTGACCCCCTTCCCCAGTGCCACACCGGGGTGACCCCCTTCCCCAGTGCCACATTTGGGGTGACCCCCCCTTCCCCAGTGCCACACTGGGGTGACCCCTCCCCTTCCCCGGTGCCACACCGGGGTGACCCCTCCCCTTCCCGGTGCCACACCGGTGACACCCCTTCCCCAGTGCCACACCGGGGTGACCCCCTTTCTCTGGTGCCACACCGGGTGACCCCCTTCCCCGGTGCCACATTTGGGGTGACCCCCTTCCCCAGTGCCACACTGGGGTGACCCCCCGCTTCCCCAGTGCCACACCGGGGTGACTCCCCTTCCCCAGTGCCACATTTGGGGTGACCTCCCCCTTCCCCAGTGCCACACTGGGGTGACCCCCCGCTTCCCCAGTGCCCCACGGGGGTGACCCCCTCCCCTTCCCCGGTGCCACATTTGGGGTGACCCCCCCTTCCCCAGTGCCACACTGGGGTGACCCCCGCTTCCCCAGTGCCACACTGGGGTGACCCCCATTTCCCCAGTGCCACATTTGGGGTGACCCCCTTCCCCAGTGCCACACTGGGGTGACCCCCTTCCCCAGTGCCACACTGGGGTGACCCCCATTTCCCCAGTGCCACATTTGGGGTGACCCCCCTTCCCCAGTGCCACACTGGGGTGACCCCCATTTCCCCAGTGCCACATTTGGGGTGACCTCCCCCTTCCCCAGTGCCACACTGGGGTGACTCCCCCCTTCCCCAGTGCCACATTTGGGGTGACCCCCCTTCCCCAGTGCCACACCGGGTGACCCCCCCTTCCCCAGTGCCACATTTGGGGTGACCCCCTTCCCCAGTGCCACACTGGGGTGACCCCTCCCCTTCCCCGGTGCCACACCGGTGACACCCCCTTCCCGGTGCCACACCGGTGACCCCTTTCTCTGGTGCCACACCGGTGACCCCCTTCCCCAGTGCCACATTTGGGGTGACCCCCTTCCCCAGTGCCACACTGGGGTGACCCCCTTCCCCAGTGCCACACTGGGGAGACCCCTGCTTCCCCAGTGCCACACTGGGGTGACTCCCCCCTTCCCCAGTGCCACATTTGGGGTGACCCCCTTCCCCAGTGCCACACCGGGGTGACCCCCCTTCCCCAGTGCCACATTTGGGGTGACCCCCTTCCCCAGTGCCACACTGGGGTGACCCCCGCTTCCCCAGTGCCACACTGGGGTGACCCATTTCCCCAGTGCCACATTTGGGGTGACCCCCCTTCCCCAGTGCCACACTGGGGTGACCCCTGCTTCCCCAGTGCCACACTGGGGTGACCCCCATTTCCCCAGTGCCACATTTGGGGTGACCCCCCTTCCCCAGTGCCACACTGGGGTGACCCCTGCTTCCCCAGTGCCACACTGGGGTGACTCCCCCCTTCCCCAGTGCCACATTTGGGGTGACCCCCCTTCCCCAGTGCCACACCGGGGTGACCCCTTCCCCAGTGCCACATTTGGGGTGACCCCCCTTCCCCAGTGCCACACTGGGGTGACCCCCCTTCCCCAGTGCCACACTGGGGTGACACCTTCCCGGTGCCACACCGGTGACCCCCTTTCTCTGGTGCCACACCGGGTGACCCCCCTTTCCCCGGTGCCGTGCCGGGGTGCGTGAGCACCCTCGGACGTGGCCGTTCTCCCTCCGCCAGAACGGTGACGGGTTCGTCGACAGCGATGCCAAGCTCCAGAAGATCGTGGCCGCCATCAAAGCCCGCCTGCCGTAGGCACGGGGGTTCACCCCGGCACCCCTAACGAAGGTACGGCATCGGCGGCCATGCCGACGGCACGATGCCGGCACCGGGAACGCCTCTTGACCCCGCGTTCTCTTCCCGCAGCTCCACCGGTGTCCGCCTCCCTCGCGCCGGCCGAGCGCTCCATGACGGGAACCGCCGAAACGTCCACCGGCACCGGGCTGTTTCCAGACACCGCGCAGGATGCCGGCACGAGGGCGGTGGGCGGCCGTCGAGCTTCATCCCCCCCCAGTCCTTTCCCTCTGCACTAACCGCCTTCACCGACGCTCCTATTTTCAGCCGGGTCGAGCTTTTTTGTTGTTTTTTTTTTTTCCCCCTCGCTCATGCGCACAGAAAGCTTTCGCCGAGCCTGCCGGGTTGAAAAATAGGAAAGAAAAAGTTCAAAAACGGAGAAATGATACAGCAATTTTAATTCTTTTCCCCTCTCTGCCCGGCGGTGGCTGGACCTCAAGCTCCCACCCCACCATGCCAGTTGCCTTCTGTAACTTTCTCACGGCTCGGTGGCCTTTCTGGAATAAAATAGTGGAAAATTTGAGCCGGGCTGGGTTTTTTTGGTTCGGCGTGGGGTTTTTTCCAAGCAGCGAGGAGGGCAGCGCCCTCGGATGAGGCCGATGGCTCCCACCTCCACCTGCTCTGGGCTCCCTAACGAATAATATCCCCTTGTTTGGACCTCAAAAATAATCAAGCGGTGGATCTCTCCCTGCGACTGTGGTGTTCAGGTTTCTCTCGGTGGCGGACGCATGCCCTCTGGTGACTACAGCGAGCCGAGCTTGATCCCCTCACCTGGTTTTGGCCCCCGTGGTGGTGGTTGAGGTTCGTACGCCCCGCTGTGCCACGTCTGTGGACGAGCCTGAGGAGACAGCCCTCGCGCCGGGCTTCTCTCTGGAGAAAGGTGCGACAACAGGCGCTGGCAGGTGAATTAAAAATAGGATTACAGCTTCTCCTTCCCGCCATTTGCGATGGTGAGTGTGGTGGTGCTCAAGTGACATGTATGAAACTGTAAAGCGCTACCTGAAGGTGTATTTAGGGGAACCACAGCCTGGACGCTCCCTTTGGCTGAGGGGGGTGACAGTCTCTCCCTCGCTCGTCCTCCTGAGGCCGCTCAACGCGGGGATGGGGGTGTGTGGTGGGTGGGTTGTGGGTACAGAAAATCGGTCTGGCTTCAACCGAGGGCTCGCACCGAGGTGGAAACCGGGCCCGGGCAGGTGCTGGGGCCCAGAGGCCGGCCCAAGCCGTCGCCGGGCCCTGCCCCGCGGCGGGTCACAAGATGGCGGCGGCCCGCCTCACCTCAGCCGACCTCCCTCCCCCGCCCCCGCCGCGGTGCATGACGGGTAAACAGCCTCCGCCGGGAGCCCGCCATTTTCTGCCGGGAAAGGCGGGAAGGGAGCGAGAGCAGCGACAGCGTCACCGCGGGACCCCCAACGGCTCCAGCGCCGCCGCCAGCCGGGCACGCAGGTAACGGCGGGGCCAGGGCTGGTGCCCGGTAACGGCGGCCCGGGGGAAGGAGCCGGGGGGGGGTGGGGGGGGGCGGTCCGGTGCCGAGGTCGTCTGAGGAGACGTTTCCCCCCCAGTCCCGCCTTCCGTCTGCCGCCGGCTGCCGGTTGGCTGCGGAGGACGGCGGCGCTGATTGGCTGGAAGGCCGGGAAGGGATAGGCCGAGAGGCGCGTCCGTCTAGAAGGGAGACTCGACGGCACCTCCCCGCTGCTGGCAGCGTGCGAGCCTATTGGCTGAGCGCCGTCAGCCAATCAGCCGGGCGGTGTGGGGGTGCACGTGACGCGGCGCGGAGGTTTCTGGGAGCTGTAGTCCGAGGGCGCTGAGGGGACGGCGAGGGCTTCTCCCCCAGCGCGGTGCGGTGAGGCCATGGCGGCTCGCCCGGGCCCTGCCCGGCGGCGGATCCGCTGGTCCGGCGGCTCTGCCTCAGCCCGGTTCTCCCCCCCCACCCCGAGGCTGGGGGTGCAGTCCCCTCGTCCCCCACAGAAGCGGGCTGGGGCCCGGTGCGGTCAACCGTCCGCTCCTCCCCGCCCCTCGGCCGCTAACGGCCGGTCTTGCCCTTCGCTCACCGGCCCCGGAGTCGACCACGGCCTTCTCCCCTTCGGCAGGCTCTGACCGTCCGGCATGGCCCGCACCAAGCAGACGGCTCGGAAATCCACCGGCGGGAAGGCCCCGCGGAAGCAGCTGGCCACCAAGGCCGCCAGGAAGAGCGCGCCTTCCACGGGGGGTGTGAAGAAGCCCCATCGCTACAGGTACCGGGGCTGATGTCACCCCCGGAGGACCGTGGGCCGGGGGGCTCGGGGTCCCCTGGCCACGGCCGCAGGCCCAGCCCGGCAGGGCGGGCGACTCCGTGACAGAGCAAGGGTGCTGTCTTACACCCAAGAGCGATTTGATCACGTTAACTGCTGAAATTCTTTGCAGGCCCGGCACGGTGGCCCTACGGGAGATCCGGCGATACCAGAAATCCACAGAATTGCTGATCCGCAAGTTGCCCTTCCAACGCCTGGTGAGGGAGATCGCGCAGGACTTCAAGACCGACCTGCGCTTCCAAAGCGCTGCCATCGGGGCACTGCAGGTGAGACCCCAGCCCACGCCATGGTACCCAGGCCGGGGGCGGGGGGGGAATATCTGGGCCACGTAAGTCACCCCAAAACGTTTCCACCCCTCCCTGTAAATCCCCCTTCTCTGAGGCTGTGGCTTTCTCCTGACAGGAAGCCAGCGAAGCGTACCTCGTGGGCCTCTTCGAGGACACCAACCTCTGCGCCATCCACGCCAAGAGGGTCACCATCATGCCCAAAGACATCCAGCTGGCGCGTCGCATCCGCGGCGAGCGGGCTTAGGGCGGCCGGTGCCGGGCGGTAGGAGAGACTCGGGGTGGGATGGAGGGGAGGGGAGGGACATACATTTGGGGGGGTTTCTCCTGCTCCCGCTACAGCGGCTGGGACACGTCGCAAGAGCTGACTGTTCACGACATACAGGCAAAAACAACACACAACTTCCGAGGGGTTTACGAGACTTTTTTGGATTTATTCCCCCCACCACCACCTTTTTTGTACACTTTTTTTTTCCTCTCCGAGCTGCAAAAAAAAATATATAGAAGTGTGTGAGGGGGTGGGGACAGTTTTTTGAAATCCCTGGTTTTCTACACAAACCTCCTGTCTTTTTGGGCCTGGAAAGCGGAGCTTTGGGGCTTCAGCTTCTCGAAGCCCCCCGGGTGGGGACGGCTCCGATTCCCGCTCCTTTCCCCCGCGCCCCGGGGTGGGGGGCTGCGGTCTCCCCGGCCTCGTTTCCCCTTCGTGCGTTCGAGCTTTGTACCGTCCGCGTTTTCTCCACCCCGTGGTGGCAATGGAATAAAGAAAACCCATCGACGTTGACCGGATCCTCCCTCGTTTCCTTCCTAATTAATCCCAGCCCCGCCCATTTCCACCTTCTCCTTTATCATAAATAAATCCCCTTCCCGCGCCCCAAAACTTTGCGGTTCGCAGGGCGGCTCTGGGATGTGTGGGGGCCTTAATTTGGGGTCCGGTGGGGGGGATTTTCCCCTCTCCCTTTGTTTTTTGGGGAGATTCGGAGGGGGCAGAGGGCCGGATTACCCCGGGGTGCTGACGTGATTGCTCCTGACACCCCGGCGTTAAATTTAGAGCCGGGGCAGCAGCCCCCCCACCCTGAGCCACCCTAATCGGGATTAGGGGGCCACGGGGCGGGCAGCTGAGGACGGGGTGCCCTCCCCCCAAAACGGGGCGGGGGGGGGGGGGGGCAGGCCCTCCCCCAAAACACCAGCGAGGGGGAGTCGCTCCTTAAAAATGGCGATATCGGGGCGTTGCTCCTCAAAAAGCGGTGCTGGGCATGGCGCTCTTACAGAGAGGTGGAAAACACGCTTTACGTAACGATAGGCGTGCTTTCGTATAGGGGTGCTTTTATAGAGAGGTATTAGCTAAATATCTATTTAATGTAAATACAGGGTGCTTGTCTATATAGATATAAAGGGCATATAATGAATACGAATGTAGGAGAGAATTTTAGTGTGAATATAGAGAGAATTTTAGTGTGAATATAGAGAGAATTTTAGTGTGAATATAGAGAGAATTTTAGTGTGAATATAGGAGAGAATTTTAGTACGAACATAGGAGAGAATTTTAGTACGAACATAGGAGAGAATTTTAGTACGAACACAGATATAATTTTAATACACACACAGATATAATTTTAATGCAAACACAGATATAATTTTAATACAAACACATAATTTTTGTATGAACACAGGTAATTTTGATATAAGCACAGATAAAATTTTAATATAAACGTAATTTTTACATGAACACAGATATAATTTTTACATGAACACAGATATAATTTTTACATGAACAGATATAATTTTTAAATGAACACAGATATAATTTTTAAATTAACAGATATAATTTTTGTATAAACACAGATATAATTTTTGTATAAACACATATAATTTTTATATAAAGATACGATTTTAATATAAATACAGCTATAATTAAAATTATAGCTGTATTTATATTAATATATATATCTATATAAAATATATCTATATAACCACAGCTATAATTTTAATATAACCACAGCTATAATTTTAATATAACCACAGCTATAATTTTAATATAAATACAGCTATAAAAATAAGTGTATAACTGTGTTCACCCATTGCATTTTTCTCCGGAAACAGGGAAATCGGAGCGCCGACCCACACCCCTGCGGCCCCACTGGGCTGGGAGGGGCGGCAAGGACCCCGAAAAAGCCAATTACCAGTAACGAGGGTAACGAGCAGCTACATTTTGGGGCCACTTTCCCTGCCCCCCCCCACCCCCCCCAGTTCGTTAGGGTTTAATTAGGGGTTTGGGGTTCGGCCTTGCCCCGGGATTAAAGTTTTACCGATTAGCCCCGGGGCTGGGCCCCCCTCCCGGGGCGAGGCCCTGCTCCCCCCTCACCGTGGGGTGGTTTTGGGGGGCTGGGGTGGCCCCCGGTGCTCCCCCCCCCAGCCGCCGGCCGCATCTGGGCTGACCGCCCCCCCTCGGCGCGGGGATTAGGGTTAATCAGCCCCAAATCCCCGCGTCTGAAAAACAAACTAATCATCCCGATTTCAACACTCTCCTCCCAGCTGCTTGGCGGCGTGGGGGGGGGACGCACACGCCGGGATGTGGGGGGACCCCACCGGGGTTTGGGGGGGGGGGATGCAGGATTTTGGGGGGACCCCACTGAGCTGGGGGCTGTGCTGGCTTGGGGGCTATGCCAGGGTTGGGGGGCAGCACCACGGGGTCATTCCTGACCCCCTTCCTCCTCCTCCTCCTGGCCCCCCTCTTCATCCCACACCTAGCCCACCCCCCCCCCAAACTCTGCACCCCGGTTGGGGGTCCCCGTGTCCCCGGCACCCCGCTGTCCGTCCCCACGTGTCCCCGTCCCCGGGGCTCAGACGTGGCAGCTGTCCTTGGGATTAGCTCCGGGCCCCATGGTGGCGGGGGGCGGGCAAAATGCCCCCCCACCCCAGGAGGGCACCCATGCCTGGCCCCCCACCCCCAAGGGACCCGGGCGTCTGGGACCCCGTGTCCCCTTCCCCGGCACGAGGTCCCCAAAGTGACCCCCAAGGAGGGGCCCTGACCCCCCAATCCTGCCACTCCCATCCCCGTTGGGGCGTTAATTAAAGCGGCTCGTTGTCCCCCCCGTTAACGGGGTGGGGGTCCCCACTGGACATCGGGGTCCCCTGGCCGAGCGCACCCCGACACCCCCCCCCCGCCGTGTTTGGGGGGGTGGCAGTGGGACCCCCCCGTCCCCCGTCGCGGGGGATGAGCGTTAATTGCCGGCAGCGGTGGATTAGCCCCGGGCCGGGGCCAATGTCACCCCCCCGGGGATTAGTGGCAGCGCGGTGGTGGGTGACATCACGCCGGGCCCTACTTAAATCTCCCCCCGCCGCGGGGACGCCTTCCCCGCTGCCACCGCTGCCACCGTCACCGCCGCAGGTAGGCACCAGCCCGCGGGGTGGGGGGACGTCTCAGGGTGTCCCCGAGCGGGACCGGGGATGTTTGGGGTGAGGGACAAGCCACTGGCTCTGTCCCCAGCTCGGGCAGCCCGGGGTGATGTCACCTGGCTTGGGGACAGGCCACCGGCTCTGTCCCTTGGTGTGGGGATGAGGTGGCCAGCCCTGGGGAGGTGTCCCCTGGCCTGGGGACAAGCCACCGGCTCTGTCCCTTGGCGTGAGGACGAGGTGGCCAGCCCTGGGGAGATGTCCCCTGGCCTGGGGACAAGCCACCGGCTCTGTCCCCTGGCATGGGGACAAGGTGGCCAGCCCTGGGGAGATGTCCCCTGGCTTGGGGACAAGCCACCAGCTCTGTCCCTTGGCGTGAGGACGAGGTGGCCAGCCCTGGGGAGGTGTCCCCTGGCTTGGGGACAAGCCACCGGCTCTGTCCCTTGGCTGGGGGACAGTGGCCAGCTTCGGGGTGGCCTCCCCCGGTCAAGGACAAGCCGCTGACGCTGTCCGTGGCTTGGGGACAGGGTTCCCGGCCCCAGGGTGACGTCCCCTGGCTTGGGGACAAGCCGCTGGCTCCGTCCCCTGCCTCAGAGATGGCATCTGGGCGCTGGGGTGACCTTCCTTGCCTTGGGGACAAGCCACCGGCTCTGTCCCCAGCTGGGGGATGGAGTGACCGGCTCCGGGGTGGCCACCCCCAGCTTGGGGACAAGGCGCTGGCTCTGTCCCCAGCACAGGGATCGGGTCCCCTTGCTGAGCACAGGCTTTGTCCCCACTTTGGGGACAGGGTGACCTGCTCCAGGGTGTCCTCCCCCGGCGTGGGGACAAGCCACCGCCTTGGGGACAGTGCAACCGGCTTCGGAGCGGCCTCCCCTGGCTTGGGGACAAGGCCACCAGCTGCGGGTGACATCCCGGCTGGTGCTCTCGACTGGGGACTGGGTGCGGGTCCCTGTCCCCGAGGGGGGTCCCTGTCCCCAAGGGGGGTCCCTGTCCCCGAGGGGGTCCCCGCTCTGTCCCCCCGGTGCCAACCGTGTCCCTCTGTCCCCGCAGCGCAGCCCGTGCCCATCCCGCCCGGAGCCGGGGGACCGCGGGGCGCACAGGTAGGACCGGGGGGGGGGCATCGGGACAGATCCTGCACCCGCACCCCCTCTGCCACCGTGCCGTGGTGCCGCGCCGCACCGCGCCGCGCTGCGCCAGGCCGTGCCGCGATGTGCTGCGCCAGGCTGGGCCGTACTGGGCCGTGCCGCGCCACGGCGTGCCGTGCCGTGCTATCCTTGTGCCGTGCTGCACCGTGCCGCGCCATCCGGCACCGTGCCGTTATATCCTGCACCGTGCCATGCCATCCCGCACTGTGCCATGCTCTCCTGTGCCACGCTGTGCCGTGCCGTGCTGCACCATGCTGTGCCACGCCGTGCCATCCCGCACTGTGCCATGCTCTCCTGTGCCACGCTGTGCCGTGCCGTGCTGCACCATGCGGTGCCGTGCTGTGCCGCACCAAGCCATTGTTCACCATGCCGTGCCACGCCGTGCCATCCCGCACTGTGCCATGCTCTCCTGTGCCATGCTGCACCATGCCGTGCCGTGCTGCACCGAGCCATGCTGCACCGAGCCATGCTGCACCATGCCGTGCCGCGCCATGCCATCCCGCACTGTGCCATGCTCCCCTGTGCCACGCTGCACTGTGCCGTGCTGCACCGTGCCGTGCCGCACCATGCCATCCCGCACTGTGCCATGCTCTCCTGTGCCACGCTGCGCTGCACCGTGCCGTGCCGCACCATGCCGTGCCGCACCATGCCGTGCCGCACCATGCCATCCCGCACTGTGCCATGCTCTCCTGTGCCACGCTGCGCTGCACCGTGCCGTGCCGCACCATGCCGTGCCGCACCATGCCATCCCGCACTGTGCCATGCTCTCCTGTGCCACGCTGCGCTGCACCGTGCCGTGCCGCACCATGCCGTGCCGCACCATGCCATCCCGCACTGTGCCATGCTCTCCTGTGCCACGCTGCACCGTGCCGTGCTGCACCGTGCCGTGCCGCGCCATGCCATCCCGCACCGAGCCACGCTTGCACCGTCCCGTGCCGCACCGAGCCACAGCGCGCTGTGCGGTGCCGTGCTGTGCCACGCTGCGCCGTGCCGGTCGTGACGCCCCGCGTGTCCCTCGCAGCCGGCGCCCAGCCCACCTCGGCAGCGCCGGGGCCTGGCGCGGAGGGTCCCGCCTGGAGCATGATGTCCTACATCAAGCAGCCCCACTACGCCGTCAACGGGCTGAGCCTGGCCGGGCCCGGCATGGACCTGCTGCACTCCGCCGTGGGCTACCCCGGTGAGCCCCGCGACCGGGACGGGGGCCGGCCGGTGCTTCCCCGGGGGGCACAGCGGGCTGCGTGGGATGCACCGGGACGGGTTGCGTGGTTGCACCGAGGTTTTGCACGAGGGTGGGATGCACGGAGGGGTTGCATGGGTTGCACGGAGGTTTTGCACGAGGGTTGCATGGTTGCACAGGGGTTTTGCACGAGGGTGGGATGCACAGAGGGGTTGCATGGGATGCACGGAGGTTTTGCACGAGGGTGGGATGGTTGCACAGGGGTTTTGCACGAGGGTGGGATGGTTGCACAGGGGTTTTGCACGAGGGTGGGATGCACGGAGGGGTTGCATGGGTTGCACAGGGGTTTTGCACGAGGGTGGGATGCACGGAGGGGTTGCGTGGGATGCACGGAGGTTTTGCACGAGGGTTGCATGGTTGCACAGGGGTTTTGCACGAGGGTTGCATGGTTGCACAGGGGTTTTGCATGAGGGTGGGATGCACAGAGGGGTTGCATGGATTGCACGGAGGTTTTGCACGAGGGTGGGATGCACGGAGGGGTTGCATGGGTTGCATGGAGGTTTTGCACGAGGGTGGGTTGCACAGGGGTTTTGCACGAGGGTGGGATGCACGGAGGGGTTGCATGGGTTGCACGGAGGTTTTGCACGAGGGTGGGATGCACAGAGGGGTTGTGTGGGATGCACGGAGGTTTTGCACGAGGGTTGCATGGTTGCACAGGGGTTTTGCACGAGGGTGGGATGCACCAGGGGGTTGCATGGGTTGCACAGGGACAGGATGCATGGAGGGGTTGCATGGGTTGCACGGAGGTTTTGCATGAGGGTGGGATGCACCGGGGGGTTGCATGGGATGCACGGGGACGGGATGCACGGAGGAGTTGCATGGGTTGTACGGAGGTTTTGCACGAGGGTTGCATGGTTGCACAGGGGTTTTGCATGAGGGTGGGATGCACGGGGATGGGTTGCATGGGTTGCACAGATTTTGCACAAGGGTGGGATGCACAGAGGGGTTGCATGGGATGCATGGAGGTTTTGCACGAGGGTGGGTTGCACAGGGTTTTGCACGAGGGTGGGATGCACGGAGGAGTTGCATGGGTTGTACGGAGGTTTTGCACGAGGGTGGGATGCACCGGGGGGTTGCATGGGATGCACGGGGACGGGATGCATGGAGGGGTTGCATGGGTTGCACAGGGGTTTTGCACGAGGGTGGGATGCACGGGGACGGGTTGCATGGGTTGCACAGATTTTGCACAAGGGTGGGATGCACAGAGGGGTTGCATGGGTTCCACGGAGGTTTTGCACAAGGGTGGGATGCACGGAGGGGTTGCGTGGGTTGCACGGAGGTTTTGCACGAGGGTTGCGTGGGATGCACGGAGGTTTTGCACGAGGGTTGCATGGTTGCACAGGGGTTTTGCACGAGGGTGGGATGCACGGAGGGGTTGCGTGGGTTCCACGGAGGTTTTGCATGAGGGTGGGATGCACGGGGACAGGTTGCATGGGTTGCACGGAGGTTTTGCACGAGGGTGGGATGCACCAGGGGGTTGCATGGGATGCACGGGGACAGGTTGCATGGGTTGCACGGAGGTTTTGCACGAGGGTGGGATGCACCAGGGGGTTGCATGGGATGCACGAGGACGGGATGCACGGAGGGGTTGCATGGGTTGCACGGAGGTTTTGCACGAGGGTGGGATGCACGGGGACGGGTTGCATGGGAGGGTTCCATGGTTGCACTGAGGTTTTGCATGGGGATGGGCTGCATGGGGGGGCTTGCATGGGTTGCACAGATTTTGCACAAGGGTGGGATGCATGGGGGGGTTGCAGGGGTTGCACCGAGGTTTTGCACGAGAGTGGGATGCACCAGGGGGTTGCGTGGGACGCACGGGGATGGGATGCACGCAGGGGTCGCACGGGATGCGCGGGGACGGGCTGCGTGACCACCTGACCCCCCCACCCCGCCGCAGCCACGCCGCGGAAGCAGCGCCGGGAGCGCACCACCTTCACGCGGGCGCAGCTGGACATCCTGGAGGCTCTCTTCGCCAAGACCCGCTACCCCGACATCTTCATGCGCGAGGAGGTGGCCCTGAAGATCAACCTGCCCGAGTCCCGCGTCCAGGTGAGCCCCGGCCCCGCCCGCACGCGCAGGGGACGTGCACGGCCTCGTGTGCACGGGGAGGGCCCACGTGCATGAGCAGGGGACGTGCACGGCCTCGTGTGCACGGGGAGGGTCGTGCACAGCTCCATGTGCACAAGCAGGGGACGTGCACGGCCTCGTGTGCACGGGGAGGGTCGTGCACAGCTCCACGTGCACAAGCAGGGGACGTGCACAGCCTCGTGTGCACGGGGAGGGTCGTGCACGGCCCCACGTGCACAAGCAGGGGACGTGCGAGGCCTCTTGTGCACGGGGAGGGCCCACGGGCATGAGCAGGGGACGTGCACGGCCTCGTGTGCACGGGGAGGGTCGTGCACGGCCCCATGTGCACGCGCAGGGGATGTGCGAGGCCTCGTGTGCACGGGGAGGGTCGTGCACGGCCCCACGTGCACAAGCAGGGGATGTGCACGGCCTCGTGTGCACGGGGAGGGTCATGCACAGCTCCACGTGCACAAGCAGGGGACGTGCGAGGCCTTGTGTGCACGGGGAGGGTCGTGCACGGGGAGGGTTGTGCACGGCCCCACGTGCACAAGCAGGGGACGTGCGAGGCCTCTTGTGCACGGGGAGGGCCCACGTGCATGAGCAGGGGACGTGCACGGCCTCGTGTGCACGGGGAGGGTCGTGCACGGCCCCACGTGCACAAGCAGGGGATGTGCACGGCCTCGTGTGCACGGGGAGGGTCGTGCACGGCCCCACGTGCACGCGCAGGGGACATGCATGGCCTCGTGTGCACGGGGAGGGTCGTGCACAGCTCCACGTGCACAAGCAGGGGACGTGCAAGGCCTTGTGTGCATGGGGAGGGTCGTGCACGGGGAGGGTTGTGCACGGCCCCACGTGCACAAGCAGGGGACGTGCGAGGCCTCTTGTGCACGGGGAGGGCCCACGGGCATGAGCAGGGGACGTGCACGGCCTCGTGTGCACGGCCCCACGTGCACGCGCAGGGGATGTGCGAGGCCTCGTGTGCACGGGGAGGGCACGACAAGGCTGGACGCGCCAGCGCACACGTGTGAAGGCGTGCACATGGGTACGAGCACTCAGGAGCGTGCAAGGTGATTTGCACATGCCTGCACGCCCAGGGCACGCAGCTCCGTGCTCACACGCGTGTGAGCAGGCACAGGGTTGTGATTCAATGCACGCACGTGTGCGTGTCGAGGGGAGGCGGCTCGGTGCATGCACGCTCCTGGGGACGCAGCTTGGTGCACGCACACGCGTGTGCAAGCAGAGGGACATGATCTGATGCGCACATGCACATATGCATGCCCCAGGGATGCAGCTCGTTGCACGCACACACACGTGCATGCACACACACACGCGTGTCCTGGGGACGCAGCTCGTTGCGCACACACACACGTGCATGCACACACATGTGCACGCCCAGGGGAGGCGGCGCATTGCATGCACACACATGTGCATGCACACACACGTGCACGCCCAGGGACGGAGCTCGTTGCACACACACACACGTGCACGCCCAGGGGAGGCGGTGCATTGCACGCACACACACGTGCATGAACACGCACGTGCACGCCCCGGGGACGCACCTCATTGCACACACACACACGTGCATGCACACACATGTGCACGCCCAGGGGAGGCGGCGCATTGCATGCACACACATGTGCATGCACACACACGTGCACGCCCAGGGGACGGAGCTCGTTGCACACACACACACGTGCACGCCCAGGGGAGGCGGTGCATTGCACGCACACACACGTGCATGAACACGCACGTGCACGCCCCGGGGACGCACCTCATTGCACACACACACACGTGCATGCACACACATGTGCACGCCCAGGGGAGGCGGCGCATTGCACGCACACACATGTGCATGCACACACACGTGCACGCCCAGGGGACAGAGCTCAGTGCACGCACACACACACACGTGCACGCCCAGGGGACGGAGCTCGTTGCACACACACACACGTGCATGCCCAGGGGAGGCGGTGCATTGCACGCACACACACGTGCATGAACACGCATGTGCACGCCCCGGGGATGCACCTCATTGCACGCACACACACGTGCATGCACACACATGTGCACGCCCAGGGGAGGCGGCGCATTGCATGCACACACATGTGCGTGAACACACACGTGCACGCCCAGGGGACAGGGCTCAGTGCACGCACACACACACACGTGCACGCCCAGGGGAGGCGGTGCATTGCACGCACACACACATGTGCATGAACACGCACGTGCACGCCCCGGGGACGCACCTCATTGCATGCACACACACGTGCATGCACACACATGTGCACGCCCAGGGGAGGCGGCGCATTGCATGCACACACATGTGCGTGAACACGCATGTGCACGCCCCGGGGACGCACCTCATTGCACGCACACACACGTGCACGCCCAGGGAAGGCGGCGCATTGCATGCACACACATGTGCGTGAACACACACGTGCACGCCCAGGGGACAGGGCTCAGTGCACGCACACACACACACGTGCACGCCCAGGGGACGGAGCTTGTTGCACGCACACACACGTGCACGCCCAGGGGACGGAGCTCGTTGCACGCACACACACGTGCACGCCCAGGGGAGGCGTCTCCTTGCACGCGCCCCCCCCCGCCCAGCGCCTGCCTCAGTTTCCCCGCTCAGCGCCCGCTCCCGCAGGTCTGGTTCAAGAACCGCCGGGCCAAGTGCCGGCAGCAGCAGCAGCAGAGCAGCGGCCAGGCCAAGGCTCGCCCCGCCAAGAAGAAGAGCTCCCCGGCCCGCGAGGCCGGCGCCGAGCCGGGGGCGGCCGGGCCCTACAGCCCCCCACCCACCGCTCCCGCTGGCACCCCCAGCTCCGCCACCGGCGCTACCGTCTCCATCTGGAGCCCGGCTTCCATCTCGCCCGTCCCGGACCCGTTGGCTTCCTCGGCCGCCCCGGGCTTGCCACGCTCGGCACCTTTCCCCGGCACCTACAGCCAAGCCGCCGGCTACGGTCAAGGTTACGCCGGCTCGGCCGCCTATTTCGGTGGCCTGGACTGCAGCTCCTACCTCTCGCCCATGCACCCGCAGCTGGGGGCTCCCGGGGCGGCTCTCAGCCCCCTGGCCGCCCCCGCCATGGGTGCCCACTTGGCCCCCTCGCCCGCCGGCTTGGCGGGGCAGGGCTACGGCACCACCGGGCTGGGCTTCGGCCCCGTCGACTGCCTGGACTACAAGGACCAGGCGACCTCCTGGAAGCTCAACTTCAACGCCGCCGACTGCCTGGACTACAAGGACCAGAGCTCCTGGAAGTTCCAGGTCTTGTGAGGGGGAACCGGCCCCGGCCCCCACCGCCAGCACCCGAGACCCCCACCCCGGCTGGCGCAGGCTCGGCGGCAGCCGGCGCCGCGCACCCCTGCGCCGTGGGGCATCTGCGTGGCACGGAGCATCCCCGCGGCGTGGCCCAGCCCCGCAGCAGGAGGCGTCCGCATGGCACGGTGCATCCCCGCGGCACGAGGCAGCCCCGCGGCACGGAGCATCCCTGCACCGTGGACTGTCCCCGCGGCACGGAGCATCCCCGTGGCACGGGGTATCTGCATGGCGTGGAGCATCCTGGCACGGAGCATCCCTATGGCATGGACCAGCCCCGTGGCACAGACTGTCCCGGCAACACGGAGCATCCCCGCGGCACGGAGCATCCTCGTGGCCTGGTGCATCCCTGCGACGTGGTGCAGCTCCGTGGCACGGAGCATCCCCACGGCACGGAGCATCCCCACGGCACGGAGCATCCCTGCACCACGGACTATTCCCACGGCACGGAGCATCCCCACGGCACGGAGCATCCTCGTGGCCTGGTGCATCCCTGTGACGTGATGCAGCTCCGTGGCACAGAGCGTCCTCGTGCCACGGAACATCCCTGCACCACGGACTATTCCCACGGCACGGAGCATCCCCGTGGCACAGACTGTCCTGGAGGCACGGAGCATCCCCATGGCACGGAACATCCTCGTGGCCTGGTGCATCCCTGCGACGTGGTGCAGCTCCGTGGCACGGAGCATCCCCACGGCATGGAGCATCCTCGTGCCACGGAGCATCCCCACGGCACAGAGCATCCCTACGGCACGGAGCATCCTCGTGGCCTGGTGCATCCCTGCAACGTGGTGCAGTTCCGTGCCACGGAGCATCCCCACGGCACAGAGCATTCCCATGGCACGGAGCATCCCTGCACCACGGACTATTCCCACGGCACGGAGCATCCTCATGGCACGGAGCATCCATGGCACGGAGCATCCCTACGGCATGGAGCATCCTTGTGGCCTGGTGCATCCCTGCGACGTGGTGCAGTTCCGTGCCACGGAGCATCCCCACGGCACGGAGCATCCCCACGGCACGGAGCATCCCTGCACCACAGACTGTTCCCACGGCACGGAGCATCCCCACGGCACGGAGCATCCTCGTGGCCTGGTGCATCCCTGCGATGCGGTGCAGCTCCATGCCACGGAGCATCCCCACGGCACGGAGCATCCCCACGGCACGGAGCATCCTCATGGCACCCAGCATTCCCACGGCACGGAGCATCCTCATGGCACAGAGCATCCTCGTGGCCTGGTGCATCCTTGTGACGCGGTGCAGTTCCGTGCCACGGAGCATCCCCACGGCACGGAGCATCCCCACGGCACGGAGCATCCCTGCACCACAGACTATTCCCACGGCACGGAGCATCCCCACGGCACGGAGCATCCTCGTGGCCTGGTGCATCCCTGCGACGTGGTGCAGCTCCATGCCACGGAGCATCCCCACGGCACGGAGCATCCCCACGGCACGGAGCATCCCCACGGCACGGAGCATCCTCGTGGCCTGGTGCATCATTGTGACGCGGTGCAGTTCCGTACCACGGAGCATCCCCACGGCACAGAGCATTCCCATGGCACGGAGCATCCCTGCACCACGGACTATTCCCACGGCACGGAGCATCCCCACGGCACGGAACATCCTCGTGGCCTGGTGCATCCCTGCGATGCGGTGCAGCTCCATGCCACGGAGCATCCCCACGGCACGGAGCATCCCCACGGCACGGAGCATCCTCATGGCACCCAGCATCCCCACGGCACAGAGCATCCTCATGGCACAGAGCATCCTCGTGGCCTGGTGCATCCTTGTGACGCGGTGCAGTTCCGTGCCACGGAGCATCCCCACGGCACAGAGCATTCCCACAGCACGGAGCATCCCCACGGCATGGAACATCCTCGTGGCCTGGTGCATCCCTGCGATGCGGTGCAGCTCCATGCCACGGAGCATCCCCATGGCACGGAGCATCCCTGCACCACGGACTATTCCCATGGCACGGAGCATCCTCATGGCACAGAGCATCCTCGTGGCCTGGTGCATCCTTGTGACGCGATGCAGCTCCGTGGCACGGAGCATCCTCGTGGCACGGAGCATCCCCGTGGGACGCGCAGCGGGGTGGGCCCCCATTCCAGCCGGCGTTGGGAGCGTCCCCGTCCCCCACTGCACCCCGACCCCCACCCCAGAGCTGCATCTTCCCCCCCCCCCCTCCCGCGCCCCGTGCAGCTCGGTGCGGGGCTGGCGAGCGCACGGAGGGAAGGAAAAGGCTTTAAAAAAGGAAATAAGAATAAAAAAAAGTGGAAAAGAAAGAGGGGCCACGCCCTCTGCCTCTCTCATTAACGCCAGCAGCTAACGAGGGGCTGCGCGGAGCAGGTAGGGAGCTGGGCTGGGGGGGGGGACACGGGGGGACCCCCGCTGTCACCCCGTCCTGGGGTGAGAGACCCAAACCTCCTGCCCAGAAGGGACCCAGGCGTCCGGGCCCCACCCTGGCACCTGGTGACGGGGGAGGACCCACCCCTGCGGGGGGTCCCGGCCCCCGTTTAACTCCCCCCGCCCCCCCCCCCGGTTATTTTTACTGATCTAATTTAGCAAATGGGGCGGCTCCGGCTGGGGGCGAATTAGAGGGATTAGGGGCCGGGTGACAAATTGGTCGGGCGATGGCGGGTGACAGCTGCCCGTGGGGTGGCCGCTGCACCCCCAGAGACCCCCCGTGCCACCCCCAGAGACCCCCGTGCACCCCTCTGTGGCCCCATAGACCCCTGTGCACCCCCATAGACGCCCATGCACCCCTCTGCACCCCCATAGACCCTGTGCAGCCCCACGCACCCCCATAGGGCCCCCCATGCACCCCTCTGCAGCCCCATAGACATCTGTGCAGCCCCATAGACCCCCACACAGCCCTGTGCACCCCTATAGGCCCCTGTGCACCCCTCTGCTGCCCCATAGATCCCCGTGCACCCCTATAGGCCCCTGTGCACCCATATAGACCCCTGTGCACCCCTCTGCGGCCCCACAGACCCCCATGCACCCCTATAGACCCCCATGCACCCCTCTGCAGCCCCACAGACCCCATGCACCCCTACAGACTCCTATGCACCCCTCTGCTGCCCCATAGACCCCCATGCACCCCTATAGACCCCTATGCACCCCTGTGCATCCCCACAGACCCCATAGACCCCCATGCACCCCCCATAGACCCCCTCTGCACCCCTACAGACCCCCATGCACCCCCATGCACCCCCGCAGACCCCCATGCACCCCCACAGACCCCCATGCACCCCCATAGACCCCCGTGCACCCCGCAGACCCCCGTGCACCCCTCTGAAGCCCCATACGGCCCCATAGCCCCCATGCACCCCGCGTGTCCCCTTTGCACGAGGGTCCCGGCCCCAGGGGACACCGGGGACACCTGGGCTTTGAAAAAGGAGGAACCCCCACCCCCCCCCAATTTCCCTTTAACCCCTAAATCCGCCCCGAAATGCCGCCGCAAATCCGTTAGGCGCTAATCCGGTGATGCAAGCGGCCACGCGGGGCCCAGAGTGGGGCCAGGGCAGCTGCCAGGCCTGGGGGGCTGCACCCGTGGGGGACAGGCACGGGGGGGCCGGGGGCACCCCGGTTTTGCTGGGGGTCTGTGCATTCGGGGGCGTGCACTTGGGGTCTGCATATAGGGGCAATGCGTATGGGCTGGGGGTCCCTGCACATGGGGGTCCTGGGGGTGCCCTGAGGGGTCCGTGCACATGGGGGTCCCTGGGGTGCCCTGGGGGGGGTCTGTGCACATGGGGGTCCCTGGGGGTGCCCTGGGGGTCTGTGCACATGGGGGTCCCTGGGTGTGCCCTGGGGGGTCTGTGCACATGGGGGTCCCTGGGTGTGCCCTGGGGGGGTCTGTGCACATGGGGGTCCCTGGGGGTGCCCTGGGGGGTCTGCGCACATGGGGGTCCCTGGGGTGCCCTGGGGGGGTTGTGCACATGGGGGTCCCTGGGGGTGCCCTGGGGGGGTCCGTGCACATGGGGGTCCCTGGGGGTGCCCTGGGGGGGGTCTGTGCACATGGGGGTCCCTGGGGGTGCCCTGGGGGGGGGGTCTGTGCACATGGGGGTCCCTGGGGTGCCCTGGGGGGGTTGTGCACATGGGGGTCCCTGGGGTGCCTGGGGGGGTTGTGCACATGGGGGTCCCTGCGGGTGCCCTGGGGGGATTGTGCACATGGGGGTCCCTGGGGTGCCCGGGGAGGGGTCCGTGCACATGGGGGTGCCCCAGGCTTGGCTGGGGGGGTGTCTGTGCATGGGGGGTCCCTGGGGGTGCCTTGGGGAGGCGGCTGTGCACACGGGGGTCCCTGGGGGTGCCCTGAGGGGGGTGCCTGGGGGTGCCCCGGGCTTGGCTGGGGGGTCTGTGCATATGGGGGTCCCTGGGGTGTCCTGGGCTTGGTGGGGCGAGGATGTCCATGCATGGGGGTCCCTGGGGTGCCCCGGGGGTCTCCTGCACATGGGGGTCCCTGGGGGTGTTCTGGGGGGTCCCTGCACATGGGGGTCCCTGGGGTGCCCTGGGGGGGATTGTGCACATGGGGGTCCCTGGGGGTGCCCGGGGGGGGGTCCCTGCACATGAGGGTCCCTGAGGGTGCCCCGGGCTTGGCTGGGGGGTGTCTGTGCATGGGGGGTCCCTGGGGGTGCCCTGGGGGGTCTGTGCACATGGGGGTCCCTGCGTGTGCCCTGGGGGGATTGTGCACATGGGGGTCCCTGGGGTGCCCTGGGGGGTCCGTGCACATGGGGGTCCCTGGGGGTGCCCTGGGGGGGTCTGTGCACATGGGGGTCCCTGGGGGTGCCCTGGGGGGGGGTCCGTGCACATGGGGGTCCCTGGGTGTGCCCTGGGGGGTGGGTCTGTGCACATGGGGGTCCCTGGGGGTGCCCTGGGGGGGTCTGCGCACATGGGGGTCCCTGGGGGTGCCCTGGGGGGGTTGTGCACATGGGGGTCCCTGGGGTGCCCTGGGGGGGATTGTGCACATGGGGGTCCCTGGGGGTGCCCTGGGGGGGGGTCTGCGCACATGGGGGTCCCTGGGGGTGCCCTGGGGGGGGTTGTGCACATGGGGGTCCCTGGGGGTGCCCTGGGGGGATTGTGCACATGGGGGTCCCTGGGGGTGCCCGGGGGGTGTCCCTGCACATGAGGGTCCCTGAGGGTGCCCCGGGCTTGGCTGGGGGGGTCTGTGCATGGGGGGTCCCTGGGGGTGCCCTGGGGGGATTGTGCACATGGGGGTCCCTGGAGGTGCCGGGGGGGTCCCTGCACACGGAGGGGGTGTCTGTGCACCAGGGGCGGGGGGGCTGTGCAGGTGGGGGTCCTGCCCCCCCGCCGGGGGTTAACCCAGGCCCTGCCAGCAGGTCTGTGGGTGCTGGCCGGGCAGATGGAGCCTAATCCGGGCTGAGCAGGGCCGGGGGGGCCGGGGAGACCGGGGAAGAGGGTTAAGCCCGGTTTAACGGCCCTAATGAAGGGGATAAGGAGGGCGGCGGTGCCAGGGCGGGGGCTGCCTGTGCCCCCCCCCGGGTGGGACGGGGACAGGGACGTGTCCAGGCCGGTGCCGACGCCACGCGGCGTGGGGACGCGCTGGCCTGCGTGGGCCCTTGCACACGCACACGGGGGGGGGGGGGAGGGGGGGGGCTTTGCACAAGCCAAGGGGCCCCGCAGGTGGGTGTGCAACGCATGCAGGGGTGCACGGCCCCTTGCACGCGCAGCTTGGGGGTGCACGGCCCCTTGCACGCGCAGTTTGGGGGTGCACCGCCCGTTGCACACGCGTGCGAGGGTGCACGGCCTCCCCAGCACCCCCCTACCCCCCTCCCGGTACAAGGGAAACCGAAACTTCCCCCCCCACGCCACGATGGGTCTGTGGATCCCATAAGAGCAGCGAGCGGAGCCCGGTGGGTGTCGGTGGGTGTCGGTGCTGCTCCCGGGTGTCCCGGTGTGTCCTGGCGCTTCTCCCGGTGCATCCCAGTGCTGCTCCCGGTGCATCCCGGTGCATCTCCCAGTGCACCCTGGTGAGTCCCGGTGCTGCTCCCGGTGTGTCCCGGTGCATCTCCCGGTGCACCCTGGTGAGTCCCAGTGCTGCTCCCGGTGTGTCCCGGTGTGTTCCAGTGGGTCCCCGGTGCTGCTCCCGGTGTGTCCCGGTGCATCCCAGTGCATCTCCCGGTGCACCCTGGTGAGTCCCGGTGCTGCTCCCGGTGCTGCTCCCGGTGTGTCCCGGTGTGTCCCAGTGGGTCCCGGTGCTGGTCCCGGTGTGTCCCGGTGCATCCCGGTGCCGGTGTCGTCCCATCCCGGTGCCCCGGCCCTGCCATGTCCCGGCTGCTGCTGCTGCTGCTGGTGCAGATGGAGGCAGGTGAGGGGGGGCGGGGGTCGTGGGGGGCTGGGGGGGGTCGTGGGGGGTGGAGGGGCCGGGGGTCCCAGCGCAGGACCCAGCAGGGCTGTGGGACCCCAGCTGGGGCCTTGGGGACCCTTTAATTAGGGTGATGGGACCCCAATTAGCACCCCGGGACCCCAGTGAGGACGCTGGGACCCCAATGAAGGTGCTGACATCCCAATTAGGGCCACAGCACCCCAATTAGCCCCCCGGGACCCCAATTAGGGTGTTGGGACCCCAATTAGGGTGCTGGCACCCCAATTAGTGCCCCAGGACCGCAATTAGGGTGTTGGGACCCCAATTAGCACCCCAGGACCCCAATTAGCTCCCCGGGACCCCAATTAGGGTGCTGGGACCCCAATTAGCGCCCCAGGACCCCAATTAGCATCCCAGGACCCCAATTAGGGTGTTGGGACCCCAATTAGGGTGCTGGGACCCCAATTAGCGCCCCGGGACCGCAATTAGGGTGTTGGGACCCCAATTAGCGCCCCAGGACCCCAATTAGCGCCCCAGGACACCAGTGAGGACGCTGGGACCCCAGTGAAGGTCCTGGGACCCCAATTAGGGCCATAGCACCCCAATTAACACCCCGGGACCCCAATTAGCACCCCAGGACCCCAATTAGGGTCTTGGGACCCCAATTAGGGTGGTGGGACCCCAATTAGCACCCCAGGACCCCAATTAGCACCTCGGGATCCCAATTAGGGTGCTGGGACCACAATTAGCACCCCAGGACCCCAATTAGCACCCCGGGATCCCAATTAGGGTGCTGGGACCCCAATTAGCACCCCAGGACCCCAATTAGGGTGGTGGGACCCCAATTAGCACCCCAGGACCCCAATTAGCACCTCGGGATCCCAATTAGGGTGCTGGGACCCCATTTAGCACCCCAGGACCCCAATTAGGGTGCTGGGACCCCAATTAGCACCCCAGGACCCCAATTAGGGTGTTGGGACCCCAATTAGGGTGCTGGGACCACAATTAGTGCCCCGGGACCGCAATTAGGGTGTTGGGACCCCAATTAGCACCCCAGGACCCCAATTAGGGTGCTGGGACCCCAATTAGCACCCCAGGACCCCAATTAGCCCCCCGGGCCCCCCGTGGGGCCGCCGGGACCCCGGCGGGGCGCCGGGCAGGGCTGAGCCCTGCCGCACTCGTGACACGCGTGTCCCCAGCCCCCAGCCGGGCGGCGGCGGGGGGACACGGGGGGACCCCCCTTGAGGGGTCCCTGCTCCAGCCCCTCGACCACTTCAACCGCCTGGAGGGACGCAGCCTCCGGCAGGTAATGGGGGGGGGGGGCACATGCGTCGCATACGTGTGGCACACGCGTGCGCACACGCGTGTGCCCCCACGCGCAGGAGCGCAGCCCCGGCCCCCCCCTTTCTCGCAGCGGTTTTGGATCAACCCCGAGTTCTGGCAGCGGCCGGCCGGGCCCATCTTCCTGCTGCTCGGGGGGGAGAGCGGCATGGCCCCAGGGGTGCTGAGCAGGGGTACGGGTGGGGCGGGGCGGGGGTGGGGTTGGGGTTGGGATGGGATTGGGATGGGGGGTGGGGTGGGATTGGGATTGGGATTGGGATGGGATTGGGATTGGGATGGGGTGGGGTGGGGTGGGACTGGGATTGGGATGGGATTGGGATGGGGGGTGGGATTGGGACTGGGATTGGGATGGGATTGGGATGGGGGGGTGGGGTGGGATTGGGATTGGGATTGGGATTGGGATGGGATTGGGATTGGGATTGGGATGGGGTGGGGTGGGACTGGGATTGGGATGGGATTGGGATGGGGGGTGGGGTGGGATTGGGATTGGGATTGGGATTGGGATTGGGATGGGGTGGGGTGGGGTGGGATTGGGATTGGGATGGGATTGGGATGGGGGGTGGGGTGGGATTGGGATTGGGATTGGGATGGGGTGGGGTGGGGTGGGACTGGGATTGGGATGGGATTGGGATGGGGGGTGGGATTGGGATTGGGATTGGGATGGGGTGGGGTGGGATTGGGATTGGGATGGGATTGGGATGGGGTGGGGTGGGGTGGGATTGGGATGGGATTGGGATGGATGGGATTGGAATTTGGATTGGGATTGGGATGGGGGCATGGGATTGGGATTCAGATTGGGATTGCGATGGGATGGGATTGGGATTGGATTGGGATGGATGGGATTGGATTGGGATTGGGATTGGGATGGGATTGGGATGGGGTGGGGTGGGGTGGGGTGGGATTGGGATTGGGATGGGATTGGAATGGGATTGGAATTTGGATTGGGATTGGGATGGGGGGATGGGATTGGGATGGGATTGGGATTGGGATGGGATTAGGATGGGATTGGGATGGGGTGGGGTGGGATTGGGATTGGGATGGGATCGGGATGGATGGGATTGGAATTTGGATTGGGATTGGGATGGGGGATAGGATTGGGATTCAGATTGGGATTGGAATGGGATTGGGATTGGGATGGATGGGATTGGGATTGGGATTGGGATGGAGGGGATTGGGATTGGGATTGGGATGGGATTGGGATTGGATTGGGATGGATGGGATGGGATTGGGATGGGATTGGGATTGGGATGGGATTGGGATTGGGGTGGGATCGGGATGGATGGGATTGGAATTCGGATTGGGATTGGGATGGGATTGGGGTGGATGGGATGGGATTGGGATGGGGTGGGCTGGGGTGGGATTGGGATTGGGATGGGATGGGGTGAGGATGGGGATGAGGATGTGTCCATGTCTGTGTCTGTCTCCGTGTCCATGTCCGTATCCGTGTCCGAATCCGTGTCCGTGTCCACGTCTGTGTCCATGTCCATGTCCGTCTCCACATCCGTGTCCGTATCCGTGTCCATGTCCGTGTCCATGTCTGTGTCCGTGTCCGTGTCCGTGTCTGTCTCCGTGTCCATATCCATGTCCGCCTCTGTGTCCATGTCCGTATCTGTGTCCATGTCCATCTCCGTGTCCATGTCCGTGTCCGTGTCCATCTCTGTCTCCGTGTCCATGTCTGTGTCCGTATCCGTGTCCATATCCATGTCCATGTCCGTGTCCATGTCCATGTCTGTGTCCGTGTCCGTCTCCGTGTCCGTCTCCGTGTCCATATCCATGTCCGCCTGTGTGTCCATGTCTGTGTCCATGTCCGTATCCGTCTCCGTGTCCATGTCCGTGTCCATATCCGTGTCCATGTCTGTGTCCATGTCCGTGTCCGTGTCCGTCTGTCTCTGTGTCCATATCCATGTCCGTGTCCATGTCCATCTCCGTGTCCATCTCCGTCTCCGTGTCTGTGTCTGTCTCCGTGTCCATATCCATGTCCGTCTCCATGTCCATGTCCGTGTCCACCTCCGTGTCTGTATCCGTGTCCATGTCCGTCTCCGTCTCCGTGTCCATGTCCGTGTCCATATCCGTGTCCGTGTCCATGTCCGTGTCCATGTCCATCTCTGTCTCCGTGTCCATGTCCGTGTCCGTATCCATGTCCATATCCGTGTCCATGTCCGTGTCCATCTCTGTCTCCGTGTCCATGTCCGTGTCCGTCTCCGTGTCCATATCCGTGTCCATGTCCGTGTCCGTGTCCGTCTGTCTCTGTGTCCATATCCATGTCCGTGTCCATGTCCATGTCCATCTCCGTGTCCATGTCCGTGTCCATGTCCGTCTCCGTGTCCAGGCCACGTGGCGGAGCTGGCGCGGGCGCACGGGGCGCTGCTGGCGGCGCTGGAGCATCGCTTCTACGGGGGCAGCCGGGGGCCGGGCGGGGACCCCGACCTGCGCTTCCTCTCCAGCCAGCAGGCGTGAGCTGGGGGTGCTGGGGCTCGGGGGGGCACCCAGACACGGGGTCCCCTCACCCACCCCCCACCCCCCTCCCCGCAGCCTGGCCGACCTGGCCGCCTTCCGGCTCCACGTCACGAGCGCGTGGGGCCTCAGCCCCAACCACACCTGGGTCTGTTTCGGGGGGTCCTACGCCGGCGCCCTCGCCGCCTGGGCGCGCCTCAAGGTGGGCTGGGTGCTTGGGTGTCCCCGTCCCCCCACCCCAACCCCGGGGGGGGGGCGGGGGGGGGGGGCCGGTGGCCCCACTGGGGGGGGGGTGACCCCGTGCCTCAGTTTCCCCACCTGGTATCCGCCGCCGTCGCCTCGTCCGCTCCCGTCCGCGCTCAGGTTGACTTCGCCGGATACAACCGGGTGAGCCCCCCAAACCCCCCTGGACCCCCCAAACCCCCGGACCCCCCCCAGACCCCCCCGAACGCCAACCGGGGCAGCATTAACCCCTCGGGTCCCATCTCCCCACAGGTTGTCTCGGCCGCCCTCTCCAGCCCCACAGTGGGGGGGTCCCCAGAGGTGGGTCCAAAAGGGGGTTGAAGGGGGACCCCACGATATTGGGGTGCACGGTGGGACCCCCCCGTCCATGCCGGCAGTGCCTGGGCGCGGTGGCAGCGGCCTTCGCGGCGTTGGACAGGCGGTTGCGTGGCCGGCGGCTGGCGGGGGTGGCGTGGGATTTCTCCTGTTGCCGAACCCCCCGGGAACCGGGGGACCGGGAGCTGCTGGCGGAGAACGTGGCCGACGTCTTCGCCGGGGCGGTGCAGTACAACGGCCACCGGCCCGGTGACTCGGTGGCCACGCTTTGCCGGGCCATGACCGACGGCCGCCGCGGTTCCCCGTACCGCCGGCTCGTTGCGGTTAACAAGGTTGGGGGTGTGGGGGGGGTCCTTGTACCCCTCGCACCCTCCTGGGCCCCTCGGTACCCTCCTGCGCCCCCATTGCACCCCCTTCTGACCCCTTGTACCCCATGCACCCCATTGCCTCATTGCACTCCCTCACACCCCATTGCACCCCACTGCACCCCCTCACGCCCCACTGCACCCTCCTGCACCCCATTGCACCCCACTGCACCCTCTCACGCCCCACTGCACCCTCCTGCACCCCATTGCACCCCTCACACCCCCACACCCCACTGCACCCCATTGCACCCCATTGCCCCTCTGCACCCCTTGCCCCCCTCATGCCCCACCAAGACCTATTGCCCTTTCTTGCACCCTGCACCCCATTGCACCCTCATACCCCACTGCACCCTCTCTGCACCCCACTGCACCCATCAACCTCCTCACACCCCACTGCACCCCTCACACCCCATTGCACCCCTCATGCCCCATTGCACCCCACTGAACCCCATTGCCCCCTCTTGCACCCCATTTCACCCCCTCATACCCCACTGCACCCCACTGCACCCCATTGCACCCCTCATGCCCCACTGCACCCTCATTGCACCCCTGCTGCACCCTCCTGCACCCCAGCAATTCCCCATGCCCCACTGCAACTTCATTGCCCCTCTCGCACCCCATTGCACCCCTTGCACCCCACTGCACCCCATTGCACCCCTTGCACCCCACTGCACCCCCTTGCACCCTCTGCACCCCATCACCCCTCACACCCCACTGCACCCCATTGCCCCTCTTGCACCCATTGCACCCCTCATGCCCCACTGTACCCTATTGCACTTGCTGCAACCTCCTGCACCCCACAGCACCCCCCATGCCCCACTGCACCCCATTGCACCCCATTGCACCCCATTGCACCCTCTCACACCCCATTGCACCCCGTTGCACCCCATTGCCCCCTCTCCTACCCTCTATTGCACCCCATTGCACCCCCCCCCATGCCCCATTGCACCCCATTGCACCCCATTGCACCCCATTGCACCCCCCCATGCCCCATTGCACCCCATTGCACCCCATTGCACCCCCCCATGCCCCACTGCACCCCATTGCACCCTGCTGCACCCTCCTGCACCCCACAGCACCCCCCATGCCCCACTGCACCCCATTGCACCCCATTGCACCCCCCCTGCTGCCCCACTGCACCCCATTGCCCCCTCTCGGCACCCCATTGCCCTCTTGCACCCCTGCACCCCATTGCACCCCTCATACCCCACTGCACCCTCCTGCACCCCACTGCACCCCACTGCACCCCTCACACCCCACTGCACCCTCACACCCCATTGCACCCCTCATGCCCCATTGCACCCCACTGAACCCCATTGCCCTCTTGCACCCCATTTCACCCTCATACCCCACTGCACCCCATTGCACCCTGCTGCACCCTCCTGCACCCCACAGCACCCCCCATGCCCCACTGCACCCCATTGCCCCTCTCGCACCCCATTGCCCTCTTGCACCCCCTGCACCCCATTGCACCTCCTCATACCCCACTGCACCCCTTGCACCCCTCTGCACCCCACTGCACCCCTCACACCCCACTGCACCCTCATTGCCCTCTTGCACCCCATTGCACCCCTCATGCCCCATCAGACTCCCATTGCACCCTGCTGCACCCTCCCTGCACCCCACAGCACCCCCATGCCCCACTGCACCCCATTGCACCCCATTGCACCCCCTCATGCCCCATTGCACCCTGTTGCACCCCATTGCCCCTTCTCTCACCCCATTGCACCCCATTGCACTCCCCTCATGCCCCACTGCACCCCATTGCCCCTCTCGACCCATTGCTTCCCTCTTGCACCCCCTGCACCCCATTGCACCCCCTCATACCCCACTGCACCCTCCTGCACCCCACTGCACCCCACTGCACCCCCTCACACCCCACTGCACCCCACTGAACCCCATTGCCCCTCTGCACCCCATTGCACCCCTCACGCTTCCCACTGCACCCCATTGCACCCCTGCTGCAACCTCCTGCACCCCACAGCACCCCCCCATGCCCCACTGCACCCCATTGCACCCCATTGCACCCCATTGCACCCTCTCACACCCCATTGCACCCCGTTGCACCCCATTGCCCCCTCTCCTACCCCATTGCACCCCATTGCACCCCCTCATGCCCCACTGCAGAAACCCACTGCACCCCATTGCACCCCATTGCACCCCATGGCACCCCTCATGCCCCACTGCACCCCATTGCACTCCTGCTGCACCCTCCTGCACCCCACAGCACCTCCCCATGCCCCACTGCACCCCATTGCACCCCATTGCACCCCCCCATGCCCCACTGCACCCCATTGCCCCCTCTCGCACCCCATTGCCCCCTCTTGCACCCCCCTGCACCCCATTGCACCCCCTCATACCCCACTGCACCCCTGTACCCCTCTGCACCCCACTGTACCCCTCACACCCCACTGCACCCCACTCGAACCCCATTGCCCCCTCTTGCACCCCATTGCACCCCCTCATGCCCCACTGCACCCCATTGCACCCTGCTGCAACCTCCTCTGCACCCCACAGCACCCCCTCATGCCCCACTGCACCCCATTGCACCCCATTGCACCCCATTGCACCCCATTGCATCCCCTCATGCCCCATTGCGCCCCACTGAACCCCATTGCCCCCTCTCCTACCCCATTGCACCCCATTGCACCCCCCCATGCCCCACTGCACCCCATTGCCCCCTCTCGCACCCCATTGCCCCCTCTTGCACCCCCCTGCGCCCCATTGCACCCCTCATACCCCACTGCACCCCCTGCACCCCCCTGCACCCCACTTCCACCCTCACACCCCATTTCACCCCCTCATACCCCACTGCACCCCACTGCACCCCATTGCCCCTCTCGCACCCCATTGCCCCTCTTGCACCCCCTGCACCCCATTGCACTTCTCATACCCCACTGCACCCCTCGTACCCCAGACACAGCACCCCGCTGCACCCTCCTGCACCCCACGGGCACCCTCCCCCGCCGCCCCCCCGCCGCCGGGCTCGGGGAGCCCTGAGCAGCCAGCCCCCCCCCCCAGGCCCTGCGGCGCGGGGGGCTGCCCTGCACCCCCAGTTCGCGGCGGGCGGCCGTGCAAGCCCTGCGTCGCCCCACGGCCGGGGCCAGCAGCCGGCTCTGGCTCTACCAAACCTGCACCGAGTTCGGCTTCTGTGAGCGCCGGGAAGGGTGGGGGTCAGGGTGGGGGTCAGGGTGGGGGTGGGGGTCACCGGGGTCCCCCCGCTTTGTTCGCAGTCCCCAGCTGCCGGGACGCCGCGTGCCCCTTCTCCCGCTTCCAGACGCTGCGGGCGCAGCTCAGCCTCTGCGCCGACGTCTTCGGCATCGCCCCGGCACGTGTCCGGGCCGCCGTCGCCTTCACCAACGCCTTCTACGGGGCCGCGCACCCCGGCACCGGCCGCGTGCTCTTCGTCAACGGTACGGCGCGGCGCGGGCCACCGCGGCGCGGCGCGGCACGGCGTGGCGCAGCACGGTGCAGCGTGGCGCGGCGTGGCGTGGCATGGTGCGGTGTGGCCCAGTATGGCGCAGCGTGGCACAGAACGGCGCAGCGTGGCACAGAGTGGCCCAGTTTGGCACAGCGTGGCCCAGTATGGCCCAGTATGGCACAGCGTGGCCCAGTATGGCACAGCGTGGCGCAGCGTGACCCAGTATGGCCCAGTTTGGCACAGCGTGGCACAGAACGGTGCAGCGTGGCACAGCGTGGCCCAGTTTGGCACAGCATGGCACAGCGTGGCACAGCGTGGCCCAGTATGGCCCAGTATGGCGCAGCGTGGCACAGAACGGCACAGCGTGGCACAGCGTGGCACAGCGTGACCCAGTATGGCCCAGTATGGCACAGCGTGGCCCAGTATGGCACAGCGTGGCGCAGCGTGGCGCAGCGTGGCCCAGTATGGCGCAGCGTGACCCAGTATGGCCCAGTATGGCGCAGCGTGGCGCAGCGTGACCCAGTATGGCCCAGTATGGCACAGCGTGGCGCAGTGTGGCACAGCGTGGCCCAGTATGGCGCAGCGTGGCACAGAACGGCGCAGCGTGGCACAGCGTGGCCCAGTTTGGCCCAGTTTGGCACAGCGTGGCGCAGCGTGGCACAGCGTGGCCCAGTATGGCGCAGCGTGGCACAGAACAGCGCAGCGTGGCACGGCGTAGCGCAGCACGGTGCAGCGTGGCGCGGCGTGGCATGGCATGGTGCGGTGTGGCCCAGTATGGCGCAGCGTGGCACAGAACGGCGCAGCGTGGCGCAGCGTGGCACAGAGTGGCCCAGTTTGGCACAGCGTGGCCCAGTATGGCCCAGTATGGCACAGCGTGGCCCAGTATGGCACAGCGTGGCGCAGCGTGGCTCAGTGTGGCACAGTGTGGCCCAGTTTGGCACAGCGTGACCCGGTATGGCCCAGTATGGCGCAGCGTGGCGCAGCGTGGCACAGCGTGGCCCAGTTTGGCACAGCATGGCACAGAACGGCGCAGCGTGGCGCAGTGTGGCACAGCGTGACCCAGTATGGCCCAGTATGGCACAGCATGGCCCAGTATGGCACAGCGTGGCGCAGTGTGGCGCAGCGTGGCCCAGTTTGGCGCAGCGTGACCCAGTATGGCCCAGTATGGCGCAGCGTGGCACAGAACGGCGCAGCGTGGCACAGCGTGGCACAGTGTGACCCAGTATGGCCCAGTATGGCACAGCGTGGCCCAGTTTGGCACAGCGTGGCACAGAACGGCGCAGCGTGGCACAGCGTGGCCCAGTATGGCCCAGTTTGGCCCAGTATGGCACAGCGTGGCGCAGCGTGGCACAGAACGGTGCCACAGGCAGGGTGACACGTTTTGGGGTGCCACAGTTTCGGGGTGCCACTTTTGGGGTGCCACACGCGTTTCAGGGTGCCACGTTTCGGGGTGCCACACACGTTTTGGGGTGCCACACAGTTTCGGGGTGACACATTTCGGGGTGACACACGGTTTCGGGGTGCCACGCACGTTTTGGGGTGACACGTTTCCCGGTGTCACACGCATTTCGGGGTGCCACACAGAGTTTCGGGGTGCCACACGGTTTCGGGGTGCCACAGCTGGGGTGCCACACGCGTTTCAGGGTGACACACGTTTCGGGGTGCCACATTTCGGGGTGCCACACGGTTTTGGGGTCACACACAGAGTTTTGGGGTGACACATTTTGGGGTGCCACACACGTTTTGAGGTGCCACGTTTCGGGGTGCCACACACGTTTTGGGGTGCGACACAGTTTCAGGGTGACACGTTTCGGGGTGCCACACGGTTTCGGGGTGCCACAGCTGGGGTGCCACACGCGTTTCAGGGTGACACATGTTTCGGGGTGCCACATTTCGGGGTGCCACACGCATTTTGGGGTGCCACGTTTCGGGGTGACACACAGAGTTTCGGGGTGCCACGTTTTGGGGTGCCACACACGTTTTGGGGTGCCACATTTTGGGGTGCCACACGCATTTCGGGGTGCCACGTTTCGGGGTGCCACACACGTTTTGGGGTGCCACACAGTTTCAGAGTGACACGTTTCGGGGTGCCACACGGTTTCGGGGTGCCACAGCTGGGGTGCCACACGCGTTTCAGGGTGACACATGTTTCGGGGTGCCACATTTCGGGGTGCCACACGCATTTTGGGGTGCCACGTTTCGAGGTGACACACAGAGTTTCAGGGTGACACGTTTTGGGGTGCCACACACGTTTTGGGGTGCCACACGGTTTCGGGGTGCCACGTTTTGGGGTGCCCCGTTTTGGGGTGCCACATTTCGGGGTGCCACAGCTGGGGTGCCACGCGTGTTTCAGGGTGACACACGTTTTGCGGTGCCACATTTCGGGGTGCCACACACGTTTTGGGGTGCCACACAGTTTTGGGGTGACACACAGAGTTTCAGGGTGCCACATTTTGGGGTGCCACATGTGTTTCAGGGTGCCACACAGTTTCAGGGTGCCACACAGTTTCAGAGTGACACGTTTCGGGGTGCCACACACGTTTTGGGGTGCCACATGAGTTTCAGGGTGCCACAGCTGGGGTGCCACACACGTCTCGGGGTGCCACATTTTGGGGTGCCACGTTTTGGGGTGCCACACACGTTTTGGGGTGCCACACGGTTTCGGGGTGACACAGCTGGGGTGCCACGCGTGTTTCGGGGTGCCACGTTTTGGGGTGCCACGTTTTGGGGTGCCACATTTCGGGGTGCCACACGGTTTCGGGGTGCCACAGCTGGGGTGCCACGCGTGTTTCGGGGTGCCACACGGTTTCGGGGTGCCACGTTTTGGGGTGCCACACACGTTTCGGGGTGCCACACGGTTTCAGGGTGCCACACAGTTTTGGGGGGACACGTTTCGGGGTGCCACATTTCGGGGTGCCACACGGTTTCGGGGTGACACAGCTTGGGTGCCACGCGTGTTTCGGGGTGCCACACGGTTTCGGGGTGACACACAGAGTTTCGGGGTGACACATTTTGGGGTGCCACACACGTTTTGGGGTGCCACACGGTTTCGGGGTGCCAGGGTCCCCGCTGCCCGCAGGCGCCCTGGACCCCTGGCGCGTGCTGAGCGTGGGGGGGGGCCCCTCGGGGGTGCTGATCGCGGGGGCCTCCCACTGCGCTGACATGGCCCCCCCCCGCCCCGGGGACCCCCCGGCCCTGAGGGCCGCTCGCCAGGTGAGTGGGGAGGGGGGACACGGGGGGGACACGGGGACACACCCACGGGGGGACACAAACACGGGGGGGGGACACGGGGGGACACGGGGACACACACGGGGGGACACAAACACGGGGGGACACGGGGGACACGGGGACACACACGGGGGGACACAAACACGGGGGGGACACGGGGGGACACGGGGACACACACGGGGGGGACACAAACACGGGGGGGGACACGGGGACACACCCACAGGGGGGACACACACGGGGGGGGACACGGGGGGACACGGGGACACACACGGGGGGACACAAACACGGGGGGACACGAGGACACACCCACAGGGGGACACAAACACGGGGGGACAGGGGAGACACGGGGACACACACGGGGGGACACAAACACGGGGGGACACGGGGACACACCCACGGGGGGACACAAACACGGGGGGGGCGACGGGGGAGACACGGGGACACACACAGGGGGACACAAACACGGGGGGGACACGGGGACACACCCACGGGGGACACAAACACGGGGGGGGGACGACGGGGGAGACACGGGGACACACACGGGGGGACACAAACACGGGGGGGACACGGGGGACACACACACGGGGGGATGACACACGGGGGGACACAGGGGGACACGGGGACACACACGGGGGGACACAAACACGGGGGGACACGGGGACACACACACACGGGGGGATGACACACGGGGGGGACACAGGGGGACACGGGGACACACACGGGGGGGACACAGGGGAGACACGGGGACACACACGGGGGGACACACGGGGGACACACGGGGGGACGACACGGGGGGGGACACACGAGGACACACCCACGGGGACACACTCACGGGGGGGACGACACAGGGGGACACGGGGACACACACGGGGACACACACGGGGGGCGACACGGGGGGACACACACGGGGGACGACACGGGGAGGGAACACACGGGGACACACACACGGGGGGGACACAGGGGAGACACGGGGACACACACGGGGGGGGACACACGGGGGGACACAGGGGGACGACACGGGGGGACACACGGGGACACACACACACGGGGGGGACACGGGGACACACACGGGGGGACACGGGGGGACACACACGGGGAGACGGACACGGGGGGACACGGGGGGGCCAGCCCAGCTCACCCCCGTGCCCGCAGCGCATCGCAGCCCGCCTGGCAGCATGGCTGCCCCCGCCCCCTGAACCCCACCGGGACAGGGGGTCCCCGGGGGGAGGAGGGGACCCAGGGGTCCTCTGCCCCCCCCCACGACCCCTAGGCTGCTCGGCCACACTGGGGGGGGACAGGACCCAGGCGTCCTGCCCCCCCCCCATTTCACCCCACTTTCAATATGGGGCACCCCAGCCGTCCTGCCCCCCCGACCCCCATGACCCCCGGGGGAACCCAGGCGTCGTGCCCCCCAATTTCACCCCACCAATAATATGGGGACCCCCAGGCGTCCTGCCCCCCCCCAATTTCACCCCACTTTCAATATGGGGGACCCCAGGCGTCCTGTCCCCCCCCCCGACCCCATGACCCCCCCGGGGGGGGGTCCAGGCCTCCTGCCCCCTATCACACCCCCGAACCGCCAGGGGGCGACACTGAACGGGCTGTGTGGGCGTGGCTACGCTATCAAGCAGGCGTGGCTATGGACTTTGTGGGCGTGGCTACGCTCTCAAGCAGGCGTGGCTATGGCGCTAGAGGGCGGGGCTACGAGCGGCGGGGCGGTATTTCTGCCACGCATGCGCGGAGGGAGCATACTGGGGGGCTTGTCACGTGACGCGTCCAAGATGGCGGCGCTGAGGGCGGTAGGTGGTGCCCGCCCGTCGCCTTGGAGACGTATTCCTGGGGGGGGGGACACACACCCACCCCCCCGAGGGCCCCCCACAGTGACAGGGGAGCGGGGAGGGGACCCCAGGGACCCCCGGGGGGCTGGGGGGGCCTGTGCCCCCTCCGCAGGACCCCCGAGGCCTAAAGAGGGGGGCAGGCCTGGGCGGCTGGGCCCCCCGACCCAGCGCAAATGGGGGGTGTGTGTGTGTCTATCCCAGTCCCCCCTCCCCCTAAAAGCCTTTCTCCCCCTGCGACCCCTCCCCACCTGGCACCCCTGGAGAGCGGGGCCTTGGGGGGGGACACACACCAGCACCCCAGGGCGCAGGCAGAAGGATGAGACCCGGCCTGGCCGTGTGTGTGTGTGTGTCCCCCAATTTTCCTGTGTGCCCCCCTTTGGGGAGCAGCTTTGCCCCCCCCCCAATTAAATCCTGCTGTGACTCCCCCCTCGGCTGGCGGCTCCTGAGCCTGTTTGGGAGCATGGGAGGGAAACTGAGGCAGGGGCTGAGGCGGCCCTGCTCCCGCCCCGCAGGTCCTGGGGTGTCGGGGGGCCCCCGCCCCGCGCCCCCCACCCGGACAGAGCCGGGGGGCGGCGGGGGGGCTGCTGCAGCGGCTGGGCCGGTGGTTCTACGAGGTGGAGGCAGCGGTGGCCTGGGGAGAGCGGCTGCAGCGGAACCGGCTGCGGAGCAAGAACGCGTGCGTGGGGCCCCCCCACTTGTAGGGGGTGGGGGGGCTGGGTCGGGGCCCCCCCCCACTTGTGGGGTGGGAGCGGAGAGGCTGGGTCAGTCTCCCTGCTTGTGGGGTGCGGGCAGAGGGGCGGGATTGGGGCCCCCGCGACTTGTGGGGCGCGGGTGGAGGGGCTCGGTCGGGTCCCCCATGTGTGGGGCAGGAGCAGAGGGGCTGGATTGGGGCCCCTCTACTTGTGGGGTGTGAGGGGGGGGGTGCTGAATCCGGCCCCCATATGTGGGGCACAGGCAGAGGGGCAGACCCCTGCTCTTGCCCCCCGAGGTACTGCGGCTTCCTCAGGGACACCTACGGTGACAACGTGGCGGCCGCCGTCTTCACCCTGTCCTGCGGTGGGGGGGTCAGGTGAGCCCCTGCCCTGCTTCGGGGCTGCCCCCCGGGGTGGGGGGGCCCTCACCCTGATCTCCCACCCCCCCCACCCCATAGATTTGAGGGGCAGGAACGCTGGATCCGGCCGGACAGCCTCTGGCGCCCTGAGGTGCTGCGCCTCCGCGACGTCCCCGTGGTGGCCCTGGACCTCAGCGGCACCCCCCTCAACTACAACGGCTTGGACAACCTGGGTGAGCCCCAGGACAGCCCCCCCCCGGCCCCCGCCCCCCCAAAACCCCTTAGGGACCCCCCCCAAACCACCTTCCTGCCTCCCCAGTGCCACTGACCCGGCTGCAGCACCTCGACCTGAGCGGGTGCCCCCACCTCGACGACTGGGCGCTGGGGCGGCTGCACGTCTTCGGGGACAGCCTGCGGGAGCTGTCGGTGGCTCGGTGTCCCCGCGTCACCGAGAGGGGCCTGGCCACCCTCCACCACCTCCGGTGAGGAGACGGGACCACGGGGATCCCCCCACCCGGTGCCAGTTTCCCCCCCCCCATCTCTGTCTGTACCCACACCCCCCCCACCAGGGAGCTCCGGCGCCTGGACGTGGCAGGGGTGCGGGTGCCCAGCCCGGGGCTGGTCCGTATCCTGCTGGAGGAGATGCTGCCGGGCTGCCAGGTCCTGGGCATGGACCCTGGGGACGGCACGGGGACGGAGACACCGCCACCGCCACCGCCGGGGGGGGAAAACCCCCCCGCCTGAGGCCGACAGGGTTTTGGGGTGCGGAGGGGGCCACGCCGCCCCCCCGGAGCATTAAATGCGCGGTGGCTGTGCGCTGCCTCCCCTCCCTCCGTGGATTTGGGTTTTCTTGGCGGCGATCGACCGGGTTTCTCCGCTTTTTGCCCCATTCAGGGTGGTGCTGGACACCCCCCCCCCCAAGTTCACAGCTTGAAACCAGCTGCTCCCGCGAGGGTTTTGGGAGGACGACATCCCATAATGGCTCCTGGGGGAACCAGGGAAGCACCGGCTAATCCCCCCCCCAGGGGGTTTAGTACCCCCCGAGGGGGTTAATTCCCCCCTCAGGGAGGTGAATTCCCTCCTCGAGGGGTTTAATCCCTCCTCAAGGGATTTAATCCCTCCTTGAGGGGGGGTAATTCACTCCTCCAACCATGTTAATCCCCCCCAAAAGGGGTTAATTCCCCCTCTGAGGGGGCTACTTCCCCCTTCCAAGGGGGTTTATGCACCCCAAGGGGCTTAATTCCCCCCTCAAGGGATTTAATCCCTGTGCAAGGGGTTTAATCCCTCCTCAAGGGGGTTAATTCCCTGCTCCAACGTGGTTAAGCCCCCCCCCAAAGGGAGTCAATTCCCCCTCCAAGGGGGCTAATTCTCCTCACAGGAGGATTAATTCCTCTCCCAAGAGGGTTAAAGCCCTCCTCCAAGATTAATTACCCCCCCAAGGAGTTTAATCCCGCCCTTCAAGGGGATTAATTACCCCCCCAAGGAGTTTAATCCCGCCCTTCAAGGGGATTCATTACCCCCCCAAGGAGTTTAATCCCGCCCTTCAAGGGGATTAATTGCCCCCTCAAGGAGTTTAATCCCCCCGAAGCGGGGTGTTTCCTCCCTCCAAGGCGATTAATCACTCCCTCAAAGAGTTTAATCCCCCCAGGGGCTAATCCTCCCCTTCAAGGGGATTAATTGCCCCCTGAAGAAGTTTAATCCCCCCAAAGGGGGGTATTTGCCCCCCTCCAAGGCAATTAATCCTCCCTCCGAGGGGATTAATTACCCACTCAAGGAGTTTAATCCCCCCTAAAGGGGGACTATTTCCCCCTTCCAAGGGGGCTAATCCACCCCCAAGGGATTGATCCCCCCCAAAAGGGATTGATCCCCCTCGCCAAGGGGATTAACCCCCCCAAAAGGGATTGATCCCCCTCGCCAAGGGGATTAACCCCCCCAAAAGCAATTAATCCCCTCTCCAAGGGGATTACCCCCAAGGGATTAATCCCTCTCTCCAAGGGGATTGATCCCCCTTGCCAAGGGGATTAACCCCCCCCAAAAGGGATTGATTCCCCTTGCCAAGGGGATTAACCCCCCCCCAAAGGGATTGATCCCCCTCGCCAAGGGGATTAACCCCCCAAAAGGGATTGATCCCCCTTGCCAAGGGGATTAACCCCCTGCAAAAGGGATTGATCCCCCTCTCCAAGGGGATTACCCCCCAAGGGGATTAACCCCCCTCTCCAAGGGGATTAACCCCCCCCCAAAAGGGATTAATCCCCCTTGCCAAGGGGATTACCCCCCCCAAAAGGGATTAACCCCCCTCTCCAAGGGGATTAACCCCCCCCAAAAGGGATTAATCCCCCTTGCCAAGGGGATTACCCCCCCCAAAAGGGATTAATCCCCCTCGCCAAGGGTGCTATTCCCCTCTCCGGGGTATTAATCCCCCCGGGGGGGTCTATCGGTATTAATCCCCCCGGGGGGGGTCTATCCCCTTTGCCAACGCAGCCACCGAGCAGCCGGGGCGGGCGCAGAGCCGGGTTTATTTGTGTGCGGGGGGGTCACTTTTCGAAGTGCTCGAGGGGGTAGTGCTCCCCGTAGTGCTGGAGGTGCCGTTCCAGAGCCGCCCGCTGCCGTCGCAGGTGAGGCGGCATCTCCCGGTAAACGTCGGAGAAGAGGAGCTGCACGTTGGGCTTCGGCTTCCGCTCCGCCTGCTCGAAGGCCTCCATCACCTGCGGGGCAGCGTCGGTGCCTTTTCCTCCCCAAAATCCCGGGGATCCCCTTCCCCAAAGTCCCAGGGATCCCCTTCCCCAAAGTCCCAGGGATCCCCTTCCCCAAAATCCCAGGGATCCCCTTCCCCAAAATCCCGGGGATCCCCCTCCCCAAAATCCCAAGGATCCCCTTCCCAAAATCCCAGGGATCCCTTCCCAAAATCTTGGGGATCCCTCCCCAAAATCCCAGGGATCCCTCCCCAAAATCCTGGGGATCACCTCCTCTAAATCCCAGGGATCTCTCCCCAAAATCCTGGGGACCCCCTCCTCAAAATCCCAGGGATCCCTCCCCAAAATCCTGGGGATCACCTCCTCAAAATCCCGGGGATCCCTCCCCAAAATGCCAGGGATCCCCTCCTCCAAAATCCCAGGGATCTCTCCCCAAAATCACAAGGATCCCCTTCCCCAAAATCCCAGGGATTCCCTTCCCCAGTATCCCAGGGATCCCCTCCCCAATATCCCGAGGATCCCCTTCCCCAAAATCCCAGGAATCCCTCCCCAAAATCCCAGGGATGCCCTTCCTGAATTCCCGGGGATCCCCCTCCCCAAACTCCCAGGGATCCCCCTCCCCAAAATCCCAAGGATCCCCTCCCCAAAATCCCAAGGATCCCCTTCCCAAAATCTTGGGGATCCCTCCCCAAAATCCCAGGGATCCCTCCCCAAAATCCTGGGGATCACCTCCTCTAAATCCCAGGGATCTCTCCCCAAAATCCTGGGGATCACCTCCTCTAAATCCCAGGGATCTCTCCCCAAAATCCCGGGGATCCCTCCCCAAAATCCCAGGGATCCCCTTCTCCAAAATCCCAGGGATCCCTCCCCAAAATCCCAGGGATCCCCTTCCCCAAAATCCAGGGGATCCCCTCCCTGAAATCCCAGGGATCCCTCCCCAAAATCCCGAGGATCCCCTTCCCCAACATCCCAGGGACCCCTCCCTGAAATCCCGAGGATCCCTCCCCAAAATCCCAGGGATCCCCTCCCCAAAATCCCGGGGATCCCCCCCCAGATCCCAGGGGATCCCCCCATTATTACCATCTTGCGGGAGCTCTTCCGCCAGCCCTTCTCCTCCTCCTCGTCCCACCAGCCCCGGTTCAGCATGTAGTGCCGCAGGCGGGAGATGGGGTGATCCTGTTTGTCCCAATAATTCACCTCATCCACCGACCGGTACGCCGAGCTGTCGTCGCTGGTGCTGTGGTGGCCGATGCTGCCGGGGAAGAGGTTAAAAAACCAAGAAAAAAACAAAAAAAACCCCTTAAAAAAGTATTTTTGGGGTGCGTCACCCCACCTCGCTCCCCTCCCCGGCGTACCGGTAGGTCATGGCTTCGATGAGAAAGGGTTGGTTCTCCGCCACGGCGCGCCGCCGGGCTTCTTTGGTGGCGTTATAAACGGCGAAGACGTCGTTGCCGTCCACCCGGATAGACATCAGGCCGTAGCCGGGGCCGCGCGCCGCTGCGGGGAGCGGGGGTGAGTTGGGGGTGCGGGCCCTGAACCCCAAAACCCCGCGTCCGTCGCCTTACCGATGCCGTCACCGCGGTATTGCTCGGAGGTCGGGGTGGAGATGGCGTAGCCGTTGTTACGGCAGAAGAAGATGATGGGACACTCGAGGGTGGCGGCGAAGTTGAAGCCGGCGTGGGCGTCCCCTTCGCTGGCCGCCCCCTCCCCGAAATAACAGATCACCGCCCGGTTGGCGTCGGCGCGCTTGATGGTGTAGGCGGCCCCCACGGCTGCGGGGAAGGGAGGGAGGGGGTCGGGGGTGTTCAGGGACACGCGGCGGGGGGCCGGGGACAAGGCACCTTGCGGGATTTGGGTGGCCAACGGGGACGAGATGGTGACGAAATGGCGGTCGCGGCAGCCGTAGTGGACCGGCATCTGCCGGCCCTTGCCGGTGTCGCTGGTGTTGCCGTAACACTGCGCCATGAAGAGGTCCAGGGGGTAGCCCCGGTACATCAGCACGCCTGGAAGTGGGGGGGGGACACACACACCAGATGACACCGATGAAATTGGGGACAACCCCCCGCCCCGAGCCCGCTGCCCCCCAAATTGGGGACCGCTCCCCCTTACCCGCCTCCCGGTACTGCCCAAAAACCAGGTCGGTGTCATCCAGCGCGGCCGCGCTGCCGACGTGCGTCCCCTCCTCCCCGTAGTTGGTCATGTAGAAGGAGATACGGCCCTGGGAAGGGGGGGGGCACGGCGTGTTGGGGGGTCCCACTCTTGGGGTGTCGTCGTCGTCATCGTGTGTCCCCCCCCCCCCCGTTATCGCTACCTGGCGCTGGGACTCGTAGAGGATGCGGTCCATGGTGTTGAGGAGCGTCATGGTCTTGTAGAGCTTCAGCACCAGCTCCTTGGGCAGCTGCGGGGGGACACGGGGGGGAGGTTTTTTGGGGTGTCCCCCGCTCTCCCCCTCCCCCCACACACCCCCCGCCAAACACGTGGCGTCACACGGTTTGCTGCCGTGTCCGTGGGGTGTCGCGGGCCGTGGTGCGTCCCACGTTGGGGGGGGGGGGGTGGTGTCACGCGCTTGGGTGCTGCGGGTTTGGGGTCCCACGTAGAGGGGTAGCACGTGTTTGGGGTGTCATACGTGTGGATGTCACGGGTCTGGGGTGTCATACGTGTGGATGTCATGGGTTTGGGGTACCCTGGACCTGCTTGGCGCATGATTGGGGCGCCACATGCTTGGATGTTGCACGTTTGGGGTGTCATGTCGCCAGATGTTACGTGTTTGGGGTGTCACATGCCTGGCTCTGGCATGTTTGGGGTGTCACGTCCCCAGAGATTACGTGTTTGGGGTGCCACATGCTTGGATGGTGCATGTTTGGGGTGTCACATGCCTGGGTGTGGCGTGTTCGGGGTGTCACGTCCCCAGACATTACATGTTTGGGGTGCCACATGCTTGGATGTTGCATGTTTGGGGTGTCACATGCCTGGGTGTGGCGTGTTCAGGGCGTCACATACCTGAACATGACATGTTTGGGGTGTCACAAGCCTGGCTCCAGCATGTTCGGGGTGTCATGTCCCCAGACATTACGTGTTTGGGGTGCCCCATGCCTGGGTGTGGCGTGTTCAGAGCGTCACATACCTGAACATGACATGTTTGGGGTGTCACATGCCTGGCTCTGGCATGTTTGGGGTGTCATGTCCCCAGACATTACATGTTTGGGGTGCCACATGCTTGGGTGTTGCATATTTGGGGTGTCACATGCCTGGCTCTAGCATGTTTGGGGTGTCATGTCCCCACATATTACGTGTTTGGGGTGTCATGTGCCTGGCTCTGGCATGTTCAGGGTGTCACATACCTGAACATGACATGTTTGGGGTGTCACATGCCTGGCTCTGGCATGTTTGGGGTGTCATGTCCCCAGACATTACATGTTTGGGGTGCCACATGCTTGGATGTTGCATGTTTGCGGTGTCACATGCCTGGGTGTGGCGTGTTCAGGGCATCACATACCTGAACATGACATGTTTGGGATGTCACATGCCTGGCTCTGGCATGTTTGGGGTGTCATGTCCCCACATATTATGTGTTTGGGGTGTCATGTGCCTGGGTGTGGCATGTTCGGGCTGTCATGTCCCCAGACCTTACGTGTGTGGGGTGCCACATGCTTGGATGTTGCATGTTCGGGGTGTCACGTCCCCAGACATTATGTGTTTGGGGTGTCACATGCTTGGATGTTGCATGTTTGGGGTGTCACGTGCCTGGCTCTGGCATGTTCAGGGCGTCACACACCTGAACATGACATATTTGGGGTGTCACGTGCCTGGCTCTGGCATGTTTGGGGTGTCATGTCCCCAGACATTACATGTTTGGGGTGCCACATGCTTGGATGTTGCATGTTTGGGGTGTCACATGCCTGGGTGTGGCGTGTTCAGGGCGTCACATACCTGAACATGACATGTTTGGGGTGTCACAAGCCTGGCTCCAGCATGTTCGGGGTGTCATGTCCCCAGACATTACGTGTTTGGGGTGCCCCATGCCTGGGTGTGGCGTGTTCAGAGCGTCACATACCTGAACATGACATGTTTGGGGTGTCACATGCCTGGCTCTGGCATGTTTGGGGTGTCATGTCCCCAGACATTACATGTTTGGGGTGCCACATGCTTGGATGTTGCATATTTGGGGTGTCACGTGCCTGGCTCTGGCATGTTTGGGGTGTCATGTCCCCACATATTATGTGTTTGGGGTGTCATGTGTCTGGGTGTGGCATGTTCGGGCTGTCATGTCCCCAGACCTTACGTGTGTGGGGTGCCACATGCTTGGATGTTGCATGTTCGGGGTGTCACGTCCCCAGACATTACGTGTTTGGGGTGCCCCATGCCTGGGTGTGGCGTGTTCAGGGCATCACATACCTGAACATGACATGTTTGGGGTGTCACAAGCCTGGCTCCAGCATGTTCGGGGTGTCATGTCCCCAGACATTACATGTTTGGGGTGTCGTATCCCCAGACCTTACGTGTGTGGGGTGCCACATGCTTGGACATTGCATGTTCGGGGTGTCATGTCCCCAGACATTACATGTTTGGGGTGCCACATGCTTGGATGTTGCATGTTTGGGGTGTCACATGCCTGGGTGTGGCGTGTTCAGGGTGTCACATACCTGAACATGACATGTTTGGGGTGTCACATGCCTGGCTCTAGCATGTTCGGGGTGTCATGTCCCCAGACATTACGTGTTTGGGGTGCCCCATGCCTGGGTGTGGCGTGTTCAGGGCGTCACATACCTGAACATGACATGTTTGGGGTGTCACATGCCTGGCTCTGGCATGTTTGGGGTGTCATGTCCCCAGACATTACATGTTTGGGGTGCCACATGCTTGGATGTTGCATATTTGGGGTGTCACTTGCCTGGCTCTGGCATGTTTGGGGTGTCATGTCCCCACATATTATGTGTTTGGGGTGTCATGTGCCTGGGTGTGGCATGTTCGGGGTGTCATGTCCCCAGACCTTACGTGTGTGGGGTGCCACATGCTTGGATGTTGCATGTTCGGGGTGTCACGTCCCCAGACATTATGTGTTTGGGGTGTCACATGCTTGGATGTTGCATGTTTGGGGTGTCACGTGCCTGGCTCTGGCATGTTTAGGGCATCACACACCTGAACATGACATATTTGGGGTGTCACATGCCTGGCTCTGGCATGTTTGGGGTGTCATGTCCCCAGACATTACATGTTTGGGGTGCCACATGCTTGGATGTTGCATGTTTGGGGTGTCAAATGCCTGGGTGTGGCGTGTTCAGGGCGTCACACACCTGAACATGACATGTTTGGGGTGTCACATGCCTGGCTCTGGCATGTTTGGGGTGTCATGTCCCCACATATTATGTGTTTGGGGTGTCATGTGCCTGGGTGTGGCATGTTCGGGCTGTCATGTCCCCAGACCTTACGTGTGTGGGGTGCCACATGCTTGGATGTTGCATGTTCGGGGTGTCATGTCCCCAGACATTATGTGTTTGGGGTGTCACATGCTTGGATGTTGCATGTTTGGGGTGTCAAATGCCTGGGTGTGGCATGTTCAGGGCGTCACACACCTGAACGTGACATGTTTGGGGTGTCACATGCCTGGGTGTGGCGTGTTCAGGGCGTCACATACCTGAACGTGACATGTTTGGGGTGTCACGTGCCTGGCTCTGGCATGTTCGGGGTGTCATGTCCCCACACATTACGTGTTCGGGGTGTCATGTCCCCACACATTCCACGTTTAGGTTGCCACATGCTTGGATGTTGCGTGTTTGGGGTGTCACATGCCTGGCTGTGGCGTGTTCAGGGCGTCACACACCTGAACGTGACACGTTTGGGGTGTCACATACCCAGACACGACACGTTTGGCGCGTCCCGCCCCCAGACGTCGCGCGTTCGGGGCGCCGCGTGCCCGGGACGCCCCGTCCCCGTCCCCTCGGGGTCCCCCCAGCCGCGGGGCTGACCTGGGGGTCCTCGGCGGGGTTGACGATGTGGCCCTGCCGGTCCATCACCCGGTAGACGGGGATGCCCGAGATGACGTTGGGCTGGATGAACTCCAGCCGGTCGGCGAAGTCGGCCGAGGCGCCGGGGAACTGCGGCTTCTCCTCCGGCGAGGGGAACTCCTGCCGCGGCAGGGGACGGGGACAGCGACAGCGGGATGTCCCCTGGGTGTCCCCGGCTCCCCCGGCCCTGTCCCGCTCCCAAAAACCCCCCCAAAAGGGGCCCCAGGCGCCTCCCTCCTGTCCCACCCCCTGCAGGGCCAATGATCGGGGAGGGCGTGGGACGTGGGGACAGGGGGACGGCGTGGGGGGACACGGGGACGTGGGGACACGGGGATGGAGTTGGGGGACGTGGGGACACGGGGACGGCATGGGGGAACACAGGGACGTGGGGACACGGGGATGGGGGGGACACGGGGATGGCGTGGGGGACACGGGGACGGTGTGGGGGACACGGGGACGTGGGGACACAGGGATGGGGTGGGGGGACACAGGGACGGGGGACACGGGGATGGAGTTGGGGGACGTGGGGACACGGGGACAGCATGGGGGATCACAGGGACGTGGGGACACGGGGATGGGGGGGACACGGGGACGGCGTGGGGGGACACGGGGACGTGGGGACACGGGGATGGGGGGACACCGGGATGTGGGGACACGGGGATGGGGGGGCACGGGGATGGCGTGGGGGACACGGGGACGTGGGGACACGGGGATGGGGGGACACGGGGACGTGGAGACACGGGGACGGCGTGGGGGACACGGGGACGTGGGGACACAGGGATGGGGTGGGGGGACACAGGGACGGGGGACACAGGGACGGGGTTGGGGGACAAGGGGATGTGGGGACACAGGGACGTGGGGACACAGGGGTGGGGGGACGTGGGGACACGGGGATGGGGTGGGGTGACACGGGGACGTGGGGACAGGTGAAGGGACACGGGGATGTGGGGACACGGGGATGTGGGACGTGGGGACACTGAGACGTGGCACCGGGTGAAGGGACACACACGGGGACGTGGGGACACCGGGACGGGGCTGAGGGACGCGGGGATATGGGGACGGGCTGGGGGGACGTGGGGGCCCGCGGATGGGGGTGGAGGGCCCCGGGGGGGGTGACACGGCGGGGACAAGCCGGTCCCCGGCCCCACTCACGGCGGTGCTGAGGCGCCGGGCCGGGCCCGGGCCCGGGGTCCGCAGGAGCCGCCACCGCAGCGCCCGCCAGGCCGCCACCGCCGCCATCTTCTGAGGGGCGGGGCTTTCTGGGGCGTGGTCAAACGGCGGGGCGGGGCCTCGGGCCCGGGGCGGGACATCGAGGGCGGGGGCGGGGCCTCGGCCCCGGGGCGTGGCCTCGGGGCGTGCTCAAACTGCGGGGCGTGGCCTCGGGCCCGGGGCGGGGTTTTCGGGGGGCGTGGTCTCAGGCCAGGGGCGGGGGCTCGGGGCGTGCTCAAACGGCGGGGCGTGGCCTCGGGCCCGGGGCGGAGTTCCAGGCTAAGGGGCGTGACCAGAAGCGGGGTTTCAGGCTAAGGGGCGGGGTCAGACGCGGAGGAGGGGGCGTGTCTTCGCGCCCCGGAAGCGGAAGCGGCGGCCATGGCGGCGGCGGAGCAGGAGGAGGAGAAGATGGCGGCGGCGAGTGGCGGGTGTTGCCTGCGGCCTTTCTCCTGCGAGCAGGGGCTGCTGTCGCGGCCCGACGGCTCGGCCGCCTTCCTGCAGGGTGCGCCGGGCTGCGGGGCCTCCCCTCACCGCCTCCCCCTCCCTCTAACCCGGCCCCGCGGCCGGGTGTCCCCCCCTGCTGCGTTCTCCCGTCGGTGACCGCGCTCCCCGCTCCCTTCCCAGGCGACACCTCGGTGCTGGCTGGGCTCTACGGCCCCGCGGAGGTGAAGGGCAGCAAGGAGCTCCCGGACCGGGCGGTGCTGGAGGTGCTGCTGCGCCCCAAAGTGGGGCTGCCAGGTGGGTCCGTCCGTGTCCCGTCCCCCCCCCCCCCCCGACCCCATCCCGGGAGGGTCCCCGGGGTGTCACCGCCCCCGCGGGACCCCCCGGCTGAGCCCTCCCCGGCTCCCCGGTCCCGTCCACAGGCGTGGTGGAGCGCAGCCGGGAGCAGCTCCTGCGGCGGACCTGCGAGGCGGTGGTTTTGGGGGTGCTGCACCCCCGCACCGCCATCACCCTCGTCCTGCAGGTGCTCAGCGACGCCGGCTCCGTATCCTTGGGGGGCAGCTCCGCCCGGTGCCCGTGTTTTGGGGGGGAAAGGGGGGGGGTTAGAGCTGTGTTTGTGTTTGGGGGCCTCCCTGCCCCCCCCCCCTTGACACCCCCCGCTCCCAGCTTCTCTCCTGCTGCCTCAACGCTGCCTGCATGGGGCTGCTGGACGCGGGGCTGCCCCTCTCCTCCCTCTTCTGCGGCGTCACCTGCGCCCTCGACCCCACCGGTGCCATCGTCCTCGACCCCACGACCCGGCAGGAGCAGGTGAGCACCGGGGGTGGCGGTGGGGGGGTCCCCAAACCCCGTGGGGCTCCCCCCCAAGCCCTCCTCACCGCCCCCCCCGCCCCGTTCTTCGCAGGAGGCGCGCGCCGTCCTCACCTTCGCCATCGACAGCGCCGAGAGGAAGGTGCTGACGGCCACCACCAAAGGCAGCTGCTCCGTGGAGGAGGTGAGGGGTTCAGGGACCCCCGGGGGGGGGGGGTTTGGGGTGCAGACCCCCCCCCACGGGGTGGGCCTCTCCCTCCCACCCACCACGGGGTCCCCGCTTTCCCCCTCCCAGATGCAGCAGTGCCTCGCGGCGGCCCAGCGCGCCGCCGACACCATCTTTCAGTTCTACCGCGACTCCGTCCGGCGGAGATACTCCAAGTCCTGACGCCGGGGACCCCGCCGGGGCAGCCGGACTGTCCCCCGCTGTCCCCCACGCCCCCCACTGGGCCTGGCCCCCCACCCCCCCCAGCAGTCAGTAAAGGATCCCCCCTCCCCTCTGCTGTGCCTCTGAGTCCATCCAGCGCCGCACAGGGGCCCCCCCCAGCGTTCCCGTACCCCCAAGTTTTGGGGCACACAGGGACACGCGTGGGGACACATGTCCTGGCTTCCCCCCACGGGGACACCCAAGATGGCGGCCACGGTGTACCGCATCAAGACTCACACTGGTACACTCAAGATGGCGGCCACAGTGTACAGCATGACGATGCTCACTGGTACACACAAGATGGCGCCCCAAGAATAGCGTCGGAATTATAGGTGCCACACACCGTGACCTTCTCAAGATGGCGGAGCGCGTAGTAGAAGCGCTCAGTGCACACAAGATGGCGGATCCAACAATGGCGCCTCAGTTATACGTGACCTTCCCAATATGGCGGCATCGAGCAGGGGTCGTGGGTCCACCCCCTCCTGGGCGGGGCTTGCAGCCGCGTGGCCAATGGGACGGTGGCGTTGGCACCGCGCGTTGCCGCGGCAACGGGTCCCGGAAGTGAGTGAGGGGAAGACGAGCTGGGGCCGGGAGCGGCGCAGCGCGCATGCGCGAGGCAGGGGTGGGTGCTGGCGCGCCCCAGTGCGCATGCGCGGCTACAGTGCGCAGCGCCGAGCACCAGGGTGGGGGGGGGGGGGCTGTGTGTAAATGGGGGTGCGGTGGGGGGATATGGGGGTGCAATGGGGGGAATGGGAGTGCGATAACGGGGTGCAACGGGGGTGCGATTGGGGGGTATGGGGGTGCATGGGGGAAATGATTGGGGTGCAATAATGGGGGTTATGGGGCTGCGGTGGGGGATATTGGGGTGCAATGGGGATATGGGGGTGCAGTGGGGGCTGTGGGGCTTCGATGGGGATGTGGGGGGCAGTGAGGGGCTATGGGGCTGCGATGGGGATATGGGGGTGCAATAACGGGGCGCAATGGGGATATGGGGGTGCAGTGGGGGCTATGGGGCTGCGATGGGGATATTGGGGTGCAGTGGGAGCTATGGGGCTGCGATGGGGATATGGGGGTGCAATAACGGGGTGCAATGGGGATGTGGGGGCTATGGGGCTGCAGTGGGGGATATGGGGGTGCAATAACGGGGTGCAATGGGGATGTGGGGGGCTCTCGGCGTGCAATAACGGGGTGCAATGGGGATGTGGGGGTGCACTGGAGGATATGGGGGTGCAATGGGGGGATGGAGAAATGGGGGTGCAAGGAGGGCTGCAACGGGGGTGATATGGGGGGTGCAACGAGGGGGTGGCCTGCAGCCCTGCTGGGAGGCCGGGGCACCGTGGGGGGTCCCCCCCGCCACCGTCCCCCCGCCACCGTCCCCGCAGGCAGCGGCATGGCGGAGGTGCACGTCATTGGGCAGATCGTGGGGGCCAGCGGCTTCCCCCAGCGCCGCCTCTTCTGCAAGTGGGGGCTGCACGCCGGTGAGCGGGGGTCCCCGGGATTTTAGGGGACACCGGCGAGGGGGTGACACCAGGGTGGCCGTCACCTCTGTCTCTGTGTGTGTCCCCCCCCCTCGCAGGCGGCGCCTGGAAGCTGCTTTCGGGGCTGGGGTCCGGCCAGACCCAAGTGGACGACCCCCAGGCGGACGACGTGGCCTATTGGTGTCACCCCCTCGACGTCCACTTTGCCACCAAGGGGCTGCAAGGTACCGTGAGCGTCCCCTGCCACGTCCCCCGTGTGTCCCCCCCGATGTCCCTGACGCCCCCCTGTCCCCATCGTGTCCCCCCCCCAGGTTGGCCCAAGCTGCACCTGCAGGTCTGGCACCAAGACGGGCTGGGGCGCAACGAGGTGCTGGGCTACGGTTTCTGCCACGTACCGGCCACCCCCGGGTGCCACGCGCTGGCCTGCGTCACCTGGCGCCCACGGGGGACTTGGCGGGAACGGTTGAGCCAACGCCTGGTGGGGGGGGGTCCCCAACTCCGAGCCCCCGAGGCCGTCACCGCCGGCGCCGCCGACCGATTCCGCTTGCGCACCGAGGCCGCCGGCACCGTCCACCTGCAGCTCGGCGTCCTCCTGCGGCACTTCGGCCGCTACGGCGTCGAGTGCTAGCGGGGGGACGCGGGGACAGCGGGCCGGGGACCCCCCAGGGAGGGGACACTGGGGTCCTCTGGGGACAGGACACCATTGTCCCCCAGGGAGGGGACGCTGGATCCCCCCCCCCCCAGGCCAGGACACCGGGGTCCTCTGGGGCCAAGGGGATGGGGGTCTTCTGGGGACAGGACACCAGGGTCCCCAAGAGAGGGGACACTTGGGCCCCCCCAAGGCCAGGACACCATTGTCCCTCAGGGAGGGGACACCGGATCCCCCCAGACAGGACACCGAGGTCCCCAAGAGAGGGGACACTTGCCCCCCCCAAGGCCAGGACCCCCTTGTCCCCCTAGGGGGCGACACGGGATCCCCCCAGGCCAGGATATTGGGGTCCCCAAGGGAGGGGACACTTGGTCCCCTGGGGACCGGACACCAGGGTCCCCCAGGAAGGGGACACTTGCCCCCCACCCCCCAGGCCAGGACACCGGGGTCCCCCAGGAGGGGACACCGGGCACCTGGGAGCCCCCCACCCCGTCACCCTGCCTGGGTCAGTGTTGGGGGACACAGGACAGTTTTTGCCGTGGGGTCCCCCGGGTCGTGTCCCCCCCCCCACCCCCATAAAGCTCTTTTTTGCACCACGTCTGTTTTCCCTGTGACTTTTTTGGGGGGACCGGGTCCCCCCTGGCAGCGAGGGGGGGGTCCTGGGGTGGCAGGGGCGTCCCCGCCCTCTTTGGGGGGTCCCAGCCACCCAGGTCCTCGCGGGGAGGGGAGGAAGTGTCCCAGACGTCTGGGTCCTGGGGGGCGGGGAGCGTCCCGCCCGCCTGGGTCCCTCCTGGGGGTCCCGGTCGCCTGGGTCCCTCCGGGGGGGGGTCCGCGCCCCTCAGCGGCCGTGACTCAGTTCCCCCCCGGGCCCTCCCGCCGCCCCCGGCCGGGCCCGCCGAGCGGAAGGGGGTGGCCCCGGTCCCCGTCCCGTCCCCCACCCCACCCCCCACGGCGTTTCCTGGGTGGGGCCGCCCCGTTCCGCCACCGCCGCCGGCCTCAAAACCCGCCGGGGCCGGGTGGGGAAGAACGATCGGGAGCGGGGAGCGGGGAGCGAGCACCGGACACCGGCGGCGGCGAGGGGGGCGGCGGCGGCGGCAGCAAAAGTTGCGGGGTCCGGGAGCGGGGAAGGCGGCGGCGCGGGGTGACCCGGAGAGAGAAAAAGGGGGTGGGGGGTGTCCCGGGTTTGGGGGGTCCCGGGGGGATGGAGCTGGCCGTGCTGCTGGCGGTGCTGGGGGCGGCCCGGGCGTTCTCCACGTGCCGCTCGTTGGACCTGGAGGCGGCGCGGAGGAAACGCATCGAGGCGGTGCGGGGTCAGATCCTGAGCAAGCTCCGGTTACCGGTACCTCCCGCCGAGCCCCCGGCCCGGCCGCTGCCCGAGGAGGTCCGGGCTCTCTACAACAGCACCCGGGAGCTGCTGCGGCAGCGGGCGAGGCTGCGCCCGCCCGACGACCCCGATGAATATTACGCCAAGGAGCTGCATCGCTTCCCCATGGAGCCCCCCGGAGAGGGTGAGTGGGGGCGGGGGGGGGTCCTGCGTGGGGTGGGGGGGGGACACACACACGTTGCTGGGGGCACCCGTGGCCTGGGGCACGCGTGGGAGCGATGCTGGGGAGCCTGGGTGCTGCTGAGGGTGGTAGCGGTGTCCGGATGCTTGGGTGTCGTGTCTCCCCCCCCCCCACCCTGGCCCTGACACCCGGAGGCCTGGGTGCCCCCCCCTGCCCCGGCTGGGTGTTGGGGTCCCCCAGCCCCGACACCCGGGTCCCCAAGCCCCGACAGCCGGGTCCCCCAGCCCAGAGGCCTGGGTGCCCCCCGCCCCGGCTGGGTGTTGGGGTCCCCCAGCCCCGACAGCCGGGTCCCCCAGCCCGGAGGCCTGGGTGCCCCCCCGCCCCGGCTGGGTGTTGGGGTCCCCCCAGCCTGGAGGCCTGGGTGCCCCCCCTTGCCCTGGCTGGGTGTTGGGGTCCCCCCCAGCCCCGACACCCAGGTCCCCCCCAGCCCTGACACCCGGGTCCCCCCAGCCCGGAGGCCTGGGTGCCCCCCCCACCCTGCCCCAGCTGGGTGTTGGGGTCCCCCAGCCCCGACACCCAGGTCCCCCCAGCCCTGACACCTGGGTCCCCCAGCCCGGAGGCCTGGGTGCCCCCCCCCGCCCCGGCTGGGTGTTGGGGTCCCCCCAGCCTGGAGGCCTGGGTGCCCCCTGCCCTGGCTGGGCCTGGGTGCCCCCTTGCCCCGGCTGGGTGTTGGGGTCCCCCAGCCCCGACACCCGGGTCCCCCAGCCCGGAGGCCTGGGTGCCCCCCCGCCCTGCCCCGGCTGGGTGTTGGGGTCCCCCCCCCGCCCCGGCCGCCTGGGCCCCCACAGGACACCTTGGTCCCCCCTCGGCCGGACGCCCGGGTCCCCCCAGCCGCTCCTCCCGGCCGCGGTGGCGCTCGGGGATGTGCCGGACGTTGTGGTTTGCTGAGTAATTCCCGGCTCTGAGGGAGCTTTGTTGAGCTCGAGGAGGCCTGGCCGGGCCCACGGTTCCCTGCCAGGGGAGGGCGGGCGTGGGGACGCCTGGGTCCCCTGGGTGGGGCAGGGGGAGCGGTGCTGACCCACAGCCTCGGGGCGTCCATGCTGCCCCCCCCCCCCCCCGGAATCAGGCCGGGGAGAAAGCAAACCGTGGCTGCCGTCACTCCGCTCCAGAGTGAACGCCGGGGGGGAAGGCGGGGCTCGGCAGGGCAGGAGCACATGCCGGCGCTGTCCCCGCAGGCCCGCTGGAGCACTGGCGCCCGACGAGCCACAGCACCTTCTTCATCTTCAACGCGTCGCGGGTGCGGGCGGAGATCGGGCACGAGGCGCTGCTGCACCGGGCCGAGCTGCGGATGCTGCGGCAGCGGGCGGGCGCCGAGAACCTGGGGGTCGAGCAGCGCCTCGAGCTCTACCAGGTGGGGACACGCGTGGGGTGGGGGGGACACACGCAGGCTTGGGGACGGGGGGTGCTGCGGGTGGGACGTGGGGGCCCTGTGGGTGTGGGGGGCGGGGGGACGACACACGCAGGACGTGGGGACCGTGGGGACCAGGGATGCGGGGTGCCACGGCCGTGGGGACACAGGGGTTGGGGACGCCGCGGGCAGGGGGGGTGGCGCGTGCAGAGGGGACACGGTGGGTTTGGGGACCCCCTCCCCCCAGCTACGGTCTGGGGACATGGGGGCGGTTGGGGAAACCCCTGGCCTTGGTTTGGGGACATGGGGGGGTTTGGGGACCCCCTGGTCACAGTTTGGGGACATGGGGGATTTGGGGACCTCCTAGCCACGGTTTGGGGACATAGTGCGGGGTTTGGGGACCCCCTGGCCACGGTTTGGGGACATGGGGGGGGATTTGGGGTCCTGCTGGCTTTGGGGACCCCAGTGGATGCGGTTTGGGGACCCCCTGGCCACAGTTTGGGGCCCTTCCAGGTTTGGGGACCCCATGGCTGCAGTTTGGGGACCCCCTGGCCATGGCTTGGGGCCATGGGGGGCAATTTGGGGACCCCTGGCCACAGTTTGGGGACACAGTGGGGGTTTGGGGCCCTTCCAGGTTTGGGGACCCCATGGCTGCAGTTTGGGGACCCCGTGGCCATGGCTTGGGGACATGGGGGGCAATTTGGGGACCCCTGGCCACAGTTTGGGGACACAGTGGGGGATTTGGGGCCCTTCCAGGTTTGGGGACCCCTGGCCATGGCTTGGGGACATGGGGGCCAATTTGGGGACCCCTGGCCACAGTTTGGGGACACAGTGGGGGGTTTGGGGCCCTGGCAGGTTTGGGGACCCCATGGCTGCAGTTTGGGGACCCCCTGGCCATGGCTTGGGGCCATGGGGGGCAATTTGGGGACCCCTGGCCACAGTTTGGGGACACAGTGGGGGGTTTGGGGCCCTTCCAGGTTTGGGGACCCCATGGCTGCAGTTTGGGGACCCCCTGGCCATGGCTTAGGGACATGGGGGGCGATTTGGGGACCCCTGGCCACAGTTTGGGGACACAGTGGGGGGTTTGGGGCCCTTCCAGGTTTGGGGACCCCATGGCTGCAGTTTGGGGACCCCCTGGCCATGGCTTGGGGCCCTTCCAGGTTTGGGGACCCCCTGGCCACAGTTTGGCGACATGGGGGAGGGGGATTTGGGGACCCCTTGGCCACAGTTTGGGGACACAGTGGGGGGGTTTGGGACCCTGCCGGCTTCGGGGACACCCCACCCCCCGTGGCCGTGTCCCGGGGACACGGGGGACTTTGGGGACCCCCCCACCCACGGCGTCGGGGACCCCAGGGCTACGGCAACGCCTCGTGGCGGTACCTGCACGGGCGCTCGGTGCGGGCGACGGCGGAGGAAGAGTGGCTCTGGTTCGACATCACCGACGTCATCCAACAGTGGCTCAGCAGCACCGGTGAGCGTGGGGGGGGTCCCCCATTTTATCCCCATCCCTAGGGACCCCCCCCACAGTTTTTCGGCCGCTCTCACTATGTCCCCCCCCCCCCTAAATCCCGCAGAGCCCCTGGGCAGGTTCAAGCTGAGCGTCCACTGTCCCTGCGAGCCGGGGCCCGGCAGCGCCGATGACATGCGCATCTCCATCGAAGGTACTGGGGGTCCCCGCTTTGGCTTCCCCATGGGAATTTGGGGGGGGGGGGGGGGGGGTGTCCCCCCGTTTTTGGTGCCAGCTCCTGTCCCCGCAGGCTTCGAGCAGCAGCGGGGGGACATGCAGGGCATCGCCAAGAAGCACCGGCGCGTGCCCTACGTCCTGGCCATGCTGCTGCCCCCCGAGCGCGCCAACGACCTCCACAGCTCCCGCCGCCGCCGCGCCCTCGACACCGACTACTGCTTCGGGTGGGTGCCCCGGTCCCCCGTGCCCCCCAAGATGTTTGGGGTCCCCTAGAGATGGCTGGGGAGTCCCCCCTGGGGAGGGCTGGGGACCCCCAGAGATGCCCGGGTTCCCTCAGGGATGGCTGGGGACCCCCAGAGACACCCAGGTCCCCCCTGGAGGGCTGGGGACCCCCCCCAAGATGTTTGGGGTCCCCTAGAGATGCCTGGGGGTCCCCCCTGGGGAGGGCTGGGGACCCCCAGAGACACCCAGGTCCCCTCTGGAGGGCTGGGGACCCCCAGAGATAGCTGGGTCCTCCCTGGGAGGGCTGGGGGTCCCCCCCCCAAGATGTTTGGGGTCCCCTAGAGATGCCTGGGGCTCCTGACCCTGGGGAGGGCTTGGGACCCCCAGGGATGCCTGGGACCCCCCAGGGAGGGCTGGGGACCCCCAAAGACACCCACGTCTCCCTGGGGAGAGGCTGAGGAACCCCTAGCGCATGTTTGGGGTCCCCTAGAGATGCCTGGGGTCCCCCTGAGGAGGGCTGGGGACCCCAGAGCCACCCAGGTCCCCCGTGGAGGGCTGGGGACCCCCCCCCCAAGATGTTTGGGGTCCCCTAGAGATGCCTGGGGGTCCCCCCTGGGGAGGGCTGGGGACCCCCAGAGACACCCAGGTCCCCCCTGGAGAGGCTGAGGGACCCCAGAGATGCCTGGGTCCTCCTGGGAGGGCTGGGACCCCCCAAGATGTTTGGGGACCCCCAGAGATGCCTGGGGCTCCTGACCCTGGGGAGGGCTGGGGACCCCCAAAGACACCCAGATCCCCCCAGGGAGGGCTGGGGACCCCCAAAGACACCCACGTCTCCCCGGGGAGAGGCTGAGGAACCCCTAGCGATGCCTGGGGACCCCCAGGGATGCCTGGGACCCCCTTGAGGAGGTCTGGGGACCCCCCAGGGATGCCTGGGACCCCCTGAGGAGGGCTGGGGACCCCCAAAGACACCCACGTCTCCCCGGGGGGGGGGGCTGAGGAACGCCTAGAGATGCCCGGGGAATACCCGTGTCCCCCCGATGAGGTCTGGGGACCATCAGGGACACCCGTGTCCCCCCTGAGGAGGGCTGGGGACCCCCAAAGACACCCAGATCCCCCCAGGGAGGGCTGGGGACCCCCAAAGACACCCACATTTCCCCCCCCCTTACCCCACCCAGGACGGACGAGAAGAACTGCTGCGTGCGGCCGCTGTACATCGACTTCCGCAAGGACCTGCAGTGGAAGTGGATCCACGAGCCCAAGGGCTACATGGCCAACTTCTGCATGGGGCCCTGTCCCTACATCTGGAGCGCCGACACCCAGTACACCAAGGTGGGTCTGGGGGCGAGGGGGGTCCCCGGGACTTGGGGCCCTTTGGGGGGCGGGTGGGGCGACTGGGGGGGAGCTGGGGGAGAGGGGCTGGGAGGGGTGGGAGCCTTGGGGAGAGGGGGATGTGGGTGCTGGGTCCTCGGGGAGAGGAGGGGTTGGGGGTCCCGGATATGTGGGTGCTCTGGGGAGAAAGGGGGGTCTGGGTCGCTGGGGAGGGGGTGGGTCCTGGGTCCTTGGGGAGAGGAAGGTGTGGGGGTCCTGGGTACGTGGGTGCTCTGGGGAGAAGTGGGGTGGGGGGTCTGGGTCCCTGGGGAGTGTGGGGGGTGGGTCCTGGAGGTCCCTGGGGAGAGGGGGCACCTTGGGGAGGGGGGGTCCTGGGTCCTTGGGGAGAGGAGGGGTTGGGGGTCCCGGATACCTGGGTGACCTAGGGAAAGTGGGGGGGGGCTCGGTCTCGGGGGGTGTTTGGGTCCCTGGGGAGGGGGGGGCACCTTGGGGAGAGGGGGCTGGGGGTCCTGGAGGTCCCTGGGGAGGGGGGGGCTGTGGGTCCCAGATGTTTGGGTCCCTGGGGAGAGGAGGGGTTGGGGGTCCCAGATACCTGGGGGGGGCACATGGGTCCCTGGGGGTCCTGGACCTCCATCTGGGTGGAGGGGGGGACACACAGGGACAGGAGGGACCCGAGGGACACGGGGGTCCGCAGGGAGAGGGGCTTGGCGGGCACTCAGATATGGGGGTGCCCCCCCTCCCCCGGCAAGTGCCCTAACTTGAGGGGGGGGGGTCTCATCCCTTGGCGGGGGGCGCAGGTGCTGGCGCTGTACAACCAGCACAACCCGGGGGCCCCGGCGGCACCGTGCTGCGTCCCCCAGACCCTCGACCCCCTGCCCATCGTCTACTACGTGGGGCGCAAGGCCCGGGTGGAGCAGCTCTCCGACATGGTGGTCCGCGCCTGCAAGTGCAGCTGACCCCCTCAAAATCCCCCCTTGGACCCCCTGGCGCCGCCCTCACCCCCCCCTTGGCGCCTCCGCAAAAAACTTATTTAATTTTTAGCTGCTTCTTCTTTTTTTTTCTTGGGGGGGATTTTTTTGGCTCTACTTCTGCTTTTTTCTTTTCTTTTTTTCGCTGGGGGGTTGGGAGCAGAAATGGGGGGGTGGACAGGGACCCAAAGGGGTGGCTGGGGACCCCAAAAGCTCCTCCTGTACCCCCCCCACACCGTGCCCCACGGCTGCATCCTGCCCCCCTTGGCCGGGCCCCCCCCCCCCCCCCGGGGTTGTCCAGACCCGGGGGGGTGGAAGGGCCCCAGGGCGGGATTAAAAATAACTTTCCGGGGAGGGGGGCAGGAAACAGCCCCCCAGAGACGCGGAGGGGGGGGACACGAGGGGGGCTGCGGTGCCCTGTGGACCCAGGCATCCGGGGCTGGCAGCCACCCACGGCCACTCATCCCCGGGCTGTGGCCGGAGCCGTGGGGGGGGGCCCAGATGTGTCGGGGACTCCCCCCCCCTTCACCATGAGACACAGTCACGGTGTGGGGGGGGCACGGGAGGAGATGTGAAACCGCAGGAGGCCAGGCCGGATGCCAGGGAAGGTGGGGGGGGACACACACAGTGTGGGGTGACCCCCCCCCATGGTGGGGGTGACTCACGGGGCCCCCCCTGAAGCGATGACGAATGTGGGGTGAGGTCACCCCCCCCACACACACCAAACACACACCCCGGGGGGGGGGCTTCCCTGTGGAAAACACCCCGACGGGGAGGGGGGGACCCCCGTGTGCCCCCCCACCCTGCCCCACACCACCAGCCTCATGGAGGGGGGGGGTGTCGGTTAGGGGTGTCACCTTTATTGTGCTGGGGGGGGCCCTATTCGAGCTGGGGGGCATCGCTGGGCTCCTCCTCGTCGAAATATCGCTCCTCGGCGTCCTGCGAGACGATGTCCAGGTTGTCCAAGTCGGGGTTCTCATCCACCTGGCTGGGGGGGGACACACACGACACAAGGGGGGCTCAGCGGGGGGATTTTGGTGTCGGGGGGTGTGGGGGGGGGGTCCCCAAAACCTCACGGGGCGTCACCTGTAGTCGAAATCGCCGTCCTCCCCGTCCAGGAAGCGCTGGTACATGCGGCTGGTGAATTCCTCCCGCAGCATCGCCCGCTCGGCCGCATCGGGCACCCAGGGGTCCGGGGAGGAGTCCCCCTCCTCATCTGGGGGGGGGGGGCAAAAAGTGTCACACACGCACCCCCCCCCCCCCACGCCACGCTGAGACCCCCCCCCTTTCCCCAAATAATCCCCCGGGGGGACGGGGGCTGACCTCCGCTGTCGCCGTCCTGCAGGCGCTGCCGGCGCAGGCGTTGCTGCACGGCTGCCTCCTCCACCGAGCGCAGCAGCAGCCCCGCCAGGGATTGGGGGCCGGGGGGGGTCCCCAAGGAGTGGGGGGCGGCCGAGGGGTCCCCCGGGAGGGGTTCGGCCCCCCGATATTGCCCGATGTAGTGCTGGTAGAGCAGAGGTTCCCGCGCTCGCATTTCTTCCTCGCTGAAGTACTCGCCGCCTGCGGGAGGGGTGAGATAAGGGGGGGGGGTGTCAAAATGGGGGGACCCCGAAAGCCCAGGGGAAATGGGGGACCCCCAAACCCAAAGGGGAAAGGGGGGCTCAAGACCCAAAAGGAAATGGGGGGCCCCAAAAACCCATGGGGGAAAAGGAGGAGACCAAAACTCCAGGGGGAATAAGGGGACCCTGAAACCCCAGGGGGAAAATGGGGGACCCCAAAACCCATGGGGAAAAGGGGGGGACCCCAAAGCCCAAGGTGAAATAGGGGGGACTCTAAAACCCCAAGGGAAATGGGGGGCCTCAAAACCCAAAAGGAAATGGGGGACCCCAAAACCCATGGGGAAAAAGGAGGGGGACCTTAAACCCTAGGGGGAAAATGGGGGACCCCAAAAACCCATGGAGAAAAGGGGGGGACCCCAAAGCCCAAGGTGAAATGGGGGGGGACCCTAAAACCCCAGGGGAAATGGGGGGGCCTCAAAACCCAAAAGGAAATGGGGACCCCAAAACCCAAGGGGGAAAAGGGGGGACCTGAAACCCCAGGGGAATAAGGGGACCCTGAAACCCCAGAGGGAAAAATGGGGGACCCCAGAGTGAAATGGAGGGGGACCCTGAAAGCCCAGGGGAAATGGGGGACCCCCAAACCCAAACGGGAATGCAGGGGGGGCCTCAAAACCCAAAAGGAAATGGGGGAGCCCAAAAACCCATGGAGAAAATGGGGGGACCCTAAACCCCAAGAGGAAAAATGGGGGACCCCAAAGCCCAAGGGGAAACGGGGGCCCCTAAACCCAAAGGGGAATGGGGGGCTCTAAACCCAAAAAGAAATGGGGGACCCCAAAGCCCAAGGGGAAATGGGGGGGGACCCTGAAACCCCAGAAGAAATTGGAGACCCCAAACGGGAATGGGGGGGGCCGCAAAACCCTAAAGGAAATGGGGACCCCAAAACCCATGGGGAAAAGGGGGACCCCAACGCCCAAGGTGAAATGGGGGACTCTAAAACCCCAGGGAAATGGGGGGGCTAAAAACCCAAAAGGAAATGGGGGACCCCAAAAACCCATGGGGAAAAAGGAGGGGACCTTAAACCCTAGGGGAAAATGGGGGACCCCAAAAACCCATGGAGAAAAGGGGGGGACCCCAACGCCCAAGGTGAAATGGGGGGGACACTCTAAAACCCCAGGGGAAATGGGGGGGCCTCAAAACCCAAAAGGAAATGGGGGACCCCAAAAACCCAAGGGGGAAAAGGAGGGGGACCTTAAACCCCAGGGGGAAAATGGGGAACCCCAAAAACCCATGGAGAAAAGGGGGGGACCCCAAAGCCCAAGGTGAAATGGGGGGGGACCCTAAAACCCCAGGGGAAATGGGGGGCCTCAAAACCCAAAAGGAAATGGGGAACCCCAAAACCCATAGGGAAAAGGGGGACCCGAAACCCCAGGGGGAATAAGGGGACCCTGAAACCCCAGGGGAAAATGGGGGACCCCACAGTGAAATGGGGGACCCTGAAAGCCCAGGGAAATGGGGGACCCCAAACCCAAACGGGAATGCAGGGGGGGCCTCAAAACCCAAAAGGAAATGGGGGACCCCAAAAACCCATGGGGAAAAGGGGGACCCGAAACCCAAAGGGGATGGGGGACCCCAAAGCCCAAGGGGAAATGGGGGGGGACACCCTGAAACGCCAGGGGAAATGGGGGACCCCAAACGGGAATGGGGGGGCCCTTAAAACCGAAAAGGAAGTGGGGGACCCCAAAAACCCCAGGGGAAAACGGGGGACCTGAAACCCCAGGGGGAAAAATGGGGGACCCCAAAGTGAAATGGGGGGGGTCCCTGAAAGCCCAGGGGAAATGGGGACCCCAAACCCCAAGGGGAAAGGGGGGCTCAAAACCCAAAAGGAAATGGGGACCCCAAAAACCCATGGGGAAAAGGGGGGACCCCAAAGCCCAAGATGAAATGGGGGGGGGGAAAGCCTAAAACCCCAGGGGAAATGGGGCGGGGGCTTCAAAACCCAAAAGGAAACGGAGCTCCCCAAAGTCCAAAGGGAAATGGGGGACCCCAAAACCAAAGGGGACGAGTTAGGGGAACCCCAAAGCCTGCAGAAAACCAGGGGGGGGACCCCAAAGGGAAGCTGGAGACCCCCCCTGGAGCCCTCGAGGATCCCGTGGGGACCTGGGGGAACTCCTGGGGGAACTTTCGGGAGCCGACAGGGACTTGGGGGGTTCCCACAGGGATGTGGGGAACCCCCCCAGGGACCTCGGGTACCCCATGAGGATGTCAGGGATCCCCCCTCCCCTCCCAGGGACCCCAAAGACCCTCCTGGAGATTTCAGGGACCCCCCCTCAGGGACATTGGGGACCCCCCCCCCCTCCAAACCTTGGATGAGCTGTCGCAGGGCGGCGTAGCGGCGGTTGCGGAGGCGGGTGCGGGCGGGGGGCCGGCGAGGACGCCCCAGGGGGCCGGTTTTGGGGTGCCAGCGCTCGACCCCCAGTCCCCCGGGGAAGCCCTCGGGGACGAGGGGGTCCCCCTCCGCTGCGGGGTCCCGCGTTGGGGACGCTGGGTCCCGCGGGGGGGACGTGGGGTCCCTCTTCGACACTTTGGGGACCCACTTTGGGGACGTGGGGTCCTGCTTGGACATTTTGGGGTCCCGCTTCCTCACTTTGGGGTCCAACGTCGCAGCAAAGTCCCTCTTCGGGGACACGGGGTCCCGCTTCAACGTTTTAGGGTCCTCTTCCACCGGTGGGTCCTGTTCCGGGGACACGGGGCCCCCCTCGGCCGCTGTGGGGTCCGATTCCTGCCCGGTGACACCGGGGTCCCCCTCACTTTTGGGGTCCCACCCCGCCATGGGCTCCGGCTCCACTGCCATGGGGGGGGAGGGGAGCTGGGTCACGGTTTTGGGGTGCCCCTCGGGTGCTGGCGGGCGCTGCCTGGGGACAAGGGGACTCTGTTAGCACTTGCCCTGGGGAGGGGGGGGACACACCCCAAAAGAATGTGGGGGAACCCCAAGGAAGAGGGAGGGTCCCCAAGGGGCTGGGGAAGGGAAGATGGGGGAATGACCCCTCAGGGGACCCCAAATCCCTCAGGGAAGAGGGGGGACATTTCAGGGGCCCCAAAAGCCTCACAGAATGAGGGGGGACCCCCCCAGATCTCTCGGGGGGGGAATGGGACCCCAATACCTGATGAAAAGGGGGGACGATACCTGAGGGGACCCCAAAAGCCACACGGACTGAGGGACCCCGCAGGGGACCCCAGATCCCTCAGGGAAGGAGGGGGGGAACCCCAAATCCCTCAGGGAAGCGGGGGGGGGACCCCTCAGGCCTCACAGAATGAGGAGGGATCCCCCTAGATCTCTCGGGGGGTGGGGACACCCCGAATTCCTCACAAAAGGGGGGGACGACACCTGAAGGGACCCCAAAAGCCACATGGACTGAGGGGGGGACCCCTCAGGGGACCCCAAATCCCTCAGGGAAGGTGGGGGGAACCCCAGATCCCTCAGGGAAGGAGGGGGGGGACCCCCAAATCCCTCAGAGAAGGCGGGGGGAACCCCAGATCCCTCCGGGAAGCCGGGGGAACCCCGCAGGGACCGGAGAGCCCCGAAGCCCCAAGAACCGGGACCCACAAGGTGGGGGGGGGTGTCCCGCAGGCCTCGGGGGACGGGGGGAATCGCGGGGGGACCCCTCCAGCCCCGCCCGGGTCCCCCCAAATCCCCTCAGACCCCTCGGACGCGGCGCGGCGCAACCCGGCCCCGTTTGAATGCGACACCCCCCCCCCCGCGCGCGCGCGCCGCGCCTCACCCGCCACCGCCTCCGTCCCGCCGGTGCGTCACTTCCGGGAGAGAGAAACGCGACCCCACCCAACCCCGCAGCGAAGGTTCCGGGCCGCTTCGGTTCCCCCTCCCTTGCGACGAGGGTCAAAGGTCGCACCCAAAAAGCCCCAAATCCACCCCAAAACGGCAGGGTCTGAGAAAGGACCAGCCGCGGGCTGGGGGCGTTTTCCTCTTTTTTTTATTGTTTTTTTTTTTTAATTTTTTTTTTCTTTTCCTCCCCTGGGGGGGGGTAGTAAAAACCAGAGGCGAACCCCCCCCCCAAAAAAACCCAAAATGGGAAAAAAAAAGAGCAAAATTCTTGTAAAACAGCCGTTCCCCACCTGGAGGGGAGGGGGCAAAAGGGGAAGGGGGGGCCCAAAAGGGCCCAATAAGGAGGGGGCAGAAGCCCCAAAAATGGGAGCAAATGGTTGAAAACGGGGTGAAAAATAAGGAAAATGGGTGCACAAAGGGGGGGAAGGGGCGCAAAAAGGGAAACATGGCCCAAAAAGTGGGTGGGGGTTGTGACCCAAAGGGGGGGGGGGGTGTCTGACCATCTGAGTCTCTTTTGAGGTTAAAAATAATTTTTTTTTTAACAGACGGAGAGAAAAAAAAAAAAGCAACTCTTTTTTTGATGGGGAGGGGGACACACACACACAGAAAGAGGTGGGGGAGGGCGGGGGGGGGGTCACTGGGCGCTGGCCCCCCCCTGGGAGCTGCCGTAGCCGCTGTAGTCGTAGGTGCTGTAGTAGGGGGGCCAGGGACCCTGGTGCTGGTAGTACTGGCTCCACTGCTGGGCATACTGGGAGGGGGGGGAAAGGGGGGTGAGGACCCCCGACCCCCCAAAATCCTGTCCCTGAGAACAGAGGCTTCCCAGCCCCATCCTCCCAAAAATGGTGTTCCCCCCCCCCCCACAAGCGCAGAAAATGGGTGGTTTCGGCCCAAAATCCGGCCTGGAAAAGAGGGGTTGCTCCCACAGTGGGAGCGCTGTCCTCCCAAAAAGGGGGTTTCACCCCAAAATCCCATCCTCGCCCCACCCAAAAGGGGGGTTTTCTACCCAAAAGCCATCCCCGTCCTCCCAAAAATGGAGTTTCACCCCAAAATCCCAACCCCTCCTCCCAAAAATGGAGTTTCACCCCAAGATCCCAACCCCTTCCTCCAAAAAATAAGAGTTTCACCCCAAAACCCCATTCTCATGCTCCCAGAAATGGAGTTGCATCCCTAAAATCCATCCCTGTGCTCCCAAAAAGAGGTTTTCACCCCAAAATCCCATCCTCGCCCTCCCAAAAAGGGGGTTTCACCCCAAAATCCCATCCTCACCCTCCCAAAAAGGGGGTTTCACCCCAAAATCCCATCCTCGCCCGCCCCAAAAGGGGGGTTTTCTACCCAAAAGCCATCCCCGTCCTCCCAAAAATGGAGTTTCACCCCAAAATCCATCCTCACCCTCCCAAAAAGGGGTTTTCACCCCAAAAACCCATCCTTGCCCTCCCAAAAAAGGGTTTTCACCCCAAAATACCACACACTTCCTTCAAAAAAATAGGAGTTTCACCCCAAAACCCCATCCTCACAGAAACAGTTTCACCCCTAAAATCCCACCCTGTCCTCCCAAATATAGGAGTTTCACCCCAAAATCCTACCCCATCCTCCCCAAAATTGGCATTTTCCCCCCAAAAATCCTATCTCTGTCCTCCCAAAACCAGTTTCACCCCAAAACCCCACCCCCTTCCTCCCAAAATTGGCATTTTCCTCACCAAATCCAAGCCATATCCTCCAAAAAATGGGAATTTCACCCCCAAATCCCATCCCGTTCCTTCAAAAATTGGCGTTTCACCCCAAAGTCCCACCCCATCCTCCCCAAAATTGGCGTTTCACCCCAAAATCCCATCCACTTCCTTCCAAAAATAGGAGTTTCACCCCAAAATCCCAACCTCTTCCTCCCAAAAATGGGAGTTTCACCCCAAAATCCCACCCCTTCCTCCCAAAAATTGGTGTTTCACCCCAAAATACCACCCTCTTCCTTCAAAAAATAGGAGTTTCACCCCCAAAACCCACCCCTTCCTCCCCAAAATCAGTTTCACCCCAAACCCCATCCCCTTCCTTCAAAAAATACGTTTCACCCCAAAATCCCACCCCATCCTCCCCAAAATTGGTGTTTCACCCCAAAATCCCATCCCCTTTCTCCCCAAAATTGGTGTTTCACCCCAAAATCCCATCCCCTTTCTCCCCAAAATTGGTGTTTCACCCCAAAATCCCATCAACTTTCTCCCCAAAATTGGTGTTTCACCCCAAAATCCCATCCCCTTCCTTCAAAAAATCAGAGTTTCACCCCAAAATCCCATCAACTTGCTTCAAAAAATAGTTTCACCCCAAAACCCACCCCTTCCACCCCAAAATTGGCATTTCACCCCAAAATGGGAGTTTCACCCCAAAATCTCCCCCTTCCCCCCAAAATTGCCGTTTCACCCCAAACCCCACCTCCTTCCACCCCAAAATTGGCATTTCCCTCCCCCCTTCCCCCCCCCAAAACCGGGGTTTTTCCCTCCCCAAGTGCCCCCCACTCCCCAAAACCAGGGGTCACCCCCCAAAACCAGGGTCACCCCCCCCAAAAACCAGGGGTGCCCTCCCCCACCTGCTGGTACTGCCCGTAGCTCTGCCCGTAGCTCTGCCCGGTGGGCGGGGGGCTGGGGGTAGCTCTGCCCGTAGCCACCGTAGCCACCGTAGCCATAGCCGGGGGTTGTAGCCACCCTGGCCGTAGCCACCCTGTGGGGGTGCGGTTAGAGCCGGGTGTGAGGGTGCTGGGGGGCACCCAAAAGGGGGGTACCTGCTGCCCTTGGCCGTAACTCGGGGGCTGCGCCGGCTGGGGGTGCCGCCACCGCCGCCACCGCTCGTCTTGTAGCCGGTCGTGCCGCGAGCCGGGCTGTAGCCGCCGGCGGGTTGGGCGTTACGGTTGTAACCGCCCCGGTTGTTGCTGGCGGCGGCAGCGGCGTCCCGGTTGTTGTTGCCCCAGCGGTTGGGGGTGTAACCGCCGCGGTTGAATCCTACGGGAGATTTGGGGTGTGGGGAGTGGGGGGAAGCGGGAGGTGGGGGCACCCCGAGATAACGGGGGTGGGGCGTACCTACCTGCGCCGGTGCCGCCGTTGCCGCCGCGGAAGCTGCCGCCGCCGGTGCCGCCGCGGTTCTGGAAGCCGCCGCCGCCGCCGCGGGCGGCGGGGGCGGCGGTCCCCCCGCGTCCGTCGAAGCGTTGGAAACCGCCGCCGCCTCCGCCGCGACCGCGGAACGACGGGGGACGACCGCCGCCTCCGTCGAAACGTTTTTCGGGGGGGGGTCCGGCGTTCCTGCCCTCCTCGTTGTACTGCCGGACCAAGGCTTCGGCCTCTTCCCGCTGCAGTTCCACGTACAACACCGCGTCCAGGAACTCGCCCGCCTCCGGCAGCGTGAAATTAGCTGCGCCGTCGCCAAAATGGATGAAAACACTAAAAAAAAAAAACGACACACAAAAAAAAAAAACAAAACCACCCCCAAAACAGCCCCCACCCCCCAAAAAAAACCCCACAAACCCACCTCCTCCTCATCTCCCAGCCCCGCGGGTCCCCACCTTTCATCTCCAGCACGGCGTGATCCGGCACGTCTTTCCCCTCCTCGTCGGTCCGCTTGACGGTGCGGTCCCTCAGGTCCTGGTCGGTGGGACAGATGACGATGGCCTTGCGCTGGAAACCCTCGAAGGGACGCATTTTTCGGCGCTGGGCCGAGCCGTAGACGTTGGTCTGCCGGCGGGAACGGGCGGAAAATAGTTGTTATTGTGGGTTTGGGTGGTTTTTGTTTTTTTTCCCCCCCTCCCCGCAAACACGCGGTTTAAGAGGCCGGGTGTTTCACCCTAAACCGGAGGAAGCGGGGAGAGAAACACCCGTTTTTGGACAATTCCCTCATCCGGCGCGGTTTTAGGGAGAAAAGCGGCTTTTCTCTTCTAAATACGCGTTTTTAGCGGGAAGCGGAGGGGGACAGCGAAGCGAGAGCGAGGTTACGACGCTCTCCGCGGACGCGGGGAGTCGCCGGAGCCGTCACCCGGGCGGGTTTGGCTCGGTCCCCCGCAAACCGGGACGCCGAGGGACGTCACCCCCCGCCCGCCCGGGGACAGGGACGCCGAGGGACGTCCCCGCCGCCGTTACCTGGTCGAGGATGTAGTTGCGTTTCTTGCGGGCGGCGATCTGGATGAGGCGGTTGAGGCACTGAGTCGCTTGCTGGATGAGGACGTCCCAGCGTCCCGCGTAGTTGCGCTGGCGCCGGAGGCCCATCACCTACGGAAGAGGGGACGGTGACGCCGGCCGGGGACCCGGCGGCCGCGGTGGGGAGGACACGGGTGACGCCTCACCCTCATTTTATCCATGATGGCGTTGGTTCCTAGGATGTTGTACTTCTTGGAGGGGTTGGCGGCCGCGTGCTTGACGGCCCACGTCGTCTTCCCCGCGGCGGGCAAGCCCACCATCATCAGGATCTGGGAGGAGAAGCGGCGGCGGCGTCACGACCGGGCCCCGCGTCACCGTCCCCGCGCCCCAATCCCGGCGTCCCCGCACCTCGCACTCGGCTTTGCTCTTGGGGCCGAGGGTGCCGCGGACGCGTTCGGCAACGGGGAGGTGTTGGATGAAGGTGAAACCGGGTGGGACGGAAAAATAGGTGTCTTCCCTCTGCCCAAAGTTGAACTCGATGGCGCAGTTCTTCACCAGGACGTGGGGGAAGAGGGCCCGACCGCCCAGCAGCTCCTTCCGCACCCGGTAAGCCACCCCCAGCCATTTGCCGTTCTTCATGAAGGACATCTCCACCTCCTCCCCGCACTCAAAGTCCTGCGGCAGGGACGGCGGTGAGACCCCCGGGGAAGCCGGGCGACGCCGGTGAGGCGTGGGGGAACGGCGCGCGGGGGGAACTCACCACCAAGCAAGCGATGACGTCGTTTTCGGCGAAGGTTTCCCCGTAGTTTTCGAATTTGCAGTTGGTCGACTTCTTGCCGGTGCCGCCGTAGCCGTAGGAGAAGGGTTCCTCGCCTGGGTGGGGAGGGGAACAGTTGGGCTGCACTCGGGTAGGGGGAGGACCCCCCCCCCACCCTTTCGCAGCCCCCAAAACCCCGGCGGAGGCGGCCGCTTGCACCCTTACCCAACTGGGTGCTGCAGGAATCCAGCGACCAGCCCACCCGCACCACGTGGGGGTCCGGTTCAGTGGAGGGCAGGTGCTTGACGGAGATCTCCTCGTTAACCTGGGGGGGGGGAAACCCCAAAAAACCGGGTTGGGGACGGCGGCACCGACACCGGGACGCCACGGCAGGACCCGGCATCGCTCACCTTCATCTCGTAGCAGACGCGGCCCTGCCGCGCGCCGTAGGTGGCACGGGCGCCCGACCAGAGGTAGGCGAAGCCCTCGATGGTGAGGGGGTAGCCGCTGTACCGGTCCCGGGCGACTTTGAAGTGCAGGTCGCAGTTGTCTGGAGGCGAGGGGTGGGGGGGAAAAGCCAGCCGTCAGGCCCCGCAATTTGGGGGGGCTTCTCCCCCCCACCGCCACGCCGTTTTCGGGGCGCTCACAAGTGTCGATAGCCACCAACGTGTCGTCAAAGTCCTCCTCCTCATCCTCGGCGGGCGGCTGCGGCGAGCGGCCCCTGGAAGGGAGACGGGGGAAGGCTCAGCGCGGCGCGGGCGCGCCAGATTTCGGGGCGCCGGATTTCGGGGCGCGCTCACCTCTTGTCCTCGCGATGTTCGTAATAACCCCGGCCCCGCTGCTCCTCGTAGGGCCGCTTGCGGGGCTGCAGCGGCGGCCGGGGCTGCGCGGGGTCCGGCGCGCTGTAGCCGCCCGGGGGAGCGTTGTAGGTGGGGGGACCGGGGTGCTGTAGGTGGCGGGGGAGCGCTGTAGGCGGGGGGTGTTGTAGGTGGGTGGGGGGTGTTGTAGGCTGGGGGTGCTGTAGGCGGCAGGGGGAGCGCTGTAGCCCGGGGCCGGGGCGCTGTAGCCGGCCGGCGGCGCGCTGTAGGCCGGGGCGGTGTAGCCGGTCGGCGGCGCGCCGTAACCGGCCGGGGGTGCGTTGTAGGTGGGGGGCGGAGGGATGTTGTAGGGGGGAGCGGGGGCACTGTAGTTGGGAGGGGGTACGTTGTAGGCGGGAGCGGGGGGGTCTTCTGGCTTCGTTTCCGGCAGCTTCATCTCTGCAGGGCGGAACAGCGAGCGGGGTGGGAACAGCGGGAGCCAAACCGGCACAGCCGCGGTGCCGCCGGCGGCCCCCGCCCCGGTCCCTACCTTGGTGCAGGACGGGGTGTTCTTGGTCCAACGCTCTCCTCTCGTAGCCGGGCTCGGCGTCTGGTTTGAGGCCGCCGTGCTCGTACGGCTGGTAGCCCTGGGGATCGCTCGCGTGGCTGTTGTTGTCGATGCCATCTTCCGAGGAGGGGCGGGGGGGAGAGGGGAAAAAAAAACAAAACAAAAAAGCGGAAAATAAGTCAAGCGTTACCGGTTTATTCGGAGGAGAGGACGGACGGGGCGCGAGGGGGATTCGGTGGGCGTCAGCGGCCCTGCGGGGATGAGCAGAACCAGCGCGGGATGAGGGATCCGGCATCCCGCTCGCGGGGTCACCCCGAATTCACCGAGGGGATCCCCGGGCACGGCGGCCAGCGAGTCCGCGCCCCGACGGGCACCTGCGGCAAAAGGGTTCGGTTTTGAACTTGAAGCACCCGGCGAGAGCAGCGCGAGGGGGAACGGCCGCCGGCGCGGGAACGGCGACGACGGAGCGCTGCTCCCCGGGGTGGGCACGCCAGGATGGGGGGGAGGACGGGGGGCCCCCCACCAGCTCTGCACCCCCTGATCCACAGCTGCAGCAGCAAAGCCCCCCCCCCCACAAGCTCCCGGCACCGTTCTGGGGGTGACAGCCTGCCCAGAGGAGACGAACCCCCCCGCCTCGGGGTCAGCTCCTCACCAAGCACCCCCAGATCAGAGCTGGGGACACACACACACGATGCTGGGACGTGGCCCGGCCCCGCACGAATGAGGGGGGGCCCTGCTTGGCCCCAGCAGCTCTCAGGGAAGTGAAGCTGCTGTTAGGGGTGTCCGGGGTGTGGGGGAGGTAATTGGGGAGCCTGGGGGACCCAGAACCCCGGGGCGGCGGGACAGGGGGGCAAGCCCTTGTGGGAAGAGAGAAGAAGGGGGTACCCTGAGAGAACTGGGTGGACAGACCCCCTCAGGGAGGGGAAGCAGGGGACCCCACCTGAAAGAATTAGGGGAGGACCGAGACCCTGAGGGAATGTGGGGCTCAGGCCCTTGAGGAATGGCGGGACCCTCAGGGAAGGGGGGGCGGGGGGGGCTGAGGAGACCGGACCCCTGAGGGAATGTGGGGCTCAGGCCCTTGAGGAATGGCGGGACCCTCAGGGAAGCGGGGGGCTGAGGAGACCGGACCCCTGAGGGAAAGAACGGACCGGCGTCAGGGAAGGGGGGACCTGGGGGGGACCGGGGAGTCGGTCCCCTCAGGGAAGGGGGCCGGGCCCCTGGAGGAAGGGGGGAACCGGGCCCCGCCGCAGGCCACCCGAGGGGGAGTGGGGAAGGGGCCCGACCCGACCCGTCCCTCAGCGCGGGGCCCCGAGCGCCCCTTACAGTGTCCATCGGGGGCCGGGTCCCCGCCGGCCGCACCGGGCCCCCGCCGGGCCTCCTCCGCCTCCAGCGCCGCCTGCAGCCGCTCGGCCAGCTCAGCCTTGAGGCCGCGGGTGTCCAGGCCTCGGCGGCCCAGCTCCTCCTTCAGCTCGTTGACCCGCAGCCGCCGCACGTCCATGGCCCCGCCGCTCAGCGCCGCGGCCGCCCGGCCATCGAGGCGCCACCGACGGGCCCGGCTCAAAATGGCCGCCATCGCCCTCCTCCCCTCCCCGGCCCGCGCCGCTCTGCAAAACGCGTCGCCATTGGCCCGCCGCCGCGCCATCGTCTGTAACGCGCCTCTCCATTGGGCTCCGCGCTGTCTCCGCCCCTCCGCGCCGGCCCCGCCTCTCTCGCCCAGCTCCCGCTCAGTCCCGCTTTGCAAAGCGGGCGCTCATTGGGCGAGAGCGGGAGTGACGCTGTAACACGGCTTCTCATTGGCTAGACGGGGGGTTGTCTCCTCCCTCCGTGCCGCTGGGGCCAGCCCCCGGGAGCCGTCTTGATTGATAAGGGGAGAGGGCGGGCGCACGCGGCCTTCTGGCCAATAGCGGCGAGAGCGGCGCCGCGCCCTGCCTGCCCTTCTATTGGATAGCTTCCCTGCCTGTCAGCGCTGAGGCGGGCCCACAGGGAAGGCGCTCACTTCCCACTGGCTGCTCTCTCACGGAGGGCGGAGCGAATCCAACGCGGCTCTCATTGGCCTCCCGGGGGGCGGGCCGGGCCTTGTGTTTCCTCCCCCCATTGGCGGAGCCGCGGGCGGGCTGGGGCGGGCGCGGCGCCATTGGTGAAAGCCCGGCGGCGTTTACGCGTGCTACCGCCCCGCGCTGCCTAGCAACGAGAGCCGGCCTTCTATTGGCTGGCGGGCGGAGAGCGCCGCTTTCCCATTGGCCCGAACCGCGGGTGCTCAGCCCCGAACCCTAAACCCCGCCCCCCTGAGCCCCCCACGCCCCCCCCGAGCCCCCAAAAGCAGCCGAGGCGGGTGCAGGACAAGGGGGTTTATTGGGGGGGGGGGGCATGGGGACCCCCGACCCCCCCGGGGGCGGCCACGGGGTCACCCCCTCCCGGGGGTCCCGAGGCCGCGTAAAGTGCAGGGTGGGGGTCCTGGGGGGCTTCTGGCCTTTGGGGGTCCCGGGGGGGGGGGGCTTCGGTGCTTGGGGAGGGGTCCCTGCGTTTGGGGGGGGGGTCCCTGGGCTCCCCTAGGACCTGGGGGTCCCTGTCCTCGGGGGGTCCCTGGATGCCCTAGGACCTGGGGGGCCCATCGCTCGGGGGGTCCCTGGGCTCCCCTAATACCTGGGGGGTTCTGGGGGTCCCTGACCTCAGGGGGTCCCAGGGCTCTCCGAGTACCTGGGGGGGTCCCATCCCTCGGGGGGTCTCTGGGCTCCCCTAGTACCTGGGGGGGCCCATGGGGGTCCCTGACCTCAGGGGGGCCCTGGGCTCCCTAGTACCTGGGGGTCCCGGGGGGTCAATTCCTCGAGGGGGTTCCTGGGCTCCCCTAGTACCTGGGGTCCCATCCCCGGGGGGCACCCCGAGTCTGTCCAGCGAGCAGAGGGGCACGGGGGGCCCTGGCAGTGAGGCAGCTGCGGGGGGGGGTCCGGGGGGTTGGGGGGGGGGCTGCTCAAGCCCCTCCTCAGAGGCGGCGCAAGGGGCCGGGGGTCCCCGGGGGCGGCCGCTCTCGGGGGGGGGGCACACCACATAGCGCCGGGAGCCCCTCGGGCGGGGGGGGCAGGGGGGCCGGGGGATCCCCCCATCTTTGCTGGGGGTGGGGGCCCCAGCTGCGCCCCCTCCTCCATATTGACGTAGAGGGGTCGGGGGGTGGGGGGGCAGCCCCGCAGGGTCGCCCCAGGACCCTCCCCAGCTCCTCGAAACTCGGCCGCTCCCGGGGTCCGCGGCCCAGCACCGGCGCATCAGCTCGTACCTGGGGGGGGGGACCCCAAAAATTGGGGGGGTCAGGGTCTCATGGGGCTTGAGGCACCTGGGGGCTTTGGGGGGAGGGTTGGGGGGCTCGGGGGCTCAGAGGGGTCCCAAAGGTTTGGGGATCTTGGGGGGGGGCAAGGGGATTGGGGGCTGGGGGGGATTGAGGGTGCGGGGATTGGGGGGTCCCAGGGGCTCGGGGAGGGGGTCCTGGGGGTTCAGGGGCTCTGGCGGGTTCGGGGGGTCCCAGGGGCTCGTGGCGGGGGCCTGGGGGCTCAGAGGGGTCCCAAAGGTTTGGGGATCTTGGGGGGGGGCCAGGGGGATTGGGGGTCCTGGGGTGTCGGGGGTCCTGGGGGCTCGGGGGGTCCCAGGGGCTTGGGGGTCCCAAGGAGATTGGGGGACTCGGGGTGATCGAGGTCCCAGGGCCTGGGGGCTCGGGGGGTCCTGGGGGTCCCCGGGGGTCCCCAGGGGCACTCACAGGTGGGGGGAGAAGGAGGGGGGCGCAGGTTGTGACCCTGGGGGCTATGGGGGCTGCGGGGGTGGCAGGGGATTGGGGGGTCTGGGAGGGGTGGGGGGTCCCGGGGCACTCACAGGTGGGGGGGCAGAGCGGGGGGCCCGCAGGCGGTGGCCATGGGGGGTGGCAGGGGATTGGGGGGTCCGGGGGGTGGGGGGTCCCGGGGGGTGGGGGGTCCGGGGCACTCACAGGTGGGGGGGGCAGAGCGGGGGGGCCCGCAGGCGGTGCCCCTGCCGCAGGTAGTCGTAGACCTCGCTGTTCTCCACGCCGGGGTAGGGGGTCTGGCCGCGCGTGGCGATCTCCCACATCGTCACCCCGAAGGACCACTGCGGGATCCGCCCGGGGCCGGTCCCCAACAGGACCCCCCGGGACCCCCCCCAGCCCCTGGGGGACCCCCGGGACCCCCTGATCCCCCGTACCCCTGATCCCCCAGGATCCCCCGCACCCCCTGGGACCCCTCTGTACCCCCTGATCCCCCCAGGATCCCCCACCCCCCAGGATCCCCCCGCACCCCCTGGGATCCCCCGTACCCCCTGATCCCCCAGGACACCCCCACCCCCTGGGATCCCCCTGTACCCCTGATCCCCCCCAGGACCTCCCCACCCCCCTGGGACCCCCCCACAACCCCTGATCCCCCTCAGGATCCCCCCCCCACCCCCGGGACCCCCTGTACCCCCTGATCCCCCTCAGGATCCCCCCACCCCCTGGGATCCCCCGTACCCCTTGGGACCCCCACACCCCCCTGGAATCCCCCACCCCCTGGGACCCCCCACACCCCTGATCCCCCTCAGGATCCCCTGTACCCCTGATCCCCCAGGATCCCCCATACCCCTTGGGACCCCCACCCCCTGGGACCCCCGTACCCCCTGATCCCCTCAGGATCCCCCCCACCCCCTGGGACCCCCCACACCCCTGATCCCCCAGGATCCCCCCCACCCCGGGACCCCCTGTACCCCTGATCCCCCTCAGGATCCCCCACCCCCTGGGATCCCCCGTACCCCTTGGGACCCCCACACCCCCTGGAATCCCCCACCCCCTGGGACCCCCCACACCCCTGATCCCCCCAGGATCCCCCCCCCCACCCCCCGGGACCCCCTGTACCCCCTGATCCCCTCAGGATCCACCCCCACCCCCTGGGATCCCCCGTACCCCTTGGGACCCCACACCCCCTGGGATCCCCCACCCCCTGGGACCCCCTGTACACCCCTGATCCCCCCAGGATCCCCCCCACCCCCTGGGACCCCCTGTACCCCTGATCTCCCTCAGGATCCCCCCACCCCCTGGGATCCCCCGTACCCCTTGGGACCCCACACCCCCTGGGATCCCCCACCCCCTGGGACCCCCACACCCCTGATCCCCCGGGACCCCCACGCCCCCTGGGGTCCCCCACCCCTGGGATCCACCCACACTCCCCTGGGGGTCGGGGGTTTTGGGGGCTCAAGTGGGTCCCAGGGTTTGGGGGGCTGGGGGCGTCGGGGGGTCGGAGGTTTTGGGGGGTCAGGGGTGTCCTGGGGTTTTGGGGGGCTGGGGGCTCAGGGGGTTGGGGGTTTTGGGGGCTGGGGGTGTCGGGGGGTTGGAGGTTTTTGGGGGGATCAGGGGGTTTTTGGGGCCTGGGGGGCCAGTGGGGTCCCGGTTTTGGGGAGGCTGGGGGGCTCAGGGGGTCCCGGGGTTTTGGGGGTCGGGGATTTTTGGGGGCTCAGGTGGGGTCCCGGGGTTTTGGGGCGGCTGGGGCGTTAGGGGGTGGGGTTTTGGGAGGGGGCTGAGGGGGTCAGGGGGGTCCCGGGGTTTGGGGGCTGGGGGGTCGTGGGGGTCCCGGGTTTTTTGGGGCTCAGGTGGGTCCCGGGGTTTTGGGGGGCTGGGGGGGGTCAGGGAGGGCCGGGGGTTTTGGGGGGCTCAGGTGGGGTCCCGGGGTTTTGGGAGGGCTGGGGGGTCAGGGGGCTCAGGGGGGTCAGGGGCTTTTGGGGGGGCTGGGGGTGTCAGTGGGGGTTGGAGGTTTTTTGGGGGGTCAGGGGTTTTGGGGGCAGGGGTCCCAGTTTTGGGAGTCCCGGGGTTTTGGGGGCTGGGGAGGTCAGGGGGCATCCCAGGGGTTTTGGGGGCCAGGGGGTCCCGGTTTTGGGTTTTTTGGGGGGCTCGAGGGGGTCCCGGGGTTTTGGGGGGTCTCACCACGTCGCTCTTGGTGGTGTAGACGCGGTCGGCCAGGCTCTCCAGGGCCACCCACTTGACGGGGACGGGGGCCACCCGGCCCTGCCGGTAGTACTGGCCCCCCCCATCTGCTTGGAGAGCCCAAAGTCCGCCACGCACACCCGCAGGCGCTCGTCCAGCCTGGGGACGCCGGCGGCACCGCGTCACCGCGTCACCCCGCCACCGCGTCACCCCGCCACCCCGCCGCCGCGTCACCCCATCGCCGTCCCATCCCCATGTCCCCATCCCCGTGACCGCATCCCATCCCCTCCTCGTCCCCATCCATGTCCCCATCATCGTCCCCATGTCCCCACCCTCGTCCCCATCCTCATCTCATCCTCGTCCCCATCCCGATGTCCCCATGTCCCCATCCTCGTCCCCATCCCCATGTCCCCAGCCTCGTCCCCATGTCCCCATCCTCATCTCATCCTCATCCCCATCCCGATGTCCCCATGTCCCCATCCTCGTCCCCATGTCCCCATCATCGTCTCCATCCTCATCCCCATCCCCATGTCCCCATCCTTGTCCCCATCCCCATCCTCACATCCTCGTCCCCATGTCCCCACCCTCGTCCCCATCCTCGTCCCTATCCCTATGTCCCCATGTCCCCATCCTCGTCCCCATGTCCCCATGTCCCCATCCTCATCTCCATCCTTGTCCCCATCCCCATGTCCCCATGTCCCCATGTCCCCATCATCGTCTCCATCCTCATCCCCATCCCCATTGTCCCCATCCTTGTCCCCATCCCCAGGTCCCCATCCCCATGTCCCCATGTCCCCATGTCCCCATCCTCATCTCCATCCTCGTCCCCATCCCCATGTCCCCATCCTCGTCCCCATGTCCCCATCATCGTCTCCATCCTCATCCCCATCCCCATTGGCCCCATCCCCATCCTCACATCCTCGTCCCCATGTCCCCATGTCCCCATCCTCGTCCCCATGTCCCCATGTCCCCATCCTTGTCCCCATGTCCCCATCATCGTCTCCATCCCCATCCCCATTGTCCCCATCCTTGTCCTCATCCCCATGTCCCCATGTCCCCAGCCTCATCTCCATCCTTGTCCCCATCCCCATGTCCCCATGTCCCCATCCTTGTCCCCATGTCCCCATGTCCCCATCCTCGTCCCCATCCCCATGTCCCCATGTCCCCATCCCTGTCCCCATGTCCCCAGCCTCATCCCCATCCCCATGTCCCCATGTCCCCATGTCCCCATGTCCCCATCCTCATCTCCATCCTCGTCCCCATCCCCATGTCCCCATGTCCCCATCCTTGTCCCCATGTCCCCATGTCCCCAGCCTCATCCCCATCCCCATGTCCCCATGTCCCCATGTCCCCATCCTTGTCCCCATGTCCCCATGTCCCCAGCCTCATCCCCATCCCCATGTCCCCATGTCCCCATGTCCCCATGTCCCCATCCTTGTCCCCATGTCCCCATGTCCCCAGCCTCGTCCCCATCCTCGTCCCCACCCCCACGTCCCCGTCCCTGTCCCCATCCCCTGCTTGTCCTGCTCCCAGTTCCCATGTCCCCAACCCCATGTCCCCACGTCCCTCACGTCCCCGTGTCCCCATCCTCACCTCCATTCTCATCCTCCCCTTGTCCCCAGCCCTGTCCCCATCCCATCCCCGTGTCCCCCCTGTCCCCCCATGTCCCCATGTGTCCCCCATATCCCCCGTGTCCCCCCATGCCTCCATGTCCCCTCATGCCCCCCATGTCCCCACATGTCCCCATGTTCCCCATGTCTCCCATATCCCCCGTGTCCCCCTGTGTCCCCCATGCCCCACATGTCCCCATGTCCCCCATGTTCCCGTGTCCCCACATGCCTCCATGTCCCCCATGCCCCATGTCCCCCATGTCCCCCCATGTCCCCCATGTCCCCCGTGTCCCCCATGTCTCCCCATGCCTCCATGTCCCTCCATGCCCCACATGTCCCCATGTCCCCCGTGTCCTCCCATGTCCCCACATGCCCCACATGTCCCCATATCCCCGTCCCCCATGTCCCCCCATGTCCCCATGTCCCTGTGTCCCCACATGCCTCCATGTCCCCCATGCCCCACATATCCCCATGTCCCCCTGTGCCCCCATGTCCCCTGTGTCCCCACATGCCTCCATGTCCCCCATGCCCCACATGTCCCCATGTCCCCCATGTCCCCCATGCCCCCATGTCCCCATGTCCCCATGTCCCCATGTCCCCCGTGTCCCCCATGTCCCCCATGCCCCACATGTCCCCCGTGCCCCCATGCCTCCATGTCCCCCATGCTCCACATGTCCCCATGTCCCCCGTGTCCCCCATGCCTCCATGTCCCCCGTGTCCCCCATGCCTCCATGTCCCCCATGTCCCCGTGTCCCCCCGTGTCCCCGTGTCCCCCGGTCCCCACATGCAGTTCCAGGCGGCCAGGTCGCGGTGGACGAAGTTCCTGCGGCTGAGGTACGCCATCCCCGCCGCGATGTCGGCCATGACCCCCACCAGCCTCCGCTGCGGCGGCGCCTGGGGGGACACGGGGGGACATGGGGACGTGTGGGGCATGGGGGGACATGGAGGCATGGGGGACATGGGGGACATGGGGACATGGGGGACATGGGGGACATGGGGGACATGGAGGCATGGGGGACATGGGGACATGGGGGACATGGGGACGTGGGGCATGGGGGACATGGAGGCATGGGGGACATGGGGGACACGGGGACATGGGGGACATGGGGACGTGGGGCATGGGGGACATGGAGGCATGGGGGACATGGGGGACATGGGGACATGGGGGACATGGGGGACATGGGGACATGGGGGACATGGGGGACATGGAGGCATGGGGGACATGGGGGACATGGGGACATGGGGGACATTACATGGGGACATGGGGGACATGGGGGACATGGAGGACATGGGGGACATGGGGACATGACATGGGGGACATGGGGGACATGGGGGACACGGGGGGACATGGGGACGTGTGGGGCATGGGGGACATGGAGGCATGGGGACATGGGGGACATGGGGGACATGGGGACATGGAGGACATGGGGGACATGGGGACGTGTGGGGCATGGGGGACATGGAGGCATGGGGGACATGGGGGACATGGGGACATGGGGGACATGGGGGACATGGGGACACGGGGGACACGGGGGACATGGGGACGTGTGGGGCATGGGGGGACATGGAGGCATGGGGGACATGGGGACCCTGCTCGACCCCACCCTGCCTGCCCACGGGGCCCCCTCCCCAGGGACCCCGTGTCCCCAGACCCCCCACCTCCTCGGACCCCCGAGCGCCCCCAAACACCCCTCCCAGACCCCCTGCCCCCCCCCGAGGCCCCGGACCCCCTGAGCCCCCAGAGCCCTCCAAGCCCCCCGAGCCCCCAGATGCCCCAGCCCCTTGAACCCCAAGTCTCCCTGAGCCCCCAGAGCCCCCCAGACCCCTCCAAGCCCCCAAATCTCCCCAGACCCCCAGCCCCCTTGAACCCCAAGTCTCCCCAATCCCCCAGACCCCTCCAAGCCCCCCCAGCTCCCCCAGCCCCCTTGAACCCCAAGTCCCCTGGATCCCCAGCCCCCCGGCCCCCCGAGCCCCCCGAGCCCCCCAGGTCCCCGCAGATCCCCCCAGCCCCCTTGAACCCCAAGTCTCCCTGAGCCCCCAGATCCCCCAGACCCCTCCGTGCCCCCCCAGACTCCCCAGACTCCCCAGCCCCCTTGAACCCCAAGTCTCCCTGAGCCCCCAGAGCCCCCAGACCCCTCTGAGCCCCCCAGCTCCCCCAGACGCCTCCAAGACCCCCCCAGACCCCCCCAGACTCCCCCAGCCCCCTTGAACCCCAAGTCTCCCCCATCCCCCAGACCCCTCCAAGCCCCCCAGCTCCCCCAGCCCCCTTGAACCCCAAGTCTCCCTGAGCCCCCAGCTCCCCAGACCCCTCCAAGACCCCCCAGACCCCCCAGACTCCCCAGCCCCCTTGAACCCCAAGTCCCCTGGATCCCCAGCCCCCCCCCCCGCCCCTGCAGGCCCCCCAGATCCCCCAGGTCCCCCAGCTCCCCCAGCCCCCTTGAACCCCAAGTCTCCCTGAGCCCCCAGCTCCCCCAGACCCCTCCAAGACCCCCCAGACTCCCCCAGACTCCCCAGCCCCCTTGAACCCCAAGTCCCCTGGATCCCCAGCCCCCCCGCCCCTGCGAGCCCCCCAGATCCCCCAGGTCCCCGCAGATCCCCCCAGCCCCCTTGAACCCCAAGTCTCCCTGAGCCCCCCAGCTCCCCCAGACCCCTCCAAGACCCCCCAGACCCCCCAGACTCCCCAGCCCCTTGAACCCCAAGTCCCTGGATCCCCAGCCCCCCCGCCCCTGCGAGCCCCCCAGATCCCCCCAGGTCCCCGCAGATCCCCCAGCCCCCTTGAACCCCAAGTCTCCCTGAGCCCCCAGATCCCCCAGACCCCTCCGTGCCCCCCCAGACTCCCCCAGACTCCCCCAGCCCCCTTGAACCCCAAGTCTCCCCCATCCCCCAGACCCTCCAAGCCCCCCAGCTCCCCAGCCCCCTTGAACCCCAAGTCCCCTGGATCCCCAGCCCCCCGGCCCCCCGAGCCCCCCGAGCCCCCAGCCCCCCAGCACCCCCAAACCCCCGGCTGACCACGGGGCTGTCCCCCAGGCGGGAGTAGAGCAGGAAGCTGTGCAGGTCCCCGTGCTTCATGAAGGGCAGGATGACGACGGGCGCGGGGAGCCCCTCCGCACCCCAACTCTGCAGGCACACCCCTGCCCCGGGGGTCAGGGCCTGGCACCCCCGGGACCCCCCCCCCGCGCCCCAAAAGCACAGCAGACCCCCAATGGGGTGAACACGCTAAGATGGGGGTGCAGACCCCAATACACGGCGGGGGGGGGAGACCCCGATCTGGGGCGCGGGCCCGATGTGGGGTGCGGATCCTAATCTGGGGTGCAGACCCCGATCTGGGGTGCGGGCCCGATGTGGGGTGCGGACCCCGATGTGGGGTGCGGATCCTAATCTGGGGTGCAGACCCGATGGGGGGTACTGACCCCGATCTGGGGTGCGGACCCTAATCTGGGGTGCAGACCCCGATCTGGGGTGCGGGCCCGATGTGGGGTGCGGACCCCGATGTGGGGTGCGGATCCTAATCTGGGGTGCAGACCCTAATCTGGGGTGCAGACCCCGATGTGGGGTGCGGATCCTAATCTGGGGTGCAGACCCTAATCTGGGGTGCGGACCCCGATGTGGGGTGCGGATCCTAATCTGGGGTGCAGACCCCGATCTGGGGCACGGGCCCGATGTGGGGTGCGGACCCCAATGTGGGGTGTGGACCCTAATCTGGGGCATGGACCCTAATCTGGGGTGCAGCCCCGATGTGGGGTACTGACCCCGATCTGGGGTGCGGACCCTAATCTGGGGTGCAGACCCCTATTGGGGTACAGACCCTTACGGGGGTGCAGACCCCTATGGGGGGGGCAGAGCCCTGTGGGGGGGGCAGAGCCCAGGACGAGCCCCCTGTCCCCAACCCTGCTGGGTTATGGGGGTCCCGGCAGCCCCCCCTCCCCACCGGGGTCCCCCCCTCCCCACGGGGGTCTCCCCCCTCCCTATGGGAGTCCTGGCAGCCCCCCCTCCCCACGGGGGTCCCGGCAGCCCCCCCTCCCCACAGGGAGCCCCTCTCCCCACCGGGGTCCCCCTCCCCACGGGGGTCCCAGCAGCCCCCTCCCCACGGGGGTCCCCCTCCCCACAGGGGTCCCCCTTCCCTATGGGAGTCCTGGCAGCCCCCTCCCCATGGGGGTCCCAGCAGACCCCCTCCCCACAGGGGCCCCCCTCCCCACGGGGGTCCTGGCAGCCTCCCTCCCCACGGGGTCCCCCTCCCTATGGGAGTCCTGGCAGCCCCCTCCCCACAGGGGCCCCCTCCCCACGGGGGTCCCAGCAGACCCCTCCCCACAGGGGCCCCCCTCCCCACGGGGGTCCCAGCAGCCCCCTCCCCACAGGGGCCCCCCTCCCCATGGGGGTCCTGGCAGCCCCCTCCCCACAGGGGTCCCCCTCCCCATGGGGGTCCCAGCAGACCCCTCCCCACCGGGGTCCCCCTCCCCATGGGGGTCCCAGCAGACCCCCTCCCCACAGGGGTCCCCCTCCCCATGGGAGTCCTGGCAGCCCCCCCTCCCCATGGGGGTCCCAGCAGACCCCCTCCCCACAGGGGTCCCCCCTCCCCACGGGGGTCCTGGCAGCCCCCCCTCCCCACGGGGGTCCCAGCAGCCCCCTCCCCACAGGGGTCCCCCCTCCCCACGGGGGTCCCGGCAGCCCCCTCCCCACAGGGGTCCCCCTCCCCACGGGGGTCCTGGCAGCCCCCTCCCCACGGGGGTCCCTAGCAGCCCCCTCCCCACAGGGGTCCCCCCTCCCCATGGGGGTCCCGGCAGCCCCCTCCCCACAGGGGTCCCCCCTCCCTATGGGAGTCCTGGCAGCCCCCCCTCCCCACAGGGGTCCCCCTCCCCACGGGGTCCCGGCAGCCCCCCTCCCCACAGGGGTCCCCTCCCACGGGGGTCCTGGCAGCCCCCTCCCCACGGGGGTCCCAGCAGCCCCCTCCCCACAGGGGCCCCCTCCCCACGGGGGTCCCGGCAGCCCCCCCCAGCCCCCCGGGGGGGCCCGGGGGGGTCCCCTCACCGATCAGCCTCCTGGCGGTGGGGTGGTCGAACTCCTTCATGCAGACGGCCTCGCTGAGGAAGTCCTCCAGCTCCCCGGGTGCAGATGGCGACTGGGGGGGGGAACTGGGGGTCAGAGGGGGGTCCCGGGGGGGTCCCGGAGGAGGAGGAGGAGGATGACGGGGGCTGCGCTCACTCTTCATCGTCTTGACGGCCACTTTGAGGACGCAGTTGTCCTGGTTGAGCTGCCCCTCCATGACGGAGCCGAATTCCCCTGCGGGAGGGCGGGGGGGGGGGTCTGGGGGTGCCACCTGGGGGGTGCCACCCCGCTATGGGGGTGCCCCAAAGGAAGGGGACCCCACCGGCACCCACCTTCACCCAGGGTCTTGCCCAGAGCCACGCGGTGCCGGTCCACCATGACGTCCCGCAGCTTCTCCTTCAGCTCCTCGCTGATGCCCAGGCTGTTCACTGCGGGGACGGGGAGATGCCACCGCTGCCACCGCTGCCACCGCTGCCACCGCTGCCACCGCTGCCACCGCCGCTGCCACCGCCACCGGGGACCGTGGCACTGGGGGGCACCGAGGCAGGGACCCCCCGGCATGGGGATGGGGATGGCACTGGGGATGGGTGCAGGGGGACAGGGGGACGTGGGGACAGGGGGACGTGGGGACAGGGGGACATAGGGACGTGGGGACACAGTGCAGGGGGACGTGGGGCCACGGGGACATGGGGACGTGGGGCCACGGGGACATGGGGACACAGTGCAGGGGGACGTGGGGACGTGGGGATGTGGGGACATGGTGCAGGGGACAGGGGCATGTGGGGACAGGGGGACAGGGGGACGTGGGGACATGGGGACACAGTGCAGGGGACAGGGGGATGTGGGGACAGGGGGACACGGGGACATGGCAACATAGGGACATGGGGACACAGTGCAGGGGGACGTGGGGCCACGGGGACATGGGGACACAGGGCAGGGGACATGGGGACGTGGGGACATGGGGACATGGTGCAGGGGACCATGGGGCCACGGGGCCATGGGGACACAGGGCAGGGGGACGTGGGGACGTGGGGACAGGGGGATGTGGGGACAGGGGGACATGGGGACATGGGGACACAGTGCAGAGGGACAGGGGGATGTGGGGACAGGGGGACGTGGGGACATGGGGACATAGGGACATGGGGACACAGTGCAGGGGGACGTGGGGACATGGGGACATGGGGACGTGGGGCCACGGGGACATGGGGACATGGGGCCACGGGGACATGGGGACACAGGGCAGGGGGACGTGGGGACAGGGGATGTGGGGACATAGGGACATGGGGACACAGTGCAGGGGGACGTGGGGACGTGGGGACAGGGGGATGTGGGGATGTGGGGACATAGGGATGTGGGGACACAGTGCAGGGGGACAGGGGACGTGGGGACAGGGGACATAGGGCCATGGGGACACAGTGCAGGGGGACGTGGGGACATGGGGACATGGGGACATGGGGCCACGGGGACATGGGGACACAGGGCAGGGGGACATGGGGATGTGGGGACATGGGGACACAGTGCAGGGGGACGTGGGGACATGGGGACACGGTGCAGGGGACCATGGGGCCACGGGGACATGGGGCCATGGGGCCATGGGGACATGGGGACACAGTGCAGGGGACGTGGGGACGTGGGGACAGGGGATGTGGGGACATGGGGCCACGGGGCCATGGGGACACAGTGCAGGGGACGTGGGGACGTGGGGACATGGGGACACGGTGCAGGGGACCATGGGGCCACGGGGACATGGGGACACAGGGCAGGGGACGTGGGGCCACGGGGATATGGGGACACAGGGCAGGGAGACAGGGGCCATGGGGCCATGGGGCCATGGGGACATGGGGACATGGGGACAGGGGGCCATGGGGCCACGGGGCCACGGGGCCATGGGGATATGGGGACATGGGGACATGGGGACACGGTGCAGGGGACCATGGGGCCACGGGGACATGGGGACGTGGGGCCACGGGGCCATGGGGCCACAGGGCCACGGGGCCACGGGGCCGCGGCGCAGGGCGGGGGACACTCACGCGTGGCCTCGGCGGTGCGGCGGCCGTAGGAGCTGCGCACGCGGTACTGCACCGCCGGCTCCCCGCGGGGCGCGAAGGCCTCCCTGGGGGACACAGGCGGCGGGGTCGGGGCCGGGGCCGGGGTCGGGGCCGGGGCCGGGGGGGGGGGGTCCCCGCACCGGGGGGGGTCCCGCTCACCCGAACCGCGTCTCCTTCTGCCGGCGCCGCGCCGCCAGGACGCCCAGGGCCAGCGCCAGCCCCGCCAGCGCGGCCAGGGCCAGCACCGCCAGCCACCAGCCCCGGGCCAGCCCCGGCGCCGGGAGCACTGCTGGGGACGGCGGGGGTCAGGGGGGGACGGCCACCGCCCCCGCGCCCTGCGCCGCCGGGCCCTCCTCCTCCTCCTCCCCGTCTTCATCCCGTCCTCATCCTCACCCCATCCCCGTCCCATCCTCATCTTCATCCCCGTCCCCACGCTCATGCCCGTCTTCATCCTCATCCTCACCCCATCCCCATCCTCGTCCTCGCCCCATCCCCGTCTTCACGCCATCCTCATCTTCATCCCATCCCCACGCTCATCCCCATCCCATCCTCATCCTCATCCCATCCTCATCCTCAGCCCATCCTATCCCCATCCTCCTCCTGTCCTCCTCTTCCTCATCCCATCCCATCCTCATCCTCATCCCATCCCATCCTCATCCTCACCCCATCCTCATCCTCATCCTCGCCCCATCCCCATCCCCATCTTCATGCCATTCTCATCCTCATCCTCATCTTCATCCCACCCCATCCTCCTCCTCCTCCTCATCCCATCCCATCCCATCCCATCCCATCCCCATCCTCATCCTCCTCCCATCCTCCTCCTCCTCCTCTTCCTCACCCCATCCCCATCCTCGTCCTCGCCCCATCCCCGTCTTCACGCCATCCTCATCTTCATCCCATCCCCACACTCATCCCCATCCCATCCTCATCCTCATCTTCATCCCATCCCCACCCCATCCCCATCCTCCTCCTCCTCATCCTCAGCCCATCCTATCCCCATCCTCCTCCTGTCCTCCTCTTCCTCATCCCATCCCATCCTCATCCTCCCCCCCTCCCCATCCTCATCCTCGCCCCATCCCCATCTTCATGCCATTCTCATCCTCATCCTCATCTTCATCCCATCCCATCCTCCTCCTCCTCCTCCTCATCCCATCCCATCCCATCCCATCCCATCCCATCCCCATCCTCATCCTCCTCCCATCCTCCTCCTCCTCCTCCCGTCCTCTTCCTCACCCCATCCTCATCCATCCTCATCCCATCCCATCCCATCCCCATCCTCCTCCTCCTCCTCCTCCTCATCCCATCCCATCCCATCCCATCCCATCCCATCCCCATCCTGATCCTCATCCTCCTCCCATCCTCCTCCTCCTCCTCCCATCCTCCTCTTCCTCACCCCATCCTCATCCTCATCCCATCCCATCCCATCCCATCCCCATCCTCCTCCTCCTCCTCCTCCTCCTCCTCCTCCTCCTCCTCCTCCCCTCCCGTCCCGCAGGCTCCTCACCCCGCTGCGTCTCCAGAGGCGTGTCTCCGGCTGTGGGGCCACGGGGACGTCAAGGGGACGAGGGGACGTTGAGGGGGAAGACGGTGGGGGGACGGGGACAAAAGGGGATGGGTGTGACGGGCATGGGGGGCGCGGGGGACGGGGACGTGATGGGGACAGGGACGCGGGGGTGATGGGGACGGGGACACGGGCGTGATGGGGACGGGGACATGGGGGTGCTGGGGATGGGGACATGGGGGTGATGGGGACGGGGACATGGGGGTGCTGGGGACGGGGACACGGGCGTGATGGGGACGGGGACACGGGGGTGATGGGGACAAGGACATGGGGGTGCTGGGCATGGGGACATGGGGGTGATGGGGATGGGGACATGGGGGTGCTGGGGACGGGGACACGGGGGTGATGGGGACGGGGACGTGATGGGGACGGGGACGTGATGGGGACGGGGATGTGGGGATGTTGGGGACAAGGACATGGGGTGCTGGGCATGGGGACATGGGGGTGCTGGGGACGGGGACACGGGTGTGATGGGGACAGGGATGCGTGATGGGGACAGGGACGTGGGGATGATGGGGACAGGGACATGGGCGTGATGGGGGCGGGGACACGGACGTGATGGGGACGGGGATGCAGGGGTGCTGGGGACGGGGACGTGATGGGGACGGGGACGCAGGCGTGATGGGGACAGGGACATGGGGGTGATGGGGACGGGGACGTGATGGGGACGGGGACGTGATGGGGACGGGGACGTGGGGGTGATGGGGACGGGGACATGATGGGGACGGGGACGTGATGGGGACGGGGACATGGGGTGATGGGGACGGGGACGTGATGCTGGGGACGGGACGCGGGGTGATGGGGACGGGGACACAGGCGTGATGGGGACGGGGACACGGGGGTGATGGGGACGGGGACGTGATGGGGACGGGGACGTGGGGTGCTGGGGACAAGGACGCGGGGTGCTGGGGATGGGGACATGGGGGTGCTGGGGACATGGATGTGGGGGTGCTGGGGACAAGGACGTGGGGGTGATGGGGACAGGGACATGGGGGTGATGGGGACGGGGATGTGGGGGTGCTGGGGATGGGGACATGGGGTGCTGGGGACATGGATGTACAGGGACATGGGGGTGATGGGGACGGGATGTGGGGGTGCTGGGGATGGGGACACGGGGGTCATGGGCCGGGGACACAGGGGTGTTGGGGACAGGGACATGGGCATGTTGGGGACAAGAATGTGGGGGTGCTGGGCATGGGGACGTGGGGGTGCTGGGGACGGCGACACGGGCGTGATGGGGACAAGGATGTGGGGCTGATGGGGACAAGGACGGGGGGGTGCTGGGCATGGGGACATGGGGTGACGGGGACGGCGACACGGGGGTGCTGGGGATGGGGACGAGGACGTGGGGGTGCTGGGGCCGGGGACATGGGGGTGCTGGGGCCAAGGATGTGGGGCTGACGGGGACAGGGATGTGGGGGTGGGGGTGGGGGTGGGGGTGGGGGTGCCGTCACTCACGGGCGAGCAGCCCGGACCGGGGAGGCTCCAGGGCCCGGCCCCGCCCCCGTGTGGGGGCCACGCGCACCGAGAGGTTCTGCCCCGGCGCCAGCGGCAGCGTCTGCTCTGCGCCAGCCCCACATCCAGCACCACCTGTGGGGCACGGGGGCGGCTGTGGGGAGGCTGGGGGGAGCTATGGGGGGGGGAGCTGTGGGGGGCAGCAGGGGGAGCTATGGGGGGCAATGGGGGGAGCTATGGGGGGAGCTATGGGGGGCAACGGGGGGCTATGGGGGGCAATGGGGGAGCTGTGGAGCAATGGGGTGAGCTGGGGGCAACGTGGGGGGAGCTATGGGGGGAGCAATGGGGTGAGCTATGGGGGGCAACGTGGGGAGCTATGGGGGGGGAGCTATGGGAGGAGCTATAGGGGCAGCAGGGGAGCTATGGGGGGAGCTATGGGGGGGAGCTATGGGACGCGGGGGGAGCTAAGGGGCAGCAGGGGAGCTATGGGGGGAGCTATGGGGGGGAGCTATGGGGGGGAGCTATGGGGGGCTATGGGGGGAACTATGGGGGGCAACAGGGGGAGCTATGGGGGGCAATGGGGGAGCTATGGGAGGGGGGGGAACTATGGGGGGCAACGGAGGGGAGCTATGGGGGGCAATGGGGTGAGCTATGGGGAGCGATGGGGTGAGCTATGGGGGGCAACGTGGGGAGCTATGGGGGAACTATGGGGGGCAACGGGGGGAGCTGTGGGGGGGAGCTATGGGGGCAGCAGGGGGCTATGGGGGGAGCTATGGGGGGAACTATGGGGGGCAACGGGGGGAGCAACAGGGGTGAGCTATGGGGGAGCAATGGGGGAGCTATGGGGGAGCTATGATGGGGGGGAGCTATGGGGCCAGCAGGGTGAGCAACGTGGTGAGCTATGGGGGAGCAATGGGGGGGGAGCTATGGGGGGCAAGGGTGAGCAATGGGCATGGGGGGAGCTATGGGGTGGGTGAGCTATGGGGTGAGCTATGGGGGGCAATGGGGTGAGCAATGGGTGGGCAAGGGGGGGAACAATGGGGTGCAGTGGGGTGCAGGGGGTGAAATGGGTTGGGGGGGTGCGTGGGGTGCAGGGTTGCAGTGGTGGTGCAGGGGTGCAGTGGGGTGCAGTGGGGTGCAGTGGGGTGGTGCACAGGGTGCACAGGGGTGCAGTGGGTCCAGCGGGGGTGCGGGGGTGCAGTGGGGGTGGGGAGAGGTCTCGGGGGGTGCAGGGGCTGCAGTGGGGTGCAGGGGTGCAGTGGGGTGCAGTGGGGTGCAGGGGCCGCAGTGGGGCGCAGTGGGGTGCAGGGGGTGCAGGGGTGCAGTGGGGTGCAGAGGGGCGCAGGGGGGCGCAGAGGGGGTGCAGTGGGGCGCACAGGGCAGGTGCAATGGGGTGCAGTGGGGTGCAGGGGCTGCAGTGGGGCGCAGTGGGGTGCAGGGGTGCAGTGGGGGCGCAGTGGGGCGCAGCGCAGGTGCGGGGTGCAGGGTGGGGTGGTGGTGCAGGGGAGGGTACAGGGGAGGGCGCAGTGGGCGCAGTGGGGCGCAGTGGGGGCAGGTGCAGGGGGGTGCAGGGGCATGCAGGGGGTGTGGGGGGCGCAGTGGGGCGCAGGGGGTGCAGGGGCTGCAGTGGGGTGCAGGGGTGCAGTGGGGTGCAGGAGGTGCAGTGGGTGCAGGGGGGTGGGGCGCAGGTGCAGTGCAGGGGGTGCGTGCGGGGTGCAGTGGGGCGCGGTGGGGCGCGGTGGGGCGCGGGCCGCACCTCGGGGGCGCGGGCGCGGCGGTAGCCCAGCCGGTAGCCCCGCAGGACCCCGTTGAGGTCGCCCCGCGGTACCGCCCACCGCACCCGCGCCCGGCCGCCGTCCCGCTCCGCCGTCACGTTCTCGGGGGGGGCCCCCGGCACTGGGGGGCGGGGGGGGGAGGGGGTCAGCCGGGGGGCCCCCCTCCCCCGGTGGGGATCCCGCCCCCAGCTCCGCAGGGACCCCACATCCAGCCGCCCCCAGCCCCATAGGGACCCCCACATCCAGCCCCCCAGGGACCCCCACATCCAGCCCCCCCCAGCTCCCAGCCCCATGGGGACCCCCACATCCAGCCCCCAGCCCCATGGGGACCCCCACATCCAGCCCAGTGGGGACCCCCACATCCAGCCCCCAGCCTCCAGCCCCATAGGGATCCCCACATCCAGCCCCCCAGCCTCCAGCCCCATAGGGACCCCCACATCCAGCCCCCAGCCCCCAGCCCCATGGGGACCCCGCATCCAGCCCCCAGCCCCCAGCCCCATAGGGACCCCCACATCCCGCCCCCAGCCCCCAGCCCCATAGGGATCCCCACATCCAGCCCCCCCAGCCCCCAGCCCCATAGGGATCCCCACATCCAGCCCCCCAGCCCCATGGGGACCCCCACATCCCGCCCCCCAGCCCCCAGCCCCATGGGGACCCCCACATCCAGCCCCCAGCCCCCAGCCCCATAGGGATCCCCACATCCAGCCCCCAGCCCCATGGGGACCCCCACATCCCGCCCCCCAGCCCCCAGCCCCATGGGGACCCCACATCCCGCCCCCCAGCCCCCAGCCCCATAGGGATCCCCACATCCAGCCCCCAGCCCCATGGGACCCCCACATCCAGCCCCCAGCCCCCAGCCCCATGGGGACCCCCCACATCCCGCCCCCAGCCCCCAGCCCCATAGGGACCCCACATCCACCCCCACAGGGACCCCAACATCCAGCCCCCAGCCCCATAGGAACCCCCACATCCAGCCCCCAGGGACCCCACATCCAGCCCCCCAGCCCCCAGCCCCATAGGGACCCCCACATCCAGCCCCCAGGGACCCCCACATCCAGCCAGCCGCCCAGCCCCATGGGGACCCCCACATCCAGCCCCCAGCCCCATGGGGACCCCCACATCCAGCCCAGTGGGGACCCCCCATCCAGCCCCCAGCCTCCAGCCCCATAGGGATCCCCACATCCAGCCCCCAGCCTCCAGCCCCATAGGGACCCCCACATCCAGCCCTGAGCCCATGGGCACCCCAGCCCCATGGGGACCCCCGCATCCAGCCCCCAGCCCCCAGCCCCATAGGGACCCCCACATCCCGCCCCCAGCCCCCAGCCCCATAGGGATCCCCACATCCAGCCCCCCAGCCCCCAGCCCCATAGGGATCCCCACATCCAGCCCCCCAGCCCCATGGGGACCCCACATCCCGCCCCCAGCCCCCAGCCCCATGGGGACCCCCCACATCCCGCCCCCAGCCCCCAGCCCCATAGGGATCCCCACATCCAGCTCCCCCAGCCCCATGGGGACCCCCACATCCCGCCCCCAGCTCCCCAGCCCCATGGGGACCCCCACATCCCGCCCCCAGCCCCCAGCCCCATAGGGATCCCCACATCCAGCCCCCCAGCCCCATGGGGACCCCCACATCCAGCCCCCCCCAGCCCCCAGCCCCATGGGGACCCCCACATCCCGCCCCCAGCCCCAGCCCCATAGGGACCCCCCACATCCACCCCCACAGGGACCCCAACATCCAGCCCCCAGCCCCATAGGAACCCCCACATCCAGCCCCAGGGACCCCCACATCCAGCCCCCCCAGCCCCCAGCCCCATAGGGATCCCCACATCCAGCCCCCAGCCCCATGGGGACCCCACATCCCGCCCCCAGCCCCCAGCCCCATAGGGACCCCCCACATCCACCCCTATAGGGACCCCAACATCCAGCCCCCAGCCCCATAGGAACCCCCCCCCAGGACCCAGCCCCATGGGGCCCCACTCCCCGGCCCCCCGGCCCCCCCCGGCTCACCGCCCTCCAGCGTGGCCATGGGCACCCAGTGGGTCCAGGGCGAGGGCCCGCGGGTGCTGCGGCAGGAGACCCGGGCCCGGTAGGCGGCGAAGGGCCGGAGCCCCTCGATGCGGTGGGCGAAGGGGGGCACCGGCACCACCCGGTTGTAGAAGCCCCCCGGGGAGACGCTGCTCAGGTCCTCGTCCTCCCCCACCGCCTGCGGGGCCGCGGCATCGGGGAGCCCCTAAGCCGGCCCCGTGGGCACCCCGGCCTCGGGGACACCCCTGAGCCCATGGGCACCCTGATCTTGGGGACACCCCTGACCCCATGGGTGTCCCCACTGGGGACACCCTGACCCCATGGGCACCCCAACCTTGGGGACACCACGGCCTCGGGGACACCCCTGAGCCCATGGGCACCCTGATCTTGGGGACACCCCTGAGCCCATGGGCACCCCAACCTTGGGGACACCCTGATCTTGGGGACACCCCCACCTTGGGGACACCCCTGACCTCATGGATGTCCCCGCTGGGGACACCCTGACCCCGTGGACACCCCGATCTTGGGGACACCCCGGCCTCGGGGACACCCCTGAGCCCATGGGCACCCCAACCCTGGGGACACCCTGATCTTGGGGACACCCCCACCTTGGGGACACCCCTGAGCCCATGGGCACCCCAACCCTGGGGACACCCTGATCTTGGGGACACCCCCACCTTGGGGACACCCCTGAGCCCATGGGCACCCTGACCGTGGGGACACCCCCACCTTGGGGACACCCCTGACCCCATGGGCACCCCAACCCTGGGGACACCCCCACCTTGGGGACACCCCTGACCTCATGGATGTCCCCGCTGGGGACACCCTGACCCCGTGGGCACCCTGATCTTGGGGACACCCCGGCCTCGGGGACACCCCTGAGCCCATGGGCACCCCAACCCTGGGGACACCACGGCCTCGGGGACACCCCCACCTTGGGGACACCCCTGAGCCCATGGGCACCCCAACCTTGGGGACACCCTGATCTTGGGGACACCCCTGACCCCATGGACACCCCGGACCCCGTGGACACCCCGACCTTGGGGACACCCCTTACCCCAAGGACACCTCGACCTCGGGGACACCCCGATCTTGGGGACACCCCGGCCTTGGGGACACCCCGGACCCCAAGGACACCTCGACCTCGGGGACACCCCGATGGTGACGTCCCCGGCCACTCCCAGCCCCACGTCCCTGTGCACCCCCGGGGTAAATCCCCCCGTGCCCCCCGTGTCTCTGTACCCCCCGTGTCCCCCACGTCCCCACCGTCCCCACCCCCCCGTGGCCCCACACCCCCACCCCCATGCCCCCCGTGTCCCTGTCCCCCCTGTCCCCCATGTCCCCCATCCCCCCATCCCCCATGCCGCCCCCCCGGTGTCCCCGTCCCCCCCGTGCCCCCCATGTCCCCATACCCCCATCCCCCCATGTCCCCCCCGTGTCCCGTCCCCCACACCCCCATGCCCCTGATGCCCCCCATGTCCCCATCCCCCATGTCCCCCGTGTCCCCATGTCCCCCCATGCCCCCATGTCCCCATCCCCCATACCCCCATCCCCCCATGCCCCCACGCCCCCCACACCCCCATACCCCTCATGCCCCCATCCCCCATGCCCCCACACCCCCCATCCCCCCACATCCCCCCATACCCCCATCCCCCATGCCCCCCACGCCCCCACACCCCCCATACCCCTCATGCCCCCCATCCCCCCATACCCCCCACACCCCCCATACCCCTCACGCTCCCCATGTCCCCGTCCCCCCCATGCCCCCACACCCCCATCCCCCATGTCCCCGTCCCCCCATGCCCCCCATACCCCCACACCCCCATCCCCCATCCCCCCATGTCCCCTGTCCCCCCCATGCCCCCCATGCCCCCCACACCCCCCATAGCCCCCATCCCCCATGTCCCCGTCCCCCATACCCCCCATCCCCCCATGCCCCCACACCCCCCATACCCCCATCCCCCATGCCTCCGTCCCCCCCATACCCCCCACACCCCCCATACCCCCATCCCCCACACCCCCATACCCCCCATGCCCTCCATGTCCCCACCCCCCATACCCCCCATCCCCCATCCCCCCATACCCTCACGCCCCCATGTCCCCTGTCCCCCCATGCCCCCATACCCCCCACACCCCCACACCCCCATGTCCCCATGTCCCTGTCCCCCCACACCCCCACACCCCCATGTCCCTGTTCCCCCCATGCCCCCATACCCCCACCCCCACACCCCCCATGTCCCCATGTCCCCCGTCCCCCATGCCCCCATACCCCCACACCCCCCACCCCCCATCCCCCATCCCCCACGTCCTGTCCCCCCATGCCCCCACCCCCGTGCCCCCCCGTGCCCCCACCTGCACGGTGCAGAGGCGCAGGGGGTCTCCCCGCTGGCCCCCGGCTCCCAGGCCACCTCCAGCCAGCGCGGCCCCCCCCGCCGCAGCGCCAGGCTCCGGGGGCTCTGGGGCACCACTGAAATGGGGGTGAGGGACCCCCGGGCCCCCTGAGGCCGTGCCCCCCCGCTCACCGGTGACGCTGGCGGTGCGGGAGGTGGTGACGCCGCGGGCGTTGTGGGCTTCGCAGGAGAAGGAGCTGCTGCGGTTCAGGCCTGGGGGGGATTTGGGGGGGTTAGTGCCCCCCCCTCCTCCCCAGCACGGCTGTGGGGGCACGAGGGTGGGGGCATGGGGGGGCGTGGGGGTGCAGGGGTGTGGGGGGTGCATGGGGGATGGGGGGTCACGGGGTGCATGGGGGTGGGATGGGGGGGGTCAGAATGGGGGTGGGGATGCAAAGGGGTGCATGGGGGTGCAGGGGGATGGGGGTCAGAGGGGGATGGGGGTCGCAAAGGGTGCATGGGGGATGGGGGGTCACGGGGGTGCAGGGGTGCATGGGGATGGGGTCAGAGGGGGGATGGGGGATGGGGGTCACGGGGGGTGCAGGGGGTGCATGGGGATGGGGGTCAGAGGGGGTGCTTGGGGGGATGGGGGATGGGGGTCACAAAGGGGGGGGGATGGGGGTCACGGGGATGCATGGGGGTGCAGGGGGATGGGGGTCAGAGGGGGGATGGGGATGGGGGTCACAAAGGGTGCATGGGGGTGCAGGGGGATGAGGGGGTTACAAAGGGGGATGGGGGATGGGGGTCACGGGGGGTGCATGGGGGTGCAGGGGGATGAGGGGTTACAAAGGGGTGCATGGGGGATGGGGGTCACGGGGGTACAGGGGGTGCACAAGGGGAGCCGTGCCCAGGGGGTGCAAGCTGCACCACGAGAGGGGGCTGGGGGGGCACATGCAGGGGAGCAGGATGGGACCCCAGACCCCTCAGCCCCATGGGGTGCAGCCCCCGCCCCCTGGGTCCCGCTCGCAGCGGGGGTGGGGGCGGTGGGGGTGCTGGGGGCTGCCAGGCCGCCTGGGTCCCCGGGTGACTCAGAGCGGCGTCACCTCCGGCCACCCCACGCTGAGTCACCGGGGCCAGGCTGGCACGGCCTCCCCCCCGAGCCTTGCACCCCCCACATCACCCCCAAACCCTCTCCACCGTGGCCCCCCTCCTCAGCCCCCTATTGCCCCCCAACCTCCGCATTGTCCCCCAGCGCCCCATACCCCCCAGTGTCCCCCGTACCCCCGTACCCCCAGTGCCCCCAGTGCCCCCAGTGCCCCCATACCCCCCAGTGCCCCCAGTGTCCCCCTGTATCCCCGTACCCCAGTGTCCCCCGTACCCCCATACCCCAGTGCCCCAGTGCCCCCGTACCCCCGTACCCCCCAGTGCCCCCAGTGCCCCCAGTGTCCCCCATACCCCCAGTACCCCCGTACCCCCAGTGTCCCCTGTACCCCAGTGTCCCCTGTACCCCCTGTACCCCCAGTGTCCCCCGTACCCCCAGTGCCCCCTGTACCCCCCAGTGTCCCCTGTACCCCCAGTGCCCCCATACCCCCCGTACCCCCCAGTGCCCCCTGTACCCCCAGTGTCCCCCGTACCCCCAGTGCCCCCCGTACCCCCGTACCCCCAGTGCCCCAGTGCCCCCGTACCCCCGTACCCCCAGTGTCCCCTGTACCCCCAGTACCCCCATGCCCCCAGTGCCCCCGTACCCCCAGTGTCCCCGTACCCCCAGTGCCCCCATACCCCCGTACCCCCCAGTGCCCCCTGTACCCCCAGTGTCCCCCGTACCCCCAGTGTACCCCCTGTACCCCCAGTGCCCCCAGTGCCCCCAGTGTCCCCTGTACCCCCCAGTGTCCCCTGTACCCCCTGTACCCCCCAGTGCCCCTGTACCCCCCAGTGCCCCCTGTACCCCCAGTGTCCCCTGTACCCCCCGTACCCCCCGTACCCCCGTACCCCCAGTGCCCCCATTACCCCCGTATCCCCCGTACCCCCAGTGTCCCCCGTACCCCCAGTGCCCCCGTACCCCCGTACCCCCGTACCCCCAGTGTCCCCATACCCCCATACCCCCGTACCCCCAGTGCCCCCCGTACCCCCCGTACCCCCTGTACCCCCAGTGTCCCCCGTACCCCCCAGTGCCCCCATACCCCCGTATCCCCCATACCCCCGTACCCCCGTACCCCCAGTGCCCCCAGCGCCCCCCAGCGCCCCCCCCTCACCCGGGACCACCAGCGTGGAGGGGGCGCGGGCCAGGGGCTCCAGCAGGGAATTGAGGGGGGCCCCATCCTGCAGCCAGAGCAGGCGTACGGGTTCGGGGGGACCCCGAGCGCCGCAGCTGAGGTTGAAGGGGGTGTCGACCCCCACCTCCAGGTCCTGCGGCTCCTCCGAGAAGAAGGGCAGCCCTGGGGGGGGTGGGGGGGTCAGCGGGGTGCCGAGGGTGCCCCCCCACCCATGGGTGCTGCCGCTCACCCGCCAGCTCCAGGTGAGCCTCGGCGGACAGGAGCTGCTCCCCGCCGGCACGCGCCCAGCACTGGTAGCGTCCGGCGTCCGAGGGCTGCACGGCCGGGATGCTGTGGGGCACCGCACCGTGGGGCACCGCGCGGCACAACACGGGGCGACGCGGCACGGGGTGACACGGCACGGCATGGGGTGACGCGGCACGGGGTGACACGGCACAACACGGGGCGACGCGGCACGGCACGGGGCGATATGGCGTGGTATGGCACGGGGTGACGCGGCACGGGGTGACATGGCACAACACGGGGCGACACGGCACGGCACGGGGCGATATGGCGTGGTACGGCACGGGGCAACATGGCACGGGGTGACACAGCACAACACGGGGCGACACGGCACGGCACGGGGTGATATGGCGTGGTATGGCACGGGGTGACGTGGCACGGGTGACACGGCACAACACGGGGCGACACGGCACAACACGGGGCGATATGGCGTGGTATGGCACGGGGTGACGCGGCACGGGGTGACACGGCACAACACGGGGCGACGCAGCACGGCACGGGGCGATATGGCGTGGTACGGCACGGGGCAACATGGCACGGGGTGACACAGCACAACACGGGGCGACACGGCACGGCACGGGGTGATATGGCGTGGTATGGCACGGGGTGACGTGGCACGGGGTGACACGGCACAACACGGGGCGACACGGCACAACACGGGGTGATATGGCGTGGTATGGCACGGGGTGACGCGGCACGGGGTGACACGGCACAACACGGGGCGACGCGGCACGGCACGGGGCGATATGGCGTGGTACGGCACGGGGCAACATGGCACGGGGTGACACAGCACAACACGGGGCGACACGGCACGGCACGGGGTGATATGGCGTGGTATGGCACGGGGTGACGTGGCACGGGGTGACGTGGCACAGGGTGACACAGCACAACACGGGGCGATATGGTGTGGTACGGCACGGGGCAACATGGCACGGGGTGACACGGCACAACACGGGGCGATATGGCGTGGTACGGCACGGGGTGACGCAGCACGGGGTGACACGGCACAACACGGGGCGACGCGGCACGGCACGGGGCGATATGGCGTGATATGGCATGGGGTGACACGGCACGGGGCAACACGGCATCGTACGGCACAGGGCAACATGGCACGGCACGGGCTAACACGGCACGGTATGGCACAGGGCACCACGGCACAGCATGGCGTGGCACAGGGCGACACGGCACAGCATGGCACGGCACAGGACAACACGGCATGGGACAACATGGCATGGCACGGCAACACGGCACAGGGTGACACGGCACGGGGCGACACGGCACGGGGCAACACGGCACGGGGCTACATCGCATGGCGTGGCACAACATGGCACAGGGCAACACGGCATGGCAGGACACGGCACGGCGTGGCACGACATGGCACGGGGCAACAGGGCACGGCAGGACGTGGCACGGCGTGGCACAACATGGCACAGGGCAAGACAGCACGGCAGGACACGGCACGGCGTGGCACGACATGGCACAAGGCAACGTGCCACGGCGGGACATGGCACGGCGTGGCACAACGTGGCCCGGGAGGACACGGCCTGGGAGGACGCGGCACGGCGTGGCACGACATGGCACAGGGCAACATGGCACGGCAGGACGTGGCACAGCATGGCACGACATGGCACGGGAGGACGCGGCACAGCGTGGCACGACATGGCACAAGGCAACGTGCCACGGCGGGACATGGCACGGCGTGGCACGATGTGGCCCGGGAGGACACGGCACGGCAGGACGTGGCACGGCATGGCACGACATGGCACAGGGCAACATGGCACGGCAGGACGTGGCACAGCATGGCACGACATGGCACGGGAGGACGCGGCACGGCGTGGCACGACATGGCACAAGGCAACGTGCCACGGCGGGACATGGCACGGCGTGGCACAACGTGGCCCGGGAGGACACGGCACGGGAGGACGTGGCACGGCATGGCACGACATGGCACAGGGCAACATGGCACGGCAGGACGTGGCACAGCACGGCACGACATGGCACAGGGCAACGTGCCACGGCGGGACATGGCACGGCGTGGCCCGACGTGGCCCGGGAGGACACGGCACGCTGCGACGCGGTCCCGGCCGTGCCGTCGGGCGCGGTGTGGCCCACCTGAGCTGGCTGGTGCCCACCCAGACGTCCTCGCTGAGCGGCACCTGGGCCTGGTCGCTGTCGGCCAGCTCCAGCGGGTGCCCGTCCCGCCGCCAGCCCATCTCGGGGGGCTCGCCGGCCCCCCGCACCCGGCACCGCAGCCGCACCGTCTTGCCCAGCGAGGAGGTGACGTTGGAGGGGTTCTCCAGGAACGACAGGGCTGGGGGGGGGACTCGCACACACACCCGGGGGGGAGCTCGGCGGGGGTCCCATGGGACCCCCACCACCACCTCCCAGGACCCCCCCACTGCCCCTGGGACCCCCACCACACCCCGGGGCCCCCATCAGGACCCCCGCTGCCCCACAAGTTCCCCCCTGCCCCCCAGGACCCCCCCCTGCCCTCTGGGACCCCCACTGCCCCCCGGGACCCCTCCGCTGTCCCCCAGGACCCCCCTGCCCTCTGGGACCCCCACTGCCCCCTGGGACCCCCACCACCCCCAGGACTCCCACTGCCCTCTGGGACCCCCATCGCCCCCAGGACCCCCAGCAGGACCCCCACTGCCCCCGGGACCCCCCGCTGTCCCCCAGGACCCCCACTGCCCTCTGGGACCCCCATCGCCCCCAGGACCCCCAGCAGGACCCCCACCGCCCCCGGGACCCCCACCACCCCTCAGGACCCCCAGCAGGACCCCCATCGCCCCCGGGACCCCCACTGCCCCTTGAACGCCCACCACCCCCGGGACCCCCACCACCCTCTGGGACCCCCACTTGCCCCCCAGGACCCCCTCCCCTCCGGGCCCCCCTGCCCCCTGGGACCCCCTGCTCCTCCTCAGGCCCCCTCCTCCCACCCGGGACCGGCTGCCCCACAGCCCCCGAGCACCCCCAAGTGCCGGGGGGGATCTTGCCCCAACAGGAGGTTTGGGGGGCCGGGGTGTGGGGGGGGGTCGCGACGGGGCGTGGGAAGGGAAGTGGGGGGTCACGGCCTCGCCACGGGGCCCCCTGCTCCCCGGGAGCCTTCAGGCATCCCTGGCATCTGCCCCCCCCCCCGGGGCCGGGGTGGGGGGGTCCGGGGGGGCCCGGCCGTGGTCACCGCACCCCCCCCGCCATAACCAGCCCCAGATGTTCTGGCGGGGACGGCGGGGACGGGCGGTGGCCCCGGGGCGGCGGGGGGGGAAGGAAGACAGCGTGGCCCCCCCTTCCAATGACCCCCTTCTCTGCTGGGGGGCCGGACCCCGCTATGGGGCAGGGGCGGAGATGGGGCGACCCCGAAGCATCCCCCGGGGAAACTGAGGCACGGCGGGGACCCCCAGGACCCTTCCTTCCCCCCCCCCCAAAGGGGTCCTCCCCACCCAAAGGGTCCCCCGAAAGGACCCCCCGCGGGCCTCCCCCATAGGGCCCCCTCGGAAAAGGGGTGCCCCCAAACCGGCCTCCCCTCCACCCCCCCACCCCAAAAACAAACTCTTCTCCCACCGCCCCCCCCGCTCAGCCAGCGGGACCCCCGCCGCATTTGGGGTCCCCCACCCAGGACACCACCCCCCCCGGGGACCCCCACTCACCGGGCGGGGCCAGTCCCGAGCCCAGGGCGGCGGCCGCCAGCAGCGCCAGCAGCGCCGGGCCGGGCCCCCATCGCCCCCACCGGTACCGGTACCGGGAGCGGCACCGGGAGCGGCACCGGCACCGGGACCCAGCGGGAGGGGAACGGAGCCGCCCGGCTGCGGTGCCGGGACGGGCAGGGGTTAAGGGGGAGGAGGAGGAGGAGGAGGAGGAGGAGGAGGAGGAAGGACGGGGATGGCGGAGGAGGAGGAAAGTTTTTGCCGGGACGCACCGACCGCGCCCGAGGGGGACGGGGGGCGGGGGATGGAGCGGGGAGGGATGGAGCGGGACCGGGGGAGCGGGACCGGGGGAGCCGAACCGGGAGTGGGGGACCCCAGACTGGGACCGGGGGACCCGAACCGGGATTGGGGGGATGGAGTGGGGGACCCCCAACCGGGACCGGGGACCCCAAATGGGGACCGGGGGCTGAATTGGGACCGGGGGACCCGAAGCGGGGGATGGAGTGGGGGACCCCCAACTGGGACCGGGGACCCCAAATGGGGACCGGGGGGCTGAATTGGGACCGGGGGACCCGAAGCGGGGGATGGAGTGGGGGACCCCCAACCTGGGACCGGGGACCCCAAATGGGGACCGGGGGGCTGAATTGGGACCGGGGGACCCGAAGTGGGGGGTGGAGTGGGGGACCCCAAACCGGGACCGGGGACCCCAGATGGGGACCGGGGGCTGAATTGGGACCGGGGGACCCGAAGGGGGGGTGGAGTGGGGGACCCCAAACCGGGACCGGGACCCCAAATGGGGACCGGGGGGCTGAATTGGGACCGGGGACCCGAAGCGGGGGGATGGAGTGGGGGACCCCAAACCGGGACCGGGGACCCCAAATGGGGACCGGGGGGCTGAATTGGGACCGGGGGACCCGAAGGGGGTGGAGTGGGGGACCCCAAACTGGGACCGGGGACCCCAGATGGGGACCGGGGGGCTGAATTGGGACCGGGGGACCCGAAGGGGGGGTGGAGTGGGGGACCCCAAACCGGGACCGGGGACCCCAAATGGGGACCGGGGGACCCGAACCGGGAGCGGGGGACTCCAAACGGGGACTGGGGCTGGACCGGCACCGGGGGAGCCGAACCGGGAGCGGAGGACACCGAAACGGGGGGGGATAGAGTGGGGGACCCCAAACCGGGACTGGGGACCCCAAATGGGGACCGGGGGGCTGGACTAGGAGCGGGGGCCGGTCCGGGACTGGGGACCCGAACCGGGAGCGGGGGACACCGAAACGGGGGGGTTGGAGTGGGGGACCCCAAACCGGGACCGGGGACCCCAAACCGGGACTGGGGGGCTGAAACAGGACCTGGGGAGCCAACTTGGTGGGATGGACTGGGGGACCCCAAACTGGGACCGGGGGCTGGACTGGGACCAGGGGACCCCAAACTGGGAGTGGGGGGCTGAACTGGGACCGGGGGATGCCAAAAGGGGGAGGGATGAACTGGGGGACCCCAAACTGGGACCGGGGGGGCTGGACTGGGCCAGGGGACCCCAAACCGGGACTGGGGGCTGAAGCAGGACCTGGGGAGCCAACTGGGGTGGGATGGACTGGGGGACCCCAAACTGGGACCGGGGGGCTGGACTGGGACCAGGGGACCCCAAACTGGGGAGGGATCGAGCGGGAAACGGGGGACCACGAACAGGGGTCGGGGGGAAGGACAGGGACGAGGGGACCCCGAAACAGGGAGGGATGGACCGGGGGGACCCCAAATTGGGACTGGGGGGACCTGAACCAGGACGAGGGGACCCCAAACCGGGACCGGGGGCCCCAAACTGGGACCGGGGGCCCCAAACTGGGACTGGGGGCTGAAGGGACCTGGGGACCCAACTGGGGTGGGATGGACTGGGGGGACCCCGAACTGGGACTGGGGGGACCCCAAATTGTACATGGGAGACACCGGGGGGTCAGGCAACACTAGGAGCCCCCAGCCCTGCCCTGGCAGCCCCCCGGGGCGAGCCCCCCCAAAAGGGCCAGGGGTGTCCGGCCCCCCAAAGGGCTGGGAGAGGAGGCGGGGGTGGGGGCACCCTGGCATGGGGGCTGGGGTGCTTCCTCCTCCCTGTCTCATACCGAAAGGGGAAGGGGCCGGCGGGAGCAGCAGCCCCCCGGGCTCCCCCGGGCCGGATCCGGCTCCCCCCCCGGGACTTTCAGCCCGGTTATTTTTACCCCCGGCCCCAGTTCCTGCTCCCCGAGGGCACCCAGCACCCCGGGGGGACCCCAGGGCCCCCCCCCGCAATGGGGGGACGCCCCCGAGGTGGGGGGGGCGAGCGGGGTCCCCGGGGGGGGGGACAGGCCCCAGGGCTGTGGGGAGCCCGGTCCTGGGTGTGGGGAGTTTGCACGGGCTCAGCGTCTTCCCCCCCCCCGGCTGTGGGGGTCCTGGGGTCCCCCCGAGCCCCCCGCAATGCCCCTGCGATGCCCACGTGCAACACCAACGGGCCCCGTGCAAGGCTAGCGGGCCCCGTGCAAGGCTAGTGTGCCCCGTGCAAGGCTAGCAGGCCCCGTGCAAGGATTGCACGCCCCGTGCAAGGCTAGTGTGCCCCGTGCGAGGCTAGTGTGCCCCGTGCGAGGATTGCATGCCCCGTGCGAGGCTAGTGTGCCCCGTGCGAGGCTTGCACGCCCCGTGCAACACCGACACACCCCATGCAACGCCCATGCACCCCGTGCGAGGCTTACATGCCCCGTGCAAGGCTTACAGGCCCTCTGCAAGGCTAGCGTGCCCCGTGCAAGGCTTGCAAGCCCCGTGCAAGGCTAGCGTGCCCCGTGCAAGGTCCACACACCCTGTGGAACATCGACACGCCCCGTGCAAGGCTAGTGTACCCCGTGCGAGGCTAGTGTGCCCCGTGCGAGGCTTGCACGCCCCGTGCAACACCGACACACCCCATGCAACGCCCATGCACCCTGTGCAAGGCTTACACGCCCTGTGCAAGGCTAGCGTGCCCCGTGCAAGGCTAGCGTGCCCCGTGCAAGGCTTGCACGACACACCCCATGCAACGCCCACGCCCCTCGTGCAAGGCTTAACCGCCCCGTGCAAGGCTTACACACCCCGTGCAAGGCTTACAGGCCCTCTGCAAGGCTAGCGTGCCCCGTGCAAGGCTAGTGTGCCCCGTGCAAGGTCCACACACCCTGTGGAACATCGACACGCCCCGTGCAAGGCTAGTGTGCCCCGTGCAAGGCTAGTGTGCCCCATGCGAGGCTTGCACGCCCCGTGCAACACCGACACACCCCATGCAACGCCCATGTACCCCGTGCAAGGCTTACACGCCCTGTGCAAGGCTAGCGTGCCCCGTGCAAGGCTAGCGTGCCCCGTGCAAGGCTTGCAAGCCCCGTGCAAGGCTAGCGTGCCCCGTGCAAGGTCCACACACCCTGTGGAACATCGACACGCCCCGTGCAAGGCTAGTGTGCCCCGTGCGAGGCTTGCACGCCCCGTGCAACACCGACACACCCCACGTAATGCCCACGCACCCCGTGCGAGGCTAGCGTGCCCTGTGCAAGGCTAGCGTGCCCCGTGCGAGGCTAGCGTGCCCCGTGCAAGGCTTGCACAGCCCATGCAACGCCCACGCACCCCGTGCAAGGCTTACACGCCCCGTGCAATGTCCACGCTCCCCGTGCGACACCGTCGTGCCCCGTGCGAGGCTAACGCACCTCGTGCAAGGCTCACACGCCCTGTGCCGCGCCAGCCCGCCCCGTGCGACATCGGCGGGCCCCGTGCGACGTTGTCGGGCCTCGTGCGACGCCACCGGCCCCGTGCGACACCGCCAGCCCCGTGTGACATCGACGGGCCCCGTGCGACGCCACCGGCCCCGTGCGACACCGCCAGCCCCGTGCGACGTTGTCGGGCCCCGTGCGACGCCACCGGCCTCGTGCGAGGCCGCGGCACCGGGGCTCGTGCCAGCGTTGGCGTGGGTTTGGCCCCGGCAGCTGCTTCTGCGCCGGAGGAATTTCCTGCCGCCCCCGGGCCGCTGCTTCGGGCTGGTGGCACCCGGGGTCCCGTCCCCCCCCCAACAGCGGGTGCAGCTCCAGAGGGGCCCCAGCTGCACCCCGTGGCCGGGTGGTACCCCCCCAGCACCCACCTTGCACCCCCCAGCACCCACGTCACCCCAGCACCCAGTTTGCACCCCCCCAGCACCCACTTTGCACCCCCCCCAGCACCCAGTTTGCACCCCCAGCACCCAGTTTGCACCCCAGCACCCACTTTGCACCCCCCAGCACCCACTTTGCACCCCCCAGTACCCATGTCACCCCAGCACCCACCTTACACCCCCAGCACCCACTTTGTACCCCCCAGCACCCACGTCACCCCAGCGCCCAGTTTGCACCCCCCAGCACCCACTTTGCACCCCAGAACCCACTTTGTGTCCCCCCAGCACCCAGTTTGCACCCCCCAGTACCCACGTCACCCCAGCACCCACCTTACACCCCCCAGCACCCACTTTGTACCCCCCAGCACCCAGTTTGCACCCCCAGCACCCACTTCGTACCCCCCAGCACCCACGTCACCCCAGCGCCCAGTTTGCACCCCCCAGCACCCACTTTGTGTCCCCCAGCACCCACCTTGCACCCCCAGTACCCACGTCACCCCAGCACCCAGTTTGCACCCCCCAGCACCCACCTTGCACCCCAGCACCCACCTTACACCCCCCAGCACCCAGTTTGCACCCCAGCACGCACTTTGTACCCCCCAGCACCCAGTTTGCACCCCCCCAGCACCCACTTTGCACCCCAGAACCCACTTTGTGTCCCCCCAGCACCCACCTTGCACCCCCCAGCACCCACCTTGCACCCCCCAGCACCCAGTTTGCACCCCTTGGCGGGGACATGCCGCTGGGACAGGGATGGTGCTGGGGACGGGGACAGTGATGGGGACACGGGGTGGGGACAGGGCTGGGGACCCCGGGTGGGGACACGGGGTGGGGACACCGGGTGGGGACAGGGACAGTGTTGGGGACCCAAGGTGGGGACAGGGCTGGGGATATGGGGCTGGGGACACCGGGTAGGGACACCGGGTGGGGACACGGGGGTGGGGACAGGGACAGTGTTGGGGACCCAGGGTGGGGACAGGGCTGGGGATATGGGGTGGGGACACCGGGTGGGGACACGGGGGTGGGGACAGGCCTGGGGACACCGGGTGGGGACAGGGACAGCGTTGGGGACCCAAGGTGGGGACAGGGCTGGGGACATGGGGATGGGGACACCGGGTGGGGACAGGGACAGGAGCCGGGGTCCCCCCAGGCTGCTGTCGTTGTCACCCCAGGGCTGGGGGTCCCGGACCCCCCGGGTGTGTGTCCCCCCGCCGCCACCGGCGTTACGTCACCGTCCCCCCCCCCGTCCCCGCCGCTGGGAACTGGCTGTGCTCCCGGTGACGCCGCGGGCCGTGGGCCAGCGGGGCCCGATCCAGGGGCCGCGATCCTTCCCCGGCCACCGCGGCCACCGGGGCCGGGGTACGCCGGGGGTTTGGGGCGCACAAGCGACCCCCGCTTGCGCCCCAGCCCTGCACCCACCCTCGGGCACCCCTCAGCACCCACCCCCCTGCGTCCGCCACCCGGGGATCCGCGGCGTGGGGTGCCGTGGGGTGCCGTGGGGTGCCGTGGGGGCCGTGGGGTGCCATGGGGTGCCGTGGGGGGCCACGGGGGGCCACGGGCGCCCGTCCGGCAGCGGTTGTGGCCGGGTGCGGTGCGGGCAGAGGTGACGGCAGCCTTGGCGCGGCGCAGGTTGACATCAGGCCGCCGGCACGCGCAGGCCCAGCTGCGGCGAGGCCGAGCGGGGCCATGTGTCCCTGCAGCTGGCCGGCGTGGCCGGGCCAGACCGCTGTGCCGTGCCGTGCCGCGCCGTGCCGTGCTGGGCCGTGATGTGCCGTGCTGGGCCGTGCCGTGCCGTGATGTGCCGTGCTGTGCCGTGCCGCGCCGTGCCGTGCTGGGCCGTGATGTGCCGTGCTGGGCCGTGCCGTGCCGTGATGTGCCGTGCTGTGCCGTGCCGTGCCGCGCCGTGCCGTGCTGGGCCGTGATGTGCCGTGCTGGGCTGTGATGTGCCGTGCCGTGCCGTGCAATGCTGTGCCATGCTGCACCGTGCCGTACCGTTCCGTGCTGCACCGTGCCGTGCCATGCCGTACCGTGCAATGCTGTGCCGTGCCATGCCGTGCCGTGCCGTGCCATGCCATGCTGCGCCATGCCGTGCCGTGCCGTGCCGTGCCGTGCCGTGCCATGCCATGCTGCGCCATGCCGTGCCGTGCCGTGCCACGTTGCACCGTGCCGTGCCGTGCCGTGCCGTGCCGTGCCGTGCCGTGCCGTACCCGAGCCGTTCCCGGGGGTGTTAAGGCGGGCGGAGGCTGGGGGGACGCCAGCCCCTGTCCCCTGCCCCTGCGTCCCCTCCCCGGGGCTGCCCCGTCCCCTCCGGGCTCTGCCCCGCCCCGGGGGGTGCGGAGGTGGGGGGCTGCGTCCCCGCACCCCCCTGTGACCCCTTGCTAACGCCCCATGGGCACGGGGACACGGAGCAGGGCACGGGGACACGCACGGGGAGCACGGGGACATTCATTGAGGGCATGGGGACATGCAGGGGGGGCATGAGGACATGCACGAGGGCACGGGGACATGCGTGAGGGCACGGGGACGTGCATGGGGACATGCACCAGGGGCATGGGGCCACGCATGAGGGGCACGGGGACATGCACAAGGGAATGGGGACACGCATGAGGGGCACGGGGACATGCATTGAGAGCACGGGGACACGCACGAGGGGCACGGGGACACGCATGAGGGCACGGGTACATGCACCAGGGCACGGGGACACGCATTGAGAGCACGGGGACATGCACGAGGGCCACGGGGACACGCACGAGGGGCACGGGGACACGCACGAGGGCACGGGGACACGCACGAGGGCACGGGGACATGCACGAGGGGCACAGGGACATGCACAAGCGCACGGGCACATGTACTGAGAGCACGGGGACACGCACGAGGGGCACGGGGACACGCACGAGGGGCACGGGGACATGCACCAGGGCAAGGGGACATGCACAAGGGAATGGGGACACGCATGAGGGGCACGGGGACATGCATTGAGAGCACAGGGACACGCATTGAGAGCACGGGGACACGCACCAGGGCACGGGGACACGCACAAGGGAATGGGGACACGCATGAGGGGCACGGGGACACGCACGAGGGGCACGGGGACACGCACCAGGGCACGGGGACACGCACAAGGGAATGGGGACACGCATGAGGGGCATGGGGACACGCACGAGGGGCACGGGGACATGCATTGAGAGCACGGGGACACGCACGAGGGGCACGGGGACACGCACGAGGGGCACGGGGACATGCACCAGGGCAAGGGGACATGCACAAGGGAATGGGGACACGCATGAGGGCACGGGTACATGCACCAGGGCACGGGGACACGCACTGAGAGCACGGGGACATGCACGAGGGCACGGGGACATGCACCAGGGCACGGGGACACGCACGAGGGCACGGGGACACCGAGTGAGGCACGGGGCCATGCACTTGCGGGCCGGGGGCCCCGTGCCGGTGCCGGCGGTGTTTGCGCACCGGGCGCTGCCGCAGCTCCAGCACCCCCCCGGCCCACGTGCGAGGGCTGGGCCGGTTGTGCAACACCCGCCGGCGGTGGCCGCTTCCCGGGGGACCGGTGTCACAGCGGCCCCTTCGCCGCGGCCCCCGCGGGCACCCACCCTCCTCCTCCTCGCTGCCCACCCCTCCGCCCGGCTTTGGGGGGCTTGGGGGGGCCACGGGGCCGGCCGGGCCTGGGGTGCCCCCCGGCGAGCACCCCTGTGTGGAGGGTGGGCACCAGGGCTTGGGGACATGGATGGGGACATGTGCAAGGGCTCAGGGACGTGAACCGGGGCACAGGGACATGGATGGGGCCACACACCAGGGCTTGGGGACATGCACGGGGACATGGGGACACGCATGGGGCCATGCACCAGGGCTTGGGTACATGCACGGGGACATGGGGACACCCACGGGGCCACGCATGGGGCCATGGGGACGTCCATGGGGACATGGGGACACCCACGGGGCCACGCACCAGGGCTTGGGGACATGGATGGGGACATGCACCAGGGCTTGGGGACATGCACGGGGACATGGGGACACGCATGGGGACATGCACCAGGGCTTGGGGACGTGCATGGGGACATGGGGACATGCATGGGGCCACACACCAGGGCTTGGGGACATGCACGGGGACACGGGGACATGCATGGGGCCATGCCCCAGGGCTTGGGGACATGCATGGGGACATGGGGACATCCATGGGGCCACGCACCAGGGCTTGGGGACATGCATGGGGACACGCATGGGGCCACGCACGGGGCCATGGGGACACGCACGGGGCCACGGCTGACGCCACGCGCCAGGGCTGGGGGACACGCACAGGGACATGCACGGGGACATGGGGACACGCACGGGGCCACGCGCCAGGGCTTGGGGACATCCATGGGGACATGGGGACACCCACGGGGCCACGCCCCAGGGCCGGGGGCCACGCACGGGGCCATGGGGACATCCATGGGGACATGGGGACACCCACGGGGCCACGCCCCAGGGCTTGGGGACATCCATGGGGCCACGCACCAGGGCTTGGGGACATCCATGGGGACACGGGGACACCCACGGGGCCACGCACGGGGCCATGGGGACATCCATGCGGACATGGGGACACCCACGGGGCCACGCCCCAGGGCTGGGGGACATCCATGGGGCCACGCACCAGGGCTTGGGGACATCCATGGGGACATGGGGACACCCACGGGGCCACGCCCCAGGGCCGGGGGCCACGCACGGGGCCATGGGGACATCCATGGGGACATGGGGACACCCACGGGGCCACGCACCAGGGCTTGGGGACATCCATGGGGACATGGGGACACCCACGGGGCCACGCACGGGGCCATGGGGACATCCATGGGGACACCCACGGGGCCACGCCCCAGGGCCGGGGGCCACGCACGGGGCGGGTGGCCCTGCCCGCGGGCGTCCCCGCTCGCGTCCCCGCGCGGCAGCTGACGCGGCCGCTTGTGCAACCGCCCTGGCCGGGGCATAAATACCGGCGGGCGCGCGGCGGCGGGGCCGGCGCGACCCTCGAGGGCACCATGGCCTTCCTCCTGCTCCTCGCCTTCCTCGCCCTCCTCCTCCTCCTCTGCCTCGCCCTGCGGGGCGGCCGCCGCGGCCGCTTGCCCCCCGGCCCCCCGGCGTTGCCGCTCGTGGGCAACCTCCTGCAGATCTCCCCCTCCCGCACCCTCCAGTCCCTGCTGAAGGTGAGAGGGCGGCGGGCGGGCGCGCGGGCGCGCGGGCGGGCGACGGCGAGCCGTCGGCGCCCCGGCACCCGCCCCGGCACCCACCGCGGCGCCCGTCCCGGCAGCTGAGCCGGACCTACGGCCCCGTCTTCACCGTCTACCTGGGGTCCCGGCGGGTGCTGGTGCTGCGGGGGCACGCGGCGGTGCGGGAGGCGCTGGTGGAGAACGCCGAGGCCTTCGCCGGCCGCGGCCGCATGCCGACGGTGGAGGAGACCTTCCGCCAGCACGGTGAGGGCGCCCGCCGCCGAGGGCGTGGGTGCTCCCCCGCCCCCCATCGGGTGCCCCCCCTGCCCTGCTGGGTGCCCCTCCCCATGGGTGCTCCCCTCCTCCTGCTGGGTGTCGCCTCCCCACGGGGTGCTCCCCCTTCCCCTGATGGGTGTCCCCTCCCCACGGGTGCTCCCCCATCCCCATGGGGTGCCCCCCTGCCCTGCTGGGTGCCCCTCCCCACGGGGTGCTCCCCCATCCCATTGCTGGGTGTCCTCTCCCCACGGGTGCTCCCCCATCCCCATGGGGTGCCCCCCTGCCCTGCTGGCTGCCCCTCCCCATGGGGTGCTCCCCCATCCCATTGCTGGGTGTCCCCTCCCCATGGGGTGCTCCCCATCCCCTTGCTGGGTGCTCCCCCTCCCCTGCTGGGAGTCCCCTCCCCACGGGTGCTCCCCCATCCCCTTGCTGGGTGCTCCCCCTCCCCTGCTGGGAGTCCCCTCCCCACGGGGTGCTCCCCATCCCCTTGCTGGGTGCTCCCCTCCCCTGCTGGGTGCCCTCCCCACGGGGTGCTCCCCATCCCCTTGCTGGGTGCTCCCCTCCCCTGCTGGGTGTCCCCTCCCCACGGGGTGCTCCCCATCCCCTTGCTGGGTGCTCCCCTCCCCTGCTGGGAGTCCCTCCCCACGGGGTGCTCCCCCATCCCCTTGCTGGGTGCTCCCCCTCCCCTGCTGGGAGTCCCCTCCCCATGGGGTGCTCCCCATCCCCTTGCTGGGTGCTCCCCTCCCCTGCTGGGAGTCCCTCCCCATGGGGTGCTCCCCTTCCCATTGCTGGGAGTCCCCTCCCCACGGGGTGCTCCCCCATCCCCTTGCTGGGTGCTCCCCCTCCCCTGCTGGGAGTCCCTCCCCATGGGGTGCTCCCCCATCCCATTGCTGGGAGTCCCCTCCCCACGGGGTGCTCCCCATCCCCTTGCTGGGTGCTCCCCCTCCCCTGCTGGGAGTCCCCTCCCCACGGGGTGCTCCCCCATCCCCTTGCTGGGTGTCCCCTCCCCACGGGGTGCTCCCCCATCCCCTTGCTGGGTGTCCCCTCCCCACAAGGTGCTCCCCATCCCCTTGCTGGGTGCTCCCCTCCCCTGCTGGGTGTCCCCTCCCCACGGGGGTGCTCACCCCCCCCCACCCAGGGGTGGTCTTCGCCAACGGGGAGCGCTGGCGCCAGCTGCGCCGCTTCTCCCTGACGGTGCTGCGGGATTTCGGGATGGGCCGGAAAAGCATCGAGAGCCGCATCCAGGAGGAAGCCCAGATCCTGCTGCAGGAGCTGCGCAGCACCCAAGGTGCCGGGGAGAGGCGGGGAGGGGGGGCAGGATGGGGCTGAGCCACCCTTGGGTGCTGACCCCCCCTTCCCCCCCCCCCAGAGCAGCCCTTTGACCCTGCGTACCTGCTGAGCTGCGCCGTCTCCAACGTTATCTGCTCCATCGTTTTTGGGAATCGCTTCGATTACCGCGATAAGGAATTCCTGGAGCTGCTCCAGATGATGAGCGAGAGTTTTCGGGAGCTCAGCACCCCTTGGTCGCAGGTGGGCCCGGGAAAGGGTGCAACGGGTGGGGTTGGGTTGGGTGGGTGGGTTGGGGGGGGGGCGTCCCCGATGTCGGCGTTGACCCCTCGCCCGCAGTTTTATGAGATGGGTGAGACCTTCTTGAAGCACTTCCCGGGCCCCCACACCAAGATCCCGAAGCTGCTGGGGAGGATGAGGAGCTTCATCGCCCGGCGGGTGCGGAGGAACGCCGAGACCCTGGAGCCCGGGCTCCCACGGGATTTCATCGACTGCTTCCTGCTCCAGATGGAGAAGGTGGGGCGGCCGAGCACCCTTGGGTTCGCTTGGGCACCCAAGGGTGCTTCCAGCTCCCCCACGTGCTCCAGGGTGATCCCGTGCACCCGGCTCGCTTGCACAACCCAGGGTGATCCCGTGCACCCGGCTCGCTTGCACAACCCGGGGTGATCCCGTGCACCCGGCTCGCTTGCACAACCCAGGGTGATCCCGTGCACCATGGGGTGATCCTGTGCACCCTGGGGTGATCCCGTGCACCCTGGGGTGATCCTGTGCACCCCGGGGTGCTCCCGCGCACCCAGCTCCTTTGCACACCCCAGGGTGATCCCGTGCACCCACCTCCCTTGTGCATCTGGGGGTGATCCCATGCACCCAGATCGCTTGCGCACCCCAGGGTGATCCTGTGCACCCAGCTCGCTTGTGCACCCGGGGGTGCTCCCATGCACCCTGGGGTGATCCTGTGCACCCTGGGGTGATCCCATGCACCCTGGGGTGATCCCGTGCACCCAGATCGCTTGCGCACCCCAGGGTGATCCTGTGCACCCAGCTCGCTTGTGCACCCGGGGGTGCTCCCATGCACCCTGGGGTGATCCCATACACCCAGATCGCTTGCGCACCCCGGGGTGCTCCCATGCACCCTGGGGTGATCCCATGCACCCAGATCCCTTGTACACCCTGGGGTGCTCCCATGCACCCTGGGGTGATCCCGTGCACCCAGATCGCTTGCGCACCCCAGGGTGATCCTGTGCACCCAGCTCCCTTGTACACCCTGGGGTGCTCCCATGCACCCTGGGGTGATCCTGTGCACCCTGGGGTGATCCCATACACCCAGATCGCTTGCGCACCCCGGGGTGATCCTGTGCACCCAGCTCCCTTGTACACCCTGGGGTGCTCCCGTGCACCCTGGGGTGATCCCATGCACCCAGATCCCTTGTACACCCTGGGGTGCTCCCATGCACCCTGGGGTGATCCCGTGCACCCAGATTGCTTGTACACCCTGGGGTGCTCCCGTGCACCCAGCTCCCTTGCACAACCCAGGGTGCTCCCGTGCACCCTGGGGTGATCCCATGCACCCGGCTCCCTCGCACACCCCGGGGCGCTCCCCCGCGTGCTCCGGCTCGCTCGCCCAGGCCCCGCGCGTGTCCCCCCCCGTGTCCCCCAGGAAAAGGCCAACCCCTCCTCGGAGTTCAACCTGGAGAACCTGGAGCTCACCACCCTCAACCTCTTCTTCGCCGGGACGGAGACCGTCAGCTCCACCCTGCGATACGGCTTCCTCGTGCTGATGAAGCACCCCGACGTGCAAGGCAAGCGGGGTCACCCCCTTCCTCCCCCCCCCCCACCCTAGGGACCCCCGCACCCCGGCCCTGAGTGAGACCCCCGTCCCCGCGGGGCCTGCAGAGAAGGTGTACGAGGAGATCGAGCGGGTGATCGGCCGCAACCGGCCCCCCAACATCGAGGACCGGAGCCTGATGCCGTACACGGACGCCGTCATCCACGAGATCCAGCGCTGCAGCGACCTCATCCCCATGAACGTCCCCCACATGGTCACGCGTGACACGCTCTTCCGCGGCTACCTCATCCCCAAGGTGCGCGCGGGGTTCGGGGACGGCTGCACGCGTGCTTCCCCGTGCACGCTGCCCCGTTTGCACTGCTCCGTGCACGCTTGCTGCACGCGTGCTTCCCCGTGCACGCTGCTCCATGCACGCTTGCTGCACGCGTGCTTCCCCGTGCACGCTGCCCGATTCACGCTGCTCCGTGCACACTGCTCCATGCACACTTGCTGCACACATGCATCCTTGTGCACGCTGCTCCGTGCACGCTTGCTGCACGCATGCTTCCCCGTGCACGCTGCTCCGTGCACACTTGCTGCACACATGCATCCTCGTGCATGCTGCTCGCTGCACGCTTGCTGCACGTGTGCTTCCCCGTGCACGCTGCCCCATTCACGCTGCTCCGTGCACGCTTGCTGCACGCATGCATCCCCGTGCACGCTGCTCCGTGCACGCTTGCTGCACGCGTGCTTCCCCGTGCACGCTGCCCCATTCACGCTGCCCCGTTTGCACTGCTCCATGCACACTTGCTGCACGCGTGCTTCCCCGTGCACGCTGCCCCATTCACGCTGCTCCATGCACGCTTGCTGCACGCGTGCTTCCCCGTGCACGCTGCCCCATTCACGCTGCTCCGTGCACGCTTGCTGCACGCATGCATCCCCGTGCACGCTGCTCCGTGCACGCTTGCTGCACGCGTGCTTCCCCGTGCACGCTGCCCCGTTTGCACTGCTCCGTGCACGCTTGCTGCACGCGTGCTTCCCCGTGCACGCTGCTCCATGCACGCTTGCTGCACGCGTGCTTCCCCGTGCACACTGCCCCATTTGCACTGCTCCATGCACGCTGCTCCATGCACACTTGCTGCACGCATGCATCCTCGTGCACGCTGCTCCGTGCACGCTTGCTGCACGCATGCTTCCCCGTGCACGCTGCTCCGTGCACACTTGCTGCACACATGCATCCTCCTGCATGCTGCTCGCTGCACGCTTGCTGCACGTGTGCTTCCCCGTGCACGCTGCCCCATTCACGCTGCTCCGTGCACGCTTGCTGCACGCATGCATCCCCGTGCACGCTGCTCCGTGCACGCTTGCTGCACGCGTGCTTCCCCGTGCATGCTGCCCCGTTTGCACTGCTCCGTGCATGCTTGCTGCACGCGTGCTTCCCCGTGCACGCTGCCCCATTCACGCTGCCCCATTTGCACTGCTCCATGCACACTTGCTGCACGCGTGCTTCCCCGTGCACGCTGCCCCATTCACGCTGCTCCATGCACGCTTGCTGCACGCGTGCTTCCCCGTGCACGCTGCCCCATTCACGCTGCCCCGTTTGCACTGCTCCGTGCACGCTTGCTGCACGCGTGCTTCCCCGTGCACGCTGCTCCATGCACGCTTGCTGCACGTGTGCTTCCCCGTGCACGCTGCCCGATTCACGCTGCTCCGTGCACACTGCTCCATGCACACTTGCTGCACGCATGCATCCTTGTGCACGCTGCTCCGTGCACGCTTGCTGCACGCATGCTTCCCCGTGCACGCTGCTCCGTGCACACTTGCTGCACACATGCATCCTCGTGCATGCTGCTCGCTGCACGCTTGCTGCACGTGTGCTTCCCCGTGCACGCTGCCCCATTCACGCTGCTCCGTGCACGCTTGCTGCACGCATGCATCCCCGTGCACGCTGCTCCGTGCACGCTTGCTGCACGCGTGCTTCCCCGTGCACGCTGCCCCGTTTGCACTGCTCCGTGCACGCTTGCTGCACGCGTGCTTCCCCGTGCACGCTGCTCCATGCACGCTTGCTGCACGCGTGCTTCCCCGTGCACACTGCCCCATTTGCACTGCTCCATGCACGCTGCTCCGTGCACACTTGCTGCACACATGCATCCTCATGCACGCTGCTCTGTGCACGCTTGCTGCACGCACGCATCCTCGTGCACGCTGCTCTGTGCACGCTTGCTGCACGCGTGCTTCCCCGTGCACGCTGCCCCGTTCACGCTGCTCCATGCACGCTTGCTGCACGCGTGCTTCCCCGTGCACGCTGCTCCATGCACGCTTGCTGCACGCGTGCTTCCCCGTGCACACTGCCCCATTTGCACTGCTCCATGCACGCTGCTCCATGCACACTTGCTGCATGCATGCATCCTCGTGCACGCTGCTCCGTGCACGCTTGCTGCACGCGTGCTTCCCCGTGCACGCTGCTCCGTGCACACTTGCTGCACGCATGCATCCTCGTGCATGCTGCTCGCTGCACGCTTGCTGCACGTGTGCTTCCCCGTGCACGCTGCCCCATTCACGCTGCTCCGTGCACGCTTGCTGCACGCATGCATCCCCGTGCACGCTGCTCCGTGCACGCTTGCTGCACGCGTGCTTCCCCGTGCACGCTGCCCCGTTTGCACTGCTCCGTGCACGCTTGCTGCACGCGTGCTTCCCCGTGCACGCTGCTCCATGCACGCTTGCTGCACGCGTGCTTCCCCGTGCACACTGCCCCATTTGCACTGCTCCATGCACGCTGCTCCGTGCACACTTGCTGCACGCATGCATCCTCGTGCACGCTGCTCCGTGCACGCTTGCTGCACGCGTGCTTCCCCGTGCACGCTGCCCCGTTCACGCTGCTCCATGCACGCTTGCTGCACGCGTGCATCCTCGTGCACGCTGCCCCATTCACACTGCTCCGTGCACGCTGCTCCGTGCACGCTTGCTGCACACGTGCATCCTCGTGCACGCCTGCTGCACGCGTGCTTCCCCGTGCACGCTGCCCCATTCACGCTGCTCCGTGCACGCTGCTCCATGCACACTTGCTGCACGCACGCATCCTTGTGCACGTTGTTCCGTGCACGCTTGCTGCACACATGCATCCCCGTGCATGCTGCCCCATTCACACTGCTCCGTGCATGCTGCTCCATGCACACCTGCTGCATGCCTGCATCCTCGTGCACGCTGCTCCGTGCACGCTTGCTGCACATGTGCTTCCCCGTGCACACTGCTCCGTGCACGCTTGCTGCACGCGTGCATCCTCGTGCATGCCTGCTGCACGCGTGCTTCCCTGTGCACGCTGCCCCATTCACGCTGCTCCGTGCACGCTTGCTGCACACATGCATCCTCGTGCATGCTGCTCCATGCACGCTTGCTGCACGCGTGCATCCTCGTGCACACTGCTCCATGCATGCTTGCTGCACACATGCATCCCCGTGCACGCTGCCCCATTCACGCTGCTCCGTGCACGCTGCTCCATGCACACTTGCTGCACGCATGCATCTTCGTGCACGCCTGCTGCACGCGTGCTTCCCCGTGCACGCTGCCCCATTCACGCTGCTCCGTGCACGCTTGCTGCACACATGCATCCTCGTGCATGCTGCTCCGTGCACACTTGCTGCACGCGTGCTTCCCCATGCACGCTGCTCCGTTCACACTGCTCCATGCACCCTGCTCCGTTCACACTTGCTGCATGCATGTTTCTCCGTGCACGCTGCCCCATTCACGCTGCTCTGTGCACGCTTGCTGCATGCATGCATCCTCGTGCATGCTGCTCCGTGCACGCTTGCTGCACGCATGCTTCCCCGTGCACGCTGCCCCATTTGCACTGCTCCATGCACGCTGCTCCGTGCACACTTGCTGCACGCATGCTTCTCCGTGCACGCTGCCCCGTTTTTCGCGCTGCTCCATGCACGCTTGCTGCACGCGTGCATCCTCGTGCACGCTGCTCCGTGCACGCTTGCTGCATGCACGCTTCCTCGTGCATGCTGCCCTGTTCACGCTGCTCCATGCACGCTTGCTGCACGCACGCTTCCCCTTGCACGCTGCCCCACGCACGCTGCTCCATGCACGCTTGCTGCACGCACGCTTCCCTGTGCACGCTGCCCTGTTCACGCTGCTCCACGCACGCTTGCTGCACGCTTCCCCTTGCACGCTGCTTCATGCCCGCTGCTGCCCTGTTCACGCCGCCCCGTTCACGCTGCTCCACGCACGCTTGCTGCACGCACGCCGCCCCGTTCACGCCGCCCCGTTCACGCTGCCCCACGCATGCTTGCTGCACGCTTCCCCTTGCACGCTGCTTCATGCCCGCTGCTGCCCTGTTCACGCTGCCCTGTGCACGCTGCTCCACGCACGCTTGCTGCACGCACGCTTCCCCGTGCACGCTGCCCAGCTCACGCTGCTCCACGCACGCTTGCTGCATGCACGCTTCCCCGTGCACGCTGCCCTCTTCATGCTGTTCCACACACGCTTGCTGCACGCTTCCCCTTGCACGCTGCTTCATGCCCGCTGCTGCCCTGTGCACGCTGCTCCACGCACGCTGCTCCATGCACGCTTGCTGCACGCACGCTTCCCCGTGCACGCTGCCCAGCTCACGCTGCTCCACGCACGCTTGCTGCACGCTTCCCCTTGCACGCTGCTTCATGCCCGCTGCTGCCCTGTTCACGCCGCCCCGTTCACACTGCTCCACGCACGCTTCCTGCACGCACGCCGCCCCGTTCACGCCGCCCCGTTCACGCCGCCCCGTTCACGCTGCCCCACGCATGCTTGCTGCACGCTTCCCCTTGCACGCTGCTTCATGCCCGCTGCTGCCCTGTTCACGCTGCCCTGTGCACGCTGCTCCACGCACGCTTGCTGCACGCACGCTTCCCCGTGCACGCTGCCCAGCTCACACTGCTCCACGCACGCTTGCTGCACGCACGCTTCCCCGTGCACGCTGCCCAGTTCACGCTGCCCCACGCACGCTTGCTGCACGCTTCCCCTTGCACGCTGCTTCATGCCCGCTGCTGCCCTGTTCACGCTGCTCCGTGCACGCTGCTCCATGCACGCTTGCTGCACGCACGCTTCCCCGTGCACGCTGCCCTGTTCACGCTGCTCCACGCACGCTTGCTGCACGCACGCCGCCCCGTTCACGCTGCCCCACGCACGCGTGTCCCCCCGCCCCGTGCCGCGCCACTGACCCCCGTCCCCGTCCCCCCAGGGCACCGAGGTGTACCCCCTGCTCAGCTCCGTCCTGCACGACCCTGACGCCTTCAAACACCCCGACGCCTTCGACCCCGCAAACTTCCTCGACGAGAGCGGCCGCTTCAAGAAGAACGAGGCCTTCGTCCCCTTCTCCTCAGGTACCGCCGGCAAAAAAGAGGGGGGGGGGGTCCCCTGCACCCCAGGGGGTCCCGTCGCCCCTTGGGGGTCCCACCGACCCCCCCCCCCGCCCCGTCGTTCTTGCAGGGAAGCGGATCTGCCTGGGCGAGGCCTTGGCGAGGATGGAGCTCTTCCTCTTCCTCACCACCATCCTGCAGAGCCTTCGCCTGCAGCCGCTGGTGCCGCCGGCGCAGCTGCCCACCGCCCCGCTGGAGAGCGGCTTCGCCAACATCCCCCCCTTCTACCAGCTCCGCATGGTCGCCCGCTGAGCCCCCCAATCCCGGCACCGGGGACCCCCGGTACCGGGAACCCCCCTGCTACCGGGACCCCCCCTCCCCGGTGCAGGCACCGGCTCGATAAAGTTTCCGGCAAACTCAACCGGTCGTGGCGTCGCCCGGGCGGCACGGGGGGTGGGGTGGGGGGCCGGGGCGCCGAGCGTCATTTGGGGGGGACGCGGGGCGGGAGGGGACGGGACGCGGGGCCCCCTCCCCGTACCCCATGGGTGTACAAAGCGTGCAAAGCTCTGAGGTGAGCACGCGGTGAGCGTGCGAAGTCGTGCGAAGCCCCGAGCTGAGCGCGCAGAGGGTGCGGGGCTGAGCCGAGCGTGCGGAGAGCGTGCGGAGAGCGTGCGGAGAGCGTGCAGAGCCGTGCAGGGCCCTGAGCCGAGCGTGCGGAGAGTGTGCAGAGCCATGCAGAGCCACGCAAAGCCCTGAGCCGAGCGTGCAGAAAGCGTGCAGAGCCATGCAGAGCGGTGCAGAGCCCTGAGCTGAGCGCGCAGAGAGCATGCAGAGCCGTGCAGAGCCATGCAAAGCCCTGAGCCGAGCGCACAGAGAGCGTGCAGAGCCGTGCAGAGCCATGCAGAGCCGTGCAGAGCCGTGCAGAGCCCTGAGCCAAGCGCGCAGAGAGCATGCAGAGCCGTGCAGAGCCATGCAAAGCCCTGTGCCGAGCGTGCAGAGAGCGTGCAGAGCCATGCAGAGCCATGCAAAGCCCTGAGCCAAGCGCGCGGAGAGCGTGCAGAGCCGTGCAGAGCAATGCAGAGCCATGCAGAGCCGTGCAGAGCTGTGCAAAGCCCTGAGCCGAGCGTGCAGAGAGCGTGCAGAGCCGTGCAGAGCCATGCAAAGCCCTGAGCCGAGCGCACAGAGAGCGTGCAGAGCCATGCAGAGCCGTGCAGGGCCCTGAGCCAAGCGCGCAGAGAGTGCGCAGAGCTGTGCAGAGCTGTGGAGAGCTGTGCAGAGCCCCGAGCTGAGTGTGCAGAGCCGTGCAAAGCCCTGAGCTGAGCGTGCAGAAAGCGTGCAGAGCCGTGCAGAGCCCTGCAAAGCCCTGTGCCGAGCGTGCAGAAAGCGTGCAGAGCCGTGCAGAGCCATGCAGAGCCGTGCGGAGCCCTGAGCCGAGCGTGCGGAGAGCGTGCAGAGCCGTGCAGAGCCGTGCAGGGCCCTGAGCCGAGCGTGCGGAGAGCGTGCAGAGCCATGCAGAGCCGTGCAGAGCCGTGCGGAGCCCTGAGCCGAGCGTGCAGAGAGCGTGCAGAGCCGTGCAGAGCCCTGCAAAGCCCTGAGCCAAGCGCGCAGAGCCGTGCAGAGCCGTGCAGAGCCCTGTGCCGAGTGTGCAGAGAGCGTGCAGAGCCCCCAGCCAAGCCCAAGATCCAAAGGGCCGGATCCAGCATTTAGGCTGTGCCGAGGGGTTGCCAACGCCTCATGGGCTGCCAGGCCTTCGTCCTCCTCCTCCTCCTCCTCCTCCTCGGCTCCGGGCTGCCCTCCCCACCTCCGGGACCGAGGGCTCAGGGTCGCCCTGGCCAGTGGCCGAGGCAAGGCGGGTCCAAAGGCTGCGGGACGCTGGGTGCTCTGGCCGGGCAAAACCCCGTAGCCGGAGCCAGGAGAAATGGCTGGCACCTTGCCGGCGGCCACCAAGGACGCTGCGTGCCCGGCCACGGGGCTGGCAGCGAAGGGAGGGGGCTGGCAGCGAAGGGACGGGGGTGGCAGCGAAGGGACGGGGGTGGCAGCGAAGGGACGAGGTTTGCAGTGAAAGGACGAGGTTTGCAACGAGGGGACGGGGGTTGCAACGAGGGGACAGGGGTTGCAATGGGGGACAGGGGGTTGCAACGAGGGGATGAGGTTTGCAACGAGGGGACGGGGGTTGCAACAAGGAGGGGACGGGGTTTGCAACGAGGGGACAGGGGTTGCAACGAGGGGACGGGGTTTGCAATGGGGGACAGGGGGTTGCAACGAGGGGATGAGGTTTGCAACGAGGGGACGGGGGTTGCAGCGAGGAGACGGGGTTTGCAGCGAAGGGACGAGGTTTGCAGTGAAAGGACGAGGTTTGCAACGAGGGGACAGGGGTTGCAACGAGGGGACAGGGGTTGCAACGAGGGGACGGGGATTGCACAGAGGAGACGGGGGTTGCAACAAGGGGACGGGGGGGTTGCAACGAGGGGATGAGGTTTGCAACGAGGGGATTGGGGTTGCACAGAGGAGACGGGGGTTGCAATGAGGGGACGGGGTTTGCAATGGGGGATGGGGGTTGCAACGAGGGGACGAGGTTTGCAACGAGGGGACAGGGTTTGCAGCGAGGAGACGCGGTTGCAATGAGCGGACGGGGTTTGCAACGAGCGGACGGGGTTTGCACAGAGGGGATGGGGGTTGCAATGTAGGGACGGAGTTTGCAAGGAGGGGATGGAGTTTGCAATGAGGGGACGGGGTTGCAACGAAGAGACGAGGGTTGCAACGAGGGGATGAGGTTTGCAACGACGGGATGGGGGTTGCAATGAGGGGACGGGGTTTGCAGCAAGGGGACAGGGTTTGCAAGAAGGGAATGGTGTTTGCAATGGGGGACGGGGGGTTGCAATGAGGGGACGGCGTTTGCAACAGTCAGACGGGGTTTGCAACGAGGGGATGGGGGGTTGCAGTGAGGGGACGGGGGTTGCAGCGAGGAGGAAACGGGGTTTGCAGCGAGGGGACGGGGTTGGAACAAGGGGATGAGGTTTGCAACGAGGGGACGGGGTTGCAACAAGGAGGGTACGGGGTTTGCAACAAGGGGACAGGGGTTTGCAACAGGGGACAGGGTTTGCAACAGGGGACAGGGGTTTGCAACGGGAGGATGGGGTTTGCAACGGGGGACAGGGGTTTGCAATGGGGGACGGGGTTTGCAACGGGGGACAGGGGTTGCAACAAGGAGGGGACGGGGTTTGCAGCGAGGGGATGGGGGTTGCAACGAGGGGACGGGGTTTGCAACAGGGGGATGGGGTTGCAACAAGGAGGGGATGGGGTTTGCAGCGAGGGGACAGGGGTTTGCGATGAGGGGACGGGGTTGCAACGAGGAGGGGACGGGGTTTGCAGCGAGGGGATGGGGGTTGCAACAAGGAGGGGACGGATTTGCAACGGGGGACAGGGGTTTGCAACAGGGGGATGGGGTTGCAACAAGGGGACGGGGTTTGCAATGGGGGACAGGGGTTGCAACAAGGAGGGGACGGGGTTTGCAGCGAGGGGACGGGGGTTGCAACAAGGAGGGGACGGGGTTTGCAACGGGGGGACGGGGTTTGCAATGAGGGGACAGGGTTTGCAACGAGGGGATGGGGGTTGCAACAAGGAGGGGACGGGATTTGCAACGAGGGGACAGGGGTTGCAACGGGGGACGGGGTTTGCAACGAGGGGATGGGGTTTGCAACGGGGGACAGGGGTTGCAACAAGGAGGGGATGGGGTTTGCAGCGAGGGACAGGGGTTTGCGATGAGGGGACGGGGTTGCAACGAGGAGGGGACGGGGTTTGCAGCGAGGGATGGGGGTTGCAACAAGGAGGGGACGGGATTTGCAACGGGGGACAGGGGTTTGCAACAGGGGGATGGGGTTGCAACAAGGAGGGGACGGGGTTTGCAGCGAGGGACGGGGTTGCAACAGGGGGACGGGGTTTGCAACGGGGGACGGGGTTTGCAACAAGGGGACGGGGTTTGCAATGGGGGACAGGGGTTGCAACAAGGAGGGGACGGGGGTTGCAGCGAGGGGATGGGGTTGCAACGAGGGGACGGGGTTTGCAACAGGGGGATGGGGTTGCAACAAGGAGGGGACGGGGTTTGCAACGAGGGGACAGGGGTTTGCAACGGGGGGACGGGGTTTGCAATGAGGGGACAGGGTTTGCAACGAGGGGATGGGGGTTGCAACAAGGAGGGGACGGGATTTGCAACGGGGGACAGGGGTTTGCAACAGGGGATGGGGTTGCAACAAGGAGGGGACGGGGGTTGCAGCGAGGGGACGGGGTTTGCAACGAGGGGACGGGGTTTGCAACGGGGGGACGGGGTTTGCAACGGGGGACGGGGTTTGCAACAAGGGGACGGGGTTTGCAATGGGGGACAGGGGTTGCAACAAGGAGGGGACGGGGTTTGCAGCGAGGGGACGGGGGTTGCAACAGGGGGACGGGGTTTGCAACGGGGGACGGGGTTTGCAACGAGGAGATGGGGTTGCAACAAGGAGGGGACGGGGGTTGCAGCGAGGGGACGGGGGTTGCAGCAGGCGAAGGGCCAGCTCCGGGTGCTCAGGGTGCCGGGGGCTGCTGGCACCCAGCGGGGCGCAGGGAGGGCAGGGTCCCCTTTGTCCCCCGGCTCCAGGAACAGCCCGTCCCTGCGGCGCACCCCGAGCGGGGCGCCCGCCCAAAAACCTCCCCGAGGTCATCGACCGTCCGGTGGCCCCGGCTTCGCCACCGCGACCTCCCCGGCGCCGGCAGACTTTGCTCCTCGCCGCCGAGCCGGGCGCCAGCAGCCATGGAGCCGGTGGGCACCGTCACCATCATCCTCCTCCTCCTCGTCTTGGCGGCCACGGCTCTCGTGGCCCGGTGGAAAAATGAACGGCGGAACCGAAATTACCCGCCGGGGCCGCTGGCGCTGCCGATCATCGGCAACCTGCTGCAGCTCAGGGCTGCCGACACCTGCAAGACCTTCCGCAAGGTGAGTGGGGGGGCCGAGCCCCCCGATGGCGAGCGCCCCGGGGTGCCGCTGGCGAGAGCCCCCGGCGGGGTGCCGCGACCCACACCGGGGCTGGGGGTCGTCGTTGGGTTCCGCAGCTGAGCGAGAAGTACGGCCCCGTCTTCGCCCTGCGGTTCGGCTCGGAGCGGGTGGTGGTGGTCTTCGGCTACGAGGTGGTACGAGAGGTGCTGGTGAACCGCGGGGACGAATTCACCGACCGGGGTCGGTTCCCGTTGGCGGAGAAAAACCACAAAAATCTCGGTCTCTTCATGAGCAACGGGGAGACGTGGACGCAGACCCGGCGCTTCACCCTCACCACGCTGCGGGATTTCGGCATGGGCAAGAGGAGCGTGGAGGAGCAGATCCAGGAGGAGACGAGGATGCTGCTGCAGGAGCTGGCATGCACCGAAGGTGGGCGGTGGGATCGCGGTGGGATCGCGGTGGGGCTGAGGTGGGGGGGTGGTCTGGCTCCGCCGTCATCACCGTCCCCCCCAAAACCGCAGGGCAGCCCTTCAACCCCGCCACGCTGCTGAGCGCGGCCGTGGGCAACGCCATCTGCCGCATCCTCTTCGGCGAGCGCTTCGGCTACGGCGACGAGGAGTACCGCGGCGTCCTCCGGTGCCTCGCCGAAAATTTCCGCCTGGAGAGCTCCGTCGCTGGGCAGGTGAGGGGTTTGGGGCGCGGGGAAGGGGGGCACCTCCGCTTCTGGCATTGCCGGCGCCGTGCCGCCTGGTTGCCACCGTGCCACCTCGTCGTCACCGTTGCCGCCTGGTCGTCACCGTTGCCGCCTGGCTCTCTCCCGGCAGCTCTACAACATCCTGCCCGGTCTGATGGATCGCCTGCCCGGCCCGCACCAAACTTTCTTCCGGAACAATTCCTTCCTCCAGAATTTCTTGGCCAAAAAGGTGGCGGAGCACGAGGCCACCCTGGGTTCGGGGGCACCCCGGGATTTCCTGGACGCTTTCCTCTGCAGGATGGAGCAGGTGGGGTGGGGGCGGTGGGACGCGGAGCTTGGGCTTGGGGGACACGGGGCGCGAGGGGACGGGACCCCGAGCTTCGTTTTGGGGGACAGGGGCAGGACCCTGAGCATCATTTTAGGGGGACACGGGACACAAAGGGATGGGACCCTGAGCTTCATTTTGGGGGGACATGGGGCGCAAGGTGACGGGACCCCAAGCTTCATTTTCGGGGACAGGGGACAGGACCCCAAGCATCATTTTGGGGGACATGGGGCGCAGGGGACAGGACCCCAGGCATCATTTTGGGGGACAGGGGACAGGACCCCAAGCATCATTCTGGGGGGACATGGGGTGCAAGGGACGGGACCCCAGGCTTCATTTTGGGGGGACAGAGGGCACGAGGGGACAGGACCCCAAGCATCATTTTGGGGGACACGGGGTGCGAGGGGATGGGGCCCTGAGCTTCATTTTGGGGGACAGGGGACATAAAGGGATGGGACCCCAAGCATCATTTTGGGGGGGACAGAGGGCACGAGGGGACGGGACCCCGAGCATCATTTTGGGGGACAGGGGACAGGACCCCAAGCATCATTCTGGGGGGGAGAGAAGGCACGAGGGGCCAGGACCCCAAGCATCATTTTGGGGGACACGGGGTGCGAGGGGATGGGGCCCTGAGCATCATTTTGGGGGACATGGGACATAAAGGGATGGGACCCCAAGCATCATTTTGGGGGACAGAGGGCACAAGGTGACAGGACCCCAGGCATCATTTTGGGGGACACGGGGTGTGAAGGTACAGGACCCTGAGCATCATTCTGGGGGACATGGGGTGTGAGGGGACGGGACCCCAAGCATCATTTTGGGGGACATGGGGTGCGAGGGGACGGGACCCCGAGCTTCATTTTGGGGGGACAGAGGGCACGAGGGGACAGGACCCCAAGCATCATTTTGGGGGGACACGGGGCACAAGGTGACGGGACCCCGAGCATCATTTTGGGGGGACAGGGGACATAAAGGGATGGGACCCCAAGCATCATTTTGGGGGGACACGGGGTGTGAGGGGACAGGACCCTGAGCTTCATTTTGGGGGGACAGGGGACATAAAGGGATGGGACCCCAAGCATCATTTTGGGGGGACACGGGGTGCAAGGGGACGGGACCCCGAGCATCATTTTGGGGGGACAGGGGACAGGACCCCAAGCATCATTCTGGGGGGGACAGAGGGCACGAGGGGACAGGACCCCAAGCATCATTTTGGGGGGACACGGGGCACAAGGTGACAGGACCCCGAGCATCATTTTGGGGGGACAGGGGACATAAAGGGATGGGACCCCAAGCATCATTTTGGGGGGACACGGGGCACGAGGGGACGGGACCCCAAGCATCATTTTGGGGGGACAGGGGACAGGACCCCAAGCATCATTTTGGGGGGGAGAGAAGGCACGAGGGGCCAGGACCCCAAGCATCATTTTGGGGGGACATGTGCCTGAACCCCCTTATGCTCCCCCCCCCCCAAACGCAGGAGAAGGGGAACCCCGGGCCGGCTTTCCGGCCGGAGAACCTGCATGCCACGCTCTTCGACATGTTCGTGGCCGGGACGGAGAGCACCAGCATCACCCTCCGCTACTGCCTGCTGCTGCTGCTGGAGCACCCCGAGGCGGCCGGTGAGACGGGGCGCCGGCGTGGGGTCCCCAGGGCGGGGGACACCCCACCGACCCCCTTCTCTCTCCGCAGCGAAGGTGCGGGGCGAGATCGAGCGGGTGATGGGCACGGAGCGGACCCCCGCCCTGGGGGACCGGGGAGCGATGCCCTACACCGAGGCCTTCATCCACGAGGCGCAGCGATACCTCGACCTCGTCCCCCTCGGCTTCATCCGGACGGTGAAGCGGGACACGCAGCTGGGGGGCTTCACCATCCCCGAGGTGCCGCTCGTTAGGAGGCTAAGCCCTCATTAAATCGCTCCCCATTAATTATCAATCCGCGCTCCCCCGCCGATTTATCACATTGGCGATAAATTCCAGCGCCCGTCGTTAATCGCGCGGCCCTTGCGCGGGCGGAAACCCTTAACGACTGCTCTTCGTCATCGCCTTAATTGCGTATCGATTAACCGTTGCCGCTAATCGGCCGTTACCGATTGCATGGATTGCGCCAGGCGCTTTCAGCGTTGACCGTTAACGATTCGCCCTCGCCCGCTAATTGCGCAAGGCGCTTATCGATCGCCGATTAATCATCGATCGCCGATTAATCATCGATCGGCGGTTGCACAGCCCCATTTTCGATTAGCGACGGCGCGGTTAATTATTGATTACGTCCCCTCCCCGCTGCGCTTGGGGGTTTTGTTTTTTTTTGGGGGGGGGCACCCCCTAAACTGCCCCCCCATCTCCCCACGCAGGGGTGCACCATCTACCCCGTCCTGAGCTCGGCCCTGCGTGACCCCCGGCACTTCAAAAACCCCGAAGCCTTCGACCCCCGCCATTTTCTGGATGAAAAGGGGGGGTTCAAGAAGAGCGAAGCCTTCATGCCCTTCTCCGCAGGTGGGTAACAGCCCAAAGTGGGGCTGGGGGGGGGGGGGGACGGGACACCCCCCGAGGTGACCCCTCTTTTCTCCCCGCAGGGAAGCGGATGTGCGTGGGGGAAAGCCTGGCGCGGGCGCAGCTCTTCCTCTTCCTCACCGCCATCCTCCAGCGTTTCCAGCTACGCCACCCCCCCGGCCGCCCCCGCCTCGACCTGCGCCCCGACGTCAGCGGCATCATGAACGTCCCCCGACCCTTCGAGATCTGCTTCTTCCCCCTCTGAGACCCCCCCCCCCCGAGATGCCGCATCGCACCCCGGCACGGAAACCCCCCCTTTACCGCGTGTCCCCCCGCTTGTCCCCAAATAAAACACCGCGCAACCCACGGCCCCGTCGCAGCCCCCCCCCCCGCCGCCTGCCCCACAGGGGACGGGGCCGGTAACCCCGAGGGGGTCCCCACGAAGCCGTGGAAAGGGTGGGGGAGAGCGAAGTGGCTTTACTGGGGGGGATGCTCCCCACGCTGCCAGAGCAGCGGGATGACGGTCGTGCCCTGGATGCCGAGGAAGAGGAGGGTCGAGGGGGGGCCCCGGTGAAGCCGGGGGGGCCCTAGACGCGGTACCTTGGGGATGGTGTACCCCCCCCAAGCTGGACGTCATACGTGGTGGCGCGGGGTTACCCCCGTGGGCACGATGTCGGCGAAACGCTGGATCTCGTGGACGGCGGCGGCGTAGGGCACGCGGCCGCCATCTTCCATGCGGGGGCTGCGGTGGCGGCCGAGCACCCGGGCGATCTCCTGCTGAAGCCGGGCTGGGGATGGAAAGGTTGGGGGGGGGTCAGCACCGCGCCGGCCCCTTCCTCGTCACCGCCGTCACCGATATCTTCCACCTCGGGGTGCCGGAGCAGGATACGGAGCCCGTTTTTAAGGGTAGAGCTGACGGTTTCCGTCCCCGCGAAAAAAAAGGTCGACGGTGGTCTTGGAGAGCGCGTCCTCGGTGAAATGCGTGCCGGGGTTCCCCGTCTCCTGCCGAGGAATCCCTCTGGTTGCACGCCGGCGGCGGTTTCGGCACCCCGCGGGGGAGTTTTGGCACCCGAGGGATGAAGCGGGGACCTGCGGCATCTTCAGGAGGAAGCAGTCGATGAAATCCCGGGGGTTTTGGGGGTCCAACGGCTGCCGGTTCCTCTGCGCCCGTTCCGCCACGAATTCGGCCGGCCGCAGGTAGTTGGCGTGGATCTGCCGACGCGGCCCCGGTACGAACCGCGTGATGTTGGGGAAGATGAAGAGCAGCTGCGGGAGGAAGAGCGGGTGAAACGGGCGGTGGAGGGGGGCACAGCGTTAAGGGGGTGGTGGTTTTGGGGGGAAAGCCCCAGGGGGGCTGTGCGTGGGGTGGGGGGGTCGTACTGTGGGTCCGACGGAGGTGCCGGAGCAAACGCTGGGCTTCCTCGGCCACCCGCTCCTCCGCGCCGCGCTTGCCCACGCCGAAACTCTTCAAGGTGACGATGGCGAAGCGGCGCAGCTGCCGCCAGCGCTCCCCGCTCCCGTAGACGATACCTGGATGGTGGGGAGGGGGGGGGACACCCCAAAAGTGTCTGTTGAGGTGGGGGGGGGGGGGGGATCAGGCACTGCCGGCAGCTCCCCAAAACCCCGCCGCGGCCGCACCGCAGGGTCTCACCGTTGCCGCGGCTTCACTGCTGGACGGCCGGGAAGTCGCCGCGGCCACTGAATTCCTCGCCGCGGCCACTGAATTCCTCGCCGCGGCCACTGAATTCCTCGGAGAGCTTCTTCAGCAGCCGGTACCCCGAGAGGACGACGCAGGGCCGGGAACCCAGGTGGAGAGCGAAGATGGGGCCGTACGTCGCGCTGAGCTGGGGGGAGAAGGACAAAATTGGGGTGCTGGGGGTGGGCCCAGCCCTGGGACCCCCCCACCCCCCCCCAGGACTCACCTTAGGGAGGGAGGCGATGAGTTGGGTCACCTCCGCTTGCAGCACGTTCCCCAGGAAGGGTAGGGGGGGGGTCGGGCCGGGGGCTCCAGCTTGTCCGTGTCCCCCCCCCGCCGCCGTCGCCCCCAAAAAAGCAGCAGCGCCCCAACACCCAGCGCGATGCTCAGCACCCCGCTCGCCTCCATCCTCCTCGCCTTGACGTATAGGGCCCCCCCTCGCGATATAGGGGCCCCCTTCGCGATATAGGGGCCCCCCTCGCGATATAGGGCCCCCCAAATTGAGCAACCCCAAAGGAGCTGGTAGGGCTGTGGACCCCAGTGGGGGGGCTCCGCACCCCAGGACGGACAGACGGACGGCGTCCCCGGTGCTGTTCCCCTGCGGCCGTTTGCTGATGGTTAATGATCAACCCATGGTCTGGTGTCCCCCCCCCCCAGCCCTAGGGGGCGGGGGGGGGGGGGCTAGCCTGGCAACCAGACCCCCAAAACTGGGTGTCCCCCCCGGCTTGGGAGCAAGCCCGGGACCCCAAGGGTGACAGGGGAGGTGGCACATGCCCCGGGGTGGGGGCACCCCCCAATATCATGGCACGAAAAGCTGAGGGGCTGCAGCTCGGGGAAGGGGGGGCAAACCCACCCCCTGCACCCCAACAACACTCGGGGGGGGCAGGGGGATTTGGGGCAGGCGTACCCCATCACAGTCCCGTCCCCCCCCCCCAAAATAAGCAGCGGAGCCGCGCGCTGGAAAACATTAATACTTTATGTACGAGAATCACATTTTCACAGCCTGGAGGGGAGAGAAATTTGCTTTTTTTGGGTTTTTTTTTTTTCTTCTTTTTCCAGAGAAAAAAAAAAATAAACTGGGACGTGGCCCCGGCCCCCCCAGGACACCCCCACCCCCCACCCCCATCCCGGCAAGTGCAATAAATAACACGAACGGAAGCAGAAACACAACCCCCCCCCGCCGGGGTGGGGGACGGGGACCTGGCTGGAGGCGGACGGAGCTGAAGGGAGCTGCTGTCCCCAAAACGGGGGGTCCGACCCCCCCTGCGTACCTGGGGACACCCCCCCCCATCCCGAGAAGGCCCCCCCCCACACACACACACCCCTGCGGAGAGGTGAGGGGGGGGCCGGGGGACAGGCGAGCAGCTTCCAGCAAGCAAAGTCCCTGTGTGTCCCCCCCAAAAAAGTGACAGCGGAGGGTCTAATGACATCATTCCCCCCCCCCCCGGCAAAAAAACCCCCCAATCTTTTCTCTCATGGGGGGGGGGGAGAGTAAAAATGCAAAACGGAGAGCACGCACGCAAAAAAAAGGCAAAACCAGGGGGGGCTGGGCAGGGACACCCCGTCCCCGTCCCCACTGCGCTTGGGGACGAGCCACCTCCGGGGACCGTCCGTCCCCCCCCCGCCCCGGGTGAGGTGGGGACCCCCTTCATTCAGGCACCCGCCCCCGAAATGCTGCCGGTAGCATCTCGAAGGAGGGGTTTTTATGGGTTTTTTTTGTTGTTGTTTTAAACAAACTGAACAGAACCCAACCTGCTCGGGGCGGGGGGGGGACACGACGATGACACGCATAGACACAACGCAGCCCCCCGGCCGGGGGACACGGCGGGGGGGGACACACACACGAGCGGAGTTTGACAGAAGCCACCTCGGTCAAATACAATCAAAACAAGGCGTTTGCCACAGAGGTAAACTTGAGAGTCCCGGGGCTTCTCGGATGAGGAGGAAGAGGATGGTACGGAGGAGAGGGGGCTGGGGGGGGGGGGCTCCTGGGGAAGCAGGGGGGGGCTCGGCGAGCGAGGCACGTGGTCCTGTGGTGGTGGTGGGGGAAAGAAACGAAACAAAAAAAGAAAAAAAAGAGGGAAAGAGGTTTGTAGCGACGCGGTGGGAGGCGTCGGATCCCTTCTCCCCCGGCCGGCGTGCGAGGGGGGAGGCCGGGCGGCCCCCCCCGGGTGCGGGGGTCTCACCTGGGGCACGGGGCCTTTAGCAACTGCACTGCTGCCGGCTCTGCGCCTGGGCTCCCCGGGGCTGCCGCAGCTGGCGAAGGGAGGCATCTCCGTACTGGATCCCTGAGCCCATCCTCTCCGGGTCGAGTTCACCTGCGCGGACGGAAAAAGGCCGGGGAGGGGGCGAGGGGAAGGGTTTAAACCTCGGCCGGGATTCAAAATCCCTGCTGGGATGCAAAAGCTCCACCTCTGGGATTAAAACCTCGGCCGGGATCCAAAAACCTCCACCCTGGGATTAAAACCTCAGCTGGGATCCAAAACCTCCACCCCTGGGATTAAAATCTCTGCCGGGATCCAAAACCTGCACCCCTGGATTCAAAATCTCCGCTGGGATTCAAAACCTCCACCCTGGGATTAAAACCTCGGCCGGGATCCAAAAGCTCCACCCTGGGATTAAAACCTCGGCCGGGATCCAAAACCTGCACCCCTGGATTCAAAATCTCCGCTGGGATTCAAAACCTCCACCCTGGGATTAAAACCTCTGCTGGGATCCAAAACCTCCACCCCTGAGATTCAAAATCTCCTCCAGGATTCAAAACCCCCATCCCCAGGATCCAAAACCTCCACCCCTGGATTAAAACCTCTGCCAGGATCCAAAACCTCCACCCCTGGGATTAAAATCTCGGCCGGGATCCAAAAGCTCCACCCTGGGATTAAAACCTCTGCTGGGATCCAAAACCTCCACCCCTGAGATTCAAAATCTCCTCCAGGATTCAAAACCCCCATCCCCAGGATCCAAAACCTCCACCCCTGGATTAAAACCTCCGCCAGGATCCAAAACCTCCACCCCTGGGATTAAAACCTCTGCCGGGATCCAAAACCTCCACCCCTGGGATTCAAAATCTCTGCCAGGATTCAAAGCCCCCATCCCCGGGATCCAAAACCTCCACCCCTGGGATTAAAACCTCGGCCGGGATCCAAAACCTCCAACCCCTGGGATTAAAACCTCTGCTGGGATCCAAAACCTCCACCCCTGGGATTAAAACCTATGCCGGGATCCAAAACCTCCAACCCCTGGGATTAAAACCTCTGCTGGGATCCAAACCCTCCACCCCTGGGATCCAAAACCTCCCTTCCCCACCCTGGAACAGCCACATCCGAGCTGCCGTACCCGATTCGATTTTGTTTAATATGGTCCTGGCGCATTTTAAGAAAGCTTCTTCCACGTTTTCTCCCGTCAGGGCGCTGGTCTCCAGGAACATGAGCTCTGCGAAGCAGAAAATCCTCGTTACTTCGACCGTAATTAACCCCGGGACGCTACGCGGGAGCCCAAACTTTTCTCCCCGCGTCCCTCACCGTTCTCCTGGGCGAAGCGCGAAGCCTCCAGGAACGTCACCTCCCGGTCGGCGTCTAAATCCTTCTTATTCCCGCAGAGGATGATGACGATGTTGGGGCTGGCGAGGGTGCGGGCGTCCGTCAGCCAGTTGGTCAGCGCGTTGTACGTCTCCCGGCTGGACGGGGAGCAGAGGAGGCGGCGGTGGGGGGGTGCTGAGCCCCAAATTCCCCCACCCCCCCCCTCCGCCGCCGTCGAGGAGATCGGCGTTCCGCGGATGCCGCGACCCACCTGGTGATATCGTACACGAGCAGAGCCCCGGCCGCGCCCCGGTAGTAGCTTCGCGTCACCGACCTGAGGAGGAAGAGGAGGAGGAGGATGAGAGCGGAGGCAACACGCAGGGGGAACCCCCCCACACACCCCGACCCCGGGGTTTGAGGAAACCGGGGCTCCCTCGGTGGGCTTGCGCTGCCGGGAAGGCAGGAGAAGCTCCGCAGCCGGCTCGGGCAGGGACAGGACTGACCCTAAACCAGCGTTTTTAGGACTTTTTTCTCAAGCAGGGAGGTAATATTCTTATTTCACGATCGCCGGGCGAGTTCTGCTCCTCCGGCTACGCGGATAAAGTATATTCCGATTGATATCGTTATCAAAAATCGGGAGGAAGGGATCGAGAGCGCCCTCAGCTCGGCGAGGACGCCGAGTCGGGCGGGAGCGGCGATCCGCTCGAGGGGGGGGAAGGCTCTCCAGCGGGATCCCGACGGGCCGGATCGACGGGCCGAGGCGATTCCACGAGGGCTCCCGCGTTTGAGTCGCGACAACGCCCGGCAGCGCCGCGGCCGGAAAAGGTCCGGCTGAAGATGAGCCGGCGGCGCGGCCGAGGCGGCCAACGGCAGCCTGGCTTGTATCGGGGAGAGCGTGGCCGGCAGGGCCAGGGCGGGGATCGTCCCCTCGAAGACGCCGCGGGCGGTTTTGGGCCCCGAGGTGGGGCTTCGGGCCCCCGGTTTTGGGTCTTTCTGGAGCCCGAGGTGCCGGAGCGCGGCCAGAGAGCGGCAACGGAGGTGGCGAAGGGTCCTCGTCCTCCTCCTCGCCGCGAGGAGCAGCCGAGGGAACCGCGCCGGGGGAGGTTTAGGCTGGACGCGGGGAAGGATTCCTTCCCCCAAAGGGGTGTCGAGCACCGGAACGGGCTGCCCGGGGAAGCGGTGGAGTCACCGTCCCCGTCCCCCGTCCCCGGGGGGATCTAAAAGACGCCTGGACGCGGCGCTCGGGGACGGGGCTTAGTCGCAGCTTTGCGGTTGGACTCGATCTTAAAGATCTTTTCCAACCCGAACGATTCCGTGATTCTAGACGCCCTCGGCGTTTCGGGCGCCGCGTGCTTCGAGCGAAGCAGCCGCGCTTCCAAAAGCGGTCGATTTAATTCCGGAAAAGGATTTTAAATATAAAAAAAGAAACCTAAAAAAAGCGGAGGACGCTGAAAACGAGCGTTTGCGCACGGTTCCGGCACCGCGAGCTTTTCTTTTACCTGAATCTCTCCTGCCCGGCCGTGTCCCAGATCTGCAGCTTCACCGTTTTCCCGCCGACGTTGACGACTTTGGAGCCGAATTCCACCCCGATCGTGTGGTTCGAATCCTGTTTGACTGCAGAAACGAGAGGTGCCCGATGCGCTACCGGCCGGCTACGAAAAAATAAGAGCTTCTCCGCACGGCTTTGAGCTGCTCTGGCGCGACTTTGCCGCCCGGATTATTCCCCGGCAAAGGAAGCTCATTCCGAGAAGATTTCGCAAGCGGCTGCGGAGAGGAAGCGAGGACCGTGCCAGCGTACGTGAAATTAAACCCGGGGAGCGCCGAGGAGGAGGGGTGCCTGGCATTTCACTTCTAATTAAGCAGGCTCAAAGCCTTCCTCCGCCCCGTTACAAAAGAAAATCCACGGTTTTAGAAAAAGAGAGCCAAAATTTCAGCGCTTTGTGGCAAAACTGGGTTTATCCACCAAAGCGTAAAAGATCTTTTCCATCGCTGGAGCTGGCAAGGAAAGGTTGAGGCGCCAGAAAAAAAAAACCACACTTTTTTTTTGGGGTTTTTGTTGTTTTTTTTTTTTTTTTCCGTTGGCAAAAGGTCCCGCAGAGAAATATTTCGGCAGCGTTTTCCAGCAGCCCGAGAGACGGATCTGGTCGGGAGTGACCCGCCGCAGCGGCAATAAAACCCAAAATAAACCAACTTACATTTGTTTTCGATGAACTGATGGAGGAGGCAGGACTTCCCCGTGCCGGCGCTGCCTATGACGAGGAACTTGAAGAGAAAATCTGAAGAGGAAGATTAAATACATTTAAAAATACGAAGAAGAAAAGGGTTTTTAAGGTTCAAGGTGCGTCGAGCGGCGGCGGGACGGGGGAACGGCCGTGAGGAAGCCGAGCTGCCTGATGGGGAGCGACCTTGGGGAAGCGATTTCACGCCTTCCTCCTGCTTCAAAGGCAGCAAAAAACACCCAAAAACACCCGAAAACCACCCAAAACCACCAAAAAAACACCCAAAACCACCCAAAAAACACCCCGAGAAGTGTTTTTCGCTCTCATTTTGGTGCCCGGCAGAAGCCGAAGCACCGAAGGGCCCCAAGTCCCGCACGCGTGGGGTGTCACCTCCTGGGTGACACGAACCTGGGAGGAAAGGGGGTGGGGGGTGGCTGCTCGCCCCATAAGTGCCCAGTCCTATAGGGGCCTCAAGTGGCCGCTCTGTGCCCCTACACAGAGCGCTGGATACTCCCTATAGGGCCCAATCCCCTGTGCAGGGCCCGGTATGGAGCCCTATATGCTCCCAGTTGCACCCCACTGAGACCCCCTAGAGAGCTCGCGTACCTTCTATAGGACCCCCCGCGCAGCCCCCTGTCCCCTATAGGGCCCCCATCCCACACAGGTGTCCACAGACCCCTATAGGGCCCCTAGACCACCCCCATTTCACACAGGTGTCCACAGACCCCCTATAGGGCCCCTAGACCCCCCATTCCACACGGGTCCACAGACCCCTATAGGGCCCCTAGACCACCTATAGGGCTTCTAGACCCTCCCCATCCCACACAGGGATCCACAGACCCCTATAGGGCCCCGAGACACTCCCCCCATCCCACACAGGGGTCCACAGACCCCTATAGAGGCCTTAGATACCCAACCCATCCAACACAGGGGACCACATAGCCCTATAGGACCCCTAGACCCCCCCCATCCCAAACAGGGGTCCACAGACCCCTATAGGACCCCTAGACCCCCCTTCCCATCCCACACAGGGGTCCACAAATGCCTATAGGGCCCCTAGACACCACTCCCATCCCGCACAGGGATCCACAGACCCCTATAGAGCCCTTAGACACCACCCCCATCCCGCACAGGGATCCACAGACCCCTATAGGGCCCCTAGACCCCCTATAGGGCCCCTAGACACCCCCTCCATTCCACACAGGGCCCCCCCACTCCCTATAGGGCTTCCATCCCACATAGGGCCCCACAGACACCCCCCCCATCCCACACAGGGGCCCAGCGCACTCCCTATACAGCCCCCATCCTACATAGGGCCCCGCAAACCCTCATTCGGGCCCCCATAGGCACCCCCCCATTCCACACAGGGCCCCCCACGCTCCCTATAGGGCCTCCACCCCACACAGGGGCCCCCCACGCTCCCTATAGGGCCTCCACCCCACACAGGGGCCCCCACGCTCCCTATAGGGCCTCCACCCCACACAGGGGCCCCCACGCTCCCTATAGGGCCTCCACCCCACACAGGGGCCCCCACGCTCCCTATGGGGCCTCCACCCCACACAGGGCCCCACAGCCCCTCTCTATAGGCCCCCAGATCCCCTATAGGGCCCCAAAGACACGCCCCCCCCATCCCACATAGGGCCCACTGGGCCCCGCTCCCTACGAGGACCCCCAGCCCCGACCCCCGCCAGGCCGGCCGGAGCCCCCGCCCCCGGGCTCTCCCCCCACACCGACCCACCGTAGGTCTCGGACATGGCTGGAGCCGCCGGGCCGGGCCCCGCCGCCGCCACCGGGCCGTACGGAAGGGAACGGACACAATATGGCGGCGCCCAGGCGAGCCGCTTCCGGGTCCTACGCGCCTGCGCGGCGAGGGAATGGAGACAAGCGAACCCCGGCAGAAAGGCGGAGCCGGGCTGAGGGGAAAGGGGCGTGGCGAAGGCGCGGGGGCGGAGCCAGTGGGCGTGGCTAGACGGGAGCCGGGATCCCTAGGTCCTAAAGCCCCACCCGGCCCCAAAACGATCGGGGGCCCCCCAGCCCCCCCCCAATTCCTGACCCTGGCCCCAACCCCGACCCCCCCCGCATCCCCGACCCCCCAGCCCCAAACTCCCCCCAGCTCTGGGTCCGTCCCCCGAGCCCCAAACTTCCCCCCAGCCCCAAACCTCTCCAAGTCCATGTGTGTCCCCCCAACCCCCCCTCCGGCAGCAGAGCAAACGAGCGGTGGGCCACAGGGGGGTTTATTTTGGGGAGGGGGTGAAGGTGGGGAGAGGCTCCAGGTGCAATGTCTGCGGAGAGACCCTGGGTACAATGCTGGGGGGGGAGGTGTGGTGTGTGGACTTCCAGCCCCTCCGGGGGTCAGAGGAGGGGGGGGGGGCGAGGAAGGGGGGGGGCAAAAGAAGGGGTGGGGGGCAAAAGAAGGGGTGGGGGCGAAGGAAGGGGTGGGGGCGAAGGGTTGGCCGCCTCGGGGCAAACTTACCTTCGGGAGGAGGGAAAAGGGGTGAAGGGGGGACAGCGAGGGGTTTTTTGGGGGTGGGGGACTTTGGGGTGTGTGTGATTTTTGGGGTGTGGGGGGGCTTTTTGGGGTGTGGGGGGATTTTTGGGCTGTGGGGGGGTCACTTTTTGGCAAAGGAGATCTTCATGGCGTTGTTCTGGGTGATTTTGAAGCCCTGGAGGGCGTCGCGGGCGGCCCCCGCTTGCACTTCGTTATCGAATTCCACGAAGGCGATGTCGTGCCGGCCCGGTACCAACCGCACCTCCTTGAAACCGGGGGACCTGGGGCGAGGTGGGGGGGGCCCAGCTGTGAGCAGAGCCCCCCCCAAAAAACCCCTCCCCGTGTGTCCCCCCCCCCAAAAAACTCACTGGTTGAAGAGCATGGACAGCATCAACTCGTTGGTCTCCTCAGGCAGGTTGGTGAGGAAGAGGATGTGATTCGGCGGGTTCTCCGACAGCTTGGGGGGGGGAAAAAGGGGGTGTCAAGCCAGAGAACCCCCCCCCATAACCCCCTTCCCCCCATAACCCCCTAAAGGCTCGTGTGCCCCCTCCCGCCACAACCCCCCTCCCCAATCAAAAATTAATTTTTTTTTTTAGATTTTGCGGCCCGTTCGGGGGCGTTTTTTTGTGTTTTTTTTTTTTTTTGGGGGGGGGGGCAAAGGAGCGGGTGGCGGTACCCCGATACTCACCGGCTGCGAGGGGGGCATCTGGCCCGGCATCACCTGCTGGGGGCATAGCTCCCGGGGGATACCGCCGGGGGTCATACCGGGCGGGGGGATCATCCCCGGCGGAGGCATATAGGGGGGCTGCCCCGCCATATGGTGCATCATACGCGGCGCTTGGTTCATCGGCGGCATTCCCTACGCGGGGGCAAAAAAAAATTAAAAAAAAAAACCCATTTAACACCCCCAAACCCCCCCCCGTCCCCCCATAACTCACAGGCACGGCTCCCTGAACCCCTCCCGGCGTCGGCGTGCCGCTGCCGGCCCCGGTTTTTTTCGCGGCGGGCGCGTCCTGGCCTTTGGGTTTTTTTTTTTCCCGTTTACGGTCGCGTTCTACGAAAGTGCCTTTCATTTTGGCGATGATGTCGGAATCCGTCTTGGCGTATTGGATGCGCTGCGGGGAAAAATGGGGGGGAGGGTTTTTGGGGGGGTAAGGTGAGTGGGAATGGTTTTGGGGGGGTGAAGTGAGTGGGAATGGTTTTGGGGGGGTTTCCATGGGGATGGGGGCGTAAGGTGAGCGGGAATGGTTTTGGAGGGGTTCCGTGGGGAGGGGGGATAAGGTGAATGGGAATGGTTTTTGGGGGTTTCCATGGGGAGGGGGGTAAGGTGAGCGGGAATGGTTTTGGGGGAGGTTCCGTGGGGAGGGGGGGGATTCCGTGGGGATGGGGGGAGTAAGGTGAAGGGAATGGTTTTGGGGGGATCAGGTGAATGGGAATGGTTTTGGGGGGTAAGATGAGGGGGAATGGTTTTTGGGGGGTTCCATGGGGATGGGGGGTAAGGTGAGCGGGAATGGTTTTGGGGAGGGTTCCGTGGGGATGGGGGGGGGGTAACGTGAGCGGGAATGGTTTTGGGGGGTTTCCATGGGAGGGGGATAAGGTGAATGGGAATGGTTTTGGGGGTTTCCATGGGGATGGGGGGGGTAAGGTGAGCGGGAATGGTTTTGGGGGGGGTTCCATGGGGGGGGTAAGGTGAGCGGAAATGGTTTTGGGGGGTTCCGTGGGGATGGGGGGGGTAAGGTGAATGAGAATGGTTTTTGGGGGTTTCCATGGGGATGGGGGGTAAGGTGAGCGGGAATGGTTTTGGGGGGTTTCCATGGGGACAGGGGGTAAGGTGAATGAGAATGGTTTTTGGGGGGTTTCCATGGGGATGGGGGGTAAGGTGAGTGGGAATGTTTTTTTGGGGGGGGTTTCCATGGGGTGGGGGGATAAGGTGAATGGGAATGGTTTTTGGGGGGTTTCCATGGGGATGGGGGGGTAAGGTGAGCGGGAATGGTTTTGGGGAGGTTCCGTGGGGAGGGGAGGGGTAAGGTGAGTGGGAATGGTTTTTGGGGGGTCCATGGGAAGGGGGGATCAGGTGAATGGGAATGGTTTCTGGGGGGTTTCCATGGGGATGGGGGAGGTAACGTGAGTGGGAATGGTTTTGGGGGGTTCCGTGGGGATGGGGGGTAAGGTGAGGGGAATGGTTTTGGGGGGTAAGGCGAGCGGGAATGTTTTTTGGGGGGTTTCCACGGGATTTGGGGGCTCACCATGGGTTTGTCGTAGAAGGGGAAGCCCTGCATGGAGCGGAGGGCGTTGGTAGCGCTGCTGATTTCTTTAAAAATAACGAAAGCTTGTCCTCTCATTTTCAAACTCCGCGATACCAAGATATCCAAAATTTGCCCGAATTGGGAAAAAATAGCGTAAAGGGATTTTTTCAGCTCTGGGGGAAAGAAAAAGGAGGATGAAGGTGAGCGGGGAGGAAGGGGAGACCCCCCCCCTCGCACACACACGCAGCCCCCCCCCTCACCGTCCTTCTTGATCTTCTCGTTGAGGTTGTTGATGTAGATGGTGTGGTTGGGGCGCGCGTCCTGCACCGCCATGTCGGGCACCCCCCTTCTGTGGGGAGAAAGGGGGCTGGGGCGGGGGCTGAGGGCTGGGGAGGTGGGCTGCCCCCCCCTTTAAAGACCCCCCCCCCCCCCCCCTTTAACCCCCCTCCCTGCCCGGGGGAGGGAGGGAAGCAGAGGGGGAGGGAGAAGCTGCCCAGGGAGGGGCAAAGGCTGAAAGGGGGGGGGAGTACCCTGGGCTCCCCTGTAAGGATGGGGTACCCCCCCAGGCCACCGGGTCCCCCTGCTCCCTGGGGACTCCCCTCCGGGCTGGGCCCCTCCCGGCCCCCAGACCCTCCCAGGCCCCCCGGACCCCTCCAGTCCTTCCCTAGATCCCTCCGCCTCCCCAGACCTCTCCAGCCCCCCGACCTATCCACGCCCCCCAAAACTCCTCCAGGCCCCCTCAGACCCCCCTGAACTCCTCCAGGCCCCCCTGAACCCCTCCAGGTCCCCCAGGACCCCTGAACCCCTCCAGCCCCCTGAATGCCCCCAGACCCTCCAGCCCCCCCGACCCTCCAGCCCCCCGACCCCTGAACCCCTCCATATAGCCCCAGCCCCCCAGAACTCCTCCAGGCCCCTCCAGGACCCCTGAACTCCTCCAGCCCCCCCGGACCCCCTTGAACCCCTCCAGACCCCCTGAACCCCCCGGACCCCTCCAGACCCCCCCCCCGACCCCTCCAGGACCCTCTGAACCCCTCCAGGCCCCCCAGACTCCTCCAGGCACCCCGTGAACCCCTCCACCCCCCGACACCTCCAGGCCCCCAGAACTCTTCCAAGTCCCTCCAGGACACCACCCCCCCAGGACCCCCTGAACGCCTCCAGAACCCCCTCGGCCCCCTGAACCCCCACGACCCCTCCAGACCCCCGGACCCCTCCAGACCCCCCCAACCCCTCCAGGACCCCTGAACCCCCACGACCCCTCCAGACCCCCTGAACCCCCCCGGCCCCACCGCGGCCCCTCACCGCCCGCCGCCGCCTCAGCCGCGTGCACCGCCTTCAACCAACCAATAGCAACGCAGCAACAGCGCTCCCGCCCGCCCACGGCCGTCTCCTCCAATCAGAGCACGGAGCGTACCGGCGCCGTAGCCAATCAGAGTGGGGACGGCTTATCCGGCGGCGGCGGGAACGGAGACCTCTGACCTCCGACCCCGCGTTTCCGCCCCGGCGCCCTTTGACCCTCGCGGAGGGCATGGCCCAGGCCCCCCCGCCGCCGCCGGCCCCCCCCCCCCGCCGCCGCCGCCGCCGCCGCTCCCCGCCCCGGGCCGGGTCCTGCGGGACGCGCTGGAGCGGGCGGGGGCCGCGCTGGGGGAGGACGGCGGCGTCCGGGAGCTGCTGCGGCGGCGCCGGGACAGGTGAGGGCCGGGGGCGGGCTGGGCCCCGCCGGAACCGGGCTCTGGGGGTCCGGGGAGGGGGGGCTGGGGTCCCGGGGGTCCGGGGCCTGGCCTGAACCGAGGTCTGGGGTCCCGGGGGTCCTGGGCCCGGCCTGAACCGGGGGTCCCGGGGGTCCTGGGTCCGGCCAGAACGGGGGTCTGGGGTCCCGGGGCGGGTCCTGGGCCCGGCCTGAACCGGGGGGTCCTGAGTCCGGCCAGAACGGGGGTCTGGGGGTCCCGGGGGTCCTGGGCCCGGCCTGAACCGGGGGTCCTGAGTCCGGCCAGAACGGGGGTCTGGGGTCCCGGGGGGTCCTGGGCTTGGCTGGAAGCCGGGGGGTCCCTGGGGGTCTTGGGCCCAGCCTAAACCCGGGGGTCCCGGGGTGGGGTCCTGGGCCTGGATGGAACCGGGGTCCCGGGGGGTCCTGGGCTTGGCCTGAACCGGGCTGTAGGGGTCTCGGGGGGGCTTGGGCCTGGCCTGAACCCGGTGGGTGCCGGGGGGTCCTGGGCTTGGCTTGAACTGGGGTCTGGGGGTCCTGGGCCCGGCCTGAACCGGGGGGGTCCTGGGCCCCCTCCTCGGGGCTCCCTGTGCCCCCCCTGAGCCTCCCCCCAGCTTCAGCGGCCCCCTGAAATGGCTCCTGTTCCACCGCCCAGCACCACCCCTCATCCAGGACGGACCCCAGTGAGTGTTGGGGGGGCGGGGGGGGGGAGGGCACAGTATTGGGGTGCTGCTTCTTCCCCCCCCCCCATTCTGTGGCTCCCCCCAGGTGCGGGCTAGTAGCCCTATGGATGGCGGCCTCGCTGCTGGCCCCCACCCACGGCGTGGGGCTGGAGGAGCTGGTGCGGGCGGCGCGGGACCGCGGCTTCACCGCCCAGGGCGAGATGTTCTCAGGTATTTTATTTTTTGGGGGGGGGGGGCACCCCTTTTTTTTTTGGGGGGGGTCCCAGTGCCGGGCGTCTCCCCCTCCCTTTCGTCCCCGCAGCGGCTGACATGGCGGCGCTGGCCCAGGACCTCTTCCCTTGTCGCGCCGAGCTGCTTTCGGGGGGCTTGGAGGGACCCAACCGCCCCCGAATTTTGCGTCACCTCGTTGGGGGGCTCCCCCTCCTCGTGCCGTATCCTCCTGTATTTATTTTGGGGGGGGGCACGCACCCCATTTCACCCCGTTACCCCCCCCCCTCCTTAACGTCACCGTTAGCTACGACGAGGACAGCAACCACGAGCCCTGCCACCGCCGCGGCCACAAAGCCCACTGGGCCGTGCTGACGGGTAAGGGGGGGCTCTTTGCACCCCCCTTGAGTTTTGGGGGGTCACCCTCTCAGCGGGGGGGGACCCAAGGGTGACGCTGACACCCCCCCACCCCCCCGCAGGCGTTTTGTTGGGCATCCGGACCGCGGCGCTGAGCCCGTCGTACCGGCAGGACGCCGAAATCCCCAATCTTTTCCACCCGCCGTCGTTTTGGGGGGAAGAAATGATTTTTGGGGGGAAGAATTATTTTTGGGGTCACCGGAGGGGGTGCTGGTATTGGCGCAACAGGGGAAGAGCCCCCGTTGTCAAATTTGGGATCTGGGGGGGCTGCACGGCAGCAACGCTCAGCTGGGGGGGCTGAGCCCCCGCCGCCTCGGGGGCGGCCATCGCTACGTCCTGCCCCTGGGGGGGCTGGGGGCCGGGCTGCGGGGCCGGGCCGTGCTGCTGCACCCCAAAAC